>NC_140296.1:125495125-126095125 GCF_964211825.1 Aythya ferina | reverse complement strand
AGATGATTTCTTTCTTAAAAAAAAATAAAAAATAAAAAATAACCAGCAATTTAAATGTTTTCCCACTTTGCACCATCGATGTGCTCTTTTTATGGTTGTGACAAAATGACAAATTTGTAAGTTCCAGCTGTGACCTGAAGTTTTTCTCTCCCTCCACTCCAAGCACTTGCACACATAGGCACCACCACATTTGCACACTCCTGCCCACTTTGTTTCAGAGCTCTACCAGATATGTTGTGTTACTATCCAGAAAAGTAATGTGGCATTTGGGTCAGAGTTTCTAGTTCACAGTCTACGTGCAATGTAGGATGATTTATTAGCATACACAAGAATAATCTCTGACTTACTAGTTAAACAGACTGTAAATAGCTGCAGGTTCAGATATCCTTGCATTTCAAGTCTTAAGAATTGACTGATCATCCTTTAAGAGACAGCAGCTCTGCTTTTCTTATTATGGTTAATTATATCATAGGTGATGGCGTTGTGCTATGTGCATGTATAGATATGTGCCTATTCAGTGTATGTCAGCTGCTAGTCTGTACCAGTTCCTTGTCCCGTGACATTTAAGCCAGAAAAAAATGTAAGTACGTGCAGTCACTGTTAATTTTGCGAGCAGGGAGAGGCTAGGTCTCGTCTATCTAATCCATACTTTTAGCAGAATTTTATTGCATAAAATGAGTATCATTACCTCACAGTTCAAGCTCATAAACAGCTAAACAGTACTTGACATTTAAAGAGATTTTCTGTTGTGCACTTGTATAGTCAAGAGTAATTCTAAATCCTCTTAAAGGTACTGTGTCATGGAGGTGTGCCCTAGGGGAGAAGGCTTCTTCTAACTGGTCAGATGGGAAGCAGAGAGGAGGGGCAAGCAAGAGGGTGGATTTATTACTTGATAGTTAGGTCAGGGATTTCTGTGGGAAATGCCCAGTGGTTGCAGCTGCTGATGATTTCACATCAACAGCAGTGAAACACAGAGCGTGCTGTTACAGCTGATTACTGAATGAGATACTGCAAACGGGTGGCAAAAAAAAAAAAAAAAAAAAAAAAGACAGCGTGTGTGAAACGGTCAGAGAGACACAGAGAAGGAAGCTGAGAGCAAGAAAAGTGATCAGGCTACAGGAAAGTCGCCCAGGTGTACTGCAGAAGCTTTTTGGAAATGGATGCAAGGACCATCTGCTGCCTATAGATTAGAGGGCTGTAGACTAAGGGCAGAGAGAAGGAGCTTATGGCTTTTCTGAATAAAAATTGAAGTTCTGCATAACTGATTCATCAAGATAAATCATGAGTATGCTCCTGCATGGGATGTTAATATATAAATCCATGGTACAGATAGAGTACAGTCTGCATTGCTATAAAAAATAGATAAAAACAACAACAATGCAGTGAATAAATTCTGCAGTGATTATCTGATTTACGTATGAAGAAAAAAAGAAGCAAAATACAGACAGCCCTTATTGTACTGTGCGTTTGCAAGGCACTGCGTTTAATGGTGAGAGATGCTATACATTAAATCTGACAACTGTGGAAAGAGAGATCATGGAGAAGTCAAGTAGCGAGGATTCTTCAATTCACCGGAGTCCATCTTTGGATAGCAAAGATTCAGATTTTGCTAAGCCTTCCGCCTCAGGGAGGCAATTTGGTCGAGGTTTTACTGCTGGAGCTTTCTATGGTACAGCTGGATCACGCACACAGAACCACGCCGGGGTTGGAACCGGGACCGGTGTTGGAACTGGGACTGGCATAAAAAGTGACAAATACAGTGCACCCAAAGGCAGCAAATATGTGGTCTTTTATCTGGATCTGTCCTTTGTTTTCCTTTTAGAATTTAAGAAGTGCAACATGGCAAGAGGCTGCCTGTGTTGTTTGAAATATATGATGTTCCTTTTCAATTTGATATTTTGGGTGAGTACTGCCTTTTCAGTTGCCTTCATTTATTAGTGTATCCTGTACTGCTGCATTATGTGAATAGTGCATCTGTGAAGTACTACAGTAAGTCACCCCCCCCATGTTTCCCTCCCCTCCCCCTCCACCTGCATAGAATATTTTCCGTGTTAAACCTGTGCCTAATGGGAAAATGCACAAGCTTTCTATATCTTTACTATCACCTGATTACTGTGGTTTAACTACTAATTCTTGAAACTCAGTGTTCTAATATGTGTTTTGAACTGTATTATTTAAGAAAGGGCAAAATTGTTGTCCTTTAGGAAGAGCAGAATTATTGTAGCATTAAAGTCGTGTGGTTAGAAGGATTTTTGCATTCTTTTGTAATACCTCATATTTTATTAAGCTGTAGGTTAGTTTAATTTAGAAGTGCATTCTCATTGCTGCCATAAATCTCATTTATTTTATGTAAACTTCATTTGACAAATGGCTTTTTCATTTGAACGAAGTTCTGTTCCATTTGTCCAATTAAAAACAGTAAATTACATATGTTCTAACCTATTATGGTATCAGCATAAATGCGAAATTACTGGAACGATGAATTAGTCTGGATTCAGTTTCAGCTACATTTGTCCATGTTGATGTGTGAAGTTGGAGACTTGCATTTGCTTCTCAGGGGTCTAAATTCTTCCCTTGGCCAAGACACATGAAGAGTTGTAACAATGCCTCAGCAAGCAAATTAAAAGCATAGTGCCTACTTTGAGCAAAACAGTGTCACGTACAAGGGAGGGAGGAAAAGTTCAAGTCAACTGCCAGCTAGGCATCCTTAAGTGAACAGTACTTTTGAGGAAATCACAGGCTAATTGAAATACTGTGTATGCATGAACAGAGCTCAATATGAAGTAGTTTGCTTTGTTTAAAATCAAAGCACACTGCTTTCCTGATGGTTGCAACTTCTGGACAAATGAACAAAATCATTCATGGCTGTGATCCAGAAATATACAATATGCCTCATACATAAACGAATACACCTCTTTCTGGATTTATTTTGGAAGAATGACCACTAACAGTCCAGATACCTATCTCTGATGTAGGGCTCATCAGTGTACAAATGGATGTCTTACTAGGAGTTTCTCTGTTTCTCTTGACCCAGTTACTGAAATAACATTGAGAGAAAGTATTAATGGGAGATTTGGTATAGTGTTGAACCACCCAAACAACAGTGATTTTTTAGGAGTAATAGATTAAAATGTTTCAGTCACTGAAGTTGTGGGAATCTTACTTAAACAGAAAGATGGGAGTGGTAGATGAAGAACATTTGATCAAAATTCACTAGTAATTGTTTTTATTTTTTATTTTATGTATACAAACCCTACCAGAATGTTGCCTTAACTATTCCTGGAATAAATCATTTCTATTTGACTCAAAGGTTTTATTACTTTGACACCTTAGAAGTATGTGTATATATATATGTATATACTTATTTTCATGTACTGTATGTTGCCATTATTTTTTATAGCTCTTCTGATACCATTGTTCATGTCCTCTTAACCGTCACCTTTTTTTTTTTTCTTTTATCTTCTTCCCAAGCAGCAACATTGGCTGGGTATAAGACCCTCTGTGCACATTTTTCCATTTCTTGACCTTGCAAACAATATTTTAGACCTCTTCTGTGTGCTCATCTATGACTATTTAGCTTCTGCTGGACTTTGTACAAATACATTGCTTCTTGACTAAGTCTAACCTACTATCTGAAATAGTCTAGAACCCTGTACTTGCTTAACTCTTACCTCTGAATCCCCTTTGCCCCTTCCCTTATATGTCTTTTCTAATTAGGCTTATACTGCTTTTATTTCAGTTATTAAACTTAGTCACATCTCTGTCTGATCTAATATATATATATATTTATGAGGCAGGCTAAACAGAATGAATATGGTGCTTTAATGACAAATACAGAAAAATGCTAAAATGCAAGATGTCAGGTAGTTTACAACAGAAATGTGATCCATTGTCCCGATTCAGAAGTCCCCCGTTCTTGACTCTATCTGACTTAAATTCAGTTTTGCTAGCCAGTCTTGACAATTCTGTGCATTCTTCCAGAGGACTGCAGTCTTGCTAGATTCTTGTTCTCTATAACCAGGCTATGCTATTGTCCTGTGTCTTGAGCCATTTGAATAAATAAAATTCTTCTCTTTTTATTCATGGCAATGTGAGCTAGAATGAATCATGCTATTGGCAGATGTTCTTGTAGTTTGACATCCCTGGCTTTGCACCTGGAACCTATGCTTGTCCTACTATGGCTGTCTTGGTTGTTTGGCTCTACATGCACTCCTTGCTGACACTGAAATTGTCAGTGCCTCCTGCTAGACCAGCCCTGTCCTTCCCTCACAGCTCTGCCACTGCCCCCAACTCCCTGTACTGGAACACTCCATGTTATTTTAGTCCTGTCTTTCCTCTCAACTTTTTTTTCCCCCATTGACAGGTTTGCTTGTTCTCATCTGTCCTGGCTTTCAGCACACTGGGCTATTAAGTACAGAATGTGTCTCCAAGCATCACTGTCAGGGCCGTGTTTGAGACTGTAGCACCCTGCTGCAGTTTGAACCTTGCTTCCTTCTGAATTTCTGTTAAGAAATTCAAGTCCAAAACCATGAATTTGTGTCTGCTCTTGAGCAGTGGCTTTCATCTTTTCTGATGCAAGGTGATTTTTTTATATATTATATGTATATATAAAAGAAGAGTCCTGTTTGAGCATGAAATCTGTCTGAACTTCATATTTAAAACCAAGTGAGACTCCTGTTCTTAGAGGTGAAGAGACCATTTCCACACGTTTATATTCTGACAAAGTCAAGAATTGTATTTTTCATACAGGAACTGATTTAGGCAACTGGAAACATAGGTGGAAAAACTGTGTTTCAAGGAATTTTTATAGACACAGTCTAGCAGCTGTGTGGTGAATGAAGCAGTTAATGGGCCATCCAGTCTGCTTGTCACAAAGCTATGTTGTTCTGAATCTGTAGTAGCAGAAGGCTGGGCTGTGGGAAGTGATGTTTTTCTCCAGTAAAAAGGTGGTTCTTCAATACTTATATACTTCAGTACTTGTAGGGTCCCAGAATGCTGGTCACTATTAGCTTGAACAATTCTCAGTGTTGGCTCAAAGAAGGATGCTCTTCTGTTGAAGAAGAGGAATCTTTGTTCATTATTTGCTTCTTGGCACAGAGAAAAGGACATAATCTGTCCCTCGTGCAGCACTGAGCTGTGCTACACCTTCAGTCTGGCAACCAGCTCATGCATATTTGAAGACCAATTATATATGTGTGTATATATACATATACAGTATGCACATTGTTTTATATATATACTATTTTGTATATGTTATTTTTTTATATGTACCTATATATGTATATGTATGTATATGCCTGAAGGTGATGGAGAAGCACAGTGGTTAGTGGATTGTCTTTATCTCCATATAACAAACATACTGCCACTGTGATAAGTATGACAAAGAGGTGGTGCATTGTTTCTGCCAGACAGGAATTAAGTGTTGGTAAATTAGATTCATGACAATAAAATACAGGTTTTGAAAACTCCTAGCAGATGTATGAGTTAATATGGAAGGACTGCATGTGAGTTCCACAAGGCAATTTGATCTAAGTGTGGCCCAGCAGTAAGTCGAAACAGAAGGTGTTTCTCCACCGTATCACTGAGGGCTTCAGGTGTTTCTCTGTGGCCCTCTGATTCTTAGCAGTTGTTCATGGCCATCTGGCATTGCTTTCTTTTAGAGATTAGGGAAGTCTGAGCTGAGGGTTAAGGAAGCTTATAGTATTTAAATGTGTGGCTAGGATGATGATTTACACCGAATTTATCCTAAGTGCATAATATGTTTTGCATATGATGGACGGGGCAACTAGAAATGTTGGTTGATTTAATTTGCCTTCAGAATATTTATGTGCAAACACATGGAGATTGCAAAGCAGCCAATATAGCACTGCAGAAGAAATCAAATATTGATTTTTGCTTCTACAGATTGCAGCTTAGTTTTCAAGAAAGGTAATCACCAAATGTAAAGATTAGGGTACAAGTATTTAATGGGTACATTTCACTTCATTATTATTTTTTTTAATTAGAAAAAAGATTTACAAGATTTTTTTTTTTTCACAGACTATACCAGAAAATCTTATTGCCGTAAAATGTAAATTTTATAATCCAAAAATTTTGAAAAGAAATTTTGTTCATGAAATGAGAATTTCATAATGAGAATTAAAAGGTAAAGTTTACAGTGACAGGAATAAATTACTAAAACTTCAGTAGAGAACTTTACAAGTAGACAGTCTTCCAAAGTATAATTTGTTCTATTAAATTAAGGTTATGACTCCACATACAGTGAAACATTCATAATACACATCTTGTTAGATTTCAGCATTGCTTTCATTTTAATATAAAACACATTTTATTAGGGGTAACATCTAGCAAGATGATTAAATTTCTCATCTTCTGTATTTCAATGGGTAGGAAGGCTAAGTATAGTCAGGAAGGAAGATTCTTAATGTGGCTTCTTCTATAAGTTGTTTATACCTAAACTACTATAAATTTTCATAGGAATAGTACCTGTTAATTAATAGTGTAATTATGAGCAGAAGTTAACATTTATCTAAGTTAAATGGAGTCAAATTTCCAAATCCAGATATTTATCATACAGTTTTGAAATAAATTTTTTAGTTGTTTGTGAACATTTTCTTTTTGCTAAAACGTAGCTAGAAGAGAAAAATGTGCTTTGGAAAGTTGCTGGTCCAGAAATATCAGTGAAAAGTCAAATATAGCAAATTTTTCATTGATGGTGTTATGAAAATTATACTGCATTGATAATTTGCCTTATTTAATCTTATAGCAGGAGTGATTCATATATTTTCTTATAGATGAAAAATAATGTTGTATGATTATCAGTGAGCATAAAGTAGCACAGCAGCCATGAAAGTCACTTTTTATTAAGTATCAGACCAAATTAAAACAAAGGGAGCGTGTCCCTTCTCTGGGTGAGGCTGGTGTCAGAAGTATTGATACTGTTGAGCAGCTAAAAATTTTAGAATGGCTTATATGGGGTAATCCATTCTTAAATGTGTATCTGTCCCTATCTGGAATAACTACTATAGCACACTAGTCTGAAGTACAAAGCTTTAATGCTCATCTGAGCCTGCTGGTCAAACAGATAAATCTTGTGAGCAGACTTTGTCCCTATGCATAACCGAAAGTTAATCTCTGAGGTTTAAGAGAGGCACGGCAGAGGGTTTGTTCCTGAAATGAGAACAAAATTGTACATTACAGACTGCTTAGAATGCAAAGCATTTTGAAATTCTCTCATTTGTTGTCCTGCCCTGAATGCATTATCTGATAGCACCCATTTTTTGACACAGGGAATAATGACAAGGAGAGACAGTGAGTGACCCCAAGATGCTTTTTCTCTTGACATAATAACAATATTTACTTCTGCCATATTTTTACTGTGATGACACAGAACAGCAGTGAGGTGACAATTGTACAATTCCATGAGAGTAAGGCTACTAAAAATAAAAATAATAATTTAAAAAGTTATTGAGGGCAATACAGTGAAATCTGGAAAACAAATGGTCTTAATTTTCTAAAGGCTAATATGTTCAGTCACATTAGCAGGAAGAACTCAGTTTTTAATAGGGATTTGAGAAGCTGTGAAAAGAGTCTGGCGTTTAGTTTGTTTCCCCTCCAGATGGTATACCACTCTTTAGTTTGCCTATGTAAACACGCACATCAGTGTTGGAGTACAATTAGACAAATGTTTTTGCATGTCAGCATTTTGGCTGAGAGAAGAAAATGCAGTATGTAGTTCAAATGCTGTGGTGTCCTAATGAATATGGTGTAAATAAACTCCATTAAAAAAAACTGTAATGTGACATTATAGCTTAATAATCAAACTTGATTTGAGGCCTGAGACTATTTTTATTTTAAAATAGCAAGGATTGCTTCAGAGCTGATTTAGACTGGTTAATCCAGGTGGTGGAGGCCCCATAACTGTTTTTAGGGGAGTGAGTCTAAGCAGTTGAAACTTGACAAGGGAGACATCCGATATGGCACTTTTCATGGTGTTCCTCTCACTTACTGCTCTTTACTAACACCATATTTAATCAGTTGGTGTTTTTTTTTTTTTTTTTTTTTTTTTTTAATAATTAATTTTGTTTTCCTTCAGTGCAGAGGTGTTTACTCCAGATGTAGGTAGGTGTGAGGGCCATTTGTATCTGTTATTTTGGATAAATGATAAGTTGATTCATAACTCAAAAAGCAGATGTTTTATACATCAGTTATAATGTAGCCTGCTGTATATAGTTTCCTCATTTGTATATGCAGACAGTCATTGAAAGTGAGAAGCAGAATAAGAATTTGAAACTAGAAAGCATGTGACAACCCCCAGCCTTCCTGAAGGTTAAACCTCTTGAAGAATATTCAAGTTCTATTCCTTATATCCTCTGGCTGTGTGACCTTAAGCAAATCTCTTCAGCTCTATGTCTCAAGTCCCCAGTTTTTAAAAATAATCAAAATACCAACTTTTATAAGGCTATGGTTGTAATCATGGTGTAGAATTATTGTTAGTTTTGTTATTTTATCTTAGTAACTGCAATGTATCTTACTTACCTCTGGACTCACAGGCTCCTGTAGAACGTATCAGTAAGCTGCTTGATTTGGCCTTTGTTAGCATGCTCCCTCTATGTCTCTTTGTGCTGCCTTCCTGGTAAGTATGTCTGCAAAAAGCTGATCCAAAGGGGTATAATCTTCCTCACGCATGTAGAATAGGATAAGCTTGTAACTCCATTGTCTGGCTGTCTGAGAGGGCATCTGATTTGCTTATTTAAATGTGCTGATGAAGAACAGAACCTGAGTAGAAAAGATGAGGGAATGTAGTTCAGTTTTTGGAAAGTAATGTTCACTTAATTGGGGTTTTGCTGTACATAAAGTTAAGACATTCCAAGGGGGCAGCCAAGTTGTTGCAGATAATTTGCTATAGTATACTTAGTAGTTCCTCTGTGTTCATACTACATCACTGGTAAGGTTACCCAACCTTTCAGCATCTCACTGGAACTTGGAATTAATGGAGGAATTCTGATGAATATTTTGGACTCTGTTTTAAATACCTTGAATGTATAAATAAATTACACCTTCCAAGAAAAGTAAAGGGACCTAATATGGCTGGAGGTATGTTGAACAGTGAATATTTGCTGAGCTTTTTGGGGTGATAACATAAAATTTAATCATTTTAATATCAATTTAGAGAAAAGGCTGCAGACAGTGAACCCAAAGCAATTTCAGAACTTTCTGGAACAAATTAGACCTAATTCTATTCAGATCTATTCAGCTCAGTCCCTTGCTGCTTAGAAGCAACTTAAATTGCTGCATGTATTCAGCAGACATAGCCAAACTTCCAAGTGTTTGGAAATTTGGAGTGATTGTTCTTTCATCCATCATTTCCTGAACCAGGCAAAAGTTCACATTGCTGTCCAAGCCTCTTTCATTGAACCACTCCATCTAGCTTAGCAGGGATATTGAATATTTTTGGAGCTTGCTGCTGGTTTGAAGTTCAAAAGTCATCTGTCATTTATCTTCATTAATGTCTGTCAAAACTTGGCACCATGGCAAATAGGTTTATCACTGCTGAGGTAGTGCAGGTGGTGCTAGGTATGCCACAGCATTACTATTCGTCTAGCTCATGTTTGTGGTTGTCCTTTAACAAGTCACAGTCAAGTCCCTAGAGCATTAGTAACCAGTCTGAACCCAACTGTAAATGTTTAATGTCACAGTTGCCACATAGGCTTTCATCTAGTTTCTCACCCAGTGCCTCTATATGCTCTAGCTGTTGGTTGTCCTTGCATCCCTTGGAAGGGAATGGAAGCTGAAGCACAGCATGTCTAGCTAGCAATATCTTTGATTCTGTTTCCTTGAGTTGTTTATGTTCGTTGTTAAATGAAGTATATGAGAATTAGTTTTTCAGAGTCAAAAGAACTAATAATTTAAAAGAAAATTGTTGCTTTTGTTTTACTCGGGAAGGAATTGTGCACCCATGGATTCTTGTTGAGTCTGCTTGGTCCTCACTGCAAGCTGAATTTGCTACTCCTGTCTTTTTGCCCATCTTCTGACTCTCCTAAATGTAAACCCTTGTGCACCTGAGAGGCATACATTTGAAAATACATTGAACTACTAAGTGTCTATATGTCTTTCTTTCATATAATACTTGTCGTGGAATGTCAGAGACTGAATTTGTATCTTTTTGATTTCTTTTGTGTACTTCTTCATATTTCTTTCTCAAGTGCATTCAGGTACAATTTCAAGGGCTGTAGGTACAAACTGTAGGAAGTCACTGCATGACTGTTGATTCTTAAAAGCAACATCTTGAAACATCCCTGTGTGATTGGGAAGTATATATCATGCATTGAGAGTCATTGCAAGGATTTAAAATCAATAGAAATTAGTGTGCTAATCTCTTGCTACTTACAGAACTATTAATTTCCAAATTGTAAGGAGCTGTGGTTTACAGTTTTTTAAACTAAATTAAGCATTTTTTTTTTTTTAAATTTCTGTATGGTTAAGAGGACTGAAGCAAGAATATGATGAGCTTTCAATGAAAATATGGTTATGAACAGACAACTGTAAGCTGTAGGGTTTCATCAGCTTAACAAATTACTAGTAGTTAGCAGAGATGTATTAGTTGCTTGTGCGTACGTTTCTGCTATGCTGTACATGCAATGAAAAGCATGTTAAGTTAAACCAAACAGCTTACTCTGCAAATACTGTGTGTAATAGTTAACAATGGAAGCAGTTAACTCAGACTAATTCTGTCATATGTAATAATCTCTGTATGCCGTAATGTACGATCACTGTAACGGTGTACATTCTGAAATGGTGCAAAAATGAAAGAGGGGTAAAAATTGGCACTGCACAATAAGATTCACTTCATTTGGTAGCTCAGAGAACTAAAATCCACATAAGATTTGCAAATCTAAAATGAACAGTTTTGCAACTGATCGCTTCTGATTCATTAGATTTTTGCACCTGAGCATGTAGCAGGTCCTCTGATTTTTCCTTTTAAATGGTTTGACTTATATAGATACATAGTAACTGAAAGTTATTCTGCTGGTAACTTTAAGTAACTTTGAGTTACCACGAAGGCTACTTCTGAATCAGAGGTTTGTTCTTCTTTTAGGGTTCTTGATTGATTTATTAAGCACATCTTTAAATAATGTTGCTGGATGTTACATTTTGTTAGTATCTGTGTCATTGCTGGGTAGGTTGCATTCTTCACAATTCTTATTTTTTCTTCTGTGTTGTCCTGGAGAACTTCCAACCAATTATTCTATATATTCTATATATATATTTATTATATAAACGATCTGGATGTAGGAATAGAGGGTATTTTGAGCAAGTTTGCTGATGACACCAAACTTGGAGGAGTTGTGGACTCAAATGAGGGCGTAAAGGCCTTGCAGAGGGATCTGGACAGGTTGGAGAGCTGGGCGATCACCAACCGCATGAAGTTCAATAAGAGCAAGTGCCGGGTCCTGCACCTGGGACGGGGAAACCCTGGCTGCATGTACAGACTGGGCGATGAGACGCTGGAGAGCAGCCCAGAAGAGAGGGATCTGGGGGTCGTGGTAGACAGCAAGTTGAATATGAGCCAGCAGTGTGCCCTGGCAGCCAGGAGGGCCAATCGTATCCTGGGGTGCATCAAGCACGGCATCGCTAGTAGGTCAAGGGAGGTGATTGTCCCGCTCTACTCTGCGCTGGTGCGGCCTCACCTCGAGTACTGTGTGCAGTTCTGGGCACCACAGTATAAAAAGGACATGAAACTGTTGGAAAGTGTCCAGAGGAGGGCTACAAAGATGGTGAAAGGCCTTGAGGGGAAGACGTACGAGGAACGGCTGAGGTCACTGGGCCTGTTCAGCCTGGAGAAGAGGAGGCTGAGGGGAGACCTCATCACAGTCTACAACTTCCTCATAAGGGGGTGTCAAGAGGCAGGAGACCTTTTCTCCATTAACACTAGTGACAGGACCCGCGGGAACGGGGTTAAGCTGAGGCAGGGGAAATTTAGGCTTGACGTCAGGAGGGGGTTCTTCACAGAGAGGGTGGTTGCACACTGGAACAGGCTCCCCAGGGAAGTGGTCACTGCACCGAGCCTGTCTGAATTTAAGAAGAGATTGGACTGTGCACTTAGTCACATGGTCTGAACTTTTGGGTAGACCTGTGCGGTGTCAAGAGTTGGACTTGATGATCCTTAAGGGTCCCTTCCAACTCAGGATATTCTATGATTCTATGATTCTATGATTATGTTCTTAAGCAGGTAGAAGAGCTGCCTGTCAATAGATTGTAGTTCAGAAATGTAAACTCATTTCATATCATTTCAAAGCAGTTTTAAACTAAATTACTGGTTAAGAATCTTGCTGTCCTATATGCTTGTTCACCATCCATTCCAGTTATTCTAGCTATCACCATGTTCCCAAAGAGTGCCTTTTCTGCAGTGTCCTTTGGTTGCAGACAAAGCCAGTTCAGGGGGTGAAAAAAGAAAAGACAATTTTCTGATCTTAACTGCTCTTTCCTCAGAGTTCTGATTGCCCTGTCATCTCCACTTCTGCTGTTTTAAGGAACTGACATTACATCTGTTGCTATAAGACTTAGTCCCTTAAGACCATTCGATGTATTTATCCTCTTGACACCTTGTAAGTATGGGCAGTGCTTTTATCCTCATAATACAGATGGAAAGCTACCAAAACAAAGAGAATACCTACAGTGGAGCACAGGCTAGAGGGCTGAAAGCTATTGAAGACCAGAACTAGCAAGTCCACATGTAGTACAGATATGCTTGTATGGAATTCTGTTTGGCTGTGTGTGCATGGCATTGTACATGAGCTTAGAAATCCTGCTTGTCACATACCATAAGCTTGGGTGTCTTTTGCTGCAGTCTTCCCTGCACTTTCATTTCCAGATTAGTTTGGGCAGAGAGCTTAAATCTGTCTATATCCATGGTGTAGATGTGTCCTACTAAATGTTTTGTACAAAGTTAAATTCTATCTGGACCTCTCAAGTCTTTCATAAGTGTCTTAAGCAACAGGCCATCTGTTATGCCCAGTGCCTTGTGGGAGACTTGGTGCAGGCAAGACACCTCTGAACTCTGCGTGCTTATATAGCATGGTCCCCAGGCATAAGACTCCTTTCATGTTCAGGACCTTAAGACCATCCAGGCTGTACTCTCCAGAACTCTAGCATGTCACTGGCTTCCAGAATTACCTAGAAGAGTGGAAGTTTTCTCATGTCATGTAACAAAAATCCTAAAACTGCCAACTACCTGTAAAGTGTCCCTAAGAAAATTAAAGCTGTCTTCTTGAGACTGTCAACCAATGGACTTGAGTCAAGGTGAAGACTTTGGTAGGGGATATCTCTCTTTGCTGTGTCCATTAAAATAAGTTATTTTATGACTCCAAACTAGCTAATACAATAATTTCATGAATGGTAAATAAATAAACCAAAATAAACACTTAAAAAAAGGTAGAGGAATTAAGATGAAAAAGCTTCCTGTTGCATATCTGGCAATAATGATTTTTTCTGCTTTTCCGAGCCTTTGAAGCCATCCGTAAATGTGTCTTCAATTGTCAAACTTTTGCTATAATGGCCTTTTCAGTGGGTAAAATGTAGAAAGAACTCTCTGGTAGGATCTTTTTATTCCACAGCCAGGATGATGTGTTTATGTCTTTCAGTGCTACATTGGTTTTGTGTCTTACGGGGTGTACTTTGTTGTTGTGTTTGTTTGGTTTTTAGGTGTTATCTACTTTGTTCATAGACCTGTGGAGGTAACTGTGATATATGACCTTGGTGTGAAAGAGCTATCTGTTATTCTGGCAGGTTTGAAGCTATTTTCTTGGGAATTTTCACTGTCTGCCTTTTGGTAAATATGGAAACAGTCACTATTATTGGATTTAGCCCTGTTTTTTTTTTTTTTTTTTTCCTCAGCCTGTTCTCCCTTTTATATCTCGGTTAGAATAAAGTGTTATTGTGTTTCATGATTTATTAAATCGTAGTGCTAAGGCTTCTATCATTCTTCTTTGAGCATCTAAACTGATGATCCAAATAAACCATAGTAGTATGGTTACACGCTGAGACTACTGTGTTTGATTTATATTGGTTTGATTTATCTTCTTGTAATGAGGCTTGAACAAAAAAATGGATATATTGGATCAAACCAGAAGTTCACATATTCTGAGTGTAGATGAAGAAGATTGCAACTCTATAAACAGTTATAAAATGGTGTAAATAATATTTCCTTGACTTACTTTCCCAGCTTCCAGAGGATGCTAGGGATTTCTTAAACTGGAGGTGACAGGTCTATCCTTCCTGCTTAAAAGGCACTAAAGGAATTGAACAAAATCATGTAATGCCTTTCAAGTAATTTATCCTTTTGGCCTTCTGAAATGCTGTGGCAGTAAGTTCAGTAGCCTAATTATGCATTGTGTGAAAGAGAACTTGCTTTTAAGCTTACTGCTTGATAATTTCAAGAGATGCTGACAGTCTTTCTGAAAAACAGTGAACTGTCCTTTCTGCTTGTCATTGTTGTTTTTATTTATTTTATTTCATTAGTGGAATGTGAAGGAAGTCAGAGAAATTCTAATATAAAAATGAGGTTACAGTATATAGCAGATGTTTAGATCATAGTGTATGTTTAGATTATAGGGTCATAGAAAAAAGTTTAGTTTGATAGGGATCTCTGTAGACCATCTTGTCCAACCTTCTATGGAAAGCAAGGCCTTAGGTTATAATACCCCGGGTCTTGTCAGCTCAGCCTTGAGTGTTTACTGAAAGAGAGATTCCATCATTTCTTTTGGTAATTTATTTCATTATTTATCAATTCATTCCAATTGTTTTCAGTTTTTCTCATGTGCACACAAAAATTCCCTCAGCAACTTGTGCCTATTGCTTGTCTTAGTGGCACTCTGCTGGATGGTCTCCAAGTTTTGAATGTCTTCTGGGAAGACCAAACCTGGACACAGCATTCCAAGTGTGGTGTATCAAGTACTGAGAAGAGTAAAATATACTTGTAATAATAATTGTATCCCTTGATGTGCTGAATATAATCTTGCCAGTGCAGCCTGGGACATGATTTAGATGCTTACACTAATATTTATGCTGTTGTGGTGCACTGTGGTGTAGCTTTTAACATACAATTTAAAACATTGGCATGCACAGCACTCCATGTGAGTTCAGTTAGATGAAGTTTTACTCCAATGACAGAAAACTTCTCATCCTCACTTTTGAGCATTTACATTCCTACTATATTGCTGCAATTTAACACTTTCCTTCTTTTATTATTTATTCCCTGAAAGAATGGATCTGACTGCTTTCCCTTGCAGTCTCTCCTGAAGAACACTTCAGATAAATACTTCTGCTTCTTTGAGCCATTCAGCACTTTTTGTAGTCTATCCTGCAACTGTGTCACTAAGTCACATTTAAACTCCATCCAGCTTGAATGTACAGACGGCACAAGTGCTGACAAGAACAAAAATACTGATCTTTTCCCTCCTGCATCCAAGCAGCATCAATGTGTGACTGTGTTCTTTGGTATAGTATATTGATTTTATGCATTGCTGTATGTGTTATACTGCTTCACAGTATTTATCTGAACTGCTTACTAATTTTTTTTGCTTCTACAGCAGTTGTATTTCTAGCCTGAGCTGAGCTACTGCTGTCCACAAAGTGCTTGTTTTGTCTGTTACATTTAGTCTCATTAACAAAGTGAGATTCTTTTATATCAGAATCAAGAGATTTCAGGAGTTAATGATTTCATGTTTTTTACTGGGGCTAGGGGAGTGTGAGTGCTTTTTTTTTTTTTTTTTTTTTTGAATAAAAACTTAATTTTTAGTGTGTTTGCTCAAGTGTTTTTAAACGTTGCTTTATATTTTAAACTTACCTTGGGCTAAGACAGGAAACGTCTTAAAAAAAAAAAAAAAAAAAAAAAGTGTGTGAAAAATCATCTGTAGAAATATAGTTGTTGGTTGTTTTTGTTTTGTTTTGTTTTTTAAAGTGTTTTATTGAAGTGACTCTGACAACTTTGTGTGTTTCCCAGAGGTGTATCTGTTTTGGTGTGTCCTAGTTATCCTAGTTTTAGCCACTTTTTCATGTTCTTAAATATGTTTTCTTCAGAGGACTGTGTTGGACCCCAAACATACTTTTTTCAGGATACTTCATCTTGCTTGTCCTCACAGAAAATTGCTGGAATCAGGCTTGTTTCCACAACACACATATTTCTAGAAGGTCCAGGAATGCAGGTTTCTTGCTTAAAAGCTTCTACAACTGTGTGTGAGCAGTAATAAATGGTTGACACAAGCCTTTGGGGACAACTTTAAATGACTGAACTGTTGCCTATTTCAGCAGTCTCGGGGATTTTTTTCCCAACTGCTTGGATGCGGTGTTATGAGCCTGACCCAATCCTTAGTGACATCTTGTCAGGCTGATTAATGTAGACTCCAGAGAATATCTGGAGCTTTTGCTGTATGATTGATTCATTTTTCCAATATAATTCACATTCCTGTGGTCTGAATAACAAACAAGTGATTTAATGAACCCCTCCCCAGCTTATTCTAAATGGCTTATCCTGATTGGAGCAAGGCATGCTTTTGGAAAGCTTAAATACTTGCTGTATTTTACATGCTGAAAATCCACTGAATTATACACTTCTCCCATAAATTCAAATTAGAAACACAAGCATGAATTTCCTTCTTTGTCCTAGAAATAGACATCAGAAACTTCATTGGTATTACAGTTGTCACTTAATCCTAATTTTGCTGTCCACTGCTTTTATTTCCTCACTGTGCTTCTTACCCTGGAATGTGTTTCTCCTGAAACGTATTTCTCTGCAGCATTTCCTATTTCTTATCTCAAAAGGTGACTCGCAAAAAGTGGGAAAAGATTTGTTATTCCTCAAGGTTGTTTTTATCTCCTGTGTCCCTGATGTTGATATTTTCTGGTGATGTCCCATGTTGTTTTGTGGTTGTGTTTATAACTCGTCCATAGGTGTTGCCTATCTCAATACCTGTGTCTTGGGAAATTCCCAGGAGAGCGAAATAATCTATATCAGGAGGGTAGTACTGTGCCAAAACAACAGAAAGGAGAAATAAGCCATCCAGATACAAACAGAAATTGTGTTTGCCTATTATTCAACAAGTTTTACAATCCCAGTTATGAGATCCTGATTCTGGATCTATAAAGAGTTCTTCAACAACCTCATTCAAGGAGGATGTGCGTAAAAATGAATATGAAAGGAGGAAAACAACACTATTTATTTTTATATGTGGGAATCCATACTCAGCTTTTAGAGCTGTGCTATCTGCATCATAAAGAAATATGAAAGATAATGGAGAGGATAAAAGCTTCCTCCATTTTTTCCTCTCTGTTGGCCCCTAGTCTCTTCTTCTTTCCTTTTGTCAGGATCCATGTCATGCAGTTTGCTGGTGTCCCAAGCCTAGCTATACACCTACCTATCTCTAGTCCACTCTTAGATTTGTTCATATTAATATCCTACCTGCCCTGCTATCATTCAAAACTTGGTAACTGAGTAGGGGAAGCAAAAATCCTGATCAGGTTATGATCAGGTTTCTGAGGAATAACAGCTGCTTACTTATTTGCTTTCTTTCCCAACCCCCATCAGAGAAAGCTGAGAGAGGGTTCATTTGCACTTGTGTGAGACATTGCTTTTATAAATCAGATAGCAGCATGCTAGCACGTATGCAGTTTGTCTGACATGACTTCAAACTATTGAGTGGATAATAGGTAGATTTTTTTTTCTCTTAGGTTTTAAAGAAGAGCTCAGCACTTTATAAAGAGCCTTGTTTCTGATTTCAACTTATTGCTAAAGGTTTCTAGAAATGGTAATTACAGTACCATCTCAATAATGACCTCCAGAATAATTTCTTGCTTCATTGCAGCTTAGGGGAGAGGAAGGCTTCTTCCTTCATTGCTGCTGCCCTGTGGTGTCTCCTACCTCTCTTCTTATGAGACTGCAATCAGATGTGACATTTGTTTCAGCAGTGGCTCTTTTTGCCTCAGTATGAGTGCAGATGTATGGCTTGTCGTTGATGCAATGTATTTTCTGACTAGTCAGCTTAAGGTTATCTGTGTTATAGGCAGTGTTCTGGGCAGGCCTAGCAAAGGAAATTTTCAAACCCAATAGCATGAAGGGGAAAAAAAGGATTACTGAATTACAGCTGCTTAGGATTATATAGATTTAAGACCTGTCTTAGTGCTGTAATGAGCACAGCAGTGAGGAAACAAAAGGCAGCGTACAGAATCAGGAAGCCATGCCTGAAAGGAAAAACCTTGGGACCATAGAGCTTTCCACAAAGACATGACATGTCATCACTGTTCCGGATGGACCCTGAGTTATTTTTCCTCTGAAAGATTAAGTAGTATTTGTGGTGCTTATTTTGGTTAATTTTAACTAAGTAAGCTAAGTTCCTTAGTTTAATTTAAAAGTGGTTTAAGAAACTGAGCTGGAGGGCATGACATTATACATAATGGAGTTTGAAATTGTTCTGATGGTATGGCATGGCTCAGCTCTTTGAGACTCAGCAGGGGCAGCCTTTTGCCTAGGAAAAAGGAGGAGAAAGAAAAGGGTACAAACATATTTGGTTCTCCCAGGTGAAACAGTGGACACTGGAGAAAGACTGGATACACTAGATCATGAATATTCCTAACATATTTTTTGAGTACTTGGCAATAGTTGAGCCCATTTTAATATACCTTTTAAATAGACTGTATGGCTTTCAGTGAAGTTGTAACACAGCAGTTGTGCAAATAGTTGGAAAATCAAGTCTTGTCCTGTGGTTCTATTTTTTTTTTTTTAATGGTTTTGCTGTTGTTGGTCCTCTTCCTCTCTTCCTGTTTTTGGCATGAAGCAAAAACTCATTGTGATTTAGTTGCTGTGTAAGGTACTATTTAGGAGGGGACCTTTTAAAATTGTTTTCAGAGCCTAGTCATACAAATATAGCAATAGAGATAAAAAATACATTTCAGCTGACAAATGACATGAGCTTTTATTTAACATTTTTTATTCAAAGGTAGTGAATTGGGAAGACCTGCTTAAATGAACCCATTCTTCTAATTTAGAATAGTGTGGTTTCATAAAAGAGATTCCTGCTCGTTCTGGACTAATGTGTACCCATGTGAGCCTATGGCAAGAGCATAAAGAGCTCCATTTATGACTTCATGGGGACTTCCCACAGCATAGGGAGTACAAGCTGATGGCACTGCCATAGCTGCTACTGAGCTGCAACCTCTACACAATTTCTTTACAGAGGTTTCTTTTAATACATTTGATCACAAAAAGATGCCTTGTGGTGTTTCCAAATTGATTTAGGAGACATTGGCAGAGGGAGATATAAGGGTGTTTTATATTGAGGTTACTCGTGTTGTATATGACAGATCTTCTATTTTTTCCATCTGCTAAGCAAAAACTAGAGGTGAAAAATCAGAAGAGCACAGGGACTTGGGAGAATCCAGGTTTGCTTTGGAGTTGTACGCACGTTGTTTTTTACTGCCACCTTTAATGAGCATAAATAAAATAAATCAATAAAGAAACTTAGGGCTCGGGAGGAGCCTTATACTTTTCTTGTGCTAATCCCACTGAAATGAAAACTAACAAAAAATTAAGATGAAGATCTTGAAGGGACAAGGAAAGTTAATACACCTTTCTTCTTCAAATTTCAAAGTACTTCACTAAGGACTTCGCTTCACTTTCTGTTGGGTTACAAGGTGGACATCTGAGATACAAAGTAAATACCTGTCCTGACCAGAGTCATTCAGTATAAAACGTATGTAGGGAAGTATACTTCACATTTAGTCAGGTCTCCTGTCTGCTAGGGGTCTTTCTAGAGACCATCTTTCTTTCTTTTTTTTCCCCTTTTTATTTATTTATTTATTTATTTCTGTAGTTGCAACCACCAATTGGCCAGTTGTGATTGGCTGTTGATTTTTGTGTCTGAGATAACCTGGAGCTCTTTCCACTCCTCCTCCTTTTAGCGCTACCAAGCCCAGGAGTGTATCTACATGATTGACAGAAATAGTTGCTTCATTGAATCTGTGATACCTTGTGTACAAGAGTGTCGTAACAACTGCTCAAACAGCAGAACTTGCCTTGCAGAAGCTTAGCTATGAGTCAAAATGTGGCAGGAGAAAATAGCTCAATTTGTCTCTAAATGGGAAGGTGGATATTTCCGATTTCAGAGTCAGCAGAAAAAAAAGTCGGTATGAAAACAAACATGACTGATGGAGAAAAAAAAATATATAACACCGGTTACAGTGAGATAGTCATGCCTGATACCAAACACAGGGTAGTAAGGTTTAAATTTTTGTTGCTCAGGGCAGAAAATATATTTTTTTTCTAGAATGGAAAAAACAGCTCCTTGCGAGAGGGATTGTGTGTCATCATTGTCACATAAAATAATATTGTCCTAATAAGTATAATCTTTGTCTCAAAGAGTTGGAGCTGGAAGTAGAAAAGAGTTGTTTTTTACTGATTTGCTTATTGATCACATATAATT
The DNA here is from genome assembly GCF_964211825.1 of Aythya ferina. Classification (NCBI taxonomy): domain Eukaryota; kingdom Metazoa; phylum Chordata; class Aves; order Anseriformes; family Anatidae; genus Aythya; species Aythya ferina. The sequence continues at coordinate 126,074,651 of NC_140296.1, read as the reverse complement.
TCAGAATGATCTGACAGGCTGTTGCAGTCAGGTTTTGCTAGGCTTATGGGAAGATTGAAGGAAGTAAAGAGTTGATAGGTGAGCTCCAAAGAGAGGCCTAAAAATGACATGCCCTGGTACATGGTATGTACCTGCTAGCACAGAATTTAGTCCTGGGAGGAGGCTTTAACTTTGATTATCTTATCTGCATATGCAAGTCTACCATTCCTTCTGGGACCCTGCAGGTAACCTGGAGTGGAGCACAGTGTGGACATATGCTTATGTTGATACTTGCCTAAAGTGCTGTATCAGGATAATTTTCAGCAAGAGAGGTTGTGTGTGATGAGATTCTGAATGAAGAGACAGTAAGAGATGCTCCCAACAGTTGAGGGATGGACCTGAAATGGGTTAGGCAAACACAGGAAATACTTCTCTATATATTTTACAGATGGTGAGTTGGAATATATAAATATATAATACAGTTAATGAATGATTTGTAGAACAGCTGAGAATTGAACCCATGTCTCCTGAGGTATGATTAAAGTTCTCAACTGCAATATTGTTCTTACTTCTCTTAGGAGCTCTAGATGTTGATGGTCTTTGCAGGGTGTTAGAGATTTTTGAATTCAGTAATTCTGTGGACAGTTTTGAAGCGATGCTGAATCCTGAATGTACAGAATGTTTGTAGACTCTGCAGGAGTTAAATGACTCTTGAAAAAATTGATTTCTCTCTGTTATCCTTTTTCTGTTGTGCAAATGACAATGAACAAAAAGGGAGTAGTACTTTGTTCCAGAGCCTACATTTAAGATGCTGTGAGGAATACAGGTGGTCCCGGCTCATACTTTTCGTTCATTTTCCACTGAATGTTTCATGTACTCTTAGGGAGGTTTGTGCTAGGAAAAAGAATCTCACATAACTGGTGATTACCGCGGTTAGTGCAGCTACTAGGGGGCTTATAAGTAAGATAGAAAGAGACTTTTTAAAAGGGTGTGTAGTGATAGAACAAGGGTTAATAGTTTTAAACTGAAATAGGGTAGTTTTAGATTAGACAGTAGGAAGAAATACTTTACTGTGAGGGAGGTGAGGCACTGAAACAGGTTGTCCAGGAAAGCTGTTGATGCCCCATTCCCTTTAGTACTCAAGGTCAGGTTGGATGGGGATTTGGGAACTTGCTGTAGTGGAAGGTGTCCCTGTCCATGGCAGGAGGGTTGAAACTAGATGATCTTTAGCCCCTTCCAACCCAAGCCATTCTATACTTTGCCACTAATGAAAATGTTGCCTAGCTTTTTAAGCAGCTTAGGTGGTCCAGCTTTGTCCTCTGTCTTTGATAGCAAGGAGAAAAGGACACTTAGTGTCAGATTAATGTTGCTGCTTTAAGAAGAGTATTCTCTGATCAGAAAAATCTTGAGGAGATCTGGACTGTTCTTCAAATCACCTGCTTGCAAAATGGCTCTCTTAGAGCTACTGTCGAAATCTTGCTATTTGCATATGATTTGAGGAACACCATAAACACATCTGCTCTTTATGTTAGTGCCCAAGAGTATAGTTACTTTTTATTATCCTAGTTTACGTAAAAATTAGCCCTGGAAAAGCGGAGTTTTCATTCAGTCATTCCCTGAAGAACTTGCTCTTCGTTTGCCTTTAAGGAACCAAATATAAAAAGTGGTTTGGCAAGTCAGTTTGTGTAAACGACAGCAACCAAGCTGCAAGTGTCCCAGCAGTGAGGTAAGTGTAAGATCTCTTCCCTACTGGCTTGTCATGGCCCTGACACTTCCCCCTGTACCCCCTCACCTCTGCTGCATTCTTTTGAATGGCACTTCTGAGCACAAGTGATTTTAGAAATAGCCCAGCCTGAGGAACAGAATAATTCTTTACATTGCACTACTTGTGCTAGACTGGGAGAGCTCAAAACATTCTTCTTAGTGTTCTTTTTGTTGTTGAAAACCAATCCCCTGACAGAATGCACAGGTATTTTTTGCCTGCTTAGTGGAAGTAAGTTTTTATTATTATTATTTTTTTTTTCATCTATATTCTCCTTGAGGAGTTATCACTGCTTCTTAGCAGCTGAACATGACCACCCAGGGGTGTAATGCTTGTGGTGTGTCTTGGCGTAGTGAGCAGGAATGCAGAGAATGGAAAAGAGAGATGGGTTCTTACAAATGTGGGTTTTGGGATGTGGTTGTTGTTGTTTTTTTGTTCCTTTTCACTATGTTTTGACTAAATTAAGCAATGAAGAGTCTCTTAAACTTATGAAAGAATTATCCAGCTCTATTAAACCCTTGCAGTATTGCGTAATCCTTTTGAGATGCTTGTTTCATCAACATGGGCCAGATTTGGTTTTGCTATGATGCCTTCTTGATCCAAACTAAATTCCTTCTCTTTCTATAGTACCTTTTTATTTTTATTTTTATTTCTTTAATTATGAAGTGAGTGTGCAAGCACTGAATGGATAGATAGATACAGGACACCTAACGGTGATACCTTCCTTGACTGAATTAAAGTTTCATTTGAAACCAGTATAGGTGAATGGGAAGACTTTAACAGCAAATGATGATAACAATGTAGCAATTAGTATTGGAAAGATTTCAATATTGTCAAATATAATGATTTTTGTATCTCCAATAATTCAAGAATTATCTTAAACTCTTGATCACAGAGCTGTGTGATTATTCAAAATACTAGCTGAAAAGAAAAAAATGCAGAAAACTAGGCAAAGCATAAGCTCTGACAGTTTGTGAGAAAAGCTCTAAAACATGAGTCAGAAGGCATAAGCGGAAAAAGAAAGAAAAATAATCTAGAATATATTACTGACAAAAAAAATACCTGTCTTTTTAATTGGGAAAAAAAAAAAAAAAAGCTCTTAAACATGGGTTTTGAGGAACCAGACTTGTTAATTGTTCCGTCAACAAAGGAAATGAGGAAAAGAAAGGGTAAGGGTACATCTGGAAAGCAAGTAGTCAAGCAGTTGTAATAGAAGGAATTGGAATGAAGTTAGTTGGAAGTGAAAAAAGAGATAATCAGTCAATGAAAGGAATTTCTCTTATGCTCAGCTCTTTGTATTTTCAGTGGGAGTTGAGTGATGACTCAGCACCTTGCTGTCTTATGCTCGAATGGACCCGTTTATTGAGGGAGCTGAAAGGGATGTTCAGAATGAGGGAGTTAATTCAAAAACGCAAGTTAAGAACTCTAGAGAACAGTTGTTCCTGGCTGTAATGGTGAGGAGTGAGTTTTAGATGTGGAGTAGTTAGCAAAGCAATATTTTCTAAAGCAAATTTTGTCAAGGTACTATAGCAGTCTCCTGAAAAACTTCCTAAGAGACTCCCTACTGAAGGGAACAAAAAGCCCAATATGTAGACTAGACCCACTTCATAGGGAGGCCTGTTGCCTCCCTGGGGCCCAGGTTAGGTATGTGAAGAGAAAGCATGAGAAAGAGAAGAGAAAGAACTTAGCCTGCGGGGGCTGTCCACAGGCAGCAGCTCTTCAAGAACTGCTCCAATATGGGTCTATACCATGGGGTCCATCCATCAGGAGCAAACTGCTCCAACGTGGGTCCCCCACGGGTGTCAGCTCTTGCCAGGTCACCTGCTCCTGCGTGGTCTCCTCCCCACAAGCTGCAACCTCCTCCAGGCCACATCTAACTGCTCCTCCATGGGCTGCGGCATGGAGATCTGCTCCACAGTGATGCACCATGGGCTGCCGGGGGACAGCCTGCTCCACCAGGGGCCTCTCCACAGTCTCCAGGGGAACTTTAGCTCTGATGCCTGGAGCATCTCCTTCTCCTCCTTCTTCACTGACCTTGGTGTCTGCAGGGATGGTTCTCACTTTTTGCTCTCCCAGCTCCTGTTGCGCAGCAGATTTATTTTCCCTTTCTTAAACCTGCTCTCTCAGAGGTCATTTCCAACCTAAAGAGATTAGGTTTGATTCTATGATTATAATTCTTATTAGTTCTGTGAGTTGAAATTCCAGTGCTGGTTTCATTTGGAGCTTTTGGAAGGAAAAATTTTGCCTTCTTATGCATTAGAACAGCATTTTGCTTATCACATGTACTACTGGTCGTGAATAAACAGTAATGCCATTAAAGTAGAATTGATTTTCTCCTCTGCCCTATACAACAAAATGTCTTGGAGAAAAGCAGCATAGACTAGTTTTGATTTTAAAACAAAACATCTACTTTGCTGTTTTACTTTTGAGATTTGTTTCACAAAAAGAGCAAATGCATAGTTGGCACCTCCCATGCTATTGGAGAAGTAGTGCTTATCTGTTATGTACATGTTAGCTTCTTTAAGTCTCCAGATTGAATTTTAAATACTTCCTGAATATTTTTGTGGGGATTTATGTTCAGCTGTATCATAAGCTTTTTGAATAGCTGTCTCTGTATTCACCTTTGAATACAGCTGAATTGACAGGGAGATAAAATTTGTTGCAAGCCACAGCTGCTCATTGTATACTTTCCTAAATAAGATGTACCTGTTACTGCTCTCTCTGGAAAACTCTGTCATAAGGAAAGAGGCCAATTGCCCAGTATCTAAGTCTTATACTTTAGGATAGCTATTTTGTCGTTCTGAATACTTGAAGGTTATCCAGTACTTGGGGGTTTAATCATGTGGCTAGAAGGAGGCTGCTGGGTAATCCAGCCACCAGCTGCAGAAGGGAGCAAGCCAACACATTTGGGGGACTGCTGAATCTGACATCTGGAAGTTACAGGATACTGCTACACACAAAGCCACACGTATTGTGCATTAGAGTAGTGGGCTCTGGACAGCTGCTGTTATTTTGTTTAGTGCTCTTCTACCTGTGTGATGGGTCTCAGTCTCTGTTTCATGCCCTCATCTCCCCCCTCCCCCAGAAGACTTTTGTAAGTCTTCTGTGTTCCAGTAAGGTCAGAAGACGTAATTTTATTTTGCTGGTAGTAGGGCTGCAAGACTTGGCCAGTGGCTTTTCTGCAGCAAGGGATGTTGATTCAAAGCTAATAGTGAACTAGGGAAGGAATGAACTTTTCCCTAAGTGTTTTAGGAATTTATTCCTATACAAGTAGAATTTGCTTTTGTTTATGCTCATTTATGAGAGCTATGATATAAGACCAGAGAAAGCTTTTTTAATCATACGGTTTTATAACAACTATTGTGTAACCCCCCCTGCTGCATGTGATGTATGCACAGAGAAGAGTCAAACCCATGTATGTGTTGGAATTCAGATGTTTGATGGTCCCTCAGCTAACATTTCGCATGGCTAAAAGTAATGTTTCCTGGTGTTTAGACAACTTCAGAGAAGGAAAGGCTTTTAGACAATGTCAGTTTCTTATCTTTCAGTCAAAATAAGAACTGACTTGAGTCAGTCTATTCATCTATCTCACGTGCTTGTGCACTACAGTTTGGAAAACTTGAGTAACAAGATGTTGCTGGGGAAAGAAATGCCAATTCCCTTCTGTTCTTCTGTATTTAAGCCTTCAGCATCAATGAAAAGTTAACTGTCTGCTAGCCTTAGGGTTGGCAGATTGTGGCTGCAGAACAGAGGAGTTAGGGTTCTTTAAAGCAAGCCTCCTGCACTTATCTATCCAACTCTACACTCTGACAGTGAGGACTGGTTGAGTTGGTCTCTGTGTCTGTTCATATAATCAACACTGTCAGGAGATGTTGAAAAAGCTGTCGGTTGCTGTAAATAACATGAAAAGTAGGATGGGCATGTAGATCCTTTCCTTTCTGCTAGTAATTTTTTCAGTCTGTTTCAGATTGTTGACCTAGATAAAGTAAAAGATGGAATTATCTCTTGACCAGCCTGTGATCCCTGGATCCATCTGGTTCTTTCTGGTCCTACGTGTTTGGATTGATAGTTTAAATCCTGAAATCATGGATAGTGCCTTGGTTTTACAGACACATGCATTATACAGTCTATTGACTGTCTTTTGATAGCTGTATTGCTCAAGTGAAGAGTTTGTGAGTAGTTTCATTTGCAATGCCTCAGTTGCTAGTGAGTTTGCAACTTTCCAGACAACATATTAAAAGACCAGTCAAAGTTTCCTACTGAGAGCTAGGAATAGATAGATGAAAAAATTAGGGCAAAAATGACCTACAAAAATGCTTACAACAATTTTTGATAGTGCTTGCTAACTCTGTGTGTGTGTGCATGTACACACATTTGTATGTGAGTGATATTTTTGGAAGAAAGAAGACAGGGAAGAAGGGCTCTGAAGTTACATAAGGCAGGTGCTACCTGGAAAACTTAACCTTCCTATAACACTCTCTTACAGGTTTATTACTTAACTAAAGCTCAACAGATCCCAGAAAGTTTCCCATTGTATTAGTCACTAGCAATAAAGACAGCCCTTGCCCCGTGAAGACTGTAGTGAAGAATTTTTTTAGTGCAATCATTGATACCCAGCTAAAAAGTAAAATTAAGGATAAGTAGTATTGAGTAGCAAGTTCACTGATATGTGTTAGGTTCTCAGTGCTCCAAGTCTTGGTTGGTGACAGTCAATCTACCTCGATGAAGTTGGCTGCCACTTTTGTGAGAGCTTTCAAAAGAGGACTGAGCATCTATCTTTACATTTTAAGTGTTAAGTTGATCCCATGGTAGTTTGGCTGGTAAAGAAGAAAACTATGTTTGGGAGATAAAGCTGTCAATGAATTCTTAGGTGAACCATGCATATTTAAAACTTGGCAAAGGAGTTTTTATAGCTGAAGCAGTGCGATGTTGTATTTGATAGGGATGCGTTGCAGGTGAGTGTGGAAAGACGGGAGGCACCTTTTTTAAGAAATGTGTCACCTAATGGCTGCTGAGCTGCGGTGGTATTGCTTCTTCCAGAAGCAATTCTTTACAAAAAATTGTAACCATCATCTGATAGTGAGGGGCAGAAGTAACTCTCTTGCTTTTGTATTTAGAGTTGTTTTATTTGCCCATGTTGACACACCAGTTACTTCTACACTGAGAATTAAGTTTTAATTAATGGGAAAATTAAGTATCTTGCAGTCATTGTGTGGTTAGAGTGCAGAAGCAGCAACTCCTTATTCTGGTATATATTCCCCCATACCCCCTGCTCCTGCGTGGGCTCCTCTCCACGGGCTGCAGCTCCAGCCCAGGGCCTGCTCCTGCAGGGGCTCTCCATGGGCCGCAGCCTCCTCCAGGCCACATCCACCTGCTCCACCGGGGGCTCCTCCACCCATGGGGGGGCTGCAGCGTGGAGATCTGCTCCATGTGGGACACATGGGCTGCAGGGGGACAGCCTGCTCCACCAGGGGCCTCTCCACAGGCTGCAGAAGAACTGCTGCTGCCTGCCTGGAGCACCTCCTGTCCTCCTTCTGCACTGACCTTGGTGTCTGGAGGGCTGGTTCTCACTTTTTGCTCTCACAGCTGCTGTTGCGTAGCAGATTTATTTCTTCTTTCTTAAATCTGCTCTCTCAGAGGCACAACCAACATTGCTCATTGCCTTGACTCTGGCCAGGGGTGGGTCCCTTCCGGAGTCGGCTGAAACTGGCCCTCATCTAACATGGGGCAGCTTCTGGATTCTTCTCAAAAAGACCACCCCTGCAGCTCCCTGCTTCCTAAACCTTGACACATAAACCCAATACAGTCTCTTAGAGCTATCATCAGGGAGGTGACTTTCCCCTCTACTCTGCTCTTGTGAGAGCCCAACTAGAGTACTGCATTCAGGTCTGGGACCACTAGCACAAGAAAGACATGGACCTGTTGGAGCAAGTCCAGAGGAGGGCCACAAGGATGATTAGAGGACTGGAGCACCTCTCCTCTGAAGAACAGATGAGACAGCTTAGGGTTGTTTAGTCTAGAGAAGAGAGGGCATCTTGGGAAACTTTACAGCAGCCTTCCGGTACTTAAAGGGAGCCTACACAAAAGATGGGGAGAGACTCTTTATCAGGGAATGTAGTGATAGGAGAAAGAGTATGGTTTTAAACTGAAAGAGGTTAGGTTTAGATTAGATACTAGGAAGAAACTCAGTCTAAAGAAGAGAACGCTCTGGGGTGACCTTTGCAGCTTTCAGTACTTAAAGGGGGCTTATAAAGAAAAAAGAGAGCAACTTTTTTACCAATCAGATAATGTCAGGATGAGGGAGAATGGTTTTAAACTAAAAGAGTGGAGATTTCAATTAGAGGTTAGGAGGAAATTCTTCACTCAGAGGGTGGTGAGGTACTAGAACAGGTTGCCCAGAGAGGTTGTGGATGCCCCATCCTTGGAGGTGTTCAAGACCTGCTTAGATGAGGCCCTGAGAAACCTGATCTAGTGGTGGCATCCCTGCCTATGGCAGGGGGTTTGGAACTAGATGGTCTTCGATGTCCCTTCCAACCCTTAACATTCTATGATTGTGGAAGTTGGCAGGTCTAAAAATAAGCCTTTCATTTGTGTGCTGGACATGTTTGCTCTGGTATAGATAAAACGCGACAGAGTGTGATTTTAACCTGTCTTTTTTGACTTTGTTGCATATTTCTCACTTGTATGTAAGCATCACACATTTAGCCATAAAATCTCTCCAGTCTTCTGAGCAAGAAACTATCAAATATAATGCATTTCTCTCATTTCATTAGTTTGACAGTGCACCAGAGACTTAATCTGTGCTGTTAAAATGTTTCATTACATTTTATAGAGATTCATCTTATCAAATCTGCTTTCATGTATTTATCACTTTCTCCTTCAACGTTCTGCTCTTATGTCATTTTCATGGCACAGTGTTGGGAAGTTTTAATACCGTTTCCACTGTAAAGCCATATGTGAAAACCTTGTAATGTCAAGCAAATGTCTTTCCTGTGTTTGTACTTCTTAATGTTGCAGAAGGAAGAACATTAAAGTCATCTTCAGTTCTGTGTGTATTGATTAACAGTGAGGAACTAGGCAATAAAGCTACTATCACTCAGCTATTTTCTTCCTATGTGACTGGCATGATACACAGTGTAATGGGCGCTAAAGTCTGCACTTATAACACACAGAAATCTGAAGACAGATCTTCATACTTATTCTCTATTAATTTTCATGTTTGGCTTAAGTAGTGACTTTAACTGTTAGTTTTATAATGCTGCTGTGTTGCTTGCAAATTGGAGATGTTGTTAGGCTAAGTCTGCTTTTAAAATCAATGCAGAGTAGTTCCAGTATGCTCATAGTTTAAAGATATTATCAAGAGAAATGTATAGTAGTAGTACTTGGTACAAAGAAGCAATTACAGCTAAATTCTATGTCTTTTTCAAGCTAATTAAAGCATATTTTTACAGTATAGGTCCTTAGACTTTTAAAGCTGTTTACTATGGGAAAAAAAAAAAGGAATGAAAAAAATCAGACAACTATCTTCAATAATACGTTGCATCAGCATTCTGTTTGGAATGGGTATGCTGCTTATCTGTCCTCTGGATGAAGTTTTTCAGATGCCTGTCCCAAGTATCTCATGTCTCATTTTCTTGAAAGTATCAAACTGTCATGGTAAAACTTCTTGGTACATTATGTTTTTTTATTCTGTATTTGTATTTTGTGGTGACTTTACTGTTTATCCCTGTCTTTCTGATATCAGCCACTTTTACAATAATATTATGGACATGTATTTTGTATATCTACATTAACATATTCACAAAGTCTCCTGAGAATTGGCATGTTGGTTACTAACATAGCAAGTTTCTCAGTCTAACAGAGAGTGTATGCTCCTCCTGTAATAAACAAAGTAAGTAATTGCAGTTTGTTTTTTGTGATTCTCAGCAATGATCGGTAAATTGATTTGGTATATGTACTTCAAGTATTTTCCACTAAAGGGCTTTTTGATTGCATAATTTACATATTTGAGAAAGTGTGAAGTAACAAGCAATGAGAATGTTCTATTTTCTTTTTTTCTTAAGATACTTATGGATCTTCTGCAGGTAGAGAAGAATAGTAAGTAATGGTAATTACTATTCCACAGAGACAGTTGAAGGTGCTGAGTGGTTGGAGATTGCATCTGAATTGTATTGTTGCATTTACCTGGCAAGGCTTAAAGTTGACTACGTCCCTAAGAAAATTTGTATTTCTTGTCATATTTCTGATAGGAAAGAACAGAGGAGTGGTGCAAGTGGAATTCCACTTGTAATCTCCCACCAGATATTAATTAAAGGTGTAAGGGATGTGTTTGAGACTAGTCATGAAAGCATTAAGTAGACCACAGCTTAGACAAAAAGATCCATGTTCACAGCTGATGTCATATAATGGCCTGACATTCTCTGATGCATGACAGACAAATAGTGACAGCTGTCACAGAGCATTTAATTTTAGGTTTGGCCTGATTCCAAAATCAAATTGCCCAACTACACTCCTCTGCTTTGCTGAAATGCTAAAAACTGAATTTACTTTATGAATTAATTTCTCAGTTTGGCTGTACAGAAGTGTATGCATATATGTGTATGATGACTTTAATATTAGATTGAAGTTATGTGCACAAGCGTATATTGTTTTGCTATAAAGATAAAGGAATATTCTCTGTAGATGAATAGAAAGTTAAGAATATGAATGTGAAATGTATAGGGATAGAGCTAGGTCAGGATGTCACCATTTTACTACTTTTTCCTTTTGTTTTTCCTATATTAGAATTTACTGGTGCCAGAAAGTGTAAAAATGTCATTAGTGTTGTGTATTAATGCTTGAAAGGGAGGGGAAAAAAAAAAAAAAAAAAAGATTCTGTCTTGATCTGAGAAAAAAGATCCATTATTGCTATTTTACACTTCAAGTAATTGCCACTTTTCTTGCAGCACCGTTTCTTGGCTCTGATGTTCTCTCCAGGGGTGAAAAGCTGCTCAGAAATTCAGGTTGACAATATCTTCAATTCAGATGCACATTAATAATGATATTTTACTATAATTTTGCAGTTCTGTAGAGCCTTTAATCACAGAATTTCAGCATGCTTACTTTAAGAACATTTGGGATTTAGAATGAGTGGCTTCTGTCTGAGGATTACAAACTCTTTAGAAATAAGAAAGATAGGGTGCAGAATTGAAATGATGTGTCCAGGGTCACACAGCAAGTTGATGACCATCAAATATCAACACCAGAGATGGGTGCTAGTGTTGGCAGTTAGTGGTAGACATAAGAACTAAATCCAGAAGCTGAGAATGTAAATACCAAATTGAAGCTAACTTGCTGTAAGTTTTATATAATTTTGATGAAGTTATCATACTTTTAATAAAGTAAATTCCAAGTACTTATATAAGGAAACACAATGAGTCTGTCACTGTAGAAGGGGAAGATGGAGGATATATCAAGTTCATGTGAGTATGCAGTGAGTGCAGGCAGTCACCTTTGTGAAGGAAGGAATTATAGCACTCTACCTACACCACAAGTATGATATTTTTCTGTTTTGCAGCCTTTCAAGGTTTGCTGGGGAGTGTCAGTAAAGTGGTAGTAGCGATCCACCTATGCATCAAAGAAGATGTGTGGAGTTCCATGAGAAATTAAAGGATTATGCACATTCTTTAGTTAAAGGATGCACATAGGGAAAAGAAAGTGCTTTTATCATTTAGGTGAGTTCATGTATGAGAAAATAGGCAGAAAAAGGATGCAAATATTGGTGAAAACTCATTTCATCCTAACTCTGTTGCCATTTAAGATATGGCAGGAAGGCTTGTACAGCTTGGATTGTAAAGACATTTTATAGACTGAGAGAAGAATTAAAGAATTGCATGCAGACATATGCTTTGACCTTGACTACAGGGATATGTGGATTAAATGCTTTATGTAGAAAAATTGGAGAGAAAAATTGGAGATCCTTTATGACTCGTGTCAGTTCTAGATGCTTAAAAAAAGGGAAGGCAAAGGTGAATAGTTGCTACAGTTGGAATGAATAACCTGGGGACCCTTGGGAGACTAACAATCCAGAGATTTTGTGGGGGAAAATATTGAGGGCATTTGCTTCAGTGCATAAATTTCAAAAAAAAATCTGTGAAAAATAACTTCTTGTCATACTAGGTGGTGGAATCTGACAGTCTCATATCACACCATGGTAGGCTGAGCTGATCTTGCAATCTGTGCTGGAGCTGGGTGTTTCAAGGACTAGACTTGGTGATCCTACAGGGAGACTGCTGCAGGATATGATGCTGGCAATCAGCAGATGGTGCTCTGGGTTTTCATTCAGAAATGGATAAATTTGCTGTACTTCAAAAAGGTACAAGATTCTGCTGAAAGGTTTGCTGGAATAATGTGTTGGTTTTGTGTACAGCTGCCATATTTTCAAGCTAAATCTTTACTGTCATCTCCACATTTTTATTTCTTTTTTTTTATTATTATTATTTTTTTTAATCTGTGTTGCTTTCTCTCAGGGGATTTGTGTATGATTTGTGTATGTTCATAGCCTTTAAGCCCTCTCTGGCACACAGAAGACTCAAAGAATAATACCAGGTTCTAATCTCAGCTCTCCCAGTTGTCACCAGTTTTCTCGACCATAGATATTTGAATTGTGATGCTGATTTATAATGTATTAGGAAGGGTTGTCTGTCTGACTTACTGGCTGGTTATGTTACTGTCAAGGGTATGAAAGGTTCTCATGTTGATTCTGCTATGATGTAGCTTCTGCATATGCTGATTTTTGTTTGATATGAAATGGCTGTCCTGATGGCTTTCTGACATTAGGCATTAGTATTTTTAGCAAGATGGTCTGTCTGATGGGGAAAAGGGAGAGACATTTAGCTACTGATTGGTTGTGTCTTCCTTGGGGTAGCCTGAACTAAATCATTCCTAACCCTTATGCTGCTTCAACCTTATTAAATGTGCTTCTGATCATTAATAAACTACCCTGAGAGAAATGATGCATTGAGGAAGTACTGCTTACAGCTAGCATTTCTGTATGAAGCCAAAAGCTTTCAGATTTTTAAATCACATTCTGATCTCTTCATCTTCCAATTTATATTAGGCAGTTTGCTTGGTGCTGTTTCTGCAGTCCTTTGATGACACATGTGGTATGGACAGGGTAAGCCTACTTCAGGCACATTCTCAGGCTGATGGGATAGGAACTCAGGACAGAAAAGCACCCACGCTTGGTCAAACAGGCAGCACTTGATATTTGCTTGGTGCAGAATATTCTCATCCAGTGCCCTGCCCTCCATACGTCTAAGTCACAGAACACTCTGGTAGATTGAAGCGAACAAATTTCTGTTGTATAAAAGATGAAAGGCATAAAAAAGCTGTCACAAGCTGCGGGAAAGCACTAGAGTCCCATGTATGTTCAGTAGTATGGACATTATCTTTGGTCAGAAGTGACCATATGGTCCTTGGGAGCAGACAATACCACAGAAAGTAAGTGAGCTATCCCTGTGGGTCTTAGAATTCCTGCTTCAGGGAAACTCTGAGCTTCTTTACTTTGCTTTCATAATCAAGTTGTATCAGTCAGCTTCCTATTGTTTTTATCATACCAACTGATACAAAAAAAGAAGTATGATTTCAGGCATACAAGCTTTTTGTTAGATTTGAACCTGTCTCATCCATGTGCTGCTGTAAATCTAAATCATCTCCATCAGTTTTATTAGGAAGCAGCTAGGTTTGACACACACCCAACTAGGAGTTAAATTTAGTGATGATTGGTAATTCAGGACAAGAATTCTGAAAAAATCCTTAATATTAGTTTGATGTTGTTTTTGTTCCTGAATGATGTAAACATACCATGAGCTGCTGCAGAGTTATTTCTGCATGAGGAAAGTAGATATTGTCATTCAACTCTGACACAGCTACTACTAGCAGCAGTAGAGATTGGTGGAACAATTATGACATAAACATAAGTAACCTATTTCCTGTGCAAAAGTATGAAGCTTCCACTGATTGTGAAAGCAGTACTGTGTTTGACAATTAACTCATTTTCATTGTCCTGCGCCAAATGAGAAAAAAAAGTCAAGTTACTGTTACACATTAATGTAGTCTGTCTAGCTTCCATTGATCAAAATATATTTCTATGTATTCTGTGCATTAGTATCCAAGTGCATAACTGATGCACACAAATTAGATTTTCTGTCGTTGGAGAAAGCCTTCTGAATTATAAGCAAAAGATGCAATAGTAAGTAGTCCTGTGTACTGTTTTGAAATATGTACTACCTCCTATATTTGTCATCTCAAATTTTGTTCTTATAACATCTTGTTTAATGCCAGGGAAGGAAAAGTCTCGTGTCACCTTTAGATGTATTTGTTTTCCTTTGGAAGTAACAGTACTGCAAGTCTGCACGGAATTTACTTTCTACAGATAGCTTTCCAGGTATTCCTAGTTTTAACAGCGTCTTTTCTGTGCTGTGGACAAAGTAAGGCTGAACTCGTTGTTGAGTTTCAGGAAAAGGAATTTCCAGTTGTTTCAAAACCCAGTGTATGTTTATTATTAATAAACCTACTTTTTCTTATTTAACACTCATAATAAATTCAGCTCCTACTCTATAAGAAGAAAAAGACTGCAGATTAATATTAACATTTCAGAGAATTTTCACCAGATTCTAAAATTACAGACATTGTTAGCATTGGAGATTAATGTGAGTACATCAAAACACTTGATGTTCTCTTATGCATTTTTGGAGAAGAATTACTGTTATGAAGAAAGCTCATGTGTCATGTAGAATGAAAGCTCACTGCAAAAAAGCCATTAGTTACATAGCTGAGACTTCTAAATGAAACCTTAATTATGCAAGCTCTTATCAGTTATATATAGAAGAGAGTCCATGCATAGAGCAATCTAGCATGTCTTGTGACAGCTATGACTGTATTAAATTGCATTCTCTGGTGGCATTCTGCCAGCCAAACAGGCCTGTAAAATTGAAAGACTATGGTTATTTAATAAATAAATAAATAAATAAAAATCTGTCCTTCTAAACCCAAAGGTACTTTATCTTTTTAGGTATGGAGCTTCGTAAGGAATGCAGGTGTGCAGGTAGTTTTTTCAATTCATTGGGACTGGATCATCTTTAAGGTCCCTTCCAACCCAAAACATTCTGTGATGTTGTTTTTTTTTTTTCTTTTTTAAAAACTTATTAGAAAGCAGATTTTGCATCCCAGATTAGCAGTTGCAATATTGCTCTTATGCTATAAACTATGACGTTCCCTTGATATATTGCATGTGCTTGTTAGAATTATATGATCACAGAACATCCTGAGTTAGAAAGGACCTATGACAATCATCACTCATGACTCCATACAGGACAACCTAGGAGTTAATCCATTATGTCTATAAGCATTGTCTAAACACTTCTAACCTATCACCAGAGAGAAGAGATCAGCACATCCCTCTCCACTCCCTGTCATGAGCAAGTTGTATTCAGCAGTGAGGTCACCCCTTGATCTGTTAAATTATCAGTGTAAACATTGCTTCAGTGGAAAATGTGAACTGATAATGAACAGTGACAAACAGAAAACTCGCTTAAAAATGTCAAGTCGCTCAAGGATATTGAAAAAATCTTGAAAGCAAGGTAAGGATGGTGTGAAAATATGTATGTCCAAAGAGACAGAGCTCATCACACTGTGCTGGAGGTCTGGTCTATGCCTATTAAGCAATAGTTAACACTATTCTGCACCCTCAAGGAGAAGAGATGACAGAATAAAAGATTCTGTGGCTAAATCAGAGAGACAGATTTTGAAGATATCAGTCTCCCTAATAGTCAAGAAGAAACAATGGAAGTGGAAAATCAACTTCTTTAGTAAGAGAAGAAGAAGCTCCTAAGAGGGAGCAGGAGGAACATTCAGAAGAGGCAGTCTGTTCTGCAGCAGTACAGTCACAAGAACAGTAGGGGGAAGACAAAGAAATCATAAACAAGTCAGAAACCACCTGATTCCTGTCCCTGAGTGAGCTGCAAGATGCATGAAAATATTTCAGCCATTGTTCAGAAGATTACCATTGTTCAGCCCATGATCTATCACCTGGTTGCTCCAACACTGGAGTACTGGGGCCAGGAATTAGAAGTCAAGGAAACCCAGCAGCTGGGATTCCTTTCTAGGGATAGGGCCATTGACTTTATCCCTAGAAAAAAACCAATATCCAATAGGAAAAGTGTCACACCTTCTTATAGAAGGTATTTTGAGCAAGTTTGCTGATGACACCAAACTTGGAGGAGTTGTGGACTCAAATGAGGGTGTAAAGGCCTTGCAGAGGGATCTGCATAGGTTGGAGAGCTGGGCAATCACCAACCACATGAAGTTCAATAAGAGCAAGTGCCGGGTCCTGCACCTGGGACGGGGAAACCCTGGCTGCACGTACAGACTGGGCAATGAGACGCTGAAGAGCAGCCTAGAAGAGAGGGATCTGGGGGTCGTGGTAGACAGCAAGTTGAATATGAGCCAGCAGTGTGCCCTGGCAGCCAGGAGGGCCAACCGTGTCCTGGGGTGCATCAAGCACGGCATCGCTAGTAGGTCAAGGGAGGTGATTGTCCCGCTCTACTCTGCGCTGGTGCGGCCTCACCTCGAGTACTGTGTGCAGTTCTGGGCACCACAGTATAAAAAGGACATGAAACTGTTGGAAAGTGTCCAGAGGAGGGCTACGAAGATGGTGAAAGGCCTGGAGGGGAAGACGTACGAAGAACGGCTGAGGTCACTGGGCCTGTTCAGCCTGGAGAAGAGGAGGCTGAGGGGAGACCTCATCACAGTCTACAACTTCCTCGTAAGGGGGTGTCGAGAGGCAGGAGACCTTTTCTCCATTAACACCAGTGACAGGACCCGCGGGAACGGGGTTAAGCTGAGGCAGGGGAAATTTAGGCTTGACGTCAGGAGGGGGTTCTTCACAGAGAGGGTGGTTGCACACTGGAACAGGCTCCCCAGGGAAGTGGTCACTGCACCGAGCCTGTCTGAATTTAAGAAGAGATTGGACTGTGCACTTAGTCACATGGTCTGAACTTTTGGGTAGACCTGTGCGGTGTCAAGAGTTGGACTTGATGATCCTTAAGGGTCCCTTCCAACTCAGGATATTCTATGATGATTCTATGATTCTGTAAGCCAACTCCTGTTGATTATGAACAAAAGATATTATAAATTACTGAAGCAAGCGGATCACCACGGAGGGGGGTGTCCAGTACCTGAGGGAATTAGCTGTGCTGAATGTGATCTATAGCAACCTGGACAACAACCGGGCATTGAAAGACCTGGATGAAATCCAGTGCACATGGGCCATGTAGCAGAAGTTTGTATGGACCACACCATAGTCATACTCCAGCACCCAGGCAATAATGAATTGGAAAGACACAGAGGCAACAACAGTGAATGGGTTGGCCAACCAACTGTGGCAATACAAAGCAAATATCTATTTCTACCTATGGGCCTGTGTCTTGCCTGTGATGAACCTGTCTAGAGAATTCCGTCAGTTCAAAGAGACAATGTGTTCCTCCCCATCCATACCAACCAAGATCAGTTATTAGGAGTCAGTGTTTCTCTATGCCACTGTATGGTTTTCTCGGTGTGACCACAGGGAGAACATGAGGAAGTGGAATGGTAAATGTACCTCAAACCTAGATTGTGAGTTGCAAGAAAAAACAGCAGCCAAAAGGGGTTCTTTCAGGAAAATTACTGCTGTAGTAATTGGGCAGTCTCCCAGAGTAGAGGACCTGATCTTCATTCTAACCCTAACGAAGGGACTTCTGGTTTGCATCTACAAGTTTTAAGTGATTGATACTTTGATGAGAACTAGAGACCCTGCCTGTGGCCAGGTAGAGGAAAGGGACAGATGGGTTTACTGAGGGCATACTTTGAGCTGTTCAGGACACTGGCAGGGATGGTCCCTTGGGAGTCAGTCCTGAAGGATAGAGGAGTCCAGGAAGGCTGGATGCTCCTCAAGAAGGAAGTCTTAAAGGTGCAGGAGCAGGCTGTCCCTGTGTGCCATAAAATGAGCAGGTGGGGGAGAAGACCAGCATGGCTGAACAAGGAACCTTTCCTGAGTCTCCAGGGGAAAGAGCGAGTCTGTGTCCAGTGGAAGAAGAGGCAGACAATTTGAGGAGAGTACAAGGAAGTTGCCAGCATATGCAGAGAAAAAAACAGAAAGGCTAAAGCTCAGCTTGAGCTCAACATGGCCACTATGGTTAAGGATAACAAAAAACATTTTTACAAATATATTAACAGCAAGAGGAGGGCCAAGGAGAATCTCCATCCTTTACTGGACGCAGTGGGAAACGTGACTAATTAGGACAAGGAAAAGGCTGAAGTTCTTAATGCTTTCTTTACATCTCTCTTTACTAGTCAGACCACTTATCCTTGGGATACTCAGCCTCCTGACCTAGAAGTCTGGGATGGGAAAGAGAATAAACCCATAGCAGTTCAGGTGGAAGCAGTTAGAGACCTGTTACTCCACCTGGACCATCACAAATCCATGGGGCCAGATGGTGCTGAGGGAGCTGGTGGATGTGATTGCTGTGCTGCTTGCCATCATCTATCAGTGGTCATGGTCATCTGGAGAGGTCCCATGTGACTGGAGCCTTGCTAATGTGACACCCATCTATTAGAAGGGTTATAAGGAGGAGCCAGGGAACCACAGACCTGTCACCTTCACCTCAATGCTAGGAAAGGTGGTGGAACAGATCATCTTGAATGAAGTCACACAGTATGTGCAAGACAACCAGGGGATCAGACTCAGCCAGCATGGATTCATGAAAGGCAAGTCCTGCCTGACCAACCTCATTTCTTTCTATGACTGGGTGAGCTGCCTGGTGGATTAGGGAAAGGCTGTTGATGTAGTCTACCTAGACTTCAGCAAGGCCTTTGACACAGTCTCCTACAGTATTCTCTTGGAGAAGCTGGAAGCCCATGGCTTGGACAGGTACACTCTATGCTCGGTTTAAAAACTATCTGGATGGCGGGGCCCAGTGGTGAATGGAGTGAAATCCAGCTGGTGACTGGTCACCGGTGTTGGTCCCCAGGGTTTGGTGTTGGGATCCATCCTATTTCATATCTTTATTGATGATTTGGATGAGGAAGTTGAGTGCACCCTCAATAAGTTTGTAGATGACACCAAGTTGGGGGGAAGTGTCGATCTGCCGGAGGATAGGAGAGCCCTGCAGAGGGACCTGAACTGGGTGGGTCAACGGTCAGAGGCCAATGAGGTAAGTTCAACATGGCCAAGTGCTGGATCCTGAACTTTGGTCATAACAACCCCATGCAACACTACAGGCTTGGGGCAGAGTGGCTGGAAAGCTGTGCAGAGGAAAATGACCTGGGGGAGTTGGTTGATACTCATCTGAACATGAGCTGTCAGTGTGCCCAGGTGGCCAAGAAGGCCAATGGCATCCTGGTCTGTATCAAGAATAGTGTAGCCAGCAGGACCAGGGAGGTGATCCTCCCCCTGTCCTCTGCTCAGGTGAGGCCGCACCTCGAGTACTGTGTTCAGTTTTGAGCACTTCTCTACCAGAAAGACATTGAGGCCCTGCGGTGTGCCTAGAGAAGGGCTATGAAGCTGGTGAAATGCCTGGAATACAAGCCCTGTGAGGAGCAACTGAGGGAATTGGGGTTGTTTAGTCTACAGAAGACGAGGCTCAGGGGAGACCTCATTGCTCTCTACAGCTACCTGAAAGGAAGGTGTGGGGAGCTGGGGGTTGGCCTCTTCTCAGAGGTAACTAGCAATAGGACAAGAGGGAAAGGCCTCAAGTTGCACCAGGGGAGGTTTAGTTTGGAAATTACAAGATATTTGTTCTCAGAAAGAGTAGATAGGCATTGAAATGGGTTGCCCAGGGAGTTGATGGAGTTACTGTCCCTGGGGGTGTTCAAGGAAAGGTTGGACATGGTGGACATGGTTTAGTGGGTGATATTGGTGGTAGGGGGATGGTTGGACCAGATGATCTTGGAGATCTTTTCCAACCCTAGAATCAGAGAATCATTATGATCATGCAACTGATGCTTCATGGGGTAAGTGGGTTACACTGATCAAACAACAAGCTCAAATAGGAAGTCCCAGTCATCCAGGAATCTTGGAAGTTATCATGGACTTTCCAGAAGGCAAAGAATGCAGAATATCACCAGAGGAGGAGGTAGTGCGTGCTGAGGAGGTCTGATCTGTAATAAGCTACCAAAAAAACGAGAAGAAATATGCCTTCTTCCCTGATGGGTCTTGTAGGAGAACTTTGGAAGTGGAAAACTGCTGTATGGAGCACTATAAAACAATTTGCAGAAACTACTGAAGGAGGTGAACCAAGCCAAATTGCAGAAGTGAAGGCCAGCCAGCTGGATTTAGATATTGCTGAGTGGGAAAAGTGGCCAGTGCTCTAACTCTAGACTGATTCATGGGTGGTAGCAATTGTTCTGGGGGTGGTGGTTACAGCAATGGTAGCAGAGCAATTGGCAGCACAGAGGCAAACCTGTCTGGGTTGCCGCATTGGGGCAAGGTATTGCTGTCTGGGGAGAGAACCTGGCTGTAAAGGTACATCAAGTAGATGCTCACATATCCGAGTCAGGCTACTGAAGAACATCAAAACAACCAGCAGGTGAATCAGGCTGTTAAGATTGAAGTGTCTCAGGTGGACTTGGACTGGCAACAAAAGGGTTGCATTTATTGCTTGCTGTACCCATGACACCCCAGGCCATCAAGGCAGAGTTGCAACCTACAGATGGGCTCATAATCGAGGGGTGGACGTGACCACAGACACCATTGCACAGGTTATCCATGATTTCAAACATGCACTACAGTCAAGCATGTCAAGCAGCAAAAGCTTCTCTGGTATGCTGGGTGATGGTTGAAAAATTGATCATCTTCGTAGCCCCCCTCTGAATTTATTTTAACAGATCCACATCCTTCTTGTGCTGGGGGCCCCAGACCTGTATGCAGTACTGCAAGTGGGGCCTTACAAGGGCAAAGTAGAGGAGATACAGATCAAAATGATCCTCACGTTTGTGGTTGCTGAGCAGGAGGCTCACGCTTAATACACCACTCCTTTGTTTCCAAATGACAGTTACTTCACTGGGTTTATTTATTTTGTTCCTTACCTGTACAGTTGGCTGGCTGATGATTGACAGAATATGAAATTGTCTTTTATAAATTTATTTCTGCTGCAGGTTAAAAAGAAATTACAATTATTCCAACAGGCATATAAGTTTCAAACTGAAGCTAAATAAAATTTTAATGGTTTATGGAAGTTTTCAAAGAGTGGTATGTGGTTATATCATCATGTATCATCGTCATTTATTCTATCATCAGAATGCAAAGAGCTTAGGTGCTTGCACTATGTGTATTTTACTGTTTATTTCTATCTGCAAATATGCCTTCTCACTGTTACGTATGAAAGGACAAGCATTGTTTAGGCACATTGCAGTCCATCTTGCTGAGGTTCAACATACAGAGGTAGGCAAGTACAATAGAAATCCATTTCAGGCAAAGAATTCTGGAATCTAACAATTATGAAAGCAGCCTGCGTTGCAAGGGAGACAAATAGAGTAACTATTGCCTCTTTTTAATACAGGAAGTAGGCACCACCTAATAGTTTGCACTACAGTAATGTTGTCCAGAGTTGATAGCTGTTGTGATCCTGGCATTCTGGCAATCCACCTATCTGCAGACATAGTGAGGTGGGTTTTTCTGTTTTTGTTTGTTTGTTTGTTTTGTTTATTTGTTTGGTTTGGTTGTTTGTTTCTTTGCTTTTTACTTTCTTGTGAAGTTCACTCATGAGTATGTAAGAAAATGAAGAGTTCTGACATGGAGGATTATTCTAGTATTTACCTAAGGAGTCTTTATTTGCAGATGTGGTACCACTGAAATCAAAGGCTTTATTTACCATGAATAAGGATGTACAGGATGAGATTTCTTCTTTTGGCTCAGACATACCAGACACTATCTTTCTTTGATAAAAGCAATCATCTTATGAAATTTATTAATGAACATCCTTCAAAGTTAAAGGAGTTCAGTGTTGTCTTGTTAAATATATGTTTTCTAAATACTCTGCTTTCAGCTGGGGCTGTTTTTCCCCAGTAAAGGCTTTCCTCATTGTAATTACATCTTACTTTCCTTATCACGTACTTCTATGGGGCCTGATAGAATTCATCCCAGGGGACTCAGAGAGGTGGCTGATGTCATCACAAGACCTCTCTTAATTGTTTTTAAATGGTCTTGGGAATCTGGAGAGGTCCCAGTTGACTGGAAGCTGGAAGACTTCTTTCCAATTTTCAAGAAGGGCAAGAGGAAAGACTGTGGTACTTACAGGCCTGTCAGTCTCATTTCAGTGCCTGGTAAAATTATGGAGAAGATTATTCTAGGAGTTACCAAAAAACATCTGAAAGACAATGCAGTCATTCATGAGGGGAAGGTCCTATTTAACAAACTTAATTTCCTTTTATGACAAGGTCACCTAGGTAGTTGACCAAGGGAAGTCAGTTAATGTAATCTTGTTGGATTAGAGCACAGCTTTTGATACTGTTTCTCACAGTATCCTTCTGGACGAAATGTCCAGTATAGAGTTAGATAAACACAAGGGGTGAAAAACTGGCTGATGGATCGAGCTCAAAGGGTTCTAGTAAATGGGGTTACATCAGGCTGGTGGCCAGTCACTGGCGGGGTTCCACAGGGCTCCATTTTAGAGCTATTCCTCATTAATATTTTCATAAATGACTTGTATGCTGGACTTGAAGGTATAGTAAGTATGTTTGTGGATGACACTAAAACTGAAGGAACTGTTGACTCCCTCAAGGTCAGAGAAGTCTTGCAGAGAGATCTTGACAAATTAAAGGGCTGAGAAGTCACCAACAATATGAAATTCAAAAAGAGTAAGTGTCGGATTCTGCACCTGGGATAGGGCAACACTGGCTATACAGACTGACTGGACGAGAGGCTGGACAGCAGTCCCATGGAAAGGGATGTGGAAGTTTTGGTCCACAGCAAGTTGAATGTGAGTCAGCAGTGTGCCCTGGTAGCCAAAAGGCCAACTGTATTCTGTGGTTTATCAGGCACAGCATTGCTAGCTGGCTGAGGGAAATGATTGTCCTGCTGTATTCTGCGTTGGTGAAGCCTCACCGTGTCTACAGTTTGCGGGTTTGGGATCCACAATATCAGAAAGACATGGAACTATTAGAGGAGATCCAAAGGAGGGCTATATAGATGGTGAAGGGTCTAAAGTGCAAGATGTATGAGAAACAGCTGAAGCTAATACATTTGTTCAGCCTGGAGAAGAGGAGACGTAGGGGAGACATGCCTCATGGTAGCCTACAGCTTCCTCACGAAGGGGAGCAGAGGGGCAAGTCCAGTTGCTGATCTCTCTCTGGTGACCAGTGATAGGTCCTGAGGGAGTGTCATGAAGCTGCATTAGGGGAAGTTCAGGCTGGATATTAGGAAAAAGTTCTTCAATGAGAGAACTTTTGGAAGTCAGGCATTGGAACAGGCTCACTAAAGAAGTGGTCGCAGTAGCAAGTTTGTCAAAGTTCAAGAAGCATTTGGAAAATGCACTCAGACATGTGGTTTGATTTTAGGGTGGTCCTGTGTGGGGCTAGGAGTTGGACTTGATCATCCTTTGAGTACCTTTCAACTCAGGATATTCTATGATTCTGTGAATTGGATGGCCTAATACTCTGGTAATTTACAATCAATCCTGCATAAAATGGAAGTAGAGGCATGTGAGGAATGTATACACACACATTTCAGTGCACAAAACAAGGTCCATTGCGTTTTAAGTGATTTATTTATTATTTAAATGAAGTGTGTAGGAAACAGTACAGAAAATCTGAGTGTCAAGAAGGTACATGATAAATACCCATTCATCTGTCTTCTTACCTTATGATTGCAGTACTTGCAGAGGATGTGGTCATATGAGATGTGCGACAAACTAATAACTTGATGAATGTGCTTCTGTTGTGTGGTTCTAGTATTAATGCCCAGACTAAACTGATGTTAGTGTCTATATTCTTAGATGTTTGGACAGGAGCCAAATACATTAAAATAATATAATGAACTGTAACATATATGTCTTTTTAAAGTAAGATTAAATCTTGGAAAGCTCTGCTCCTCTTGCTGAGTGTGATGGACCAAGATAAACTTTATTCTGACTGATCTTCCTCCCAGATACATAACTGAATACACTAGTGCTGTATGTACAGCACAAGCATGTTTGTCTCCTCTCTATAAATACTCCTGCATGGTAAATTTTTCAGATGGTAGACTAAAGCTCTTTAGATAGTAGCTGTTGAATTAGTTCAGTTTTGTTACGTTCAGATACATGTTTTTCTCCACATTCTTTTTGATTCGCAGATTTGAAAGCAGTAGTAGTACAGCTCTACTAACAGTAGGTAGTACAGTTCTCTGTAGATTTTAATGCTTGCTTGAAAGTAAATTCCATCTAGCAAATTCCATCTAGTTGCCTTTAGTTCACACAGCCAGCTGTTGCAGTTGTGCTGAAAGGTATAATCATTTCCATCTGTGGCATCTATGACTCTTATAAAAATCTTTTAAATTGTGTTTATGAATTGTAAATGTGTTCTTTGCAGGTCAAAATTCCAAAGCTGAGAAAGGAATTTGCTGTATAGAAATTACAGGTTCCATGTCAACCTTTTATTCTTTTTTGATAGCTTTCACTAGATCGTTTTTGTTTGTTTTGGTCTTTTTGGTTTTGTTTTGTTTTGTTTTCCACAGCTTTTTTTTTTTCAGCTTTTGGTGCAATAGATTGGTGATAGAAAAGACTGACAAGAGAGAAGCATATCAAGTATATTTATATAGCATCAGAAATGTACTTAGTTAAGTTTTGATGTTTGTGGCAGATGTTAAGTAATTCATGACAATATGCAATAGCTTTTTGGGTATTTCAGCCCTTTCCTCCTATTTGTATGGAAGCATGTTTTAACATCATCTATGTGTAAAAGACTGTTCACAGAGGTAAGGTTTCAGACTGTTTTTATGGATCTGAGGCTTTTTGCTAGATAATTTACCTATTCCAATGAAACTTCAATATAGAAAAACAACCTAAAAATTCTGCCTCTACAGAAGTGGTTTCTACTGAGTATTTACATAGTGAAAATAGAGAATAATTTTGGCAAAAGTAGATATACGGAAAAAGTAGATAAACGAAATGAAACTGAGCAAGTTAGATAGGACTTTCCATTTCACACATTTGTGTAATTACAATTATATAATAAGCTTGTCATAGACTAGTGAATTCCTAATGCTAGTTCCAGTTGGTTTCCAGTGAATCCATAGTAGCTGAAGTGGGTAATGCAAATAGATATAGCTGCCTTAGGGTTGTTAATCCTTTTCTTTACAGTAGAAACACGTTCATCTTATATATTTTAAAAAGGTTCTAAGTTTTAGAGTCCGACTTAATGATACCTTTAAAATAATATTACTTAAGAATTTGTGGAGTGTAATTAAACATTTTAATTTTGCCTCTAGCAACTACAGGAAGTAACACACTGCTTTTCCTTACAGTAGTTATTTCTACACCTCATTATTGCAGTATGTTTTGACTTCAGTATCTCAAAATGTTCCCATGAAAGAAAACATGAAGAATCATTTAGTTCTTTCCAGGATGAGGATAGGATTCTGCTTAGAGGGAAGACAATGGAGGGTGTGGGAACAGCTGGGGAGCACAGGCTTTTTCAGTCCGATTTGGCTGCTTTTGAAAAACAAAAACAAAAACAAAACACAGAAACTATTTTGGAGAAAAGTCATTGCTGCTTTGTCCTATAGAGAATGTAAAATATAAGATAAAAGTACCCTCCTGTGCTATGCAACACTTCATAAGTAAATAGTTTTCATGAGTCAGTGTTTGTGTGTGTGTGTGTACAACTCTATGGCTCTGGTAGAGTCCAAGATAGTTTAATTTCAGTCTTGCCTAAATAGTGACAATATTTATGATCTGTTTATTCTACAAGTGCAGATGTTGTGATACATTTGCCTAACTCCACTGCATAACTGCAGTTAATGAGCATTCACTGTAACTGGCAAGAAGACTTGTGTATTCAGTAGCTGCCAAAAGGAATTTCAGGCCTGAGATGAGGGGAATCTTTCACTGTTCCTTGTACTGTAGAAGGATTATCTTGCCACAGACTACCCTTATGTCAAGTGTAAAGTTCTAGCAGAAGTTCCTTGAACTCCCTTCCCTTGCCTCGTCCAGACACTTGGGATCTCCTCTTCCTTGTGTGAGAATTGTTGACAACTCATGTTTCTGTATGCTAGATAGTAACTTTATTAAAAGACAGGCAGTTTCATTCTCCATTATGCAGACCAGTCATATAATGTGAGGGGACAAAAGAATGAGGCAAAAGTAATATACTTGTAGTGTAATGTAGTAGAAGGGAAATGGAAAAAGTTGATCGCTACAGAACAGTAAAAAGCAGAGAAATAGGGTAGTAGAAAGCCTGTGAGTGGAAACAGAAGATTTGTGTGGCTTAAAATAAAAGAGGAAGAAGAATATTTTGAAGAAGAGGATTGGGAAGAGGTTGAGAACATGGAAGAAGGGAAGGAGCCAACAAATACCCATTTCCCATTGCTTTCTGGGGGTTGCTTCTCCAAGAAATGATTCAGATGTCAGGCCTTTAGCTTGTATTTGATATGCCTTTAGATTACATTTTCTACCTGGAAACATCAAGTAGCACATCAATTTTTCCCCTGTCATAAAGTTTGAAAATAAACAAATCCTGCCATACACTGTAGGCCTAGCTAAAGACCTGGGTGCTGAATCAATAGCCTAAGTAGTACTAGTTTCATTGGTTTGATGGATTAAATACACTGACTATTTTCATTTCATCCTCTGGTTGTCTTTTGATTTGAATATTTGGAAGAGGAAGGGCAATTGCTGGGTTGTGACTGAGCTTAGCTTCACAATTCTGGTCTCTCATAGCTCTGCTACAAGACCCCAGACTCTTTCACCATTTTGTCAGTTGGTTCTCCCTTTCAGCTGCTGAGCTCTGTGTGTTTTCCACTGATCCTGTTTCCCTGTACATCTATCTGCATGCTGTCATCTGTACTTAACCACTTTGTTCACAACTTAGTACATTTACTGCCATGAAGCGACCGCATTTGCTTGTTGTTTTTTTATGTGATAAGACCATTGCATCTTCAGAGAAGAGCCTTGTCCATTCCAGTCTTTCCTTTGGTTGTTCTCTCCCTCCTTCTTTTTTCAATTTTGAAAAGTGGACATCCTGTTTCCTTTCACAGATAGTCCAGTCAGCCATGATATAAGTTCTGACCACTGTTAATGCCAATGCTGTTGAGATATATATATATATATATGTATATGTATATGTATATGAAGAGGAAGACAGCATTTCTGCCATAGTCCAAGTCAGGCACACAGATGGAGAGTCAGTGCACTTAACATTTTCTTCTCTTTCAAAGTTGCGCATAAGTTTATTGCTTATCAAATTGTTAGTACTATATCTTATTCAAAATGAATGGAAAAACGAACAGGTAGCAAATCAAAAGTATAATCCTTCTTTTCTTCCTTTTTTTTTTTTTTTTTTTTTTTTTTTTTAAAGAAAGCAGAAATGCTTGCATAAAAGAAAGGGCTTTGTGCACTGGGAGTATGCATTCATATGTCTAATATCATTTTAAGTGAATTATGAATATAAATGTATTTATAAATTCTGTTTTATGCACAAACTATATTCTATATTTCATGCAAAGTCTGAACATGTGAATATTTCAGGAGAGGAGAGCAGCAGTTGTATTGGTCTACGTTTTCTTGTTGGCTGGACAGTGCTGTAAATCCATTTCTCTACAGGAGTGATTCTCCATTGTCTTGGTGACAATCTGCGTGTGTAATCTAATGTACCTACATATCTGAGAAGAGGAGGAGTTTCTCTGGGAAAGCCTTCTTTATTAAACTGTGTCCATCATACTTCATGGAAGAAACACTGTCTGCAATGGATTTGTGTGTTTTCTTAGCTTGTGTGTACACACTTGCGGATGAACAAAGAATCAGATGAAGTGTGGTCTCTGGTTGTTGGGCAGCATTATAACCCAAATAGGAAACTTCAGGTGAAGAAGTGCTTCAGTAGAGTGTTTTCTAGCTTACCCTGCCAAGCCCCAACTGTAATTGTTAAATGGGGCAGTCGTGCAGGTGGCCTTGTTCCAACAGCTGAGAGAAAAGAGCTGAAATTTTAGATTCATCCTGTAGCATTTCACATGTGAGACAGTGCAGCCACAAACCCAGTAAAACGTCAACACTAATCTCAAGACCATCATACATGGACTTTGGTAAGTGAAAGACAATCCTGTGACAAAGTTGAAAGGAATGGCTCGCATAGGCTGTTTATAGAAAGGGTGAAAGCTGCTTTTCCCTGCCCCCTTTCTCTCTCCTTCCTCCCCCCACACCCCTATGAATTAGCAGTGTCTACCATGATGAGATGATGGTGAGGCACCAGTAGAGCGAGGAGATAAAATACAGTCTGATACAGTAATATCTGCCACCGTGTCTTTCTCCTCTCTTTCCACCCTGATGATCAGAACAGGCAGTGGGAGTAATGAAGAATTTGTCTGCTTGCTTGGGAAGATGCATAGAAAGAGGATGTGAATTTTGGCTAAGATGTAACTGTGTGCCATGAGACACAGGGGGTGCAAGGAACATAAAATCAAAAGACCCTGTGTTCCCAGTCCTTTTCCAGTATGTTGGGTTGTGTGTTTTTCTTTTTTCCATCGTCGATTCTCATCTTAGTTTTTGGTTTTTTTCTTTGCCTTTTTTTTTTTAAATCTATCATCTATGAAAAAATACTGCTGTCATTCTAAGAAGAAACAGAAAACTCAAAACATACCCAGCATCCAGGCTTAATTGTTAACTGATTATCTACAGTATCTCCCTCCATTTTATGAGATATGGATGGGAACGATGGGATTCCTTCACCCTCAGGTCACCAAGGTCACACCTCTCTCTGCAGTTTTCTGGCATTCATTTTTTACCACTTCTATAATAGAAAGTGCAGTTACTTCCATTTTTATCACTTCCGTTAAACAAAAGATGCCTTAAATCTAACTTCCTTGCATTTTATCACACTGGTTTCTGATTTTGTTCATATTGACTAATGGGTAAATGAGATTTTCCTTTCCCTTTTTTAGTAAGCCTTCCATGTTCTGACTAGACCTCTCAGCTGTGCATGTCATCTCTCCTGTCTAAATTTGTTGTGTTATTGTGGCCCCACATTCATTGGCATTACTCAACACAAAGTATACAGTTTAATTTAAAGAACAAGAAGCTTGCTTAAAGAAAAAACAAACAAACAAACAAACAAAACCACAAAAACTATAATTTTCATAATGCCAGAGGTTTTGCCACCTTTCATTAAGAAAAGAAAAATGTCAAGACTAGAGTATAAATAATATATGAATAACTAATAAAGGTCAGGGAGAAAGCAATATAGACTCGTGCAGTAACTATGTATAAGTTTAGTTGTACTGCTACGTTGATTTTCACATCTAGGAATTTTTGAAGTAAAAAATGTTGGCTAATGTTTCCAGACCATGGCATTTGGGAAACCAAACTGCCAGCCTGCAGCCCCAGCTTATGTTAGTGAGCAGTACCTCAGAAACAGAAGCCACCTACCTTTTGGTGGCTAAGAGGGAATGAAAAAACATTAGCCACACATTTGCCTTAAGCTTTAAAGACTTTTTTTACACTAATGGATTTGGTTATGTTAAAATAAATAAGTAAATAAACAAACTTTCAATGAATGTCATCAGCTGAGATTGCTGTGCCATATGCCACTTTCCATTTTAGGGAGATTATCATCTTGACATCCAAATTAAGTATTCAATTTACTGCCCAGTCTGACCAATCTGTCAATGAGATCTGTCCATGTAGAACAGCTGCCAAAACAGTTAACCATTGTTTTGTTCTTGTGCATTAGAAAGGAATAATCACTGTGAATCACTTCCTATTTGTCTTTATTGAATTTTAGTTTAATACATTTCTGTTCTCTCCTTCAATCTGTCAGTTTTATTACTAGATTGAATGTTAAGTCTAAGCTCCTTTGCACTATCCCAATTTTAAAACTGTATTTTTATGAGATGATTCTAATTTTATAAATAAATAATAAGGACCAAAAACACTTTTATTTGAAAAAAAAACACTCCTGCTTTGAGTGTACACTGCTGTCTCTGGAAAGCTTTGTACATGTATTATTCTTCCTGCAGCATATTTATTTATTTTTCCTCTTGTTCATGCCGGTTTAGTATTGAGAAGGATTTTATTTTTTTTTTAAGTCTTTCTAAAAGTTCATAGCTCAGACAGGTAGAATTCTTGATCAGTAAGTAGTATGTTAGCACAGAGTAGTATTTTTGAGTATGTCATTTTATATGTATATTTTATAATATGTGTTGCTGCAGAGGCTTATTTCTTCTTTGATTTGTTTAGCCTCTCCATGGTTTCTGTGAATAAAATTTATGAGCATTTAATTTCAGTTAATAATAAAGCTTGAGCTTAGCCTTTTCTTATTGGAGCAAAGGACCAAGAAAGACAGAGAGAATGCTTGTTCAGCATATGCTTCTCTGACAAAGGACAGATTTCATTTTCCTGGCATTTTGCCTCTGGGTGAAGGGAGGGAGGGAGAAGGGAGGGAGGGGGAGGAGAAGGTGGGGGCAGTGAAAGGAGAGAGAGATTCAGCTTGCAGGGTTTCATTGCTTTAATTTATGTCACCCACTTAATATAGAACAGAATTCTGCCAAGAGACACAGTTAAGTCCTGTGTGAAAATAGATGCTGTACTCTGCTCTCAGGCTAGCGGCTGCCTGCTTTGAAATATAGGCTTCGTCAGGGAAGTGGTCACATGACCTTGATATAAAACAGTCTTTTTTTTTTTTTTTTTTTTTTTTTTTTGTGGAACTTCTGTGTAGTTTCAGTGAGTGTCAGCTGTAGAGTATGTCAGCAAATGAAACCTAACAGCTTTACTGCATGAGAAGAGCAGGGAATTCTCTGTGATACCATTTTGGTGTAGATTAACCTAACAGTCAGATTTTTAGTTTTGTTTTTTAAGCTGCTTAAAAATTTTAAAAATACATTTAAAATTTGATGACGATGACTTGTTTATGCTCAAAACAAATGTATTAGCTTTGACTCTTTTGGAGTGGTAAATTGTAGAGGCTGATGCTGTTGCAGTTGTAACCGCTCATGGTTGACAGAGAATGTGTCACAACGAGGGGATATGTTGATGTTTGTGCTGTGCTGTCTTAATGCTTGAGCTTTATCTGTACTGGGAGCATGGTGGATAAAAGAATCGTACTTCACAGACAAAGGGAGAATCCTGCTTCTACTTTTGTCACTGAATGGGAAAGTCTGCTCGATTCTGTGCTTCAGAGGTAGAACAAGTATGAAGAACCTGAGGAGACTGATACTGTTTTTTCTAGGAATGAGTAAAGCAATTAAATTGAGTTGAACAAATAAGACTAACTGAGTGCAAATAATGAAATGATAGAGAGAAGCAAATCTGTAGTTTCTCTTCATCGTGTTTCACAGTGTGTGGCAAATCAATCTGCAAACACAATTGTGACCCCAAAAGTTTTCAAAATGCTATTATCATGGTTCACACTTTGGCAGTGGATTTCACTGATATGAGGTGATATCAAAACTAAAGAGGTTCTAAGAGAATTTGGGCTTCTGTGTAATAAGACTACACACTGGTCAAATATCAGAGAAAAGAAAGTCTCACTTTCTATGTGATTTAATCTGATCTTTGTCTCCAGGCAGTCACTTGACATTCTTTAATTAACTTTCATGGGGGTGTTTAGGTTTTGGGGCTATCTTTGGGTACATCCGGTTTTGGCTGGTTGTCAAAGGCAAGCTACTGAAGTGGTGGGGAGTTAACATTTGATCATGTGTGACAGTTCTTCTGTAGTACAATCATAGAATATATTCTACTTATTATACTGAATTTGGAATAAGAAATATGATTGACACCTTACCCCTTGCCTCAATGTGTCCGTGCACAGTATGTGTGTGGCATCACTTCGTGTCCTGATGTACCTTCTGATCCTACCTGGAAGTGCCCACTCTCTGTGGGATAGTTTCAAAATATTTCAGTCATTTATCAGGCCCAATTCTTGTGCTGATAGTATCAATAATGGAAAGGTTATTTATTTTTTAGGCACAAGCGATTGCTGTTGGGAGCAATCTAGACTAAACCTGTTTCCATTAACCTTCTTACAAGTGGTGGTAGTGCAGCTTCGGTGGCATAGAATTATCTAACACAGGAATAATTTCCCAATTGATTAAAGTAATCTCATGCCACAACATTGCTTTTCTTTAAAGAAAGGAGAAGGTGAAATTGGGAGCAGAATTCTCCTACCAGCTATGAAGCAATGCTTCATGGTTACCATGCCCTTGCCTCATGATGTCTTCTTGCAGTTACAAATTAGCCCTGTGTTTACATTTTAAGATAACACTCATTACGAGGGATCTTAGTAGAACATGAGGGAATAAATATAATTGGAATACCTTTGTGAGAGAGCATGGCCCAGAGGTTTTTACCACTAAAGTACAAAGAAAAATAATACTGAATAAAGTATAGTTTTTTTGAGGATCCCTCTTGATCTTCCTATTGAAAAGCAGAGAGTACAGTCTCAGTAATCTTTTTCTTTCTTGCCCTTCATTTCTTTTGACATTTTTATCTGCCACCTTTTCTTTATTAAATAATAAAAAAAGAAGGACTTACTCATATGTTTGTCCTTCATCCTCTCTAGATTTCGTAGGTTCTTATGTAGTCACTTCACTCAGATCTGAATGTTCCTAGCTACACAGGGACCCAAAGATATTGCAAATAATATCAAAAATATCTTTCAACATTGCAGGAGTGGATAGTTAACAGAATTTGGGCCCCCCATTCTCACTGCAAATGATTTGGAGCCTTCATCTCTTTCATAGGACACTCTTGTGGGATTTACACATTACAGGGAACAATAAGAATGATTTGTTCCACACGGGGAGGTGATCTAGAAGCTGAGGGTGACAGCAAAATAGGCAGGGACAGTGATGTCATTGGCAGGGGATGCAGTATGGCAGTGCTGAACAGGGATAGTGAAAAGGGTCTGGTGGCAGTATTCAAGTTCAGACAGCAGTCAAGTGATCACCTGACACATCTGTAATGATGAAGTAGGTCCAAGGTCAAGCCAGGAAAACAAGTCATGGTCAGGGTTCAGATCAGCAGGATATATGGCCAGACAAGTTGCAGTGTAGTCCAGGCAAGGACAATGGTGAAGAGTCTTAACTCAAATGCAGTTATTGAGGGAAGGCGGAACAGCTTCTGACAGGCTTTTCTGAAACAGGTCTTTTCACAGCAGTTTCATTCAAGGCCACACAACTGTACAATGTCAAAGCTGGCCATGGGGCAGCTATATCCGCGGGTGGGGTCAAGACAGTATAAAAACTGTAATACATCCTTTGAGGGTAACGTTGGTTTAGCTTTAGTGGCAGGACTAGCCCAACTTAAACATTTGAGAAACAGAACTAACAACATACTAATGCTTAGTCTTTGAAATGTTCTTATTCCTTCTCTGCAGCTAAGAATTTTGTTGACCTTTGTAATAGCAGTCTCCTGTCATCCCTATGAATCTACTGAAATAGAAAATGTAAACTTCACTTTTTATTTACATTCACACACACTGCTCTTGCACATGCAAAACAGATGCAAAGAGATTTTTTTGTTTGTTTTATTTACTTATTTATTTATTTGGGGAAAAGCATATGGCTCACTCTTTACATATACATGTGCCTGTGTGGACAGAGGGGTGAAAACAGAGAATAAAAAAGACACCAGCTGGTTATTTTTTCCTGACCCAGTTTGTGCTATCCTGTTGCAATAACATTTCTGTTCTCACAGACATTTCTGCACTTTCCTAAATCTTACGGAGAAGATTGAGGGTGTACACTTCAATCACCTGCCACTGCAAAAAGACTGAAAAAATACTTTGCTAATTATTGTACAGGAATATCTTGTGAATGAAATAAGGAAGCTTAAAATTACGACTGATTATCAGCTTCTGTGACATGCTGTACTTGGCCTGGTTTAGAATTGAGAAATCACTATAGTTAGTAAATTACATTATTGAATCTGGTTCACGTTATTTAGTCCAAGTCTATACTGAAAAATCTTCCTTGGTCTGTCTGTATACAACATTTTTCAGGTCTATATTAACACTAAGCTTAATTGGAAATTGAGAGATTTGGCCCTGAATTTTCATTTATAATTCCCAAAGATTCTCCAGAACCTTCTTGCATTTTCTAGGCGATATCCCATATTGTCCTGAAGGGATCTGTGCTCTGGTGTGTTGTGGGTATGGACTTTGACTGTATTAATTTTTGGTTTGTAGTCTCCTAAGGAGTAGGGTTTAATTTATAATTTCCTTGTATATTGGTTGTATAGCATGCATGAATTTTCAGGGGTCTTCTACTACAACAAAAACTAATTTGTGGATCTGCAGAGATTCTTAAGATAACTGCTGTTATACAGAGTACAGTAAATATACTTGATTAAGGGGATGCAGCATCTGCAACAGTGTGCTTTAAGGGCTTTTTATCCAGTAAAGCAAAACGCAGACCAGTAATAAGGAGGTATGGCAACTTGTTAGTCCTCTGCTAGTACTTAGAGACTTAAAGTTAACCACATACTGCTTAGTTGTAGGTGTTTCCCTTTCATCTTCTCTTGATTATACACATACAAATAATCCATTATTGATATGTGTCTTGGCTAGATGCCATCTCCACAGCACTTTTCTAGAGACGTCCATCTTGCAGAGAATATGGTAGCAGTGGGTATATAATGAGATCAGATTCAAGAAAAAAAATACAAAGATGAAGGAAACTGCTACAAGGAATACCACTTTTACATCTGAGACACAGGATTAGGTGAATTGATAATCTGACTGAGATATAAAATATTGTACAGCAGGTCACAGTTTCAAATCCAGCCCAGGTTATTTAGCAACAGACTTGTTGCTATCAAATTTTTATCTGCCTTATGTCTGGAACACAAGTCTTGTGATTCTAAAGAACTGATAAGAAGTCAGCCCAATGGCCATTGAAAAACAGGATTTTTGAACAATATGGAGCAGCTAAGCAGGTTTGGTTGGACAGGATGACAGACCACCTAAAAGATCGTTGCTACTATAAGGAGAAGACGTATCAATTCTGTAAAGAGATTTTTCACTTTTATGGACTACTAGATTTCTGATTTTTGTGGTTTTCTTTTATGTCATGTTTTTGATGATCAATTAACAATGACTGTACTGATGAAATCTCTTCCTGGTGATACTGTCATCATACTCATTTTTCATTGCTATAGAACCTTTGAGTCCTAGTTAGATCCTTATTATACAAACACAGAATCAGGAGGTGTGCACGATTGACTTTTGTAATGGTTTCCAACAGTACATAGAAAAGTGTTTTTAAAAACAGCTGAATACCCCTTAGGCCCATTTTATTAATGGAGAAACCAAATCATAGTCAATGAAATCACTCACAGAATCACAGAATATTAGGGATTGGAAGGGACCTTGAAAGATCATCTAGTCCAATCCCCCTGCCAGAGCAGGAACACATAGATCATGTCAGACAGAAATGTGTCCAGGTGGGTTTTGAAAGTCTCCAGAGAAGGAGACTCCACAACCCCCCTGGGCAGCCTGTTCCAGTGTTCTGTCACCCTTACTGTAAAAAAAGTTTTGTCTCATATTTAAGCGAAACCTCCTATGTTTCAGCTTGCACCCATTGCCCCTTGTCCTATCATTGGGTGTCACCGAGAAGAGCCTGGCTCTGTCCTCCTGACACTCGCCTTTTACATATTTATAAACATTAATAAGGTCACCCCCCAGTCTCCTCTTCTCCAAGCTAAAGAGCCCCAGCTCCCTCAGCCTTTTCTTGTAAGGGAGATGCTCCACTTGCTTAATCATCCTCATGGCTCTGTGCTGGTCTCTCAAGCAGTTTCCCGTCCTTCTTGAACTGAGGGGCCCAGAACTGGACGCAATATTCTAGATGTGGTCTCATTAGAGCAGAGTAGAAGGGGAGGAGAACCTCTCTTATACCCCTTCTGATACACCAGGATGCCATTGGTCTTCTTGGCCACAAAGGCACAGTGCTGACTCATGGTCATCTGGCTGTCCACCAGGACCCCCAGTTCCCTCTCCCCTTCACTGCTTTCCAGCAGAGAAGTCCCCAACTTAGACTGATGTCTGGGGTTGTTCTTGCCTAGATGCAGGACTCTACACTTGCCCTCCTTATATTTCATTCACTCCTTATATTTCACTTCACTCCTTGAAGACTCTCCAGCAGGCCAGAGTCATGTTGAGGAGAGAAACTAGGTCTTGAGAGTCATGCTATTCTCTTGGTCATACATTTCAGAATGTATTTCATTGTAAAATGTATGACCAAGAGAATAGCATGGCTAACATTTCAGGCCTGATTTACTGTGGTGATTTACTTTCAGTTTCTTATGACTTCAACCCAAATTCTGAATGCTCGATATCTCAAAAAACGAAGCCCAGCTTAGCAAAAATGCCTGCAGCAACCTGTAGTTTGACATGGAAGGCTGTATTGCCCTTATGAAGCTATTGTGTTTTTTTTCTTTAAAATGTTAAAAGTGTTCACAGTAGTGATGAAAGGAATTTGCATGCAAATACTGTAACTCCTATTGTTAGGAATAGGAAAGTAAGAAGTGAAGATTCCATACTGGAAAATTGAATATTATAAGATATGGTAGTAGCATTTTTTTTAAGTTGTGGTTTATGGGTGTTGATAACATGGAAATCTCAGATGGTATACTCCCTCATTTTTCTTCTTGTATAAGTAAGTCATTCTTCAACTTTTAAGCGAGAAGAAAGTTGATGTAATTTGCCTGAATCTGTAATGCTTGCTACATGAACAAGAGGCTGTTCATTCTGGGTTCTCATCATTGATGGATTCTTCATGTAGATATTAGGTTGCAATTAAAAATTCATTTGGACATGGAAATAACATTGGAAGTTTTTCTTAATAGCTGTGGAGAATGTATTAATTTCCATAGCTAGCTGGCAGGAAAAAAAAATAAAATAAAAAATTGCTTTTCTGTTTTTTCAGGGTCTGCTTTGCACAATTTTGTCCATGTGAAAGAGTCACTGGTTTGAGTCACTTAGAAATTCAGCCCACATAGGGCATGACCAAAGAAAGTCTGCTTCTCTCTCAGTTCTTGGATGCTTGTACAGTTCGCTGGGAAGATCTAAACTTAGGAAATGGCAAATAAGGTCCTCTCAAATCTTGTACCAATCTTAGCACCTCTAGGCAGGGGCTAGCATTTGGGGATAGGAAATCCAAATTATAAATGTGAGTACCTATTTTAATTTGATATCCTGCATATTCCAAACAACCACACTAGGAATGGGAGGTATTAGCTGCCCTGTGAGGAAGAAGTCATGCAAGCAAAAATGCCTTTTTTTCTTTTGAGCATGATGAAATTAAGTAAGACATACACGCAGCAGTTGAGAACAGACTGAAACTCCTTTTTGCTCTTTGTTCCTTGGTTAGTCTTAAACAGTTGTGTAACTCAGGACAGTTATTTTTTCTGACAGAATTCTGATATTCTGAATACTTTTGACCCCAGTGGAGTTTATGAAAAGTACACCAGAGTACTTGAGGACAGAACACTGTGTGTTATCTCTTTTTGAAAAAACAAACAAAACAAAACAAAACAAACACACGACAACAATGGGGAATATAAATAAAAACTGTAAAAACATTTGATTCTTGGGGATGTCTTTGTTCCTGTAATAGGGAAACAGTCTCTTTTCCTCCTTCTTAAAAGGCTCATTGAAAGCCATTAATGCCTTGACGCCTAGAAACACCAGTCTGTTGATGAATGTCTGGTGCAGGTAAGATTCCACTAACTCAGGTTTAGGTCAGACAGCTCTCCTTCATAAATCAGTACGTGAGAATTCCCAGCTTCCCGTCATTTTAATCGGCTATTTCTTTAATATTTTTCATGGGTTGTTAGTATGCTGAGATGCAAAAGTTGTGGTGTGCATGGTTCCCCAGTTTGTTGCTACCTACAATAATGAGATAATAAATAACTTCTCAGGAAGGTATATTACTGATCTACCTGAGTTTGATTGTTTTCTTGTTCTTTTTCTTAATCTGCACATGTCAGTGACTTCCAGGGTCTTAAGTGTTCTCATACAGTTCTGGGCAATAACACATTTAAATATTTTCTTTCTTAGCCAGAAAGCAAACATCTTATTTAGATTGACTTTTGGGAAACTAAGGTTCATTCCCACTAGAATTATTTTCTCCATTATTTTCTTTGCCTGCACTAAGCATGGTAAAACAACTCTGCACCTGCAAAACCAGCTAACTTACATCTCTACCAACAAAATTCTGTCACTGGGAATCCCAATGTCATTAGTAAGGGCCGAGCACTCTTTCAACGTCCTTGCGTATAACAGAATAGGTTTCTGCATTGCTTACAGTAGCCTTTAATGCTACTGCAAGTTCTAAAAGGAACAAACTGAGATCAAATAGGCATTTCTGTGCTTTCAGCTAAGTGGAACAGCTGGTACCCTCCTCTAACTGTCAGCTGTGTAGCATAAAGTTCATTCTTGTTACATTCTTGTTGCACTGCTATGTGCTGTAGGAATATGTCAGTATTCTTTCCTATTTATATATTTAACACACCTGGGCTAGTATTTGGCAATGCTTGACACTTCAAAAGTATTGAAATTCTCTGAGTGTTATCAAGCACCTGTATCACTGCAAGCCAGAGGTATGTCGATCAACAGGTCTTTTCTTTGGGCTATGTTTTCAAAATGCCTTCTGTTAGATGATTTTAGTTTTGGGGAGCTTTTGATTGTTGGACTGAAAAGATAGTGAAAACCCTAAGGAAAAGAGAAGACTAGGAACTTAGGACCCATTATTCTATTTACAACTTAGTCTTACTTATCAAAAACAAACAAACAAACAACAACAACAGCAAAACATCCAAAAGACAAGGTCATTCAGCTCACCATGCATAAAATATGAAAGAATATAGTTAGCTGTATTTTTGAAGCATGGGTGCATAAGAGTGATTTCCTGTGTCTTTAAGGTTCCCCAAAAGTGTTTTCCCCAAAGGGTGAGAAGCTGCGCAGCTATTAATCTAGTTTTTTGAAAAACAGCAGTTCAGCTAATGTGGTGAGAACTGGAATTTCACATATGTTTTTAGTCATTCATCAAGCTATATTTCAACACCTGAGATGTACAGAATGATCCAAGTTTGAAAAAATTGTTGCCATTGTCACAGTATTCAGTCTTTGAATGGAGCTAAGATTGTTTACATTAGAATGACTCACAGAGGCAGTATCTTCAAGTAACTAAATGAACTTTTTCATTATCCACTTTCATTTGGTTGAGAATAGATAAGATAACCAGAGAAACTTAGATCTAAATCACAGAATTCCAGAATGGTTGAGGTTGGAAGGGACCTCCAGAGATCATCTAGTCCAACCCCCCGTCAAGCAGGGTCGCCTAGAGCACATCGCACCATATCACATCCAGGCGAGTTTTGAATATCTCCAAAGAAGGAGACTCCACAAC
Organism: Aythya ferina; assembly: GCF_964211825.1. Lineage (NCBI taxonomy): Eukaryota > Metazoa > Chordata > Aves > Anseriformes > Anatidae > Aythya > Aythya ferina. Next base: position 126,035,304 of record NC_140296.1, on the reverse strand, counting down.
CTCTCTGGGCAGTCTGTTCCAGTGCTTTGTCACCCAAGCTGTAAAGAAGTTCTTCCTCACATGGAGATGAAACCTCCTGTGGTTCAATTTATACCCATTACCCCTTGGCATATCACTGGCCACCACTGAGAAAAGTTTGGCCCCATCGACTTTACATTGTTCCCTCAGGTACTTGTAGAGGTTGATAAGATCCCCTCCTAATCTCCTCTTCTCTAGGCTAATCCCAGCTCGCTTAGTCTTTCCTCATAGGACAGATGCTCCAGTCCCTTAATCATCTTTGTGGCTCTACGCTGGACCCTCTCTAGATGTTCTACATCCCTCTTGTACTGGGGAGCCCAGAACTGGACACAGCATTCTGGGTGTGGCCTCACCAGTGTTGAGTAGAGGGAGAGGATCACCTCTCTCAGCATGCTGTCCACAGTCCTCTTGATGCAGGCTAGGATCTCATAGGCCTTCTTGGCCACAAGGGCATACTGCTGGCTCACGGTTAACTTGTTGTCCACCACGACCCCCAGGTCCCTCTCTGCAGAGCTGCTCTCCAGCAGGTCAGCCCCCAACCTGTACTGGTGCCTGGGGTTGTACCTCCCCAGGTGTAGGACCCTGTCACTATCTTGTTCTTTATGAGGAAATAAAGATGAATATGAACGTAATATTTTGAAGTCTTTGTCTTCTGTATATCTTATTCTCCAGGGCTAGATATTTCAGATGCATATGACAGCTATTGTTTTCACGTACATGCATATATGACAATGAGATCAAAAATACTGGTTCTGAAATAAGTTTTGAGTAATAGATTATAATGGAATACCTTCTTAAAATGAACTTCTGCCAGCTTTCTCTGCACAAAACCCATCTGATCTGTGGATTAGGTGAGTCAAAGCTTAATTTAATCTGAAAATTTAACCTAACTGTTTGTAAAGTGATTTACCGTCTGTATTCATTAAGGACAGTAGTCTTAAGAATAATATTCCTCAAGGATTTTAGCCTTTCTCAAAATCAATGAAATGACTGCATTGCCAATAAGTGGGAGCCACTAACACCTTTGTCAAGGGAGTATTTAAGGTTCTTCAAATATTTTGTCTTCTTACAAGTACTGTTAGGAAATGAAGTAAGAAGCCATCACGCCCTAGAGACTTCTCTAGAATTTATGGAGGAAATAGCCTTTGAAAATTTTTGCTGCAGCAGAGGAATCATCATATACAGCTTTCTTGTCACTAAGAAAGAATTCATTTAGCAGAAATTAATCTTGAGAAATGTACTTGGACAGAACCAATTCTTGTCAGACACAAAGCAACTGATGTATAAATAAATGATCCCAACACATTTCACTTATGCAAACTGCTTCATTTCTGACCTCCATGTTTCTTCAATGTTTTATGTAGTGTGAGAAAAAATCCGTAACAACACAGGCTCAAGTGAGGACTACCTGGTCCACTGTAAAGACCATTAGCTTCGCTCTCTGCTTTTCCTTCTCATCTTCTCTCCTGACGAACACCTTCTGGGCCTCCTGCAGGAGGGCCTCCAGTGACTGTTTGCTCCATCCTTCTACCTTTTGGAGCTTTTTCTGTATACCTGGCCAGGCTTTAGTCACAAAATGAACTTTCAAGAACCCTTGCGCTACTGGGCTCTCAGGATTCATCCCCGAGTACTTTCTCATTCTGTACCTAAGTCTCTCATATGATTTCCGTGTTGTGGGTTGTTATTATCCCAGTTGGATAAGCAGATATTTCTGCTCTATTGGAATTACTCCCAATCCTGGGGGGGGGAGGGGAAGGGGGAAGAGGGAGAGGGAGAGCTTGGTTCTTTTTCATTCTTTCATAGCTGCCTGCCTAATCATTCCTCTCCTAAACATTCTTCTCCAGTGAATACCATACTCAAGATTGACATTCCCCCCCACTTCTCCCACCCCCCCGGAATATAAATTAGGCCTTAGAAACTGATCTAACTGTTCTGCTAGTCCTATGGGGTCCTCAGTTAAAGACTTCATTTTCTTTTTAAAACTCCTAACCTCTCTGCTGGTAAGGAGCGGGGGGGGGGGGGCGGGGGCGTTCACATAACCTATTTGTCCTTGCCTCACTGAGACCTCCCTAAGAAGATACATAGGAATGTTAGTACGGTTAATATCAGGGAAGGGGAAATTCTCAGTATCTCTTCTACATTGTTCTAAGTCTTGACAGAGCCTAGAGTGCACTCCTTCTCTAGGGACAGGGTTAATTGCAATCCTTGGCTTCCTTCCTGGAGCAGCTGCTGCTGCTACTGGTGCAATATTAGGATTATAGGGAGGGGGTGAATAATCCAATATTTCCTGTCCTTCTCTCTGACTTCTCTTTCTCCTGGTCCTGACCCTTTTTCAATAAAAACTGACTTACCCCCTGCACCTATCATAACTTGACTCCTCTTCCAAAAAAGGAGTCTTACTATTTACATATAAATTTAAAGCCTGAATTTTCATCAGACCTGTATTTTGGACAGAAAGATACAGTATTTAATCATTTCCTTTTTATCATTTCCTCTAATTTTGGGATTATTTTTCCAATTTCTTATCATTCTTCCTCAAGGACTGTTGGTAGGCCAACATAAATATCCTCAGGGATATTTCCCTGTTCTCTGGAACACTCGCCATCAGAAATTTTTCCTCCTGTAGGTTACCACACACTAACATTCCAGTTCTAGAAAATTAGGGTGTACTGCTGAGCACCTTACTGTGCATGGGGTACCGTACACTTATGGGTTTACCAGATTCCCTGGCATACTGCCATGTACTTTACTGTGCAAGTGGATATCATACACCAGATTTCCCCAAGATTCTTCCTTTTTTCCTTGTAACTCTCGCTTCGTCTGTCTCTGGCTGCACCCCTTGTGGAGCTACGGGACTGCAGATGGGACTCCACACTCACTTCTTAGAAAAGTATGTCTCAATCACACTTCACAAAAGAATCTTACCTGACCCCCAAGGCAATACTTAATATTTCTTACCTTGGTCTGTGCACAGAGTTACTGGGTCAATTCTTGAAACCAGAGTGCCTACCTTCCTTTCTTCCCTAATTCTTCACCAATCCTGCCTTAACCAGTCTCTGTTCCTTTGTCAGCTCTCTGTAGAACCATCGTCACCAAGGGACAGGACTGCTGAAATCAGCAGGGCATGCCTTCCTGCTGCAGTGGTAGCAGGGCTCCCCAAAAGGTGACCGGATCCCAGACAAGCCCCTAGCTAGTGAGAAAGTCTGTAGCCAATAACACAGGCTCAGGCGAGGATCTCAGTGAAGTAGTGTTTTTATTCACAATTGCAGTGGCAGGCATCCTGCAAGCAGAATGTAAAAAAAGCAAAAGTGTATCATAACCTTGTATTTCCTATTACCCGACATTTGATTCCTCTTGTTTCCTCATTGGCTGAGTAATACAGGTTCACAAACTACTTGATGCTTATTACTATATGAGGTATGTATAATTTTATTTAACCAACCTTTAATCTCTCCTTTATTTTTCCCTTCTTTTTCTCATGACTAGAGGACCCATGAGTTTTTGCTTTTACTAATTTTGCACTGCTTGTCTTGTTTTCCTTAGCTATCCTTCTTATTTTGGGATAGTGGGATCTTTCCCCTATCTGTTTAACATACTCCCCACTGTTATGCTACTGTTATGCTTGCACAATCACTTTTGAATATGCAAGGTTAGTGGAATTTTCTACTTCAAAAACTCAACTTGATTTCTCATTATAGTATAAGCTGTTCATTTTGAATTCAGTGGTCAGTTTTAGTTTCTGCCTTTTTGCAGAGGTTACAGAAAAAGTGAGAGATGCTGGTGGTTCAGTTTAAGCTTGGTTGTGATCTTCTGGCAAGTGATTTATTATATGCACAATACTGTGCTGAAAATGAATGAAGAAATATAAAATGGATTTCAGAAATAGCATAGAAAATGTTTGGTTGAGAAGAGTAAGGCATAAAATTACTGCACCAAATATATATATATATATATATATATATATATATATTCTCTGTTCATCAAGTTATCCTTCTTAAGGATTTTCCAGCAGCAGGTTTACTATTCTGGTTAATAAAACAGAATCAAAAGATTTCTGAACTGGTGTTGGCCTGAGCCATTAAGCCTACTTGTAACATAGGACAGTCCTCCTGGCTCTTGTCTGGAGTCATTCTAGCTTTTCCACTACCTCTTTTGAATCTAGGACATAGATAGGTGACCCACATGCCCAGTTCCAACGTTGGCTTGCCTAGACTGTGCTATCATTGTACAACCAGTATACTAAAAAGTATCTTGAATTTTCTTCTTGAACAGGACTAAGGAGAGAGGAATAAGGAATAAACTGAAGTCGGTTGTACTTGACTGGATGGTCTGCCACACATGGAATCATAGAATCACAGAATTATTTAGGTTGGAAACCACCTTTAAGAGCATCCCATTCCAATGCCCAACCATCCTTTCTGTGAATACATTCTTCATGATAGCCAGTCTAAACTTCTCCTGGTGCAACTTGATGCCATTGCCTCACATCCTATCACCTGTCACCTGAGAAGGGAGACCAACACCCTCCTTACTGCAGCCTCCTTTCAGATAGTTATAGGGAGCAATAAGGTCTCCCATCAGCCTCCTTTTCTCCAGACTGAAGAACCCCAATTCCCTCAGTTATTCTTCATATGTCTTGTTTTCTAGTCCCTTCGTTGCTCTTCTCTGCACGTACTTGAACAACTGCATATCCTTCATGTAGTGAGGGACCTGAAGGTATTCAAGGTGTGGTGTCACCAGTGCTAAGTAGAGAGGGACAATCACTTCCCTAGCCCTGCTGGCCACCTGTTTCTAATGCAGACCAGGATGTCATTGTTCTTCTTGGCCACCTGAGCACACTGCTGGCTCGTGCTCAACCAGCTGTCAACCAGCACCTCTAGGTTTTTTTCTTCCAGGCAACTTTCCAAACACCCTTCCCAGAGCCTATACTATTGCATGGTGTTGTTATGATCCAAGTGCAGCACCTGGCATTTAGCCTTGTTGAATTTCCATACAATTGGATGTGTCACATCGAGCTAACCTATTCAGATCCTTCTGCAAAGCCTTCCTACCCTGAAGCAGATCAATACTCCCACCCAACTTGGTGTTGTCTGCAAACTTACTGAGGGTGCACTCAATCCCCTCATCAATATAATTGATAAATATATTAAAACTGGCTCCAGTACTGACCCTTGAGAACAGCATTTGTGACCAGCTGTCAACTGGATTTAGGTCCATTCACAACACTTTGGGCCTGGCCATCCAGTCAATTTTTTATGTATTGAACAATCTGTCCAAGCCATGAACAGTCAGTTTCTCTAGGAGAAGGCTGTGGGAAACAGCATCAAATGCCTTGCTAAAGTCCAAGTAAACAACATCTACAGATATGTGTGTATCCACATCTGTGCTTTTTTTTTTTTTTTTACAACCTTTGAGCAATAGATTAAGTGTTTGAGGAAGTAAATATGCTTATAGAGTGATAACAAAGATGCCTTCCCAGTTGAAAGATCTTCTAGCATTACAGGTCAAAGAAGGCAATACATCTAGCTCAAATTGTGAACTGACTAGTCTGAGGTCACATGATATGTCAGGAGACAGATTATGAGTTGAGCCTAAGAATGCCATGTGCCTGACATAGTTGCTATATAGCCTCTACCATGACATTTGGGTTGAATTTCTTTGCAGCAATTATGTTGTCTTTTTTGTGTTGCTTAAAAGTAGTCAGAGCAAGAATGACAGCATGACTAACAGAGGCCTCAGTAGTTCAAGTGGCAGTTTGCACAGATGATGATGCAAAGAGGGCTAACAACTGTGGTCAAGACATCTCGAGACTCCCTAGAATTGTGCAGAAATGTACCTTGTGCAGTAGGACATATTCAGTGATGTTGCCTGGAAAAACTACCCTGGCATATTGCAGTCTTTAGACCAGACAAAGCCTCTGAAAGAGGATAAAATCCAGGCTTTGGACAACAGAATGTACCTGGCACCTGTCTATGAGGCTGGATGTAACAGTGATGTTTCATGCTGGCAATAGAGTCACAGCTGAGTCACCAGAAAAGGGGCTGTGAGGGATGATGCATAGACTGACATATGGGAAGACAAGTAGGAGACTGATGGGATCTTTTCTGAGATCCTGCAGAGGACAGAGCCTGAGACCTGCAATGCAAGAAAGGAGGGACAGCTCAGAGCCTCCATTTGAATGACCAGTTGCTGAATACAACTTCAAGAGATGTATCATAGCCAGTTGAATCTGAACTACATCTGAAACAGCACCGAGAGCAAGTGTAGTGCAACATGGGATGGAGACTTCCTTCTATAGGGTACAGAGGCCTTGTACATTTATTGACCTTAATTGTTACCTCGTGATCTGTGGCAGTAACTCCAGACTCTAAGGCATGTTACCCCTGGCTGCTCATCCATGTGTACATTGATGATACTGTTAAGTGGGACTATAGAAAACCGAGAGTGACTACAGGGATCGGGAGCCCAGGTGCTGTTCTCCTTGGTCCAGCCAATGGAAACAAAAGGCTTGGGTTGGAGGGCATCCAACCAACTGCCTTGCACAGCCAGTGTTACAGGCAGAGCTTTGGCTTTTATGACCATGGCCTCCGTCTTTGAGGAATGAGGATTGCTGAGAAGGCTTACGATATCATGCAGGCACTGGGGAGGAGCATCTTTGCGAAGAGGCTTTACAGTGTAGCTAGGAGGGCTTCAGCCTAGGTTCATCAGAGCATGTTGACCAAAGCCCGAAGAGAAAGGAAGGCACAGGGAGTAGGAAGGAAGTTCCTGGTGAAAGAAAGGTTCCTTGGAATAGGCTGAGGTACTCAACAAATTCTTTGCCTCAGTCTTCACTGACAGTCAGTATTCCCATGTCTCTCGAGTCCCTGAACCTCTAGGCTGGGACTGGGGGAGCAACTGCTATCACTGTAAGTAAAGACCAAGTTTGAGGCTACGTGATGAAACTGAACAGGTACAAGTCCATGGGGCCCAGTGACATGTATCCCAGGGTTCTGAGGGAACTCAGGTACAAACTTCCTATTTTAGGACTATTTCATGTTGTACAAAAATGCTTTTTCTTCAGGCAGCTGGAATCAGCATTCTTCTAGGTTTGGTTTCTAAAATAATCCCAGAGGGAAATAAAAAAAAAAAAAAAAAAAAGATTGAGTGAAGGCTAAGTGGTGGCTTCTTTGCAATATTTTTGCTGGGAAAGAGAGTTAACAGCAACATGGTATTTTCAAAGCTGAAATCATTCTGGTATTATTCTGACCACAAAGATGATCAGAGAGTTGGATCACCTCTCCTCTGAAGACAGCCTGAAAGACATGTATTTTTTTGGCCTAGTGAAGAGAAGGCTATAGGGAGACCATACAGCAGCCTTACAGTGACTGAAGGGGGCCTACAAGAAAGCTGGAAAGGGACTTTTTATAAGGGCATGTAGTGATAGGACAAGGGATAATGTCTTTAAACTAAAAGGGGGTAGATTTAGATCAGAAACTAGGAGGAAATTCTTAACTGTGAGGGTGGTAAGGCACAGGAACAGGTTGCCCAGAGAAGCTATGGATGTTCCAGCCCTGGAAATGATAAACTTTCTCATCATGATAATAAAGGACACACTTTCAATGGCTACAACACTCTGACTTTACTGTGGAAATTGGTATTCCTTTGAACCTGGGAAGTCAAGACCATGCTGAACTATGTGTCTTAATTCAGCGCTAGTGCTCTCAGTTCAGCCTCTGAAAGTGTTACTGATTTCACAGAGGCGTCCTGGAAATGAAGTTTACTGGCTTCCATGTGATCTGTTCTTGTCTTTGACATATCTGTAGGGAAATTTCAGTTTCAAAATGGAGAGGCTATCAGACAGACTCCATAAAGTACATGCTCCATTATCATTCTGCTCATTGCCTTCTCATGAATTTTCACTTTGGTGTATCACAAAGTTTTCAGCTCAAAAAACTTTCCACCTTTTTCATCAAAAAAAAAAAAAGTAAGTAGTAATGACTTCAATGGAAGTCAGTGTATATTCTTTCCACACTTTTTCTGATGCTTTTGCATGTGGAATATGGATGTTTGTTTTAACCAGAGAGGCACACAGACCTTATCTGTGTGGAGTGCCTCTGGAGTTTTGATCACAGCATAGTCTAGGCATTTTGGTCAATATCAATGTTTTGGCAAAGAGCTCTCATCCTATAGTTGAATCTGTAGTTATATAGTTGAATCTTACTGTAATCCCTTCTCCTCTGGAAATGGAAGATAGACACTTCTTTGTGATGTATAAGTAGTTTGTGAAAGTACGAGGGCAATAATAACTGGTTTATCAGTGGCAGAAATCTGTCTGCTGTGCCCTCCTGTTGTGCATGATAGTTTTCTTCTTAATTTTGATTCTCAATGCAGCTTTAATTTTTAATGAGCCAGTGGTCCAGGACCGTGTTGAGATGGCTTTCTAGTATTTCCAAGGAGGGAGGCTCTACAACCTCTCTGGGCAACCTGTTCCATTTCTTGATGAGTAAAGAAGTGTTTCCTGAAGTTCAGACAAAACTTCCTGTGCTTCACTGTGTGCCCGTTGCCTCTTGTGCTGTCACTGGGCACCACCGAGAAGAACCTGGCTCCCTCTTCTTTACAAACTCCCTTTGGGTGTGATACACACTTAAGAGATCCCCCTAGAGCCTTCTCTTCTCCCGTCTGAAGAGTCCCACATGGAATAGAGAGCATGTGAACTCAAATACACTGTTGTATAATTAAATATAATTCTAAGTTAAAGAAAAAAATCTATTGATAGAGCTGGATAATTTTTCAGAGTAAGAGTAAGATGAGTGATCCCATAGTAGCAGTCCATTTTTTGCTGGTTTTCAAAGCAGGTTCCATCTGTAGCTTTGGAAAGTGAGAACAGTTCTGCATATTATCAATGTTCATGTACAAAAAGGATGGCAATTATTATGCTTTGTGGCCTTCCTCATAGCAGGACATTATCATTCATGTAAGTAAGCTTGTTCATGGCCTAATCAAAAGCCAATAGAATCGGTACAGGGCCTTTTTGCTGACATCATTGCCCTGTGAAGATTGTATCAATCCATTTCTATTAACTTGCCTGTTTCAGTAAGCTGCTGTTAGAAGTAGACAAGTTTATGGAGTTGTGGAGGTGCTCACAGAATTTGACATGTAATTGAATATGCTGGATCATGTCAAATCAGGAGGTCCACTGGAGGACAGCAAAAATCCCACCCTGGTTATGTGTTGCTCAAAGAATCTCAAAGTCAATGGCTGGCTAGGAGCTTCTGCTTCCTGAAGGGAAATTGAGTCTGTGCTGCTGCCTCCCACCTTCTTTTTGATGACTGAGGATGGAATGAGCATGGAAGTGAAGGGAAAACATCAGATTCAAGCCAGTCATCTTAATGTTGTTGAGAATGGCTGCTGTCCCATGTCTGATGAGATGGATGTCATCCTCCGATAACTGCAGTCTTTGGCCCATATATAGTAGCTGTTTGCAGTCAGATTGTCGCTTGGCTGGATCAAATTGGTCTTTTTTGTAGGCATGGAACAGAACAGTTACATTACTGGCTGTATGATCAGTTTAGCAGACAGAGGTGAACTCCTTAATGAAAGGAATATTGCAAAGGCTCAGTTATGGTGCTTGTTTGGCAGGGAAGATGTAATTAATAATGTCACTGCAGTAAAAGTCAGCTGTTCGGTAGTCATGCTAGCTGCCAAATGTTACACGATGCAGATCCAGAAATATTTCATCCATCTGCCAATACTTTCAAATCATTCTGGCAAGGTTTCTATTTCTATTTTAAACTGTGAAAAGGGAAATTGCTCTCATTCTCTCAGTGCTGAGGATGGTGCAAGCCTCACCTTACCTACTTTTAGAGAAATAGGCAAGGGGAAAAAAAGTATTAGAGGTCATCACAGAGGTTTAATTTAGTGTCTGAATTGTAACAGACATATGCCAGAGTGATTTTGATGGTCTTTACTTTGGGGAAAGGAGTGGTGCATATCAGGATAAAATCATGTGCACCATCAGGAAATATTCCACAGAAACTTTTGAAACAAATAAGAACAACAAAACAAGGTCTATCATCTATGTGTCCCTCTTTTTCCTTCTCACACATGCTGAGCCGGTGCAATCTGCAGTATTCTCTTGGTTAGTAGTAGCATAATAGAATCATCAATAGGAATTTTGCAGTTTCTTCCCATATTGTTCCCAGCCATACCAGTAATCACAGCTTTTTTACTGCTTCCTATGGCCAGACATGTAGATGAAGCTACTGATATATCATAGCTAATAAAATGATATGAATAATAATGGTAACTTGTGCCCAAATATAAGAATTCTACAAGGGCAAAAAAATATTCATCCCATTATTTTTGTCCTCATTATGAAGTACAAGCTTTGTATTGTACCTTATAAAATCTCATACAAGGTCTACAGCTTCCTCACAAGGGGAAGCAGAGGGCTAGGCATTGATCTCTCCTCTCTGGGGATCAGCGATAGGACCTGAGGAAATGGAGTCAAGCTGTGACAGGGGAAGCTCAAGTTGGATATTGGGAAAAGGTTCTACATTGAGAGGGTGGTTGCACACTGGAACAGGCTTCCCAGGGACATAGACATTGCACCAAGCCTGTCGGAGTTTAAGATCATTTGGACTGTGCTCTTAGTCATATCGTCTGAATTTTAGGGTAGACCTGTGTGGAGTCAGGAGTTGGACTTGATAATCCTTGTGGATCCCTTCCAACTCGGGATATTCTACAATTCTATGAATCCTTGTAACATCTGATCTGTTACCTTCCTGCTTTTCTAGTACAACTATTACTGGAGATAGGTTTTAAAAGAAAAAGAAACAATTCTTATTCTTTGAAAAGGAGAAGACCTTGAAAGAATATAGACAACACAAGAAATGCAACATTAGAAAAGTGTTTCCAAACAAAGACAGAGACAGAATCTGGAAGTCTTTTGTATAGGAAAGTAAAACTGCTATAAGGGAGAAAACTGAGCATATGGAGAAGGTGAATTAAGGACTGGAGGATGTTGGGGAGAGGAAGGCTTACACAAAAACTGCAAACTTCATGGTTGATTCAGTGATTTTAAACATAAATGTGCAAAGGCTAGAGTGAGGGAAGTAGACTAAAAAGTACAAGTAGCATTCTAATGGAGGAAAAACATAGAATCATTGTCGAATGGCTTGGGTTGGAAGGGACCTCAGAGATCATCTAATTCCAATGTCCCTGCCATAGGCAGAGATGCCACCACTAGATCAGGTTGCTCAGAGCCTCATCTAACATGGTCTCGAACACCTCCAGGGATGGGGCATCCACAACCTCTCTGAGCAACTTATTCCAGTGCCTCACCACCCTCTGAGTGAAGAATTTCCTCCTAACCTGTAATCAAAATCTCCACTCTTTTAGCTTAAAACCATTCCACCTTTTCCTGCCATTATCTGATGGAGTAGAGTCACCATCTTTTTATAAGTCCCCTTTAAGTACTGAAAAGTTGCAATGAGGTCACGCTGGAACATCCCTGCACATCCGGACTGCATCCCTGTTCTCTTCCCAGGCCATGTGTCCCTGCTTCCACTGCCTTTGCATTTCCTTCTTGTGCCTCAGTTTGACCAGCAGGTCCTTGCTCAGCCATCCCCATTGTCTTCCCCCCCCGCCCACTTTTTTATGCAAGGGGTTGGAGAGTTCTTGCTCTCTAAGGAAAACATCCTTAAAGAGTTGCCAGATCTGCTCAGCTCCTTTGTCCCTAAGGACAGTGTTCCAGGGGATCTCATCTACTAGGTCTTTAAATACTTTGAAGTTTGCTCTTCAGAAGTTCCTGGTCCTGACTTTGCTCTTTGCCAGGCCCTAATTCCTCAAGATCACAAACTCAACCGGGGCGTGTTCACTGCAGCCCAGACTGCCTCCAATCTTGACCTTTTTAATGTACTCTTCCGCACTGGTGAGCAATGGGCCAAGTAATGCTTCTCCTCTTGTTGGTTTGTCTAACACCTAGACCAGGAAGTTGTCCTCAGCATACTCTAGGAATCCTCTGGATTGCTTACAGCCTGCTGTCTAGTTTTCCAGAAGACATCTGGCAGGTTGAAGTCCCCCGTCAGGATGAATGCGTGTGAACACCACGCTTCTTGTAGTTGAAACCCGAATGCCTCATCAACTGGCTCCCCTTGATCGGGCGGCCTATAGTAGGCCCTAACTACAACGTGTCCTTTATTGGTATTGTCTTTAACTCTCTCCCACAAGCTCTCAACCTGTCCATGGCTGTTTCTCAGAGGCAACTCTTCACAAGTAATCCCTTCCCTAATGTAGAGGGCAACAACCTCCCCCCCCCCTTTCTTCCCTGTCTATCCCTTCTGAAGAGTTTGTAGCACTCTAATCCAATGCTCCAGTTATGTGATCCATCCCACATTTCCGTGATAGCAATCAGGTCATATTTGTCTAATTGCACCATGGTTTCCAATTCCTCTTGCTTGTTTCCCATGCTGCGGGTGTTGGTGTGGAGGCACTCCAGCTGGGCAATCGGTTGTATCACGTTTCCAGAACCCTTCCTGACTGCATTGGGACAGTTCACAAGTATTTCCCTGCTGGTACTTAGAGTGATAGTGTTCTCAGGTATGCTTTCTTCACGCGGAGGTTCATCCCCTTCCCCTACTGCATCCAGTTTAAAGCCCTCCTGACAAGCCCTGCCAGCTTACTGTCCAGAACACTCTTGCCCCACCTGGTCAGATGTGCCCCATCTGGCATCAGCATGCCTGGTCCCTCAAAAGTGCATCCAAGGTCATAGAACCCAAAACCTTTGGCATGAAATCAGCCTTGCATCCAATCATTCACTCAGCCCATTCTTATCCTTCTTCCTGGGTCCTAGTCACAACTGGGAGGACAGAGGAGAACATTACTTGTGCTCCCTATCCCTTCAACATCTTTCCAAGGAACATAAAATCCTTTCTGATATTTCAGAGTTTACCTGTCAATTGATCCTACTTGAAAAAGTAGGAAGGGGTGCTAGTTTTGGGGACCCACCAGACTTGGTAGCCTCTTTGTAATATCAGGAATACAGGCCCTAGCAGGCAGCAAACCTCTCTGGAGAGATTGTCTGGATGGAAAATGGGAGGCTCAGTGCCTCTCAGAGAGGAGTCTCCAGTGACTAACACCCTTCATGCCTTCTTTGTGGCTTCTCAAGGCAAGGTGCTATGCAAATTAAAGCAATAGAATAAGAGTGGGTAACAGAAAAAAGAGATGGCAAGGGATATCTCAGAATCACAAAATGGTTGAGGTTGGAAGGGACCACTGGAGGTCTGGTCCAAGGTCTAACTTCCCTGCTCAAGCAGGGCCAAATTGATAGAGCCAGTGGCCCAGGACCATGTTGAGATGGCTCTCTAGTATTTCCAAGGAGGGAGACTTCATAGCCTCTCTGGGCAATCTGTTCCATTGCTCAGTTACCTGCACAGTAAAGTGTTTCCTGAAGTTCAGACAAAACCTCATGTGTTTCAGTGTGTGCCCATTGCCTCTTGTGCTGTCACTGGGCTCCACTGAAAAAGCCAGGCTCTTCTTTGCAGCCTCCTTTCAGGTGTTTATATACATTGAAGAGATCTCCCCTTCAGAGCCATCTCTTTCTAGGCTAAGACCTCGGTCTCTCAGTCTTCCCTCATGGGTGAGGTGCCACAGTCTCATAATATCTTTCTGGCTCTTCGTTGGACTCTCTCTGGTAAATTCATGTCTATCTTCTACTGGAGTCCAAAACTGGACACAGTGCTCCAGCTGTGGCCTCACCAGTACTGAGCAGAGAGGAAGGATCACCCCCCTCGACCTGCAGGCAATACTTTGCCTAATGCAGCCAGAGATACAACAAGCCTTATATATATACATTTTTATATATAAATAATGCAGTACAGAAGACTATACATACATAGTCATCTAATATATATATACAGTCAGCTTATATATATATATATATATATACACGTATATATACTACAGAAAAGTAAGAGACAACATTATGTAGGAAAGAAGAATGATCTAGGATGATGTTTAATCAGTAAAACTGAAGAGGAAAAGGAGAGAGAGAAAGAGCTGCTGTTTGTCAGAAAGGAGAGAATCACTAAGACAGAATCTTCTGCAGAAATGTGAGGAGAAAGACAAGAATGAAATGGCTGGAATTAGCCTGCAACTGAAATAAGGAAAAAGTACAGTAATAGCTCAAAGGCCAGGAAAGTTTGATTTAGCAAATTTCTTTGTGATACTAAGTATGCTACTTGAGAAGACAAACAAACAACTCACTAAGCTCTGAGTTTAAGGTTAAAGTATGCTAGTTTTGAGCCATTGTGATACTACATGTATTTCTGAGCTGTGAATAGCAACAGGAAAAAAAAAAAAAAGGAAGAACTTGTTGATTATTAGAATTCATTCATGCTTTGGCAGGAGAGTCCTTCCAGTTTTTGCTAATTGGTAACAGTCCGTGTTTTTAAGCTGGAGGAAGAAAAAAAGAGATTTACATTGTACCTTTTAATTTAACTCAAATTTTCTTTTGAAAAATTCAGCCTTTTTGAAATCTTGACAGCCCATTTTATAACTATAATATCTGAAAATTAAATTTAAATAAAAATTTTCAAGAAGTGCATACTTGCTGTCAATTTCTGCAAAGAAGGCAAGCAAACCAACCAACCAAAAACAGGTAGAAGTCTTAACAGCTGGAAGCAAAGCTGATTGAAAGCCAAAACCAGTTTTTGACATCAATAGCTTTTATTTCAGATTCTTCGTTTAGTTCTTTTCAATGTCAAGTTCATTCAGTTCTGAAAAACTGGAAGCTGAAAAAGCAGACAAACTCTTTCTCTTTGAACATGTGAAGACAATGACATATTAGTTTATTCAGTTACCATGAAGGAAAAATATATGTATATGGTGAAATAAAATACATATCATTCACTGCTTTGTAACATAGTAACAATAAAAAGAATTTGACTAAGAATACAAAGATTCTCTTGTTGACAAAAAGATTCATTAAATAACTACTGAAGAATGCTGACTGAAGAATACAAAAATTACAGTTTAAATCCATGATTTATTCAGTTTCTTGCTTTTGATTTAAATTATGAAGTTGATGGTTGGTGAAAATCATGAAGTTGGTGGTTTAAATAGCTGTGACTTAAATCAGTTTGCATCGACCTTGCCCCATTAGAAAAGCTGTTTTTGAGATCCAAGGTGGCTTCAAAGGGATCCCAATAAAAACAGCAGGGTGCTTCTTTACCACACCTGGGGACAGTGGTGAGATCTCTGTCCAACCTTCACCATTGCAATCTGTGTACTGTTCATAGTTTCATATTCAGAGTAAGCAAAACTAGATATTGTGTTCAGATTGCAGATCTGTGAGTCTTTTTAACATATTTTGTTCACTGCTCTTCTTTTTATTTGATCTTTAATTTATAAACTCACTCAAATTGTTAATCACTCCATTCCCCATACACCATGTTTCTAAAGCAGGTGGGCAAAGGAGAGCTGTGCTTCTTGCAGAAGGTTGTACTTCCTTTTAAATGCAGGGTAGTTACTATGCAAGAATATGAGCTGCTAATCTGAGAGGTGAAAATGTTAGTTACTGCTGCAGAATGTACTTGCTTTTTGTCAGATCAGGCTGAGGAAAAAGTTAACAGCTATAAAGATAACAAGCATAACTGAGGTTGGAGTTCTTGTAGGGCTTTGTATTTTACCTTTGGTTTCAGGTATTTGGTACATTTTGGCTTTCACATGGACAGTGTCAGAGCAGAAATAAGAGATCAGGAAATCACAGCATCATGGAATCACAGAATGGCTTGGGTTGGAAAGGACCTTAGTAATCATTTAGTTCTAACCCCTCATACCTTCCACTAGATCAGGTTGCCCAAGGTCCCATTTACCTGGCCTGGAAACTTCCAGGGATGACGCACCTACAGTGTCTCCAGGAAACCTGTTCCAGTGTCTTACCACCCTCACAGAAAAGAATTTCTTTCTAATATCTGATCTAAATCTACACCCTCTTTTAGTTTAAAGCCATTATCCTTTGTCCTATCACTACACTCCCTTAATAAAGAGTCTCTCACATCTTCTCTGGAGTTCCTCTTTAAGGAGGAACTTTTTCTTCTATAAGGTCTCCTGAGAGCTTCCTCTTTTCCAGGCTTAAAAACACCATCTCTTTTCAGAGGAGAGCTACTCCTGCCCTCTGATCATCCTTGTGGCCTTCCTCTACCCTCTCTTTAACAGGTCCATGTCCTGATGTTGGTGGCCCCAGAGCTGAATGCAGTACTCCAAGTAGGGTCTCACAAGAATGGAGAAGAGGGGGAGAATCACCTTCCTTGACCTTCTGGTCACATTTCTTTTGATGCAGCCCAAGATACTATTGGCTTTCAGGACTACAAGCATACATTGCTGCCTCATGTTGAGCTTCTCATCAACCAACATCCACAAGTCCTTCTCAGTGCTGCTGTCAATCCATTCTCTGCCCAACCTATATTTGTGTTTAGGATTGCCCCAACCCAGATGTCCAGAATATGTTATAATGAAGTGTGCCCTTGTTATCTTCACTGACTAATTGAAGGACATCTTAATTGCCGTTGTATTATGAAACTGTTTTTAGGTAAAAGCGCAAAGTAATGCATAATCAATTTGAGTACAAAAGCAAGGTCAAGGTCAAGAGAGTATGAGTTGTTGAGGGTATATTTCACTCAACATAGTTGCCACTATTTAGTTTATTTGTTGCCCTTTCTGGTAACAAGAAAACACTCAGAAGGCTTTTAAAATCTTGTCAGTAGAAGAGTTATAGCAAATTGTTTTATGTTACTGCCACTCATTCAGCAACCGCGTTCCCAGTTGATGGCTGAATTTTATTTGAATTCCACAACAAAAGACACTTAAAAAATAAAAGATCAGTATGACTGGTGTAAAAGCTCTGTAACTGTTGTAATCTCTGCAGAAGTGGATACAAAGAAATCTGTCAGAGAATTTACATTGGAATGGAACTGTCTTCTGTAGTCACAGTACTTCCCAGCTGTAACTATTGCAGTTTTGATATATTTGCCACTACGTCCAAATGTAATGTTGTCAATACAGGAGCATTTTGGCAAATATTTTGCATTTGCCAGACATTGCAGCCAAAGCTGCAAAATTGGAAATACACGGGAAATCCACAGAGAACTTGCAGGAAGCCAACGATTCTTTGTGTTACAGTGAGAATCAAGACCAGCACCTTTACCTGCAGATTGCCTGGCAAGGTATTTTCATTTAAGGTTTTCTGAGAATGTAAATTCCTGTTGGAGTCTAGTATTTCCTTATGCATCCATATCTGTTGCATTTCTCTTTGGAAAAACAAAGGTGTCATCGAACTCCATTGGGAAGCACTTTTATCTCCTTCACACTAGATTTGGTCAGATTATTAAAGGTACAGAAAACCCAGCATGCCTACCACCTGAAGTATTTTATCCATTGGTCATGTTAAGAGACTGAAACATGTACTAGAAAAAAGACAGTGTCTAAAACACTGATCAGCCAGCCATTCCTGTCACTTTTCCCTAGGTGTCAGGGACATCAGGTGTTATGTTCTGCTTGCAAAGTCCCTTTAGAATCGTAGAATTATAGAATGTCTTGGGTTGGAAGGGACCTTAAAGATTATCTAGTTCCAAACCCCTGCCTTCCAATCCCCCCTGCTATGGGCAGGGATGCCACCCACTAGATCAGGTTGGCCAAGGCCTCATCCAGCCTGGCCCTGAACACCTCCAGGGATGGGGCATCCACAACTTCTCTTGGCAAGCTCTTCCAGTGTCTCACTGCCCTTACAGTGAAGAATTTCCTCCTAATGTCTAGTGTAAATCTATCCTGTTTTAGTTTCAGACCATTCACCCTTGTCCTGTCATTATCTACCCAAGTAAAGAGTCCCTCTCCATCTTTTTTATAAGAACCTTTTTAAGTATTGAAAGGTTGCAATGATGTCTCCCTGGAGCCTTCTCTTCTCCAGGCTGAACATCCCCATCTCTCTTTCTTCATAGGAGAGGTGTTTCAGCCCTCTGATTATCTTTGTAGACCTCCTCTGGACTCACTGTAACAGGTCCACATCTTTCTTGTGCTGGGGACCCCAAGCCTGGACGCAGTTCTCCAGGTGGGACCTCATGAGGGCAGAGCAGAGGGGGACAATCACCTCCCTCGACCTGCTGGTCACACCTCTTTTGATGCAGCCTAGGAGGCAGTTGAATAGAATCATAAAATTGTGTTTATAGAATCATAAAATATTCTTTATAGAATCGTATAACATTTTCTATAGAACCATAAAATAGTTTGGGTTGGAAGGGACCTTAAAGATCATCTAATTCCAACACTGTTGCAGCAGGCAGGGACACCTTCCACTAGACCTCACCGGGTTGCCCAAAGCTCCATCTGGTCAGGCTTTGAATGCTTCCAGGGATGGGGCACCCACAGGTTCTGTAGGCAACCTGTTCCTTATAGTAAATTTCTTCCTTATATTTAATCTAAATCTAACTTCTTTTTGTTTAAATCCATTACCCCTTGTTCTGTCACTGCACTCCCTGATAAACAGTCCCTCTCCGCTTGTGATAGTATTCAAAGTTATTTTTCAGTTATGAATCCTTAAGGTCCTGGATTTTTCTTTGCTATCTCAATTCCTCTTTAGTCTGGCATGTGGAAAAGAGAGATACATGAGCTTCCACTTGCCATATGTCCTTGTTTGTCTTCCTGTTCTATTAGCTTTCTTTCACCTTTTCTGGGGCTGCCCCTTTTAGGTTCACCTCTTTCTGTTCTTCTGAAATTACCTCATCACAAACTCTGCTGTCTCTGATTTATTGGCAGTGCATGTCTGAATACTAAATATATACACGTCATGAATACTTGCATGTTAGTGTAAAGTAATTGCAAGACCTGTTAATCTTTGCTGAGATTTAGAGTTAGGTGGCTAGGCATTCTCTTGTCCCAGTTTCTTCTTCCAGCGTTTCAGATTCCAAAATAACATTGCATCTCTTATCTGGGAACAGTGATAGCTTTTCTGATACAAAGATTATTTTGTCATGGTATATGAAAAAAAGTTGTGTAATGGTGATGAAGCAGCCCAATGTCTTTCTCATCCTTTTTGTTATACTCTTCTTTACTTCAGTTCTGTCTATGTCAATGTGAGGGGACCTTGGTATTTGAAAAAGTCCAATAATACAGTTCTTGTATGAGCTATTTGCGAAATGTTTTAATGTTGATGTTTGCTGATTCTTTGTTTCTTACAAAGGCTCTATGAATGAAAGTTCCAGGAATACATATCATGTAGAACCAGATGCAATAGGAATGTGCTTTTTGACTTGCTCTGATGGTAGCTGGATCATGGAAGTTGCTCAATACTGAGCAGATCAGACCTGGCCTCAGTAGTGCCTTAACTAAACCATACTGGCATCTGTTTCTCTGCTGGTTCCTTGTTGTTGTAGTGGGTTTTGCAAGCACATATTTTTAGAGCTTTCTACATAAAATTGAAACATTTCCTTTTCTTCTTAATTCCATAACAAGTCATCTTCAGCCTCCTTTCAGACAAGACAGTGAAAGGTTTTTCTGCTGTTTTTTCTTGGAAGGAATGAAGGACTGGAAGACAATTTGTAGCATGAATCTGTATTTGAGCGGTCTAATGCCACTGTCATTTATTTGTTTTGAGATAGCAAAGGTATTTATCTACCTGGAATTGGCTGATTCTTTGTACTGAATTTTCATGTTTCTTCCTGAGCTGGTGTGATTGCCTGTCTTTCATTTTCCTGACACAGATCCGTGGACAGAAGAGTGAGATTCAGTTCACTGACAAGTCATCTGTCTACTTTGATGGATATAACTTTTCTCACTGTAGCATATGGCTGCCCTCCTACCCCCTCTTATTTATTTGCCCCCTTTCTAATGTCAGTTCTTGTTAGCAGGCTCTCTGAAAGGAAATTTGGTTCAGCCTTGTAATATTGCCAGCAGGCTAGAGGTGGAAGGTTTAATTTGCCTGTGCTTTTTTAAGTCTGTGAAAATAATAAGATAGAGATGATCCAAGCAATGGATGGATAACATGTAACATCTTTTTAATTGAAGATCTCTTGCCAAAGTACTTAAGAATATTTCAGAGGTGTTCCCAGTTCATTTGGGTGATGTTGTTTGCCAGGCAGAAGATTCAAAATAGAACATACTACTGAAGAGAGAGAGGGTAA
Organism: Aythya ferina; assembly: GCF_964211825.1. Lineage (NCBI taxonomy): Eukaryota > Metazoa > Chordata > Aves > Anseriformes > Anatidae > Aythya > Aythya ferina. The sequence goes on along the minus strand of NC_140296.1, from coordinate 126,015,133 downwards.
GCTTTGAATACTGATAAAGAAAAATTAAATCTGCACTGAACTAGCCAGTTGTAATACAATTTCTTCTTTTGTATATCTAATATAGTTCCTGCTTATCTTGTTCCCAATGAATGTTGAGCAAAGCTATTCACCTTTTATTATCATCACTTTTTTAACATAGAATTGTAGTTTAATACCAAGAAAAACAGATAATGGTCAGGGTAAACAACTCTTTTTTTTCTTTTTTTTTTTTCCCCACCTTCATTCCCATTGCCTCTTATATTTTAGTATTGACCTGCTGATTTTACTAAAAGCTTAAAAAATACAAGTTCATTGGGGACCAGAAGACATGCTGACTTCCAGTTTTACTTATTTTTTACTCCTTAGTCAGTTATCAGTGGTGCCAGAAAATGTCATGAATCAGAATGGAGAGTGAATTTCCTATAGTTTTGTGTTCTTTTAGCATGCTAACTGACCAAGAGAAAAATGCTCATAGTGGTCCAACTTAGTACATGACTTACACAGATACTGTGACTGCTTCACAAACCACTCCTTTAGGCATTTCTTCACACTGATTCCTTACATCTTGTCTCAGAAGTACCTCCAACTGCTGAAAGCAAAGTGGCTTTGCAAAATGTAGTTTAAGCACCTTTTAAGCATCTTTTGTGCTGATGGAGATCTTTCAGTGTTTGAACACTCTCTTGTGCCCTGTGGTACGTCTTCAAGAGAGCATCTTAAATCATGTTAACTTCTTTGGGGCTCAAAAGTTTCTCAGTATTTTCTAGACAAATTTGGATGAGTGTTACTGACTGTTGTTCCAACAAGTCCTTGAAACATCTCTTTGTTTGCTTGGTTTGGGTTTTGGGTGGTTTGTTTTGTTTTGTTTCTCTTTTGTAACTACTACTTTTGTTTTGGTATTAAAGCACACGAGAGGATAAACAGGCTTCAGGAAGATTGGCTTGGGAAGAAATAGGCACATTAATAACCAATAATGAATACAGCTAACCAGATTTCTTGAAGTCATGCCAGTGAATGCTGAACATATACATGTATGTTTGACAGTGAACTCACCACAAGGCTGTGGCACAGAAAGTGCCCATGAATAAATAGGTGGGGACATCCAACTCAGAAGAAAGTACCACAGACACATTCCCTTGCATTTGTGCAAATATACAGTATATGAATTTGGCCTATAGTTTTAAACAACCATACAGTTAAGTTTTCAGAAGGCTTTAATGCAGCTGCTCAAAAGCTACAACACTGGGGGAACTCAATAGATCATGGCTCCCTTTGCTTTTCTGCCATTGGAATAAAGAAGGATTTTTTGTCTTGTTTGATACATTTCTCTTTGGGCTTTCATATATTGGAATTTGGAGTGTTATTTACATGTGCTGTTTGCCCTCATAGATACATTTTTATTCTGGAAACCACATTAGTAAAAATATCTCTTTCTGATGATATCTAAATAAGGAGTTGAGAAATCTACTTAACATGTCCAAACACTTGAGTTCTGTTTTTCAATCCGTATATTAAATGTTCTTGGAAAGAGGCTTTATTGAAGAGATTAATCAAAATATCTTTATTAGCCAAATCCATCTACAAACCTTGTATTTTTTTATGCTGGGATAGTGATTAAGGATTGCAGTAGAATATTCTGCTAATCATTCAAAGACCAGGAGAGACAAAATTCAGTTATTTTTCTATTCTACAGCTCTAAGGGCTTAATTAAGCAGCATTGCCTATTTGCTCTTGCTATAAAACTTGGCTCTGAATGTTTCTGTGGAGCAGGTGAATTCAGCAGATCTTCCTGTCCAGCTGGTTTTCATATTGGATTCTCATTTCAGGCAAAATTAATTTTATGGAAATAATTAGGACAATAAAAACATCTTAAAATGATGTTCAATTTCCATTTTTGAAGTAATGTTATTATATAGGGAAAAACTCTAAACTTGCATCTTTTAACAAGTATCTTCAAAAAGTTCTGCAGTAAAAGAGAACATTGCAATTTGCTTCCTTGTTTCAATTTCAAGTCTGCATAGATAGGCTCATTTGCATGATTTAGAGAGACTGAGCCTAATCCCCAAACTCTGCAATACAGAAACGTATCTTTACAGTTGCATGGTTTTAGGAAATAGGGCTTAATGCTGAGGACTACATTGTTAGGCTGATGGATTTTCATTCACTATGATGAACTGCTTAGAGTCTTGTTCTGCTACTAACCCTTTGCTTACTATTGAGAAAAAAAAAAAAAAAAAAAAAAGGTTTAATACAAGGAATATATAAAGACTTTGTTATTGTGTCCTTAAAGAACTATTGTTGTCATATCTGTTATCAAGGACACGTTTAATAATGACGTGTTCTACTTGGGCATGATTTCCCCTTAGTAAATGCATGTGGACTAATTACAAGCACCTTCTTCATGTGTTTTGAAAGGGGTTCCAGGCTTAGTTGCTCCATCACCTTCCCAGGGTTGAGATGTGACTGGTCAGTGTGTTCCCTGGTTCTTCCATTTGGATAGGAGAGAGATTTGTTTTTTTCATAGTCTTTTCAGTAACCTCTCCCAACTGCTGTGACATATTAAAAGTAATCAAGAGTGGCCTTGCAATGACATCAGCTATGTCACTTAGCACTTCCGGGTGCTTCCTGTCAGGCCCTGTGGAGTTACATATGTCCAATTTGTTAAAACTGCTCCCTCGCCTGATCCTTCTCCAGACTTTCACTCTGTCCTCAGGAGCCTGCTTTTAACAGTGAAGACTGAGGCAAAGAAACCATCAAGCACCCTGGCATTTTTAGTGTCCTTTGGCATCAGTACCCCTGTCACATTTACAAGTGGACCCACATTTTCCTTAAGCCTCCTTTTTGTTCTTCATGTTATTGGAGAATCCCTTCTTGTTGTCCTTGACATCCCTTGCCAGATGCAACTCTAGATAGGCTTTGGCTTTTCTAGTCTCTTTCCTGCATGACTGGACAGTGTCTCTTTATACCTTCTGTCTCACCTGTCCCTCTTTCGACCTCTTGTACACTTACCTTTTATGATTTAGTCCGGAGTTTATTGATCATTTGTGGGGGCTTTCTGTAGCCTTTGCTCAATTCCCTGCTTGTTGGGCTGGAGCATTCTTAAGCATGAAGAAGGTGATCCTTGTATATCGGCAGTTCGCTTGGAACTCTCTTCCCTTCAGGGCTGTATCCCATTGGAGTCTTACAAGCAGATCAGTAGTACAGCTACCACTGATAACGCAGGATATACCACTTCAGTATGACTTCAACAACTTTTAAGCAACATCTTGTGAAAAATCAATTTGTGAAAAATCCATCAACCATACCATTTATAATGAGCACAACAAATCTATTAGCTTTAGTAGCCTTATGGGGAAAGCTCTTTTGCCCTTTATGAGGAATCAGCATACTTCTGCGGGTGTCTCTCAAAGGAGAAGGACAACACAGCAGGGCACAAGCAATCTAAGAGATTTCTGAAAAGAGACATGGGTGATTGAGCAGTCAACAAGCAAAGGTACTCTTTTGGACATTTTGCTTATAAACAAGGAAGAACTGGTTGGGGATAGCCTTGTGGAGTTCAGGATCCCGTGATGAGGGAGCAGAGCAAAAAGCAGGACCACAAACAGGACTGAAGACTTCCATCTCTTCAGAGACTGAGTAGTATAGGTACCGCTGATTCACAAATTAGCCAGTGGCAGCTGCCCCAGCTTCTGGCAAAGTCCCTGTGCCCTCTCCCAGCTTCCTCAGCAGCCATTTACCATGGCAGCCACTCCCCTCTTCCAGTCACGAGGTCTATTCTGATAGATGGGCAGGGCCAGCCTCCCTTGCAGGTTTATCTACAAGTACATCAGACCCTCAGGGCCCTTCCACTGGGTGCATGGAAGCTGCTTGGAGAGCACTGACTGGCAATTTTCATGGCCGATCAGAACCATGCAGTTTTTCATTTTACCTGTATGGTTACTCTCCAAACAGCACTCTCTTTCCTGAAAATATCATGTCGTTAAAGCACAACACTTCAGGTATTGCCTTCCAGATGGAGCAACTGCAGCATGCCCTCTCCACAGCTTATGGATACCATTGTGTCTTTTTGTACATAACCTTTGAACAGCTTTTTAAACTGTATGCTAGTGATATACTACAAAATGACCAGATAGTATTTTTTTTGTAAAATACGAATATAAAGCTTTCCATACAACAGAAAATATGTTTCAGAACATCTTCTGAAACTTTTTTCATAAATACATGCTTTAAATAAAACTTACAACCCAACCACAAGGATATGTGTGTTCTTTAACCCCACCCCATTCCAACATATTTCTTTAAATGGACACCATAGACAGCAAAGGTTTAAGATTTTATGGATATTTTCTTTTTAACAGTAAACTTCACAGGGTGAAGGATGGTGTCAGCCCTCTTCAGCCCTCTTGTTTTCCTGGGACGATGGTAGCACCCTTCAAGCTTATCTGCAGGCACCAGATACATTTTCTCCACATATATGCCATCACTGCTTTACCAAAAACCCTGTGATAAGTAGAAGAACAAAACTTGGAAAACTAATAAACCTACTTGTTTGCTTCACCAGACACTTCTTTCTTTTGAAGGACATATTTTTGCTACTCAGGCTTTTAATCAACATAGGGCCCTTTTTCAGTATGTGTATGTGGTGAGGTGTTAATGGAATGTTCCCCTTCAAGGCATTCAGAGCAATTTCAGAAATGGCCATTATCAGGCCATCAGAAGCTGTGCAGATATTACTTTTCTTTGGGAAGGACTGGATCAACAGCTCCAGGAGCGACAGGTTATTCTTCAGACATAGGAGCATCACATTCCCAAGCCCGTACCAATAGCAACACAAGGTGTTAGTCCAACTATTCTCTGTATATTACAAAATATTAGGTATATTTCTTTTTTCTATTTTTTCTTTACTTTTTTATCTCTTTTTCACTTTTGTCCTTCCTTTATTTTCTTTTTCTTTCTGTAACTCATATAAGAAAACTGCAAAGGCAAAATCTGAGCCCCTCTGAGTAAATGAATGGAATTGCTGAGCTCTGAATCTTCCCCTTCCTCCTTTAACTCATTTGCTTAATAGAGTATGTTGTGGTCTCAACAGAGCAGTTAATGCATTGTAATATTTTGAAAAATCCCTTTATGTGTCTTGATAATCTTTCTGGACAATCAAGTTAATATCTTACAACACTTCAGTTAGTGTGCACTGAAACAAGATTAGGGACTGCTGTGTCTGGTGAGGTAGAAAAAGTGAAAAGGACTTAATAAAATGACTTAAAATATTTTTGCTTTTTTAATTTTCCAGGGTTCATTTGTACCAGGGAAAGAGGTGGATCCAGTGAGAATAAATAGCTGTGAGACCATTTTCACAGTGATCACCTTATATCAGAAATGAGATTGGTAGAGAATAAAGGGTCAGAGAAAGCTATTTTACTGCTAGAATTTTTGCAAGCTTGGGATGGTATGGCTGTATTCAATTCAGTCCCAAGACAGTGGAATTATTTGGGATATTTTTAAAGAGCATGAATGATAATTTGGTCTGGGACCTAAGGTCAAAGGATAAATTTTAGCATCAAGAGTACAGCTACTCAGTAGGTTGATAAAGGAGGTACAAACAGAAGAAAGCACAAAAACTGAGGAGTTCCTCTGGAGAGAAGGAAAATAAAATGTGATGTATGCTAGGAGTATGTTAGCACTGTTTGGAAAGGGATGCCTCCTTGTGGAAGTTTTTAGGATCTTTCATCAACTCGCAAATCTTCCTGACTACTTACTCTCTTCTGTCATTGTAGATCATCCTGTTTGCATAGATGAGCCTTGGTGTTTAATATTACCACCATCAACTGATTTTATTATGTAATCTGAACTTTCAATGTAATTTTGGTATGGACAAATCTTATATTGGGAAGATTAAAGTCTGTGAAATGGAGAACTTGCCCAGTGGGCCTGTGAAATCAGCCATAGTGAGAATGTAGTCAGTGCAGACACGGGTACAACTGAACAATGCACTAACATTCATAGTGAAACATCTCAAAAGGGAACTGTAATCACATTATGTAGATTGGCATGTTGACCCAATAACTACAGCAATTTGAAAGGAGTTATTCCATGGTTGTCTTTAGCAGAACTTTAGAATTGCAGGAGGAAGAACAGTGTCAAACAACAGGAAAGCTCTAAGAACTAATCCTAAACCACAACCAGGCTACTGGGACTGGCCAATGGAAAGTTATGACAAATATTTATTGAAATTATGTTGATCATAACATAACCCTTGCTTGCCCTAGGGTGAGGAACTATGGGGCTGGCACTCTGAGAGATTGTGGATGACTGTACAAATATGTGTGATGAGGCATTCTTTCAAGTAATGTTTTTTCCTTCCTACAGAAAAATTGTATTGGGCAGTGTTGCTGGAAGATAAATTGTTAACCCTGGTTTCATGTGCTGAGTCTTTAAAAATAGGGTTCTGCCATCCAGTGGCTTTAGAACAGATTTATCAGGATAAGTTACATGACCAAGTCTAGGTAAAAACTTTTAGTTTCATGTTGTTTCAGTACCAAGCCAGTGAGAGCATTACTGCAGAGCAGTTACCTGGGAAATTACTTGAGAAATTCCTTCCTTTTGTAGAGTGGGTGAAGGAGGCAGTGCCATTTATTTTAATGGTGAAATCTTTCTTTTGTTTATCTCTTTGCAGTTATGTGGCTGTGGGCTCCTGGGCGTGGGCATCTGGCTGTCAGTGTCACAAGGAAACTTCGCCACATTTTCTCCTAGCTTTCCATCTCTTTCAGCTGCCAACCTAGTCATTGCCTTTGGCACAGTCATCATGGTGACCGGCTTTCTGGGCTGCCTGGGTGCTATCAAGGAAAACAAGTGCCTACTTCTGAGTGTAAGACATCAGTATTTCTTTTCACTAAAACCAGTTACTGTTGCTTTGCGATTATTTTATTTAAAAACATTTTCACCAGTGCAAAATAGTCCTGTGGATCACTGTAACGTATTCCTTAACCTTCAGTCTTCTGTATGATTACAATATGACATTCCACAGGTTTGGTTACAGAGATACTGGTGCATTAGCAAATGTAGCCTTGTTACTGTGTAAACTAAGGTATTAGATAACAAAGCAAATTACTATCAGTTACCTCTGAATGGTTAAACGTGAACTGTGGGTTCAACTGGATAGCCTTTCTGGAAATGTCTTTTAGAAGGATTGACTGGAAAATCTTAAGCACAGCTGTTTTTGGATGCCACTCACAGTTGCTCATGGCTATTTTCTACTTTGCCTTACTTTAGATAAGGCCTGTGTCAGAGGCTGGTGGAAAGCATATGACCTGAAGTCAGCATCTCTGCTTGGTATCAGCAGTAAAAATGAATGAATAAATAAATAAATAAATAAATAAATAGACAAATAAATCCTTAGCAGCCCAGCCATTGTCCAGCACAGATTTGGGAACCCCTCTCAGAAAATACATTGTGGGTCACTTCTCTTGCATAAGTCCAGGGGGTTTCATCATGATCCTTTCCACCCTGAGGAAAAGGTGAGGGGAGTGCTTCCAAAGCAGACAGGTTCCAACTCAGTTGCAGTTTTCAATCAGAGGTGCTGTGACATTAAGGAGCACGTGAGTTTTTCTTGTGTAAATATCTTCCTTATATGGTATTGGGGAATAGCTGAGCAGTGTTCCCTAGACCACTTCAGAAAATTAAACTGGAGAAGAAATGTGCACTTGTTCCCTATCTGCTGCTTGTTTTTATCATACAGTTAGGAAAGGAAATAGAGAATAATAATAACGGTATCTATGTTGTTCATGCACATGAGCTACAACACCAACAGAAACTTTTTGTTCTTCTCTTTAAGAGTGTGTTTATATTCTTACAAGGCTCTGCAGAAGTCTTTTGGTACAGATTACCATGAGTTACTGATTGGAGAGCTTGCTGCATCTCATACTCCATCTTCCCCAGTGCCTAAATGGGAATGCTGTGGTTATGTTATACCACTAGTACCTAGAAGAATGCTACTGGGCATGAAAATTAATTAGAAACTGCTGAAGTGCATCTCTCTCTGCCCCCTGCAGAGAGAGATCTGAACTACGGACAGTTGGAAATAGAAGTGCTGAGTAATGTGTATACAAATAGGTAGTCAGATCTGTTCCCACCTAATAGGGAGCCACTGCCATGCCATATCACATTGATCTCTATGACAGTGAGCTTAGCATCTGTTTTGTAGATAGTATGAAGGAAAGAGGCTGGGCTAAGTGCATTGCTGAAACAAGAAAACTGATAGTAGGGGGAAAAAGAATTAGAGACCACTACACAGTGAGCTTCATCATTGATATTGACAGAAGCTTTAGTGACAATATAGTATTAAGATGTCTGACCTGTTTGAAATCAAACGCATATTTTTTGCAAAAGAGGGAAGGTTTGGAGGACAAGGCCAACAATCTTCAGTTTTCAGCTCTCTATTTGGCAAGTGTGTATACACAGTCTCTTTTTCTTTATTCTAGTTTTTCATCGTTTTGCTGATAATTCTCCTGGCAGAGCTGATATTACTGATTTTGTTCTTTGTTTATATGGACAAGGTAAGCAAATATGCCACAGATTAATCATCTGTACTAACAGGTAAACCAGGTTGCGTTTGCTTTTGTTAGGTGAATGTATGTGGGTTTTCCTTGCTCTTCACTTTGGTGAAGGTTTAACCTTGAGACTTTGGCTATTTTCTATAAGCTGCTTCTGGGGGAGGAAGGAAGTAATGAGAAGGGCAAACAGGAGAGAAGAATATACTGAGAATGCAGTTCCCTCCCTGAAATAAAACCATTGTCCAGAGCCTGCTTTTTAGTCCTCTCTGGAAGCTAAGATACCTATCAATATAGCTTGTTTATGTCTCTGCAAAAAGCTGATAATCTTGTGGAGCCGGGTTGTGGAAGGTCTTGGTTTGGATGTTGTTACCCTCTTAGGGCCAACCCTTCAACAGCACCAGAGGAGCAGGGAGCAAGGCCTGGGGTATTCTCAGGGGATTCCAGATGCCACCAGCTGAATGACTTGACTGGGCTGCCTCAGAGAGTTTGACAAGGTTGGGGAGAGGATCAATAGACAGCTTTTCATAAAGCCCATTTGTAAGAAGTTAGCCTGCTATCTAGTGAAGATTAAGAGGAGCAGGTACAGCTCACTGGCTTGGCAGATAGATAAGAATGGAAAAACCTTGGGGAATCAGAGGGCTCTACTGAACACAGGACGGAGCCTTATGCTATGAGCTTATCCAGACTCATTTTAAAACTGAGCTCTTATCAGATTTATCTCTTCCCATGTTGTCATTATGATATCTGCCACTTCCAGAGAGTTGGGGTGAACTTCCTGAGGGTAGTGAGGTACTGGAACAGATTGCCCAGAGAAGTTGTGGATGCCCCATCTCTGGAACTATTTAAGGCCAAGCTGGATGGGGCTTTGAGCAACTTGCTCTAGTGGAAGGTGACCCTGCCCGTGGTAGGGAGGTTGGCACTAGTCAAAGGTCCCTTCCAACCCAAACCATTTTATGGTTCTATGACTCGGTGATTCCAACTTCCTCCTCTGAAGCAAGAAGAACACTTTTGAAAAATTTAAATCCTGCAAGCCTGTGCCCACAAGCAGAACGATGATAATGCCCTTTTGCAATTGATTCTATATTGGCCATTGATTACAGACTGCCTGAACCTGTGCAAAGGACAACTAAGTTAAGTTTGGGAGACTGGGACTCTTGTTTTATGATATTAGCAAATTAAAGTAGACCACAGGTTAGAGGCAGGAGAGGCTGCTGTGGAATATTGCCAACATCTGTATGTTAAGAATTAACATAAGCTCAGCATATTTCTGCTGATCACTCTTCAGTTATTTTGGTTCAGGTAATTATATGATGGATTCTAACTAGAGGGAAAGCTGTTTGGTCTCCATTCTCATGAAAATTAACCCAAGATTTTGCAATCTGAGGGATAGACTAGGCCTTGGAGGTGCTGAAAGTCTTTGCTGAAAGAGACCTTGTGAGAGTCTTGAAGCTAAGAGAGATCTTTTTTATCCATGTTAAGTTTGTGGTGAGAAAATGTAAGAGAGATGTGTTCTGTATTCAAGTCTGTACCATTTGGTTCTGTCCTATAAATAGCAGTGCATTGACTTTTTGTATTTATATGATGTAGGTCAGTGAGAGCGCAAAGAAGGATTTAAAGGAAGGTATGAAGCTGTACAATTCAGAAAATAATGTTGGACTGAAAAATGCGTGGAATATCATTCAAGCAGAGGTAACACTTTTTCTCATTAGAAAAAAATAATCGCAGTTGGACCACAAAGGCTGCCACAGTCTGTTAAATGTAGCATCCATGCCCAGTCTAAAAGGTGGCTAATGCAGGCTGTTTTCTGGTTTTGCACTCTTGAATATCAAGGGAGTATTGTGAAATGCAAAATCAAAGTGTACTTTGTAAGGTGAAAGATGCTCGCTGTCTGAGATTCTCTATTACTGTCACTTAGAAATACAATCTGAAACATGGAAAAGCAGCAAAAACTGCATAGATTGAACTGCAGCTCTGACAGCTAGCATTTCACAATTCAGGACTTAAAAAACTAAGACACCTTGAATATGAATATAGGACTGCTTTTTCTCCCCCCCCCCTTTTTTTTGAACGTCATTAAGCATTTGCTTTTAGAGATCACTGGGCACAGAGAACTTTAAAAACACAGAATTTCTGTAGCATCCTTTTTGAAAGCATACAGTAGTTTAGTGGAAGTAAAGAAGTAAAGAAGCCTCACCTCAGTGAGTAAGATCATGAAACAGATCCTCCTGGAAGCTATGTCAAAACACATGGAAGACAGGGATGTGACTAGAGACAGCCAATGTGGCTTCACCAAGGGCAAATCGTGCCATCTAGTGGATTTCTCTTGTGGAGTGACTGCATCAGTGGACAAGGGAAGAACTAATATCATCTATCTGGACTTCTCTAAGGCCTTTGATACAGTTCCCCACTATTCTTGCCACTAAATTGGAGGGCTATGGGTTTGAGGAATGGGCAGTTAGATGGATGAAGAATTAGCTGGAATGCTGCATCCAGAGAGTTATAGTCAATGACTCAGTGTCCAAGTGGAAACTAGTAATGAACGATGTCCCTCAAGGGTCTGTGCTGGAAGCAATACTATTAAATGTCTTCCTCAGTGACATAGGGATTTGGATTGAGTGCACCCTCAGCAAGTTCATGGATGACACCAAGCTGACTAGTGCAGTTAATACAGTAGAGGGAAGGGATGTTATCCAGAAGGATCTTGGCAGGCTTGAGGAGTGGTCCCATGGGAAGCCTTTGAAGTTCAATGGGGCCAAGTACAATCCCCAATATCATCACAGACTGAGTGGTTAATTAATCACAGACTGGGTGATTAGAGAGCAGCCCAACAGAGAAGGACTTGGGGTACTAGGGTGGAAAAATTGGACATCAGCCATCAATGTGCCCTTGCAGCCCAGAAAGTCAATAGTATGCTGTGCTGCATCAAAAGAGGTGTGGCCAGAAGGTTGAGTGATGTGGTTCTTTCTCTGCTTTCATGAGATCCTACCAGGACTACTGCACCCAGTTCTGGGGTCCCCAGTACAGGAAAGACATTGACCTGTTAGAGCAGGTCCCAAGGAAGGCCATGAAAATGATCAGTGGGCTAGAGCACCTCTCCTATGAAGAAAGCTTGAGAGAGTTGGGAGGAGGGGGGTTGGCCTGGAGAAGAGAAACATTGAGGAGACCTTATTGTGGCCTTCTAATAAATAAAGCCAGCTTATTGGAATGACTGAAAAAGACTTTTAACTAGGGTGTGTAGTGGCAGGACAAAAGGTAGTAGTTTTAAACCGAAACAAGGTAGATTTAGGCTGGATATAAGGAAGAAATTCTTTACTACCAGGGTAGTGAGAAACTGGAAGATGTTGACCAGAGAAGTAGTGGATGACCAGTCATTGGAAGTGTTCAAAGTCAGGTTAGATGGGGCTTTGAGCAACATGATCTAGTGAAAGATGTCCCTACCTAAGGCAGGGAAGTTGGAATTAGGTGATCTTTAAGGATTCTTTCCAACCCAAACCATTCTATGGTTCTGTGATTCTAAGTAAAGTTTGTACAATTCACAAATTGCGTAGTAAAGTTCATTTATTAATCCTTTACTTTTCCCATAGATGAAATGCTGTGGTGTAAATGACTTTACGGATTGGTACCCAGTGCTGGGGGAAAACACTGTCCCAGACAGATGTTGTACAGAAAACTCCCAAGACTGTGGACGGAATTCTACTGAATTAGTGTGGAAAACGGTAAGGCTTACTTTGCTCGGGTCAAGTCGTAGGGAGGGGTGGAAGGTAGAAAATAGAGGAAATGCACGTGAAAGAAATGTAACCTTGGGAATTCAATTTTCATCTTTCAGGGATGTTACGAGAGAGTTATGACTTGGTTTGATGAGAATAAGCATGTCCTTGGTTCGATTGGGATGTGCATCCTTATAATGCAGGTAATGCCAGTATGATGTATGTCAACATAGCTTTGATTTGCTGTCAGCATTCTTGTTTCTGCTATGTGAAAAGCAGTTCTTTGAGTTTGGGTTTGGCTATATTTTCAAAAATATTAGATTTGTTTAATGAGCTCATTTGAGGCCATCTCCTTGGAAAGAAAGCAAGTCAGTAGTCAGTTCCTCAAAGAAGACATGCTACAGTGAAGTTTCACTTATCTGCATTTTCACTTCAGAGCACTGCTTTGGAGTTACCAGGTTTAGATGTTTATTACCTTGTTTCTTAAGGTACTGTTATGTTTTAAATTTTATGAGGAAGTTCTGTCTGGAAATTGCCAAAACAAGTTAAATCATGGCTGCTGAAGTGAGTAAGTTAACATGTGCTTAAAAAAAGAAATGCAGAAGTATCATAATCTGCTATAGTTTTGGGGCTCTTTTGGGACAGAATGTCAGAATCTGATGTATAAGTCACAGGTATCTGGCTAATCAAGAACAAACTTTTGGGCAAAAAGGAAGAGTGACCTGCATTCATTGTTTCAGAAACATTTTTGTATGTGACAAGGAGCCCTGAGAACTTTTTGCCTTCATCTGTGCTTTGACATGTCTTCAGACATAGCTGTGTGCCTGAACAATATACATCCTGGTTTACTGATCAGTGTTGAAGCTTGAGAAAGCTGACTAGTGTAGAATGTCTTTAAAAACTACATTTGGACCATGAACACAGGTAGTTCAGTTTTGGTAACCTTCCTGTACTGAAGACTTCATTGTTTGCTTTCCTTCAGATTCTTGGCATGGCCTTCTCCATGACACTCTTCCAGCAGATTCACAGGACTGGCAAAAAATATGATGCCTAAAGCCTCTGAGACATTATCACATCAACCCTTCTGTCTGATCATAAAAAGGAACAAAAGGAATGACCACAAAGAGTATCAGCCGAGCCCCACTAAGAGAATCCGTCCCACTGACCGATCTACTTTGTTGTTACTTGTACAGTTATTATCACAGCTTGTTATTTGACTCATGTTTCTGTCTGTTTCACATTTGCCATTTATTTGCCAAAGAGAGGGGAAAGATCCCCAAACAAATGGATTTTCTACACAAAATCATAGATCTGTTCTAAGAATGTTTCCTTAATTTAAGAAAATGTTTCACTCTACTAATCCATGCTATATGTGCAAAAATGATGTGTGTTCAACTCTAAGGGAGAAATCTTCAAAGTCTTCCATTAAGTTTTTAACCCTCATGTCCAATTCACTGTAAGACTCGGAAAAGCCACTCTAACAGAGAGTCCTAAGAATTGGAGCTGCTTTGCTTTGCAGCTTCTTGTACCAGATGGTGTATAGTTTTTTATTATGATAATGATGATGATGACTATTACGATGAATATAGCTTAGAATTTAGTTGCCTGATTTATAGCTTCTTACTGTTTTTGTTTTTACACATTTATTGTACATTAGTTTAGGAACCACTGTGCAATCTCCAGAGGACACGTTTTTCAAAGTTGGCAGTTGGTGGAGGCAAATAAAGACGTAACTTTTCTCAAGTCTGTGGGGAGCTCGCTAGTCCTGTGAGCCCAAATTTCAATGTCTTTATCCACCCAAAGCAATCTTTGGCTCTGTAACTGATGGCCCTCATTAGCTTGCTTTGAAGTCACGCTACTTTGAAAGCTAAAAATACTGACTAAGCAAGTGAATGCTCCCTGGCATGAAGGAGAAAGATTGCAGTCTGACCAGCTGGCCAGTTGTCGGCAGCCTTCACAAACTGTATTGCGTATTGAAACTGTCTGTTTCAAAAAGTTTGCATAGCGTTTTACTGGATATTAGAAAGGGGGATGGCAATTTGATTGTAATATTGTCATGTCATGTCCTTCATTGAAGGAGTTCCCTTGGGTACAGCTGTCTCCCTGAGCTGGAAAGGGTGTCTCAGGACAGCAAGGAACATGAGTTTTGTTAAAGATCATCAAATGATACAGGAAAGGGGTGGTTTCCAAAACAGCACCCAGAGACAGTATGCATTGTCACATTGTCACACCTTCAGCCCAGAACTGGTTCATGCTGGAACATTACCAATTCCATCCAACAGGGTGTGGTTTGGAGTTCACTGGAATGCATATTTTTACCAACATTTTCTGGCTAGAAAAATCAAACATATTTTTCTAGTTTGAGCTCTGCTTCATTGCAGGCCAATCCCATTTACACTTTGTTCCAGTTTTCTGCAGATGTCTTTCCTCAGTTTTGCAGTTTTGTGAAGGAAGAAGGAAAGGATCAGCTATTGGAAGATGCTGTTATTTAACTCCAGTCAGGGCTCAACTCAGGTCTGAAAGGAATATTGATTCTTATATTAGCAGCAGTTAGAAGGGACCTTAATAGGTTACTTTATCCAATGTCACTCTCAAAAGGGGACTGTGACCTATGTGAGGTGTGTATGACTATGACTTTATTGGACTGAGTCTCAGAAGCTGTTGAGGATGGAGTTTTTGTGCCCTTCTGGTACCCCTTTCAGAGCCATGCTTTATCAAACTCTGGTAAATACATTTCTCCTGATGTCCAGTCTGAATATTTATACTTTAAACTCTTAAAATATATTAGTGTCATTGTATTAATCAGCCAGTCTTCTCATGGTGGGCTGAAATAACTGTTGGGCCACTTCCTGTCTGGGAGGTATTAGTCCCCTGTTTATCTTCCCAGTAGGTCCTGCTTACATCTGTAAGTACAAGTATAGCAGCAATAGCATTTTTTGTGGACTATGTGACACTTTTTAGACTTCATATGAGATTGGTATGACAGGAAGGAGTGTGAATGTGTGGGATATGGAGACAAATTTGGGTGTTCCAGTGATGAAGGAGGTTACTGTTCTTAGAGCCTGGTTCTTGCCCACATGAGCATTACGCCCAAAGTTTCACAGGGCTCTTGTTTCCCCCTAAAGCAGACAATACCACATGGGCTCAGCTATTTAACTTGGATTGCCTTCGAAAGTCCTGGAAGGAGCAGAGGAAAAGCACAGAAACAGAATCCAGTTTTATTTCCATTTCTAATGAAAATTGGGACCAGGAGCATCTGAGCCCCGCTGGAGATGGATGTTTCACATGGAAGAAGGGGCTCTGATTCCCAGCGTATGTGCTGCTACATATAAGACTGTATGCAAAGTTGATAAAATGTGTTCCCATTTTTGCAAGAAAAGACAGGACAATTTTCATCTGATGGCTCTACTGCACTCTCCTTTTGAGCAGAGGTACTTTGCTTTCTCTAGCAAAAAAGGTGCTTTTCTTTCTCTAGTTTTATCTGGGGTTCAGAAAGAGCAGTGTACATCACATCTGTCCTTTTTGGTCACACAGTGGTACCTACCACAACTTAAATTTCAATCTGCATTCAGTTTTTGTACAAAAAAAAAAAAAAAAAAAAAAAAAGTAAAATATATTAGTGAAAGTAGTAGGAAAGTAAAAAAAAGTTTATGAGTAACTCTTGAGAAGAAATGTGTAGTTGCAAACTCAGCTATTTTGCCTTTCATCCAAACTTATTTTTGTAGAATGCTTCATTCCATTTCATGATCTGATAGTGGCATAGATCCTGAAATCTTTTTTTTTTAATGACTACTTTTGGCATTCTAGGCACAGTATTAATTAAGGTAGTTACACAAGCTTCATGTATTCATTTCCATGAAGCCACCCTACAGGAAGGTAGTCAAGAGCAGGGCTGATTTGTGTCTCTAGCTGACTCACTGATGTGGGAGGAGATGACAGATATCCTGAAAGGAGAAGAAAAGTAATGCCCCTTTCCAGGCAACAAAAACAGCCTTGGAAAGTGTGAGGCTGTATCAGTTAGTTCATCAGAGAAGGCACTGACTTTCCTGTAACTGGTCAAAGGGAGCTTTGTCTCATGTATGTATGCACTTTTTTATGCTTGTGCTGGTGGGTGGCTGTCTATGTGTTTTCCCCAAACATCATTCTGGTTATTTAGCTACAAGTTTTTCGCATGTTTTTAAATAAAAACTGATACTGGGCAAAAATATCTTTAGTATACACAAATATTGATTTGTATAAGTGCATACCTCTCTGTATCTATAATTCATGAAAGCACAGTTCATGTGTGAAAGTACTGATTCTCTGAGTGTTTCTTCAGATTTTAGTGTACCTGCTGTCTCACTGTTCTTCATGATTGGAAGCTGAACTTAAGCGGAGACATATTGGGAGAACTGCTTAAAGAACCTCTACTTGAAAGCTGTGGAAGTGAATTCTGTTCCCTCTTGATGGTACCAAGGCTTTTAGTTATGGGAAGCCCAGGTGGAAGACATTCAAAAAATCTCACTCCCTGCCCATAGTGAAGTAACATGTGAGATGATAAAAACAATGGTATAAATATCTCAGAGATTACAGGAGATGACTTGTGTATGTGATTCATTGAGTTCTTGGACTGTGGTCAAGTTAGGCCAACTCTCTTATCCTGTGTCCCCCTGTGTCCTTCCCCCACACTTCCATTAATATATGAACTACAAACTCACACACAGGAAGGGTGCAAGCAGAGGAAAACAGAGCTGATCTTCATGGTCTTTCTTGGGCAATGTGTTGGTCAGGCATAGAAAAAGCAAGAAAGGAGTGTGTTTTCCCAGCAGATGGTTCTTGGGAGCGGCA
This sequence comes from Aythya ferina, assembly GCF_964211825.1. Classification (NCBI taxonomy): domain Eukaryota; kingdom Metazoa; phylum Chordata; class Aves; order Anseriformes; family Anatidae; genus Aythya; species Aythya ferina. Next base: position 125,998,053 of record NC_140296.1, on the reverse strand, counting down.
TAGAATAGGACACACATAATTCTGATGTAACTTCCTTCCATAGAGTTAAGCAGCTTCATCCTGTATCTCATGTGGGAAACCTGGAGATATTTGCCTAAAGGCTAGCCATCTGTTGTGCAGTAGATAGCAGACACTAAGAAACAACATGCCATTCCCCTCAGGTAATGTTTGCACCTGTATTTCTTCTATGCAATACCTACTTTTGCCTTTATATGAAAGATTTTTACTAGGATGATATCGAAATAAAGGATATTTTAAAAGGTGCCTCTTGAAGCTCATTTCTCTCCCACTCCCAACAACCACTAAAATTAAAAGGGTACCAAAAAAAAAAAAAAATCCAAAAGATGACTCACAAAGATCCATCCCAACATAAATTTTTCTGTGATTCTATAGTAGGTGCTTGAATGGGTGGGTTAACAGTGAGACAATCAGGCAGGGGCTTAGAAGGAAGAAAGAAAGGACAGGTAGAAGTTTGGGTGACTGGATGGATAGTGGCTGAGATAAAGGGCTGGAGCTGTGCACTGAGGTGGAGATGTAGGGGGTCAGAAGAGGGCTAGATTTTGAAGCCACATAGGAACAAAGAGAGAGTGAATGGTTTAGAGCATCTGTGTGTTAAGTGAATGGAAGATAGTAGAGTAGAAGCTAGTAGAATGGAAGCTTTGAGAGAAAAAATGATTGTGTCTTGCAACTCAAGGATTGGAAGGGAGTCAAAGCTTCCAGCTCTAGCCTTCTTCCACTCAACTTACATACTAGACTTTGTAGTTGGCTAGATCTGGGGAAAATATGTGAGGTGAAAGGGAGAGTTGAGAACCCTGGAGCTGGAAAGTATATGCAGTCAGAATGAGAAGATTAAAACTGGATGGAGAGAGAAAGAGGAATTGGTATGGAATCCATGTGTGCTGAGAGGAGGAGAAATAGACTTTCAAGAATAAAAGGCTCTGTATGTGGAGAGGGTGAGACCAGGAGAAAGGGGGCGTTTGCCTAGGATAGAGACAAGACTGGCATTGGAGGGTATATGCTTAGAGAGAAAGAGAGACAAAAGGTACAAAATAGTGTAAGGTAAGAGGAAGAAGACTAATAAAGCAAGAGCATATCTGTGTTGAGGGCAGCTCTATCCCTTTAAAGACAACAATCTTCAGAGAAAGACTCTCTTTGCAGCTTTCTCTTGGTTTTAGCAGCCCCTTCCCAATGCCACTCCATCTGTCCTTTGCTTTCTCTTTCTGTCAACCCTAACCAGAATCCAAACTGGCCCACAGTCCAAAGACCCCATACCTTGAATAGACTCAAGAGCTGTTCATAGATGAGTTCTAATTATAGTCTGTATCATCTTGTACAGTCCCTTGCTAGCCTCACTGCACATGTAGCACTCCATATTCTCTTAAACCTTAGGTGTCCTAGGGGCCAGGAACCCCTCTGTGCAGATCCTGTCTTTCTTCATTAGCAGGCCTTTTTCAGTCCCGCCCTAACTATAGCTTTGTGCTTTCCTCTTTCTGTCAACACTAACCTGTAAGCTCTGGTAAGATCTCAATTGTGCCAGAAACTTGGTTTCCCTCAGAGTATTTTTATTTGTAGCTATTGCTTTTCTTTTGGCAGTCCTGTTTGAGTCACTATTGCAGTCTTCTTTGACTTTCAATTCTAACCTAACTCCATGGATTCCATAATCATCAGAAAGGATTTCCTTTGCACCCCTGACTTTCCTTTGGCAGGTTACTGCAATTTCAATGCTGTACATGTAGATAACTCAATCATAGCCCAAACCCCATGCTGACCCACAGGTCGAGGACCAGGTTGGATGGGGCTTTGAACAATCTGATTTAGTGGGAGGTGTCCCTGCCCATGGCAAAGGGGTTGGAACTAGATGTTCCATGATAAAAGTTCATGATAATGATGCAAGACTGAGGCTAAACTAGGCCTCAGTCAATCAATAGGTCAGGGTTAGTATGAAGTCCAGTGATTGCCAAGTTTGTTCATAGTGGTAAGACAGGGATAAGGTCAAGTCAGGAAGTCAGTCCACAAGTTGGAGTCAAGAGGTTTCATTTCCTGCTCATTGGAATGTACCACCCTTGAGCCTGGAGAAGGTGATATCTGAATATTGACCACCTTTACTGGACCACTCTTCAGGTCAATATCCCATGAGATTCCTCCAAAGATATCCCTGAACAGGTAAAAATTTACTCTCCTGAAGTCCAGGGTTATGATTTTGGTTTTTGCTTTGCAGGATCTCAGGATCCTGGAGCCCTCCATCTCATGATCATTACAGACTTTGATCTTAAAATCCCCTTCCTTGTTGATGAATATGAAGCTCAGTAGAGCCCATCTCCTCATTGGTTCCTCTATCATTTGGGCAGAGCTCCATGCACTCCAGCTCCTGTCTCACCCAGGCAACTCCTGGTCTTCCTGTCCTGTCCTGTCCTTCCTAAAGAGCCTGTATCCTTTCATTGCAATGGTCCAGTCATATGAGCTATCCCACCAGCTCTCTGTGAACCCTGTGTTAATTGTAGACGTACAACTGCACACACACCTCTAATGCCTCATTTTTATTTTCTATACGGCATGCTTTAGTGTGCAGGCACTTCAGAAAGGTACATTGGTGTGTTGATTTGCCAGAACAAGTCTGTGGTTTTTTGTTTGTTCGTTTTGTTTGCATGTTTGTTTTCCCATAATGTTGCCCTCTAACCACTTCCTTGCTTACATGCAGATACTTGAGGTGACCCTGCTTAAGCCTCGATTTGTTGATTTTGTATTCCCTTATATTTACATCACCCCATGCCCTTTGCTCATCAGCCCTGTCCACCATTCCCTCATAGGTCTGGCTGCTGGAGACTCTCTCCCTCCATCATCATTCCTAGTTTAAAGCTTTTCTTACCAGGTCAGTCATCCTACTGGCAAAGATACCTTTGTTCCCCTTAGTGAGGTGGATCCCATCTCTCCTAAGCACTCACTGATTCCCCAACAGAGTCCAGTGGTCACAGAAATCAAAATCTTGCTGCTGACACCAGCTCCCCAAACAACTGTTGACATACAGTATCAGTGCCCTCTTCCTTACATTCTTTTTCCCATCAAGAGCAGGTTTGAGGAGAACAATGCCTGGGCCCCTCATGCCATTGACTAGTGCCCCCAGCACTCTGTAGTCACTTTTAGTACAGTTCACATTGCCCCTGACAATATCATTGGTGCCCACATGGAAGAATAGCAGGGTGTAATAGCCACAGAGTTGGACAAATAGTGTCCCAGATCCAGGCTCCAAGCAATCAGTAAACTTCTCTAGATGAAAGGCCAGGTCAGCAGGTGGGTATCTGTCCCTTGCAGAAAGGAATTGCCACTGCTACTACTTGCCACTTCTTCCTAGTGGTTCAGAGTGAGCTGGCCCAGATGCTTTACTTGAAAGCACAACCAGCTCCTCCTCAATTTTGAGGCCAGTGAACCTATTTTACAGTAGTAAGCCTTTAGGTGGAGCAGGAGCCTTCCTCTTGGTACCAGAGGTCACCAGCTTCCATTCTTTGTCTTCTACAGAGGTTGCAGTTACCATTCTATTAGGGACAGACTCTGCCTACATCTCTACTGAGGTCCAGAACTCTTCAAGCTGTTACACCTCTGAGAATATAATGTCTCTCTCTCTTGTCCTCTCTCATCTTCCTTCGGTAGAATGTTCTAATAAAAGAAAAATAGGTCTGAAAGATCCACAAATATCAGAGAATTGTTTTTGAGAGCCTTGCAATATAGAAAAGAATGTGTAAGTGTCCCAGAGGATACAGAGTAGCCTACAAGAGGACAAAGTAGTAGAAAGATTTAAAGGCATTTGAAAGACACTGAGAAGTCTCAAAGGAACCATGAAAACTGATGAAATACTAGGACAGATGAAGAGTACAGGATAGTCCTCCAAATGTCTACTACAAAGTAGAAGATGGTGTTGAAGATCCCCGGACAAAACAGTGGAACCGAGCAGAAGACAACAAAGGAACAAAGAGTGTGAAAGAAATTCAGAGAAAATGAAGTAGCCTAAAGGAAGGGAAGAAAGGCTGCCAGTGCCAGAAGGAATAAATTGTTGCAGTGTCAGAGAGGGCAAGAAAGAAATCAACAAGCTAAAGGACACCTCCCCTCACCTCCCATCCCTGAGAATAAAGACGAGCCTCAGAGATAGTATAGTTTCAGTGAGATTAAAGGATCCTCAAAGCACCCTGCAGTGCCAAAGGTGACCTCACAGAAGACACACACACACAAAAAGTAAAAAGGCAGAAAGTTTGACAGTGACCCAAAAGAGTAGCATCAAAGAAGAATAAAATGAGTCAAGTTCTGTAAAAGTCTCAGGGAGTACAGAGTAGCCTCAAAGAAGCAGAAAAAAATAGTTGAACGCTTGAAAGAACTATGGGGAATATACCACAGACCTCAGATATAACAAGAAAGCAGCAGAGATTATGAAAGTGCACTAGGGGAACACATAGTACCCCTGCAGCTGCTAAGAAAGAACAGAGGCTAAAAGAATGACAGAGAATAATAGCCTTGGAGTAGAGAAGAAAGAAGCTGGCTTTCTTCCTGGAGTAAGAAGGGTAGTTGCAGAGATTCCAAGAACCTTGAAGACAGCCTGAAACAGCCCCAGAAAACCCAGATTAACCTCAGGAAAGTGAAAAAAAAAAACAAAAAACAAAAAACAAAAAAAAAAAAAAAAAAAAAAAAAAAAACTGCAGGAAGACTGAAAGTGCTCCAGTCATTTTACAGAGAGGAAGGAACAGACCAAAAGCCTGAAAAGGAGCCATAGCAAGTTTGAAAAGCCAGGGAAGAAATGGAAAGGTTGAAAGAGTCCCAGAGAACACAGAATAGCCTTGCAGAGGCTGAGAGTCTAAAAGAGAGCCTGAAAGAACTTCAGTGAAGTCTCAGAAAAGGTAAGAAAATGGCATAAAGTCTGTAAATGTGAAGGACAACAGAGAGTAGATTCAGAAAGGTGGATAAAAGTAGCCAAGGAAGAGACACAGCATACAGTGTCCTTGGAGAGATGAAAAAACAAACAAACAAACAAAAACAAAACAAAATAAAACAAAAACAAAACAAAAACAAACAAACAAACAAACAAACAGAAAGAATGCAGAACAGAGAGTAGACTCAAAGAAGAGACCAAGAAAAAAAGCATAGGTGTTAAAAGAACCCTGGGAGAACATACAGTATCATTGGAGGACAAAGAGTGTAGGAGACAGAGTAGAAGTATGCTGCTGAATGCAGAGTACACTTAGGGCAGTGAAGAAACAAGCAGATAGCCTCAAGCAGATGGCTCAGGGATTATGTCTCTGCAGTGCTGCAAGGGCAGTGTGATACATCACTGCCAGGCTGGGAAACAGAAGTGTTCTGGCTCCTTATGTTTATAGGCATTGGAGCAATGTTTTTTCTTACAAGACAATATGCTCTTCTTATCTTTAGAGGATCAAAAATAAATGTGCCTTCAGGTCTTTGTCTTCTGATACTTGTTCAAGTACATCAATTTATGTGTCTTCACTCTTGATATATACCATAGATTAAGGTACTTCCTAGACCCCTCAAGAAGGATAGAGATGGTTATCAGAGACCAAGTCTACAACTCAATGAAGTCAGGAAGGCACTGGTGCACAATTGCATATGACAATAGTAATAATAACAATAATTTTGAGGTGGAAGGGACCTCTGGAAATCACCTTAGTAAAACTTTCCAACTTATATCAGGCTGCTAAGGGCCTTAGCCAGTCAAGCTAAGACTAATATCACAGAGAGTCTACAACCTCTTTGGGCAACCTGTTCTAGCCTTTGAAAACATTAATTACTAAACATTTATTTCCTTATAGCTAACTGGAAATTTCCATGCTCTGACTTAGTCCAATGCCTCTCATCCTTTCACTGTACACATGTGATAGAAGCCTAGTTTTGACTTATCTATATTATCTTCTTAGTTAACTGAAGACTCCAAGTGAGATTTCCCCCTTTTCTTCCTAAGACCAAATTCAGCTCTCACAAATGTTGCAGCCCCCAAATTATCTTGAGGGCATGCCATTGGACTTGCACTGGTATGTATGTCATTTTCTTTCTTCTTCTGGGAAGCCCAAAACTGGGAACAGTAGTCCACTTCCAGATGCAGTCTCACAAACACCTAATAGAGTAGAATAGTTTATCTTCCTTGACTCACTCGCTACAGTTTTGTTAATACCACCTGATACACGTTCTGGCTTCTTCATCGCAAGGGTTTACTGTTGAGTCATGTTCAACTTGTTTATGAGATTTCTCACATTCTTTTCTGCAAAGATGGTTTCTTTCAAATTGGCTCCCAGTCTGTACTGTTGAATGGGCTTACTCCATCCTACCTACAGTATTTCTTTCATTTGTCCTTACTGAACCTCAGAAAATTCCCATCAGCCCATTTCTCCAGTCTGTTGAGGCCTCTCTACATGGCAGCCCTTCACTCCAGTGTATGGATCACCTTCCCCACCCATCTGATATCATCCATGAACTTCCTGTGGGGCACTCCATCCCACTGTCCAGGGTGTTAATAACAATAAACAGTGGTGGCACTAGTACCTACGTCCAAAGGGGGCCACTAACAATCAGCCACCCATGAAGTACCTGATGACAGCAATGAGACCAGGTCACACACCCTCTTAAACTCTCTTTCTCTGAATAATTAGTCCAGTTCTCTCAAATTCTCCTTGCCTATCACACATTCCACTTCCCCAAATGATCCTAGTGGATCTCTCCTGAACTTAATTTGGGATGCCCATGTCTTTCTTCCACTGAGGAACCCAAAACCAAACACATTAGTCCAGGTGCAGTACCAAATAAAGTGCCTGTCTCTTGAATTGCTGTCAATAAATAAATAAAAAGAAGGAGTTAAATAGTATTGTTCCCATATCAAGTCTAGCTGGTTCTTCACCCACCTCATCCTTCACTTAGCCAAACTTTAGCTCAACTGTTTGTCTACAAGGTTACTATGGGACACTGTGGTAAAAATGCTCAAGTCCAGGACACTCGCTGCTCTCCACTCATCCAGTGAAACAGCTCACTGTAGAAAGCTATCAAGCTATCATACTGGTTACATGTGATTTTTTTTTTTTTGTCCTTCATATAGCTGGAAGTAGCTTCCACGAGCATTTGCTCTATATTATTCCAAGGGGGTGAGATTAGGCTGATAGTTATCTGGATATTCTTTCTTAGTTTCTGGGGAGCTGGAGGATGTACTATATGGCTCTTCAAATCATAAGGAACCTCCCCTGAGCAGTATGACTACTCAAGGATGACAGAAGTTTCACAATGACTTTGATCAGCTCCCTCAGCACCTTTGGACATAACCTAGGTGAGCCCATGAACTTGTGCATATCTAGCTTGCCTTTTGGTCTCCAGTGTAGTCTTGCTCTACTGTGGGTAATCCTCCCCATTGCCAGATTTTGTGACTAAATTCAGGGACAAGCTTAAGGACAGCTTCTAAGGCTTAAGGACAGACCTTACAGAAGTAAATACCAAGGCAAGGAAGGCACTGCCTATTACAGAAAGTCCTCCGTGTCCTTTGTCACTAGGCCCCTACCCCATTTAGGAGAGGTCCACTTTTTCTTAGTCTCCCTTGTACTGCTATGTATTCACAGAAAGCCTTAACGTTGTAGTTTAACCCAGCATGTAGCTAAGCATCATAAAGCTGTTTATTCACTTGCACATCCCTTTCTCCTCCCCACAGTGGGACAGGGGAGATAATAATAATAATAATAATAAAAAGTAAAAGTGCAAGAACTCACAGTTTGAGATAAGGATGGCTTAGTAAGAAAGAAAATAAATAAAGATAACAACAGCAACAACAACAATAATGAAGTGATGCACAATTTAATTACTTACCACCAGCCAACTGATGCCCAGAAAGTCTGACACAAAGACTCACACAGACAGAGATAAAGGAAAGCAATGGCACTCCCCCCAGCCAGCTCCCTTCAGTTTTATTGTTAAGCATGATATCATATGGTATGGAATACCCTTTGGTTAGTTTGGGTCAGCTATCCTGGTTCAATCCCCTCCCAGTTTGTTGTGCACCCCTGGCCTCCTTGCAGACAGGGCAGCATGAGAAGCAGAAGAGTCCTTGACTCTCTGTAAACACTGCTCAGCAACAGCTAGAACATTGGTGTGTTATCAACATTATTTTTCTCCTAAATCAAAAACACACCACCATGTCAACTACTATGAAGAAAATTAACTCTATTCCAACCAAAACCAGGATAATATTGCTTTCTACATTCCTCACTAACTTCAACTCCAGCTGGACTTTGGTCTTTCCTGATTCCACCCCACCATACTCAGACAATGGTTCTATTCCTCCAGAGTAGCCCCAGTTCTGCCTTCTGTGCACTTCCTTTGTGCTATCAATCTCAGACAGTTCTCTGCTTCTGCCAGGCCTAGTAGGCTTCCTACATACCACAATGGATCCTGCTTGTTCTTTGAGGAGATTGTATTTGAAGACGGGTGCTGAATAGGCAAGGGCAGGATTCATGATGGCATAGCCCAGCAAGAGTGAGCTGGGGTGCCCTCAAAGGGTATGTCACAGCTTGAATAACTGCATTGTGCAGGTTGACCAAAGTTTGACCATGACCATGGTGGTCTTCCCCTTTCCCATGGTTCTCCAGTGACACACAGGCTCACAGAGACAGAGAGAAAGGGAAAAAAGAATGCAAGTATTGAATAACAACAACCTATGAATCATCAGGAATGCCCCTGATGCTAACTGCCAGGGAAGATATGATTCAACCCCATGCAGCTCAAGAGCACTGAGGGCATTTTTGGGAAAACTGATAATGGAGGGGTGGCTCATAGGACATAGGTGAGAGCAGTAGTTCATGCATCTGTATTATTTGGAGAAAGGCCTTATTGAGTCAACAGATTGTAACTACTATCTAGCTGCAGTAAAGAACATTTTTTCTCTCTTTTCTTTTTAACTTTTTTTTTTTTTTTTCCTCCTCCCTGTTTTTCCTTGATTGGCATTTCCTGTGAACAATTGCTTGATTAGTCCCAGAATAAAAAAGAATTCCTGGACACCCCTCTACTGGTGTGTCACACACGGTTACCACTAGTCTGGATTCAATGGTGCTGACATTCACACTGAACCTGAGGGCTTGCAGAACCCCCAGGATAGGAGGGGAAGAAATAACATGGATTAACAATAACCATATGCCCAGGACACTGTCCATGATTATGGCTAACATCAGGTTGAACCATTTCTTATGAGGAAAGTGAAGAAACTGACAACAGTGAGTATGCCCAGTTATTCACTGGTGTGGCCAAACAGTGCTGAGCAATAATATTCCAAGCCATGGTGGATCAAACCCTCACATCTGACAACTAGGTGTATCAGTTGAAGCCAGCTCCACCAGCTGCTCCAGTTTTCTCTGGTTTCCTCAAGTGGACATAAAATAAAATGGCTTCTGTTTCTCCCTGCAAGACTCAGAGCTACAAAACAGGATCTTGGGGGAGGTGGACTTGTGGTGTAGCTTAGAGGGGTCTCATCAGGAGAAAGGTGTTTCTAAATGAGTCCGTTGAGTAGGGACAGTGAAGGGGTGTGTAAATAAGTGCTTTATGTGCACTGATTTGTGCCAGAGGTTCTGACAAGACCCTTGGAAGAGGAATCACTAGGTGACACTCTAAGGTACCTTGAGCACATCCCACTGCACAAATGGAACCAAGAGCAAAGGCACCAAAGCCTGCTACAACAAGGGAAGCTGGCAAGCAGTGGAGAGGCTGCAGTCCTTATTATGTGGAAATACCAAAGAGAAAGTTGGGCTGCAGGATGTGATAATACCAACTCTGGAACACCGACTCCTTAGTACTCATGTAAAGGACAGGGACAGCAAAAGAAAGGGAAGAATTCGGGGGTAGTTTCAAGGATGCACTGAGCAGTTTTCACAGAATTACTGAGGTTAGAAGAGATCTCTGGAAATCATCTTGTCCAACTTCATTTCTCAAAGCAGAAGCCTTGTCCAGTAAGATTTTGAATAGTTCCAAGGATGAAGACTGCACATCTCCCTGGGCAATCTGTTCCAGTTCTTGATCATATGTAAGGCAAGGGTAACGTTAAGTTTTTCTTATGTTTAATTGGAATTTCCTGTATTTTCATTTGTGCCCATCACCTCTTGTACTTTCAATAGATGCTACTAAGAGTCTACTTCTGTCTTCTTTAATCTGTCCCCACCATCAGGTATTTATACAAATTGGTGTCTTTTACCCTTGCAAACTTTCTGTTCTTACAGCTAAACAATCCCAGCTTTCTCAGCCTCTCTTTACATGTCAGATGCTCTTATCCCTTCTCTTTACATGTCAGATGCTCTAATCCCTTAATCAGATGCATTACCCTTGTGCCACTGGTCACAAACCTTGAGCTCAGCAGTTCAGCCAGTTTTCAGTCCACCTCACTGCATTTATCTAGCTAGTGTTTCATTAGCTTGAGGATGTTATGGGAGACAGTGTTGGAAGCCTTACTAAAGTCAAGATAAATATCTACTGCTCCTCCTTCATTTACCAAGCAAATTATCTCACTGCAGAAGGCTGGTCAAGTATGCAAATCCCTTTGCAAATCCATGTGGACAACTACCAATCACCTTAATATCTTTAGAAGTATCTATGGTTCATGGGAGGGTTTGTTCCATCACCTTTCCCAAGATCAATGTTAGGCAGATTGGTCAGCTGTTCCTTGGATCCTCTTTCTTGCCCTTCTTGACAATAGGTGTGAGATATGCTTTCTTCAGCCCTCAGGAACCTGTGATTTCTATGACTTTCCAAAACACCTGAGAGTAACGTTGCAATGACATAGATGCTTCCCTCAGTATTTGAGGTTGCATCCTAGCAGGTCCTGTGCAATATAGGCACAGTTTGTTCAAATATTCACTGGCAAAGGCTTTCAGAGAGACCCTTTGTATCTGGCAGTAGGAAAGGTACTTCTTCCAAGGTATTCCCAGAGAGACTTGACATGTGCTCCTCCTGTTTTGAGGAACACTGGGGTTAAAGCATGGGCTCACTCCTTGGAGAACAGTCTTTTCCCAGGGCCTGTGAACTCTTCACAGCTTACAGGTGATATTGCAGTAATTTGAACTGCAATAAATAAAAATGCATAATAATAAGAAAATGCATAATAATCAATAAAAAATAATAAATAATACAGAAAATGCTGAAAACACCAAAGATTCTGAAAATCAGTGTGAGCTTGATTTATTTTCTTCATTGAGAATATCTTGATCAGAGCCAGTTGCGTGGTCAGCACAGAAAGAGGAGTCCTTGTATGCCAGAATTCACTGATGAGATGTATAGCTCTAAGAAACATATGGTTAGAGACACTTCTGCTTCAGGTTAAGGCCTAGAACTGAATCTCTGTGTTCAGCCCAGGAAGGAGCCACACTGTTGCCTTTATCTTGTTCTTAGTGCAGGCAGTAAAGAAAGTCTTGAGAATGGAACCTTATTTGGGGGAAGAACTATGCTATATTCTCTTTGCTGTTTTCAAAAAGGATCAGCTGCAGAGTGGGTGGAAATAAAACCTGTAAGTTGAGGGAAGGGTCTGTGTAAACCATCCTAAATCCTGTTCAATTTCTCCAGAGAAACCTGATTACTGTAATAGGCTAGAGGTGTTTAGGGACAGAAAAAGATGAGAGAAAAAGATAGGTAACAGGCAGGAAATGGGTGTGAGAGGGCATAGAAGAAAGGTATTAAAAAAGTTGGAATAAGGGAGTGGATAACAGAAGTCTAAGGAAGTCCTAATAACGAAGTCCTAATAAAGAAGTCCTAATAAAGAAGTGAGGAAGTCTATGGAGGGGAGAAGACAGAAGAGAGAAGGAAAGAATAGAGTGTGTGAAAACATGAAGATGGGAGAAAGAGATGGAAGATTTACAAACTAGGAAGACAAAGAAAAGAAGCAAGAGCAGGCAATTAAATTAATAATTTCCTGGAGTGGAAAGAAGGAAAAGACAAGACAATTATAGAATGGTTGGGGTGAAAAGGACCTTAAAGATCCTACTTCCAAGCCCTTTCTGGGGAAGGGACACCTTCTACTAGATCAGGTGGCTCAAAGCTCCATCCAGCCTGGCCTTAAACACTTGCAGGGATAGGGCACCCACAACTTCTATGGGCAACTTGTTCCAGTGCCTCACCAAACTCATCAAAAAGAATTTCTTCCTTATATCTGATCTAAATCTACCCTCTTTTAGTTTAAAGGCATTACCCCTTGTCCTATCACCAAAAACCCTTGCAAAAAAACCCTCTCCAGCTTTCTTGTAGGACCCCTTTAGGTATTGGACAGCTGCTGTAATTCTCCCCAGAGCCTTCTCTTCTCTAGGCTGAACAACCCCAACTCTCTCAGCCTGTCTTCATCGGAGAAGTGCTCTAGCCTTCTGATAATCTTCATGGCCCTCGTCTTGACTCACTTCAACAGGTCCACACCCTTATGTTGGGGCTCCAGAGCTGAACACAGTACTCTAGGTGGGATCTCACAACAGCAGAGTAGAGGCAAGAATCACCTCCCTCGACTTTCTGACTACTCTTCTTTTGATACAGCCCAGAATACAGTTGACTTTCTGGACTACAAATGCACATTGTCAGCTCATATTGAACTTCTCATCAAGCACCACCCCCAGGTCCTTCTCCTCAGAGCTGCTCTCATTCCATTCTCCAACCAGGCTCTATTTGTGCTTGGGATTGTCCTGACTCAAGTGCAAGATGTTGCACTTCGCCTCACTGTGGTAGTTTTACCCTGCTGGGCAGCTAAACTCCACCACAACCACTCTCTCACTTCCCCTCCTCAAAGGAAAAAGAGGAGAAAATATGATGGAAAGGACTCAAGGGTTGAGATAAGGACAGGGAGATCACTCACCAATTGCTATTGCAGGCAAAACAGATTCAGCATAAAGGAGATGAATGCAATTTATTATCTATAAATAGCAGACTAGAGCAATGAGAAATAAAAGCAAACTAAAAACATCTTCCTGTCCCATCCACTCCTTCTACCTCCTCACCCCGAAGTGGTGTAGGGGAACAGGGAATAAGGGTTACTGTCACTTTGTCTTTTCCATTCTTCCATGGTCACTCTCTGCCTCTATTCCAATGTCAGGTCCTTCCCATGGGATATAGTCCTTCCCAAACTGATCTTACATGGACTTCCAACAAACTGCAGTTCTTCAAGAACTGCTCCAGTGTGAGTCCATACCATAGGGTCCATCTGTCAGGATCAAACTGCTCCAATATGGCCCCCAATGGGTGGCAGCTTCCCCCAGATCATCCGCTCCTGCATGGGCACCTCTCCACAGGCTACAGGTCCATCCTGGAGTCTACTCCAGAGAGGACTCTCCTAGGCTGTGGACTCCTCCAGGCCACATCCACCTGCTCTACTGTGGGCTCCTCCACGGGCTGCAGCATGGAGGTCTGCTCTGCCATGGTACACCATGGGCTGCAGGGGGACAGCCTGCTCCACCATGATTCTCTCTCCACAGGCTGCAGGGGAACTTCTGCTGTAGCACGTGGAGCACCTCTTTCATCTCCTTCACTCACCATGATGACTGCAGGGCAGTTTCTCACTCCTCTCTTCCAGCTGCTACTGTGCAACATTTTTTTTTCCCTTACTTAGATATGCTGTCACAGATGCACAACCAACATCACTTACTGGGTCAGCTCTGGCCAGCAGCAGGTCCCTTCTAGAGACAGAAGAATCTGGCTTTTATCTAATGTGGGGATGCTTCCAAACTCTTCTCACAGAGGCCACCCCTGCAGCCCCCTTGCTACCAAAGTCTTGCCATGTAATACATGTACACCCACTGAACTGCCAAAAGTTTGCATGGAACCACCTCTCAACCCTGTCAGTGTCTCTGTGGATGGCATCCCTTTCCTCCAGCATGTCAACTGCCCCACACAGCTTGCTGTCAACTGCAAGCTTGCTGAGGATACCCACAATCTCACTGTCCATGTCACTGACAAAGATGTCAAACATCACCAGTCCCAGTGTTGATCCCTAAGGAATGCCACTTCCCTAACCTCATCCCTGGCTGCTTGGCAATTTCTCTGTATTCTTCCCAGGCAACCTGTCCTTGCTTCCTTTCTCTGTGTGCTTCCTTTCTTGTGTTTGAGTTTGTCCAGAAGCTCCTTGTTCATCCAGACAGACCACCTGGTGTTTTTACTTGGCTTCCTCCTTGTTGGGATGCATTGTTCCTGCACTTGGAGGATGCTATCCTTGAATATTAACCAGCTTTCCTGGGCCCGTCTTCCTTCCAGGGCTTTGTCCCACAGCACTCTACCAAGCAGATCCCCGAAGAGGCCAAAGCCTGCTCCTGTGAAACCCAGAATAGTGAGCTTGCTGTCTTAAGGATCTTGACCTCCATCATTTCATAGTCACTGCAGCCAAGGCTGCCCTTGAGCTTCCAGAGAAAGACTTTCCCCTATCAAGATTGTGCTGTGGACGTAGGTCCTGTTTGCATGGGAGGTTTATGATCATCACTTTATCACCTGACTCACAGTGTACCTTGCCACAGTGTACTGAAAACATGTAGCTGAGTCACGTGGCTTCTTGTTAGTTGCCTTACTACTTCTAGTTAATAAACCTCTGGATGCTGCTTGGTTTCCTTCACCCCAGGTAACTTGTACCAATACATGGGAAAATAAGAAGTCACTCTCGGGGAAAGGTTAGTTGAGAGTTATGTATTCTCCCATTCTGATGTTTCTGTCTGTTAGTTTAAGAAGGCTGGAACTACCATGAGGAGTGGGGGTACTGTGATAAAAGGCCTTCCAGGGAGGGAAGCTACCTGTGGCATCAGCAGCACATAATACAGGCAGAGATATGTGACAGAGTAATGGACAAATCATGTTGGGGATGGGAGCAAGGTAGGTAAAGAGTGTGAAATATGACAGTGGCAGATTGGCAGGGAACAGTAAGGAATGATAGTCACATGCAGTTTCAAAAGACATGAATCCTCCATAGCTGACAGGGTCTATGCATCTGTACATGCAAACACTTGAGTACTGGAACGTGTAAGAGCTGTGTGAAAGCCTGACTGTGTGAACAGCAGAGGGACTTTGGAGATTTTTCTTTCTCACTTTGTGGTGGGTTGACCCCAGCTGGAATCTAAGCACCACAGTCACTTACTTACCCCCACCCAGGTAAGGCAAAAGTGAAAGAAAAAAAAAAAAACAAAAAAACAAAACAACAGGAAAAGCAAAAGTGAAGAAAACTCGTGGGTTGATAAAGATGGTTGAATAAGCAAAGGAAAGAGAAAGGGGAAAAGAAAGCAACAAATAAATAAGGTAAATGCATCACTCACCATTTCCCACAAACAGACCAACTACCAGCCAGTCTGAGCTACCTTCCCAAAGTCCCCTTCCCCTTAGTTTTTGTTGCTGAGGATGACTTTATATGGCATATAATATTCATATGGTAAGTTCAAGTCAGGTGTTCTGCTTGCGTTCCCTCTCAACTTCTTCAACCTATTTATTGCAGGGGCTGAGCAGGAAAAAGAGAAAGCTTCAACACTGTCCAAGGACTGCTGAGCAACAGCCAAAATGCTGGTGTGTTATCAACACTATTTTAGTCAAAAAACCACAACAAAACACAACAACAAACAAACAAACAAACAAAAACACAAAACACAGCACCTTACAAGCTGCTACAAAGAAAACTAACTCCATCTCAGCCAGGCCCAGTACACCCTTCTATGTCACTTGAGTGCTGGAGGAAAGAGATTCCATGAGGACATACGTAGACATGGGATGTAATTTTACTTCTTCTTATGGAGCTCCTTTCCCGACTTCCCAGAAACCACAGGCTCCCAATCCCACAGTTTGTAGTGTATAATTTTCTCTGGTCATCTCAGTCTCATTTACTTCATTCCCCAGGCTGGGAAGAAACTATTGACAGTTGCTTCTGCTGCCCAGTCTAATTGAACACAAAAGATTTTTTCTCCTCAGAAAAATCTTTGCTCAGCATTGTGAGCAGAGACAGAGAAGCTGCACAGAGGCCTCTTCCTACAAGAACACTAAGAGTTGAGCTGGACAGGTCATTGAACAAGGTTGCTAGTAATTACTGTATCCTTTTTCTAGGGTACTGCCATGAACAGTAGTGCACCACACTGTAGGAAAGCCTCTTTCCCCCTATATATGGAACTAACCTTTGTATTGAAATCTTAGGTTGATGGATGTATTGGGTCTGTCTGGGATGGAGTTAACTTCCCCTGCAGTGGCCCATACAGTGCTGTGCTCTGCATTTGTACCTAGAACAACACTGGTATTTTACCAGTGTTGTGTCTACTGCTGAGCAATACTGGCACAGCATCAGGACTTCCTCTAAGCCCCCAGAGCCAGCAGGCTGGGGCTGGGCAAGAGGTGTGGAAGTAACATCACCAGGGCAGCTGACCTAAACCAAACAAAGGGATATTCCATACCATATGAAGTATGGTATGGAATACCAGCAATAAAAGGTGGAAAAAGGAAGAAGAGGGGAGGGGTGGGCTCTCATGAAAATGTCTGTCCTCCAGAACAACGGCTATGTTGTTTTGCTTTTCCTTTTCCTCTTTTCCTTTTCCCTTTAGTTAAATTACTTAATTATTAATATTTTTCCCTTCATAATTATTTTTCCTTTAATTAAATTATTCTTATCTCAACCTGTGAGTTGTTTCTTTCCTTTTCTTCTTTCCCTCCTCTTCTGAGGAGGAGGAGTGAGAGAGTGGTTGTGGTAGAGTTCAGGTGCCTAGCAAGGTAAAACCACCACAATGGAGTTCAGTGCAGACATGATATGCACACTTAGCACAGAAAACCTCTAGTACACACACTGTAAGGGAAACAGGTTGAGAAGCAAAGTTTAGTCATTAAAACAGGCAGCAGCCCCATTCAGCTGTTCGTGTCATACTTGAGAAACTGTGCTGGTGCTGGCAGCCTCTCTGTTCTTGATGTTATCTCATTTCCTGGCTCTGTCTCACTGTGTTTCAGCTGTTTGACTCTGATTTTGATGTCATTATGCTGGGCTGCACTTGTACATGGTTAACCTAGAAAAGGTCTGTATACCTAGAAAAGGTATATATTTTAGACATAAACTAATTGACAGCATCTTTTCAAGGAAAAAATTGCATTCTGCAACAGCTAAGGTGGTAATCTTCCCTTACTTCTACCTGTGTACAGATTAACAAAGCAAGGCCACACAGACAGGATACATCCCCACAATCATTATGGCTGTTGAACCATGTCAACATGAATATCACACCTGGAAAAGATGTCCCTACTTCTGGAAAATCACTTCATTCCTGAAGCATCATGTTCATGGTAGTGAAATACCCATAGCAATTCACTGGATGCTGCTCTACTTTTTAACTCAGAAAAATAATCTTTTCTACCTATGCACTGAGAGGTGAAGTAAACTCAGCCAGAATCTGTACTTGTCCTGCATGACACTCCCTCAGTATATGAGAAGCTCATCATTTTAAATCCACCTGTTTTTTGTTTGTTTGTTTGTCTTTTGGCTTTCTCTTGTACTGGTTTTGTCTGGGATAGAGTGAATTTTCTTCCTCATAGCTTCTATAGTGCTACGTTTTGGATTTGTGAACAAAACAGTGTTGATAACACACTGAAGTTTCAGCTGTTGCTGAACAATGCTTAGACAACATCAAGGACTTCTCTGTTTCTTATACTGCCCCATCAATGAGCAGGCTGGAAGTGGACAAGAAGAGACTAGGAGGAGACACAGCCAGACAGCTGAACCAACTGACCAAAGGGATATTCCATACCATATGACATCATAGCAGTAAAAAATGGGTAAAAGAAGAAGAAGGTGGTGGGGTTGTGGTAGTGGAGTTATGGTATTTTCTTCCCAAAGTAACTCTTTTGCGTGATGAAGCCTTGCTTTCCTGGAAACATCTGAACATTTGCCTGCCAATAGGAAATAGTAAATGAAGTAATCTTACTTTGCTTCTGTACACACTTTTTGCTTTACCTGTCAAAATGTCTTTTGGACATTTTATCTCAACCTGTTAGTTCTCAAACTTTTACTTTTCCAATTCTCTTCCCCACCCCATTACAGGGAAGTAAGCAAGTGGCTGCGTGGTGCTTGGATGACTGCCACAACAGCTGCTCAATGAAGATCCTTCATAGCAGGATGTACTTCAATGGCTTTGCATAACTTTATGATGATGGCCTATCTGGAAGTTTCCAGCTCAATCTCAAGTGACTGCAGCCTGATTTAGCAGGCAGCTATGGTTTGGTCACTGCCTGCTTTTCTAGCTAGCAGCTCTCATCTTAGTGTCTCTCCAACGAAAGGCTGGGACAAGCTACATTCATGACTACATACTCTTAAAATGAAGTCTTTCCTATGGCTGCTGCTGCTTCTAGATTTCAATTATAGTGTAACGCTGCCCACCAGGCGCTCATTTTTTAAGCCCTGAAGGTCTATTTGATGAATTCAAACTCCAACAGACTGGAGTTTTTATTGATATTTGCACTAGATAAATCTCTTAAAACTGTTCATTTTGCAGCCTGACCTGGTGCTAATATGGTATGAATTATTTAAAATGCTATGTATAAAGAACTAAATACGTGTAGTGGTTCACGGGGCCCATGAGGAGAACCACGGGCTGTGAAAATCATTGGTAGAGAGGAGGCCCATTGACTACCCTTAAATGCAGGCAGTAATTAAAAGAACAAACGTGTAAGGTACAGAGAAATGACCCCAGAAAGATGCGTAAAGGACTGCTGAACCCCACAGGACTGAGGGGTGACTGTCACACTGCTTCCTTATGGAGGTCAGCAGATCCCCACACAGCCATCCAGCCCGAGGCAGAGGCACACTGTGCATCCTCACTGCTCTTCCTCGGGCACAACACATCCTCCTCTTCCTCCTCCTCCTCCTCCAGCCCCGCCTCCCCCGCTGGCAATTTGCATGCCAGGCCTCACCCCCCTCTGTGACGAACCGATATAGCGCTGCCCCTCCCCTTTCCCCTGCCATCACTAACGGAAGCGCCCGGACCCTGAGCGCTGCCGTCCCCCCGAGCTGCGGCGCCCGGCTCGCTTCCTCCCTTGTCCTCCCCCTCCCTCTCCCCCCTCACAGCGCACACGCCCCTCCCCGCCCCCCAGCCAACATGTGGGGAGCGAGCCCGGGGTGGGCGGCGGATGCGGTGAGTGCGGGCGGGTGGGGGACGGGGGAAACGGCCCCTCCTGCCGCCCTGCTGCTGCCTCCGCACGCCGCTCCCCTCCCCTCCCCTCCCCTCTCCGCGCCGCCCCGCCCCGCCTCGCTCCGCCCCTGGCAGCCGTGGAGAGGGAGGGAGGGAGGCAGGGAGGGGAGGGTGTTGCTACGTTGGGGAGGAGGAAGTGGCGGCGCTGGCCACCATCTTTGGGGGGAGCGTGGCAGGCAGGTTGTGGGGCCGGGGAGGGCGTGAGTGAGTGGTGGTGCGGCGGTGGTTGGATTGCTGCCCCCCCCTCCCGTGTCCTTGAGCTACGAAGGAGTCGCCTCTGGAGGGAGGTGGTGAAGCGGGGTGACCGCAGCAGTGGTCCTCCGCGGTGTAAAGGGGGAAGCGTTGGTGTATCTGTGGAGGAGATCACCTGCTCTGTCCTGTGTGTGTTTATGCTAGCGTCATTTTCCCTCGCACTCCCCCTTTCCAGCCCTGAGCTCTTGGTTTCAAGTCTCCTGATCAGGTGCCCTGTTTGCTAAGGAAGGGGGACAGAGTCCTTTAACACTGCTTGTGTTCCCATCAGGGCCCTAGATAACATTATTTATAGGCAAAACAGCCTTCAGCAGTAAAGCACAGTCCACCAAATGGATAGTATAAGAAAGCAACTCATCAGGATGCGCCTTAAATCATGCTTATTCAAGTCTAAAATTGCAGCTAGGTAAATGAGACCATGCGTTAACAGTAATTAAAAAACAACCACAAACATATGTAGTCATAGCACAACACACAAATGAGCATTCATTCTCTTTAGAAGGGTGCTTTTGCTGTCAAAAGTAATTGTGTTGGCTTTAAAACGTTCCCGGTCAAAACGGGACCATTAAAAGCAGTAGTATTAGTGGGAGTTGAGAGGACTTCTGCTAGCAACAGCATTGCCAATAAAATTATCATTGCTGCATCTTTGCTATTTGACATTCTGTCATCCAGAAAACCCACTGAGTTTTTTCTGCTCACTGTGTGTACATTCAGAGCTTTTGGACAAAAAAACTACCTGTTCCTTATAAGTGGTGTGAATATGTTTTTAAATCCATCAGTAAATTGAATAATTTTCTTCAAGCATTTTGGATTTGTATCACTTTTGAGAACAGCTCTTTTGTTGTGTTTTTGGCTTTGGGTCATTCTTCCATACTACCATACATACCATCCTGGAATCTACCTGTTTAGCCTGGACTCTTTGGCTTACTCTAGCTTCAGAAGCTATGAGCATAACTGTCTCATTGACAAATTATTCTGGAGGTTGTGTTGCTCCCAAAGGCATACAGATGTGTTGATAGGGCATAGATGAATATGCCTTCTCTGTTTGTAACTTGTTTGAAAGCCATTACTGATTTGAATGATCAGATTCAAAGCCCTGAACTAGCATTGGCATGGAGTTGTGGTGTCTGGCCATTTTGGTAGAAACATAAGGAAACTAAAGTTTACTAAAAAAGCCTGAATTGCTTTTCTCTTAGTTGTTTAAAAAAAAAAAAAAAAAAAAAAAAAAAAGGTGTAGGCTACTGTATGTCAACCTCTAGGAGAGAACATGGCCAAATACTAATGTAAGCAGAAGAATCAAATTGAAGGTGGAAGTTTATCATCAAAAGATCTTGGTCACTTGTGCTTTAACACCAAGTGAATATAGGCTCTATGTTTTTGTATTGGTATGAAGAATGGAAGAGGTGTTGATAGATGCCCTCTGTAACAGAAGACATTTTTCTTACTCTTGCAAAATATTTTTGTCATGCAGCTGATGTACCTCTGGTCTAATTTTGCTGGAACTTGAGGCAGCTATATATGTAGTTAGCCTTGCAGGCTCTCATTTCTACTAAAGCAAGTTTGCCCTCAAATGTATTTTAGAGATGTTGTATAGGTCTATCACCAGTTCTGCTTTTTTTCCATTTATGTCTTTATAGCCTTCTAGAGCTTTTGATGGTAAGGGGTCATTCCTTTTTTGAAATATGGTCTCTAGCTGTTGCCATGAAGAGGTTTCTAAAAAATTAAGGCAGAACAATAGCCCTAGTGTAAGTTTTCTGCTCAACTCCTGTCCCAGTAGTACTGGCCAGTTGTTACTTCTAGTTTCTCATATATGCCTTCTTCAGGCCTCTCTACCTTTATTGTGGATTGAAGTGTCCAGGAAACATCTGAAACATCTAGGAGATGAACTGAACTTTATTTGCCTTATTTGTGCTAAATGCTTCTTGAAAGAAAAAGTTTAGTTGAGGAAATTGTTGGGAAGAGCATCTGTCATGATTAAGCAGTTAGATAAGATGAATTGCGTACCCTGTCTGGGAGGAGGTCATACCTTTTTCTCTGAAAGATTCCCCCGTGCCCCTTTAGCATTTTTGCTGTTTGGTGGGGAGGTGCTATGTTAGGCAATATCATAGAGTTGCTTGGGTTGCATGTATGTAGTAGAGTCAAGTACTTTAAAAGTGTTCAAGATTTTTTTGTTGAAAAAAGAAAGAACAATCCTAGACAGCTCCTAAAGGTGTTCAGGCATAACAAGGTCTGGGGAGAGTCTTTTTTGTGATACTATGTATGTCAATGTTTCAGGAAGTGCTTCAAAGAACACCTGAAGAATTCTTTCAAAAGATGGAAGGTTCAGTTGAAGAGATGGATACCTCTGATACCCAGTGGGGCTGGTTTTATTTGGCTGAATGTGGTAAATGGCATATGTTTCAGGTAACTACATATGAAGTTATATTAGTTATGATTTCTGTATGTCAAAGTACCTATTGTTGAATTTGTCTAAATGTGCTTTTTCATTTATTTTGAAGACTGATTCAAACAGTCATTGCTCAGTTAGCAGTGAAGATATTGAAAAGAGCTTCAGAACAAATCCACATGGTTCTCTTTCTTTTACTACTGCAAAATTTAACTACGTGCTAGATTTTTCAGGTATGTATCTTCATTGAGTAAATTTAAATAACAGAGGTGTCAGATAGATGAGTTCATTCGTTGATTGAGGAAATAATTGTCCTCATCTCTACTGCACTTGTGATAGGAAGTGTCTTTATGGGAAAGTACACAGGCATTTTTTGAGGTCCCTGCCTTGTTAAGTTTTCTAGTGTAGTTTACGAATAAAGTAGATCGTTGTATTTACTAGGAGTCAATTGTGTCAGTATTGATTACCTTATTGGGACTGTGAAATCTGAACTTTTTTTAACACACAACAGAGCTTGTATGCTTGAAAAATCTTTCCCATTTAGAGGAATAGTAAACAATTGTATGAAGGAAGTTTTCTGCAAAATATTTTTAATAAAGTGGTTTTTTAATTTGGCATGTATTTTAAGCCAATTCCCTTGTTGAAATAACAAGGAGATAGCCAAAAGGATTTGATAGTAGGCTGTAGTAGATCTTATGTATGTCATATTTGTAAAGTACAGAAAGTTACTGAATATATATGTATCTAATTAATGTGTTCTTTATTTAAAAATGTGTTCTAATGACATTTTTAGCTTTTTCATCAGTACATTATTTTTCTTTCGAATAAGTTCTGAAACAGCTGTGTGCTTAAATAGAAGCCTCTTCCAAATTGAAGAAAATAACGGTATTTCAAATACAGATAGAAGGGAGTGGGTAAAACAGTGATATACTTGGAATAAAGTAGCATGTAACAGTACAAGAAGTTTGATGTTTATTTATGTTGAAATGTCTGTTAAAGAAAAAGAAGTTTCACATCTGGACTAAAAGCAAAAATAAATGCAAATGTTAAATGACATTTTTATTGTACCATTTGTAGATCACGATATTTTACATTAAGAACAGTCTTAAGTCATTCTGGTGGTGTTAAAGTCAGTCTAACTTTAGCCATTGATTTAACGGGTCTGAATAGTGGCTGTTAGAACAGTGTTCTAACAATAAGCATTTGGTTTGTATAGTATTTGCAAGTTTTGTCAACTCATAAATGGCAGAGATTCTGAGGTCTGTATTTTGAGTTTATCTAAAAAGCATATTTGTTAATTGCTGAAATACGTGCTGTAAAGTAACGTTTGATGTAGTGTTTTTTTTAAAAAAAAAAAAAAAAAACAACAAAACAAAACAAAACAAAAAACAAACACACATGTAAATACTTCATATGCATTCCCTATGAATCCCAGAAACATTCATCCTAACTCTTGTTTTATTCTCAGTGATGAAACAAACGAACCTAACTACCCTTAAAGAACGGCCAATAAAGCGAGCTCCCTTTTCTATCAGTGCTTTCAGGTAAGGAAATAAAATGAAGCCTCTTTATTTTGATTTTAGTCCTGATTTAAATAATATTAAACAAAAATATGTTTTATATGTATTGTTTATATTTATTTACTTTTTGCATCAAATAGTGTAAGAATTGGACTAAAGTGGGAGAGCAAGTCAAGTGAAAGAAATTTTAGAGGGAGAGTGACTTTTTTTTAAATTTCTTTTATATATATGTATATACATATATATATATATTTAGAAAGTAAGGAACTTGTAGTAGGAGAGGCAAGGCATACTGAATACTGATATCCTTTGGCAAGATTCTTAAATCTGTATCTGACTTTAGCTATTGGAGGCACTTGCTGTTGAATGTACCTGTTGAATCAGAATTGCTGATTAGAGAAACGGAGAAGCAGCAGCAAAAAGTGGAGTAGTTTGTTCCATTGTAACAATGACTTCATGAATTACTTAGAAGGAATATTGTAACAATAAAAAATATTATATTTTCTTGCCTACATGTTTTAATCATTTACTCTAAAATGATTTGAAATGACCAGAAATTGCATCCTAATGACAAGATTGTTTTATGAGTCTAATTGCTTCAGATTGCAAGTTTCTTACTTTTTGATCAGTGATTGGATGTAAAGCTCTGGTGATGTAAATCCGATATTCAAAAAATAGTCAATTTTATCTGCAATAGTATCACTGCATATTTACCATCTGGATTGCGGGTTATTTTTTTCCAAAATAGTACTTAGAAATAATTTTAATTCTGAATGTTGTCTCAGTATATTTTCAAAAAGAAATTTGGCATTTGTGGTAAGGAATGTTCTTAGCAAACTTTTTAAACTGACATTCAGGAGAGGGCTGTTTTTTTTTTTTGTTTTAAGTATCAGCTGTTTTTCAGTGAATGTTCCCAGAAGTATACATAGTATACATCCAATAATGAGGCAATTTAGTTTTGCTTTTTGTTTATTGAATAATTGCATTCAATACTTTATCAAAATACTCTCTTTTCACATGCTGACACCATTCTTTAGTTTCAAATTGCTTCATTTTGTCCCTGTTTTGGGGCCTAAAAGACGCTACATATGTGGTGTATGTAGATGCCTAAAATACATTTTTATTGATGTTGTGAGAATAAATTCAACCAAACTTTTCAAGTGTGTATTTCTACCATGATGATTTTAAATACTTCAAATAAGGGCTTGATTTTCAGAGGTTTGGACTAGTTTTATTTCCTGATTCTTTGGAACATTTGGGCTGTATGTGCACTCTCACATTTCTAAATCAGTCTTGCTCTCCAGATGTTGCAGACCTTTATGACCATTTATTTTGATTTAAATTTCTGTCTTTTATTGGATAGATGGTGTAATGAGATTGTTCATTACCATGGTTTGTTTTGATTTTGTGTAAGTTTTTTTTTTTTTTTTCATACCGTATTGTTTGAAGCAAGAGATTGACTGGAGGAAGAAAATAACTCTTTTCCTTGATGTGATGTGTTTTTACCTTTTTTTGTTTGTTTGAAGCGTCATTTGTGATAATGAAGCTATCCCTGTTCCTTCACACTGGGAGAATGTAAATCCTGAGGAGCCATATCAGGTAAGAGTTGGTAGACAAGTTGGACAAAACCACGTGATAAGGAAATACTTCACATTGAAAATGTACTAACCTCTTTTTTTCCCCAGCTTATTCCTTTGCAAAAGAAAACAAATGAATATATTGAAGTTTCTGGTCTCTTTGGAAAAACAATGGATACCCACCGAATTAAAAGAATTAAGAGAATACAAAATCTAGACTTGTGGGAGTTTTTTTGCAGGTGAGATTATTTTTAAAGCCAACAGGTTTACAGCTGTTAACAGAGCAAATCTCGAAGGCATTCAGTAGGAAAACGTTTAGTTGCTTTTATTATTATTTAATTAAAATGTGTTAGTTTTAACATTTTTTCTTTATTTGCTCACCTGTCATTCTACTGATCATGTTCAAAATTCTGTTTTCAAGACTCTTAACTTCTACAGGTGCAGAACTGTAATGCTTCTTTAAATGCATCAGATATAAATGTAGCACAGATGAAACATGCATTGAAATGTTTCTGGAATTTATCACGTTAAAGTATTGTTCTAATCCAAGAAGTTGCATATAAATTGGTATTTAATATCTTGCTGTCACAGTTGTTTGTGAAGTATATATTACTTTTGAACAGTAAAACAAAATAAACATATCTTTCAAGCTAAATAAGCTAAATACTGCAAGGTTTTCAATCCTGTGAAATGTATTTATTTATAAATCTGGAATAATTGAAATATAATGCCATTAATACGATGAAGAATCTTTGCTGCCTGTCTCTTTACCTAGACTTGGTTGATAGAACTGACAATTCTCCAAACTGTAGGCCCTGAGAATGCTTCCCCAGTTCAAGTCTGTACTACAGACTTGAAGCAGACTTATAAGCAGATTACTTCATTTGATAAACCTAAATATGTGCCTTCTCTTTCCCCAGGCACTGTGTTTTTTATGGGAAGAAAATTCAGGTACATAAACAAGGACAAAGCTATGATACACTTCAGCTTATCCTTGTCTGGACAGTCAAGGGATCATAGCTATGAACAGCGTAGTGATTTAGATGTGGCTCCAAAGTCCAGTTCTTCAGGGATCTTAGGAAAATGCAGTTGATAGAAAGTCGCTTGAGAAAAGGTTGATGAAAAATACATTTGTTCTTTAATTGTAGGTGCTATATGGCTTTCTGCCAAAAAATCTGTAATACAGGTTCACCTGTAGTATAAAAGTTTAGTGTTTTTTTTTCTACCAAAATTCTAGAATGATAGAACACAAGATGTAGCTCTTTAGAAAGTATATGAACCATAAATTCAGAAAACCATGATCATGTTGAAGAAATTCTACCTGAACAGTAAGGTAATTTCATTTTTAAGGTTTTTGCTATTTTACCAGGATAATTACTCTTAATAATCCACTAACGTTGCTATCCCTCCAACCATACTATTTAAGCTGATGAAGAGAACAAAAACCACAAAATAGGAGAACAGTGCTTTTTATTTTCAAAATTTATGCTCAGGAAATGACTATATTGAAACAAATGTCACGTGAACAAAGTTGATAAATTTTAAAAAATACCTTTTTTTCTAAACTTAGATTACTTCTGAAAATAGTCTACGTCATCCAGATGTGCAATATCTAAACAGGTACCTTAAGAATTCTGATCTCTTTCAAAAGCTGTAATCATCTAGACACTTGCAGAAGTGGAATTTATGAAGTGCTTTAGGTCTGTTCTCCCTGCATTGTTTTCAGCATAAGAACTTGATTTGTTTGTGCGGATATTTGTAATACTGTATTGTGTGTTTTCTTTAGGAAAAAAGCTCAACTGAAGAAGAAAAGAGGTGTCCCAACTATTAACGAGCAGATGTTATTTCATGGCACCAGTAATGAATTTGTAGAAGCAATATGTATTCACAATTTTGACTGGAGGATAAATGGGATGCATGCTGCTGTATATGGAAAAGGTAAGTATTTTTGTCACACACAGCAGTTTGGCAATCTGAACAGTTAGTTCAACATTGTTACATGTTCCCTATAGAATGTTCTTTGTACTCTTTGTTTTTCAGGGAGCTCTTCAATATAGCTTTGCTTTTACATAAAGTGTAATTAAGAAAGTTAGGATACAATAAAGAATTAAATCGGTGCAAGTGGCTGGTAGAGCTGGAGGCTGGGGTGGGGGACAGATGAACAGCAAAGCAATGTTGGTTCCTATTAAAAATGTTCACACTAAATATTTGTTCATGTTACTGTAGTTCCAGCAATTTAGGGAAAAAAGGGATTGCTGCTGAACATAAACAGACGTATATCATTATTCTGATACCTATATCCATGTATTACCTGAATCAGTTAAGCTAACACAACAAGAATGTCATCAGATACTTATTTTTTTTTCTTTTTTTTTTTTCTTTTTTTTTTTTAATTTGCAAGGGACCTATTTTGCAAGAGATGCATCATATTCCAGTCGTTTCTGCAAAGAGGACATGAATCATGGAAATACCTTTCAAATTCATGGTGTGAATCTGCAGTCTCATCCACATAGACCAGATAAAGTCATGTTTCTTGCTCGTGTATTGACTGGTGACTATATCAATGGTGATTCAAAATACATGAGACCTCCTTCAAAAGATGGAAGTTTTGTGAACTTGTATGACAGCTGTGTGGATAATACCTGGAACCCAAAGATCTTTGTTATCTTTGATGCCAACCAAATCTATCCTGAGTACTTAATAGAATTTTGTTAAGTTCAAAAGGAGCTGAACTGAATATTTGTTTGTCTTCTTGATACTTTTGTTCCTTTTGCAAAGACGACAATATAAAAACTTGAAGCGTGAAAGGAGGGAGGTGAAAGAAAAGGTAGCGTATATTTATGGAGAAGGGAAGCTATTAAAAGTTTGAGAGATTGTCCAGCTGTCAAGATCTGTGAAACAAACTTTACTAATGCGTTTTTCAGATGTAGCACCTACTACAAATCTGAAATGCTTAGTGAGCCTTAGATACATTGTGCATTGGTAAGTTTTCAAAGACAAGATGTATGTATAAAAATATATTACAAGTATTTATTCATGTGGTAGAAATATGTTTCTTATATAGTATGTATATGATGAAACTAACCTTTTATAAAGATTGTCTGTAGAACTTAAAGCTAAACTCAGGTGACTTTTCCTATGTGTATGTATGTCTGTGTTCTGTAGTACACATTGCTTTGCATTTGGAGGTCTCTTGGTTTGAATTCTAAACCTGCAAAAGAAATCCATCTGGAAACAACAGATAAAGGACCTACAGTTCACCAAAGCTGCTATGTTTGACTTGAAGGTAAGCTTCAACTATATACTTGCTAGATTTTAAAATTGCACTACAATTTCAACTTTTAGGTTGGATATTAGGAAAAATTCCAAGAGTTTTGAAGCATTGGAACAGGCTGCCCAGGGAAGTAGTTGAGTCATCAGCCCAGGAGGTATTTAGAAGATGTGTAGATGTGGTGCTAAGAGACATGGTTTAGAGGTAGGCTTTGCAGTGCTAGGTTAATTGTTGGACTTGATCTCAGAGGTCTCTTCTAGCCTAAATGATTCTATGATCTCTGATCGCAGTTGAAATCTCTAGGTCCTCCTGTTCCAAGCATGATTCACATTTGATTCACTAATACAGTAGCTATGCCAAGGGCACACTGTTTCCCACATTGTGTGAAATAGCAAATCGTGGGGAGCTTCTGCATTACTGACTCCTTTTTATTCTTAACCAGCAGTCTATAGAATACACATTTCATGAAACTAACAAATACACATGCCATTACTTTTATTTGTTCTTCTATTTCATCAGAGGTATGAACTGACCTTCCTAGCTAAGGAAACTGAATGAATGGGTTTTTAATGTCTCACGGACACAAAATATTATCAACTATACTGATTTTAGTATCTTTTCTAATAGTTTGTATTCTGTTCTCTTGTTTACTACTTAAAGAAATTGAATTGCAGAATCTTAATCTTACTACATCACTGCACAACTGTAGTTTTCAGCTTTTCTTTTAATATAGTGTTCTGCTTCCTGGTGATCTTTGTGCTGATGAATCTTGATACTGCACATATCTGCAAAGCAGCCATCTTCTCGCTGGCAAGGAGAGAGATTATTAGCGCAAGCAAAGTCCAGAATGGTAATGGTAACCAATATGAAAAATAGTTGGACTTAATAAAAAGAACAGAGGAAAAGGAAGAAAGGAAAATAATTTTTGGATTAAGGAACGTTAAAGAAATTAAAAGGGATTTGGTCAGATTATGGGGAACAAAAGGTGCTGTTCTCAATTACTATTGTTTGTTCTTTTATGTGCCTTAAACTGAGGTAAAATTTTCTTATTAAATTATTTTTGTGGCAGAATGTTTGCACATAGGCATAACATTTCAATTTGAGATGATCTTATTTCTATATCATATTGGGCTTCCTCTTCCAGTTTTGCTTTTTAGAATGGGTATATACTCAGATATGCTGAATTGCCTCATTTCATCCAAGGCAGTTTAGGAGTTGATCTTCATTCCAGTTCATTCACAGAGGCAGTTTTTGCAGATTTGAACTTAAAAGTTTGCACAACAAAAAGGATTTAGCTTTTTTGTATAGAAGCTGTCCCAGTACCAAGTGCCTTGTACACTCACATCTAACCTAGATGTGAGATGCATAATATACTAACTGTGCTTAGTGACTTAAATTCCAGAGTACATTGGATGCTAGTTTAGCTGGTGGTTTGAGGACAGGGCTGATCCAACTTAAACTGTCATCAGCAAACAAGATCCTAGTGGGAAGGCTAAAGTGACCTTATGCAGTCTGCACAGGCACAGATTATTATTTTCAGGAAAAAGATTTGTCAGTAATTAGTGTGCTTTTAATTGGCTACCTATACAGACTACATCTGATAAACATGTATTAGTCTTAAAATTCCTTTGACTGGTATGTCAATCAGTGCTGTAATTGTAATGGTTGTTAGGCACTGTCCAAAATAGCATACTCATCAAAATCAGGTCTATTCCAGTTTCACCCTGCTGGGCAGCTCAACTCA
Organism: Aythya ferina; assembly: GCF_964211825.1. Classification (NCBI taxonomy): domain Eukaryota; kingdom Metazoa; phylum Chordata; class Aves; order Anseriformes; family Anatidae; genus Aythya; species Aythya ferina. The sequence goes on along the minus strand of NC_140296.1, from coordinate 125,968,143 downwards.
ACCACAACTGTTCTCTGACTCCCCCTCCCAACCTCAAAGGAAAAGGGGGAGGAAATAAGATGGAAAGGGCTCAAGAGTAGAGATAAGGACAGGGATGTCACTCAGCAATTACTGTCACAGGCAAAAAAGACTCAGCATAGGGATATTAATATAATTTATCACTAGCAGACTAGTACAGTGAGAAACTAAAAGCAGACTGAAAACACCTGCTGTCTCATCCACCCTCTTATAACTTCTCCCCCCAAGTGGCATAGGGAACAGGGAATGGTGGTTGTGGTCAGTCCGTAAAACTTCTGTCTCTTCCACTCTTTCATGGTCACTCTCTGCCCCTGCTCCAATGTCAGGTCCCTCCCATGGGATGTAGTCCTTCCCAAACTGATCTTACATTGGTTTCCCACAGACAGCAGCTCTTCAAGAACTGCCCCTATATGGGTCTGTACCACAAGGTCCATCTGTCAGGATCAAACTGCTCCAGTATGGGTCCCTCACAGATGGCAGCTCCCCCCAGAGCTCCCACCTGCTCCTGCATGGGCACCTCTCCACAGGTACAGGTCCATCCTGGAGTCTACTCCAGAGAGAACTCACCATAGGCCACAGCTTCCTGCAGGCCACATCCACCTGCTCCACTGTGGGCTCCTCTGTGGGCTGCAGCATGGAGATCTGCTCCACTGTGGGACCCATGGGCTGCAGGGGGACAGCCTGCTCCATCATAGTCCTCCCCACAGGCTGCAGGGAAAATTCTGCTCTAGCACATGGAGCACCTCTTTCACGTCCTTCTTCACTCACCTCGGTGTCTGCAGAGCTGTTTTTCACTCTTCTCTCCCAGCTGCTACTGTGCAACGATTTTTTCTCTTACTTAAATATGCTCTCACAGATGCACAACCAACATCACTTACTGGCTCAGCTCTGGCCAACAATGGGTCCCTTCAGGAGACAGATGAATCAGGCTCTTATCTAATGTGGGAATGCTTCCAGACTCTTCTCACAGAGGCCACCCCTGCAGCCCCCTAGCTACCAAAGTCTTGCCATGTAATACACTCATTGAACTGCCAAAAGTTTGCATGGAACCACCTTTCAACCCTATCAGTATCACTGTGGATGGCATCCCTTTCCTCCAGCATGTCAACTGCCCCACACAGCTTGCTGTCAACTGCAAGCTTGCTGAGGACGCACTCAATCTCACTGTCCATGTCACTGACAAAGATCACCAGTCCCAGTGTTGATCCCTACGGAATGCCACTTTCCCAACCTCATCCCAGGCTGATTGAACAATTTCTCTGTATTCTTCCCAGGCAACCTGTCCTTGCTTCCTCTGTGTGCTTCCTTTTTTGTGTTTGAGTTTGAATTCACTGGTTTGATTTCTGTCATTTATAGGGTAGAAAAGTTTGTTAGCGAGCTACGTTAGAGATCAATGTTTTTTGTGAAAAACATAATTCATAGCAAATCGCGTGGTCACAGGGATGGTATCCTTGTGGGATTTTTGCTTTTTCTAGGCTTAGTTCTGGAGAATGATACTCAAACCTTTCCAAATAAAATGAATATAGGGCAAGAGAGAATGAAATTCATGACCAGTGCAAGGTGATGACAAGAAAAAAAAACCACTGACTCTAAATTTAGAAGTAGTGCTAAGGGATGGTGAGTGTGGCTGCCTCTCCCAGTCACTCCAGTCAAGGACTTCCACCTCCCTGGCTGCTGGAGCTCATCCCAGGGACCTGGGGTCTCTGCCCAGGTTTAGGGCTGTAACTGATGATTTTTCCTTCGTAGGTTCAGCCAGTAGTGAAGCCAAGCATGTATGCCACACAGAGTACTGCCAGAAAGTCCTGCCTTCAACAGCACCTACACGTAGCACTTGCCTAAAACAAAAGCTGGTATGCATGCTAGAAGGGTGCTAATGCAGCTATTATATATTTAGGTTTGCAAGCACACACACATTAATAGATCTCTTAAGTACTGGCGCAATCCTTCTGTCTGGCTGGCTCCTCTGCTTGGATCCTGGGCCCTGTTACCTTTCCCCTGGTCTCCTACTTGCCAACTGGTCCAGCTTGATGCTTACTGAAAATGTGCAGCACTCACACACGCATCCCACAGCTGCCACTCACTGATGTCCCTCCTGAATACCAGAATGTGCCCTTGCCCGCTTGATAACTCTAACCTGGACCCGAGGCACCCCTACTCACCAGCTCATCTAGCTTGAAGTTTGCTAGCGTACACATACACATGACCTGTGTACACCAGGTTTTATGAAGATACAGATGCTTGGCCTACCCTCGGCAGCTGGTACCAAGCATGTGGGCCGTGACATGTGACCCTGCACCAGCCACCAGTGCTGAGCCCCTCATTCATCCCAGTCCTCCCAGGCAGCCAGTTTTGGGGGCACACACTGTTGTTACTCCAGTGGCTGAAAGTTAAAGACCTCACTCCAATAGCTGATGTTGAGACTGCCACTCACTCTAGGAGCTGGCACCACAGGCTGGGTGTGCCTAGATCCTCAGTCTGACTCCGGTAGCCGGCATCTAGTCCGCTCCAGTAGCTGGCAGTCTGGTTTCAAAGTCTGTAGGAGCCTTCCTAGAGAGCTATGGTCCCTCCAACTACTGAGGCTAGGACAGCTCCAGTAGCTGGCACCAGAGGCCATATATGCCCACTCTCCCAATCCAGTAGCTGGAGACACACACATACAGGTCTTGCCAGTAGCTGGCACTTAGTCCTTGTAGCATGCCTACACATGGGATAGAAGGTGAAATTACGCACAGAGATGGTTAAGGAAAGGTTTAATAAGAAGATATAATGAGATTGGACTGTCTGCAGCAATCAAGTGCAGGGCTCAGCCAGACAAGCATACTAACCATCTCTGTTTTACACATGACCAGCCACTTTTGTACCTTTTAACGTCTAAACCCACTCTGTTCTTTCATCTTGCCAGCGCCAAAGTCCATGTTGATCTTCCTGGAAGTAGCACCTGTAGTTTCTTAATCAATTTATGTGACTAGTGAGATTTCTTTCTTGTCATTGTCTCCATGTTTGTTTTTTTAGGTCTGTCTCTGGATACTTTGTTTCCAGTTTCCTCATTTTCCCTTAGTTTTCCAACTGACAGGATCCCTGTTCAGATAACCTTACTGGGATAGATAAAGAGTCTCACACTCTCATGTGCCAGTTAGTGCAACTGACCAGATTTGTTTTCATTGCTGCCTCCCTTTTGTCAGTCAGGTTTGTGTCCCTGTATATTTTTGTTTATGGCTTCCTCCCTTTCTTACTGTTCCTTGTTACATTGGAAAAGTCTTTGATCAGATATCCTTAAAGGTACAAACACTGCTTCCATGTATTCTTACAGATTATTTGTTTAAAGAACCCACTTGAATGTGCAGGTGTAGGAGAGCATTTGCTGTGCAGTGAAATAAGTAAGAATTTGCAGTGTAATGAAGAGAGTGTGTACAGTATAGGAAAAGGACTATCTGATGCAACATTAAAACAAAATATGTCTGCCAATGCAGACATTAATCAATTCCATAGAATACTATAAAATTAGTTTCTCTTCCTGGTGTGCTTTGAGTTGTTATGAGTTTGATATTGTTGTCATATTAAGGACAGTAAATCAGCTGGTCCTGGCATTTTGTAGATTTATCACATTTAGAGTTTTCTTTCACGCCTACTACATTTAGAGTTTTTTTTGTAGAAGAGATTGTAACTGGTTTGACAAAGAACTCCACTCCTAGAAACAACTGCCTAAAGTTATGCCCTTTTCAGCTATTGACTTTGTTAACTGGAAATATCATTAAATTCTTGTGTTATACTTTAGTTGTATTGGGATGCTTTTGAGGTCTTTTTGTTTCAGCATTTTATTTTTAGAAGAGTGTAATTTGTAGATAGAAAGGAATGAAAGAACAATCAGAGGAGGGCCGCAAATTTGATCAGAGGGCTGGAGCACCTCTCCTATGAAGAAAGGCTGAGAGCTGGGGATGTTCAGCCTGGAGAAGAGAAGGCTCTGGGGAGACCTTACTGAGGCTTTTCAATACTTGAAGGGGTCTTTTAAAAAAAACGATAGAGAAAGACTCTTTACTTAGGTAGATAAAGGTAGGACAAGGGGGAATGGTCTTAAACAAAAAGTGGATAGATTTAAATCTAGATAGATGTAGATCATTAGGAGGAAATTCTTCACTGTAAGGGTAGTGGCGTACTGGAACAGCTTGCCAAGAGAAGTTGTAGATGCCCCATCCCTGGAGGGGTTCAAGACCAGATTGGATGAGGCCTTGGTCAACCTGATCTAGTGGGCGACATTCCTGCCCATGGCAGGGGGGTTGGAGTTAGGTGATCCTTAAGGTCCCTTCCAACCTGAGCCATTCTATGATCGATAAAAAAGCAGAAATCTGACAACATTTCAGCATTTAGGAAAACTGCTTAGACCATGAAAGGCTGAAAGGGTGCCAGTCAGAAGGCAGACAATGGAAATTACATTGTTTCTTATTAGAAACCAAGAACATTTGGACCAATTTCCTGTTTCAGTCTACTAGCCAATAAGTAACAAGATTTTACTTAAAGGGAATGAAATCATATTGACACTAAAAGGAACAACCCTAAATGTTTCTTTTATTTTCTCAGCTTGTCCTCAGATATGATTTTCTTAATTTTGACTAATAAAGAAATCTAATACATAAACAAATTACAGGTGGTGATTACCTTACCCATGTCCTGGTTTCATGAACAATATAAGGCAACAGAAGGCCTTAGCCTGCTCGCATCTCTCTGTTCCCCATGCTCTGTTTGCATTCATTTAGTCATAAAGTGAACTAGATGAAACACTTGGATATTTGTTTAAAACTAATTTGGTGTGGGAAAGATGGTTCAGCTTAGTTATAGTGCCATTCAGTTCTCTTTTCTGGTCTATCACAGTAATGCATAAATAATGTAATGCTCAAATATAGACATCTACTGTTGACAAAACACAGAGGAGAATGGGAGCAGAAGGTCAATAAAAAAAGTGGCAGGAATGAGAAATGTGTGGCTTTGGAAGTAGATCCAATATATGGTGCATTGTACATGAAACAATATCAGCTTTAATGAAAAACTGCTCCCTCAAACTTTGTCAGAAGGCCATCAGGCTAAAGCAGGAAGACTTGAAGGGCTACAGCTGTATTCATCTGATGACAATGACTGTTGTTGTAGTCACAGTAGTTTTTTCTTTTTTTTTTTTTTTTAAGGATTTAGTCCTTCGAAGAAGGATTACATAACAGTTTTAGGTAATTATATATGTTTTAATATATAGAATCCCTCCATCCAGAGGGACTGCAACAAGCTGGAGAACTGGGCTGACAGGAACCTGTTGAAGCTCAACAAGGAGAAGTGCAAATTCCTGTGCCTGGAGAAAAACAACCCCAGGCACCTGTACATAATGGGGGCTGCCTGGCTGGAAAGCAGAATGGCTGAAAAGGACCTGTGCATCCTGCTGAATACGAAACCGAACATGAGCCAGCAGTGTACCCTTAGAGCAGCAAACAAAGCTAATGGTATCCTGGGCTGCACTAGGCAAAGTATCATCAGCAGTTTGAGAGAGGTGATCCTTCCTCTCTGCTCAGCACTGGTGAGGCCATACCTGGTGCACTATGTCAAGTTCTGGGCTCCACAGTACAAGAGAGGCATGGACGTACTGGTGTGAGTCCAAAGAGGGGCCACAAAGATGATTATAGGACTGGAGCATCTCTCCTATGACTAAGACTAAGAGTTGGGAATGTTTAGTCTAGAGAAGAAAAGGTTCGGGTGGGATCTTATCAATGTCTGTAAATAGTTGGAAAGAGGCGGCAAAGAGAGCAGAGCCAGGCTCTGTTCAGTGGTGTCCAGTGCCAGGATAAGAGGCAATGAGCACAAACTGAAATATAGGAGGTTCTGTCTGGACATCAGGAAACACTTTTTTAATTTGTGGAAGACTGAACAATGGAAGAGGTTGCCCAGAGAGGTGGTGGAGTCACCCTCCTTGGAGATCTTCAGAAACCGTCTGGACTTGGTTCTGGGCAACCAACTCTCAATGGCCCTGCTTTAGAAGTGGGTTTGGACTAGATGACCTCTAGAGGTTCCTTCCAACCTCAAACATTCTGTGAAAAAGCCATCTTTGACCACATTAGTTGCAGTAGCCTTGTGTAGGGCTTAAGGTATAGGAGTTGGAGCTGTAGTTATAAAATGCATTTGTGCTTCAACCTAATTATTCGTCTTTCTATGCCTCACTTCCCCATTTCATCCCTTCTTTTATGTTCATAGCACATACAGAGTGCAGCTTGCAGCTGAACTTGGCTAGCATCTCCAAATGCCCATTATAATAAACTAACGCAGTCTGTTGTATTAAGCAATGTATTAGGTTACACACGCAGTGGTGACCAAGCAGCTAGTACGTATAAGTGTTTTTTTCAGTCAATATCTAGCTTTTAGAAGGTGAGGGTTGTCCTAGAAAGTAATTCTGCCTGAGAAAGGTTGGTGAAAATTCGGCTTTTAAGGGACAATTGTGCTATAAACCAGTGGGATTACTTTTTAAAGATTTTTTTTTCATGAAGTGGCTGGCTGACGCAAATACTTGCATCATAGGTGTTGTGTTAACAAAATCGTTGAGAATACTGTATCTCTGTCAAAAAACATCAAGTAACTGTTGGATGTGTATGAAAGTGACTTAAATAGCAGCTCCAGACTGATTCTTTTTATGTTTGTGATTTTTTTTTTTTAGTATAAGAAATATGACCCAAAGCTATGGGATAAGACAGAGACAAGAAAAGAAAAATATGCAAAAAAATGTAAATGTAGGAAAAATGGTTATGTAAGTGAAATGGTGCGTTTGTCTGTATGTATACAGGAGCTGAGAGATGGAAGCAAGAATAGGAGAGAATGCAAAAATATTACTGCTTTACATCTGTCAGTTACAAATCTTAAACTCAGTTTTCATGCTGATCATCTTCTTGAATGTTCAGAAACCTTATGTATTCCCAGTGGGACAGAGCATGGGATGGAGAGTCCGTTAAATTTTCATCTCTCTTGTCACTTTGTGATAAGGGTGGACTTGCAGAACTGGTATGTGAATGATACAGAGCCACCAGAAATGAAAGACATGCCATTTGCTATATTATCTCTTCTAAGGGCTGTTGTGAGAAGTGTAGGGATAGCAAAGTATTGCTGTCACTGGTCAACTATACCGGGCTGCTATAAGCATGATTGGCTTCTCACAGGGCCAGCATGCCTCCTTGAATATCCCCAAACCAGTGATATTGCATACATCTTGTCTTTGTATCTCTTGCTATGACAAGTGTGTGAAATCAATATTACTATACTTAATTGAACACTTCAGTGCAATGGAAGGAGAAAAAAAACGTTCTGTATTATATTAATATATGAGAAGAAAATATGTTTGTTATTCTAAATCTTTCTGTTCTATGAAGCATGGACAGCTGTTGTGTTCATATACTAGTTATTGCAATAGATCTCAATTTTTCCTGGTGTTTAGCTAGTATGGTGGAATGACTGATCTCACAATATGATCTTTCTCTGTCTCTTTGCATAAAACAGGTTTCTATCAAACATTCTACATAAGAGAGTTAGTTCCTACAAGCTTTCCTCTGATGCACAAAGTCCTTCACTGAAGAGTATTCAACACTGTTTATGAAATGTGCATTCTGGAAGACAATATTCATTTAAATTTAACCTTGTTAAAAGCCTTGGGTGGAAGAGATGTGACTAAAATAGAGCTTTTAGCTATTAGTACACTTCATCTATTCCTGGGATGGAATCTATAGAACACTTCATCAAAGATTGCCAGCTTGTGGACAAAAATACACAGTTTACCTCCTCTGTATAACTGCAGGGGTATGTGGTTAGTATATAATTAATGGTGGATATCAGCCAGAATATTTTTTGTTTGGGAAAGTAGGTCAAGATCTTTAATGGCAGTATGTTTTTAAGTCTGTCTGTTTATGGTTCAGCAAACTGGAGTCTTGAGTAAAATTAAAACAGTATCATGGCACAGACTTGGAGAGAATTTCATCTTCTGTACAGGTGGCTCCAGCTATTGCCAGCTACTGAAGTAAGTAGGGGTCCTCCCATCAGTAGTTGGAGGGGCTGTAGCTGCCTGGATCTGAAAGGGATCCTACAAACTCTGAAACCAGGGCACCAGCTGCTGGGGAGACCACTGTGAACAAACTGCCAGCTACTGGAGTCAGACTTGGGATGTAGTCATCCCTGGCCTGTGGTGCCAGCTACTGGAGCAAGTGGGATCTTCTACTCCCAGCTATGGGGTTGGACTGGTATATTTTCCCAAACCAACTACTGAGAGGGACCAGTGTGAGTGAGGCGGGTAAGGGCTCTGCACCATCAGCTGGAGCAGGGCCATGGCTTGCAGTCTGTGTGCCTGTTGCCAGCTGCTCAAGGGACTGAGTGTCTGTATCATCCCCAGACCTGTTGTGTATGTCTGCTCAATAGCAAATGTTAAGCTGGACTAGCTGGCAAGTAGCAGGAGCCTCAGATCCAGGCAGAGGTATCAGGCAGGCAGGGGCTCCATGCTGGTGCGCACAAGGGGCCTGTCAATGTGGTGTGCCTGAGGGATGAGTGTGTGAGTACATGTGAACTTCAAGCTGGACTAGCTAGTGGATAGGTGGGTAAGGGGCCCAGTATCCTGGCAGGGGTGTTAGGTGGACCTCTGTGGGCTGCACTGGTACTCAAGGATCTGAGTTGGGGGTGCTAGACAAACAGAGAGGCCATGCCTGGTACTCAGAGGACCTGTGATTATGCTGTGTGCATGTCTTCAACAGTGAACTTGTATCTCTAGCAGCTGGAGAGGAGAAAGGGAGAAAGGCTATGTCTATTTTATGTCAGTCCTGTGTAACTGCTGTTGAAGGCAGCCCTTCACTGGGGTAGCCTGTGTGACCAGTCATGTCAGTGTCCTCTGTCTGTCTGTCTGTCTCTCTGTGTGTTTTTGGGATACTTGCTCAGTTTTGCTACTGGCTAAACCTGCAAAAGGGAAAATGGCAGCTGCATCCCCCAGCCTGGGCTGGGGGATGACCCAGGCATTGGTCTGGGCCCCAGCAGCCCAACAGGAGCAGTCTTGGGCCAGAGCAGATGGTAGAGGCAGCCACATGCTTGTTGCTCTCTACCCCACTTAACAGAAAAAAAATCCACATGAAGAGCTGATATGAAGGTCCCCCTGGGAATGTTGTGTTTTTTGATATTTCAGAAGTGGGCTTGCTCTTTCCTGAGGGAAAGGGACTGTTAGACAGACTTGAGAATGTACAAAGACTGTACTTCCAGTGTTAAAGCAGAAGAAATACATCACTGTAGATTATATGGCTAATATGGTTTGCTTTGAAAGCCACATAAGGTAGAATATAATGAACTGCAATGGATGATGAATAATGAGAGGAGAATATTGGATACTGTCTCTTCAGGAACACGAAAATAACTAATATAGATCTTTTGTCTTTTTTTGGACTGCTGATTTTCATGCTTTTCAACCTGTTAATTCATGCCTTATTACTGAATTGATATGGCCTTACTGGAAGAAGTGCCAGTTTATGCAACAGCTTTGATTACAAACAATAAAATGTGCCAATGCTGAGCTACCTTTGATTTAAGAAAAACATCTCTAAAGTTATATGGAAATAAATATTTATAAGTTCTTTTATTTTTATACATTATGCTCAAGAATGGTCCATCCCAGAGCCCAACAATTCAAGCAAAAGTGGCAACATGCCTGCAGGGATGAATGAAGACCTGACTAAACTCCAACATAAAAAGGAAACATACATGAGGTAGAAACATGGTCAGGTGACCAGGGAGGAATAAAGAGACACTGCCTTGACTATGCACGTGTAGGTTTAGGAAAGCCAAAACCAACCAGGTATTGATTCTGGCAAGACATGTGCAACAAAATGGGCATCTACAAGTAACAAAAACAATAACAAAGATTAGGGAAACTGTGAACCCTTTTCCCTAATCTTTTTTTTTTTTTTCCTGATGGGGAATCCCATCAGGATTCCCAGGCCCCTGAGGCAAGTGGCAAAGTCTGGTGCGGTGAAGACTTGGTCTCAGTAGAGTAGGATAGGGTTAGGAAACATGTAAACAAACTGGATATACACAAGATTTTGGAACCTGATGGGATACATCTATGAGAGGGGAGGGAGCTAGCTAATGTCATAGCTAGGTGACTCACAATCAGGAGCAGTGTTGCCAGCAGGTTGAGGAAGGTCATTCTTCCCCTCCACCTCAGTGCTGGTGAGATCACATTTGGAGTGCTGTGTTGAGTTCTAGGCTTCACAGTAAAAGAGAGACATATAGAGACAAATGATTAAGGCGCTGAAACATCTGACATATAGAAAGATTCTGAGAGAGCTAGGACTATTTAGCCTCAAGAACAGAAAGCTGGGGGGATTGTGGGGGTAGTGTTATCAATGTGCATAAATACATGGTTGCGAGGTAATAAATACAAAGCAAGACTCAGTGTTGCCCAGTGAAAGGACAAGAGGGAATAGATGCATATTGAAATACAGGAAATTCCATCTAAACATCAGGAAAAGCTTTTTTACTGTGAAAATGGTCAAACAATAAAACAGGTTGCTCAGAGAGGTTATAGAGTCTCCATCCTTGGAGATTTTCAAAACCCAATTGCACGAGGCCTTGAGCAATCTGCTCTAGCTCACCTTGCTTTGAGCAGTAGGTTGAAATGGATGACAGACAGATCCATTCTATGATTAAAGCTCAATTTTTGAAAAAGTTTTACTTTATTGATACTGGAGGTTTATTTATTTATTTATATAGCACGATTGAATTTATACTAGTGCAGATCACAATAGCATAAAGTCAAATGTATTTCCTTTATTTTGGCAAGTGAGATGACTCAAGAGCAGGTCAAGCTAGAAGACCTGTAGTTTCCTACTTGTCAGTTACTACGATTTGTTTTATAGTCGATCTGTAAATTTCTTGCACTGTGTTTATGATTCCAATTTTGGCAACCAAGTTGAATATTACTATCAAGTTCCCCCAGGGTGGTGCAATTAAAGGCTGTATCAGCATGGAAAGATCAAATAGGCCTGTTAATGAGAGCATAAATGTAGAAGAAAACTACTTCTTGCAGCTGAACAGTATGATGGCTCTCCAGACTGAAATAAAAACCCATCACCACAAATAAACTGTGAAGTGCAGTTTGTTTTATTTCAAGGGTGGGGGTTTTATTTTTATATTGCTCTTGACATTTCCTGACTTAAAGCTGCAAGCAGTCTTCTGCCTAGCACCTGCTGCTGTTTGTAGTTCTGGCGTTTGCATAACCCAGTGATTGAGACTGTCATCCAGTTTCTAACTCCGTTTACTTTAAGCATAGACTCAGAAGGATCCCGGATCTGGATAATGTGTTTTGCACCCTGGGACTTTTCAAAAGATCTTAGTATTGTTTTAGACCTTGATGAAAATCAAATGAGTGTGTACCTAGACTTCAGTAAGGACAATTTTGGATGTGTAAAAATGCTGGAATTCTTTAAAGCATTCTGCTTACTACTGTAATGTTAAGCCTATGCTAAGAAACCTATACCGGGATCCACCCAAGGGTGCTGAGGTTGTTGTCAGATGTGATTGCAGGACCACTATTTGCTGGGAAGACAACACATCCCAAAACAAACAGTCCAGGAGATTACTGCAGAACATTGCGGATAACTTTTTGATACAGGTGGTAGGTGAGCCAACAAGGAGAGGGGCGCTAGAGAGATGGTCTAGTTGGAAACATGAAGATTAATATAGTATTTTTTGTGATCTGTGATTTGTTATTAGCAATAGGAGTACTGTTGCTACTTGGCCACTGTGAAACAGTCATTCCTTCTGATAGTTTCCTTGTTGGGGTGCTGGAATAAAGTTTAATGGTTTTTAGTTAGACTTCTCAGTGCAAGGGGAATTTTGTCCAATATCCTGCCATACTTATTTTCTCAGAATACTATACCAAGAAATCAGAGAGTTAGAGGTACTGAATTACTGAGAGAATATTATTGCTGCTTCTTCTACCCTATCCTTCTTAATTCTCCACATGAGCAGAACTTCCAGGCACCCAGCATGATAACAAACACTTTTAAAATCAGTTAGGAATAAAGCATTCAAAACCATGATGTAAGAAGAAAAGGTGCATTTTCACTAAAAACCTAACTACTTACAGTAGGTTTATTTCTCAAGGAGTCTAACAGCACTGGGTAGTTTCATTTAACTTCACTCTGCTTTTTCAGTATGGATCCCTAAGAACTGTTAATATTTAGGGAACAAAAATCAGAGACGGTAGTGCTGCAAAGGAAATAGGAGGTTCTGTGATTATTATTGCATGCACATTAGTTGTTTTGCATTAGTATTTCTATACTGAAGGATCAGACTGGGAAGTAAATGAATCTATCTGCTTCCCTTGCTTACATCAGTTGGGCATCTCAATTTTAATCCACAAATGGTTTTGCTTACAGCTTCCACAGAGACCGGCAGGAAGCAAGGCAGGCAGCCTTCTTCTCCATCTACGTAGGAAGCTATCATTTGGGAGAGGAAAATTTTCTTACCAACCCTGTGAAAACTAATTGTTCTGTTGGAGATCTTAGAAATAAAAAAGGTTAATGCAGACACAATCAACAGTCAGAGATATGGGATTCTACATCATTGTGCACAGAAATGACATAGTATTTTTTGTTAACATTATAATTTGTATTTGTAGATTCATCTAAGAACAAATGCCAAGTGGTCTCTCTCCAAAGTCCTCTCTAGCCTGTTTTGGAATTGTCAGTGCTGTCAGTTTCTGTTTTTCTCATGTTTCCCAGTTATATTGTGGACACTGTGCTTCTGATATATGACCCGTTAGTTTTTTTTTTTTTTTTTCCTTCTTCTTTAGTTTTATTTATGCTTTTACTCTAACCAGTCATTTTCTGAAAATGAGGAATTACGTGTATATGATTATAGCATCCATAGCCCACAACATCTTTTCCCAGATCTTTTCTCTCCTTGATTGCTGCTTGTCTCCCTTACCTTGAAGTAAATTGGAAGTAATTTTATGAAAATCTATAAACTTATTGTGTTATAAATGAAGCCTTGGGTTTGTGTTATGCAGAATGGAAAAGTGATTGTACTGGTTCCCTTAGTCCTTAAAAGCTACAATTAGGACCGGATGGAGAGTTTTCATTAAGACTGTTTGGAAATAGATTTTGGTTCTCCCACACAAGTTTACTCACAAAAAATCAATTTCTATATAAAATAAAGTTTTTCATTTTTTACGTAAGTGAATACAAAAATCCTTTTCTGCCTGCCTTTGGTGCTCCCCTGAAATTATTTTCATGACATTTCTTTCTTACTGTCCTGTTGTGGTCTTCCATAGGAACTTCAACCTGCTTCATATATCTCCCTTCACAGTTAACTCCCCATACCCACCCCATGCTGCACTTTATCTTAAGATGAAGAAATATGAAAGATGAAAAATGATGAAAGATCATGAGAGAAATTATCCAGCTAGGGAATTCAGGCTCTGAGTAAGAGAAGAGGCTTTTATGACACATTTCAGTGTCTTTCTGAAGAAGCACACAGGTTGCATGCTTTTGCTTGAAAATTCAAAACTGAAGGAATAGAAGTCCAATTTTTCATCTAGTTTGATCCAGATGTTCATATATGTGGTTAGGTCAAGCTTAATAACACTTTCATAATATCATAAAGGATATTAGTGATAGCAAAGGGAAAAATGTTACCTTTTCAGATGCACAGCTTTGTATCTCTGTTAGTTGTTATATCTGTAAGCCCTGAATTTCCTTTAAATATGGCTACAAGTAACATTAAATTCCAATGGCCTGTTCTTTTTCAAGGAATGATCACCAATGCCATTATTTATTGATTTCTGTTTTTTGTGTCTAGTTTCAGTCTGCCATGTTGCAGCAGAAGATTGTTACTTCTTATGTTTTGCATTAGGTTGCACTGAGAGTATTTTTCTCCAGTCCTGTATCTAGCAAGCTTCTATATGCTTGAAGATGGTTATGCCCTTTTTGGCTTAAAGGTCCCACTCTTCTTTCATTCTCTGTAGGACCTGTTCTTTCGCTTTTTGATTTTGCTTTGATGTATTTCCCCAATGGGCCACTTGGCCTTAGCAGAGCTAGATAAAATATGAGTTTGCAAAATAAACTCAAAAGATTCTACAACAGAGTTTGTTGCTTGGGCCGAGCCAGGAGCAACCCTCCACACCCCACCATCATACACAGGCATCCCCTGGGGAGCACAAACAACCAGGACCGTGGCAAACAAGGTAGGCAAACACGGTGTGGCACAGCAGTCAGGGTGTGGCATGGCAGTTTGTGCAGCAATGCACACAGGCAGGGTGCAGCAGCAAGCTCATGGCAAACAAGTCATGGCAAACAGTTGGCGGAAGGCCACATCCACACTTAGCAAAAAGGAGGTGGGGACCCAAAGTGAGCTTCTGAGAAAGCATGTAGCCATCCAAAGGTAAGGCTGCAGGGAGTGCCAAAGCTTCACACCATCTTTGGGCAGCTGCAGATATAACGATTACGTGAGATGTGAGCAGGTGGAAGACCTGGTCAGCATGGTAGCTGAGCTCAAAGAAGAGGTGGAAAAACTGAGGGGCATCTCGGATTCAGAGGGTGGTGCCAAGCTCTGACCTCTGTCAAGAGAAGAGGCACCAGGAATTCCCCAACAAGAAGGGAATGCAGTATGCATTCCCCAGCAGACACAAGGCAGAAGCTGCAAGGATGTGAATAGATGGAAACAAATCCAGGCTTGAGGTGGCAGGAGAAATTTGCCTTCATGCTATCAGGTAGTCCTGAGCAATAGGTGTGAGGCCCTGGAGGCTGAAAAGCAATAGATGGATGGAGAAGGTGACAATTCCTCTCCATCAGAGATATAGCCAGGGTCAGAAAGGCCAACCCCCAGTATCGCAACCACCGGCAGGAGGAAAAAAAGTCATGTTTTAGTTGTGGGTAATTCCATAATAGGGGGAACAGAGGGCCACTTTGCCTTAGCAAAGCTAGATAAAATATGAGTTTGCAGATTAAACTGAAAAGACTCCCGTACGTAGAAGGGACCCTTCTCTAAGGGAAGTCTGCTGCCTTCCTTGGGCCTGGGTTAAAGACATCATCAGGAGACTTTCCACTTTGGTTCAACCCTCAGACTATTACCCTTTGCTGGTCCTACAACTGGGAGGAGAAGAAGTGGCAACACTTAGCCCGAAGATTGTTCGGGGGGAACCACCCCGATACTTGCTGGGAAGACCACAGAGCCCAGAACAAACAGTCCAGGAAGTTACTGCAAAACATTGCAGATAACTTTGTGACAGAGGAGGTAGGTGAACCAACAAGGAGAGGGACAATGCTGTACCTGGTACTAACAAGCAGGGATGGGCTAGTTGGAAATATGAAGGTTGAGGGCAGTCTCAGCTGCAGTGATCACGAGATGTTGGAGTTCAAGATCCTGCAAGAAGGAAACAGGGCAAAAAGTAGGACTGCAACCCTGTATTTCAAGAGAGCTAACCTTGACCTCTTCAGGAACATAATTGGAGGAATCCCCTGGGCCAGGGCCCTAGACGGAAAGCGGGCTCTGGAGAGTTGGCTAATATTCAAGCACTACTTCCTCCAAGCTCAGGATCGGTGCATCCCTATGAGAAAGAAGTCAAGCAAGGGGGGCAGGAGACCTGTGTGGATGGGCAAGGAGCTCTTGGGAAAACTTAAAAAAAAAAAAAAAAAAGAAGAAAACATACATATTGTGGAAGAAGGGACAGACCACTTGGGTGGAATATAGGAACATTTTCAGAGAATGCAAGGATGCAATGAGGAAGGCCAAGGTCCGGATAGAATTAAATTTAGCAAGAGAAATCAAGGATAACAAGAAAGGCTTCTTCAAATACATAGCAGCAAAAGGAAGACTAAGGAAAATGTGGGTGTGCTGCTAAATGAGGTGGCTGCCTTGGTGATGGCAGATACAGAGAAGGCGGAGTTACAGAACGCCTTCTTTGCTTCAGTCTTCACTGCTAAGGCTAGCCCCCATGCACTACTGAGCCAGGAAACAATACAGAAAACCTGGGCAGAGGAAGACTTTTTATTGGTTGAAGAGGATTATGTTAGAGGTTATTTAGGCAAGCTAGACACCCACAGATCTATGGGCCCCGATGGGATGCACCCGAGAGTGCTGAGGGAGTTAGCAGATGTGATTGCTGGCCTACTTTCCATCATCTATCAGTGGTCATGGTCATCTGGAGAGGTCCCATGTGACTGGAGCCTTGCTAGTGTGACACCCATCTACAAGAAGGGTTGTAAGGAGGACCCAGGAAACTACAGGCTTGTCAGCCTGCCCTTGGTGCCAGGAAAGGTGATGGAACAGGTCATGTTGAATGCAATCACACAGCATGTGCAAGACAACCAGGGGATCAGACCCAGCCAGCATGGGTTCATGAAAGGCAGCTCTTTCCTGACCAACTTCATCTCCTTCTATGACTGGGCGAGCTGCCTGATAGATGAGGGAAAGACTGCTAACATAGTCTACCTAGACTTCAGCAAGGCCTTTGACACAGTCTCCTACAGTATTCTCTTGGAGAAGCTGGAAGCCCATGGCTTGGACAGGTACACCCTTTGCTGGGTTGCAAACTGGCTGGACCACCGGGCCCAGTGGTGAATGGAGTGAAGTCCAGCTGGAGACTGGTCACCAGTGGTGTTCCCCAGGGTTTGGTGTTGGGGCCCATCCTCTTTCATATCTTTATTGATGATTTGGATGAATGCACCCTTAGTAAGTTTGCAAACAACACCAAGTTGGGGGGGAGCGTCAATTTGCCAGAGGGTAGGAAGGCCCTGCAGAAGGACCTGGACAGGATGGGTCGATGGGCAGTGGCCAATGGGATGAGGTTCAACATGCCTAAGTGCTGGGTCCTGACTAAACCTAGCATCGCTACAGGCTTGGGACAGAGTGGCTGGAAAGTTGTGCAGAGGAAAAGGATCTGGAGGTGTTGGTTGACACTTGCCTGAACATGAGCTGGCAATGTGCCTGGGTGGCCAAGAAAGCCGACAGCATCCTGGCTTGTATCAGAAATAGTGTAGCCAGCAGGACCAGGGAGGTGATTGTTCCCCTGTACTCTGCTCAGGTGAGGCTGCACCTTGAGTGCTGTGTTTAGTTTTGTGCCCCTCAATTCAAGAAAGACAATGAGACCCTGGAGCGTGTCCAGAGAAGGGCTACGAAGCTGGTGAAGCGTCTGGAACACAAGTCCTGTGAGGAGTGGCTGAGGGAGCTGGGGTTGTTTAGTCTGGTGAAGAGGAGGCTCAGGGGAGACTTTATTGCTCTCTACAACTACATGAAAGGAAGTTGCAGTGAGGAGGGTGTCGGTCTCTCTTCTCAGGTGACAAGTGATATCCCTCAGGTTGTACCAGTGGAGGTTTAGGTTGGCTATCAGAAAAGATTCTGACCTAATTGATTCTATGACCCTGTGGCCTTTATACCACCTCCTATTGTATTGCTATTTCAGCTGTCCCTTTGATATATATATATAAATAATTATTTCTCATCTCAAGAAGCTATCCATTCTGGGGTCAAATACAATGGGATGAATTGCACCATTATTATTTTTTGTTTGTTTGGGGGGGGGGGGGGAGTGTTTTGTTTGTTTCTTTGTTTTTGCTTTAGCAAGTCTGCTGAATTGAAGTACATTATGAACACCATGCACAAAGTACTCTTCTACAGCTGTGACATGCTGCAGTGATGAGAACGAAGTATATTTCTTTTCTAGAGGGGTACTCAGAGAACCTGTTCCCAAAGGTAGACATTAACATACCCTAGCACGACATTTTTCAAAATGTACTTTGGGCTACTTGAAATTTCTGAATCGAATGTGAAATCAATTCTGTCTCCTGTTATCATCTTCTGTGCAAGTGAAACTGCACTTGGGACAATTTAAAATCACAAGCTTGGAAGATCCTAGTTGGTCCATTTACTTTAGTCATCACCTTAAGTTCTTGTTTTGGATGAGTTGTCCTGCACCCTTCCAAACCCTTCTGCCCTGTATCATTCAGGTTACAGAGATTTCAAGTCAATGGCCTTGCCCCAGGAAGCAAGCGATCACATCCTTAGTCCTGCCTGCAGTAGGGATCAAGAAGGGTACTGCAAATTTGAATTCCCTTGGCTCTCCAAGTTGACTTACTGCTGGTTCTGAGTTAGACCTGCCAGAGGCGAGGTGTGATCTGTACTCTGACTGCACAGCCCTCTTTGTGTGGGCAAGGACTGGCTGTGGGTGGAGGGAGGCCGGACTGGCTCTCTGTCCCGCCCCCGGGGCGCAGCCTACTCGTCACCGGGTTATGCTATCCATACCTGAACAAAGTTTAGAAAGTTGTTTCAATCTTCCTGCACTTTTACTTCCACCCTGAGGCGTGTGTGGAACATCCGTCAGTCAGCGCGCAGGGCTTGTGTTGCACCTTCGCCTGGGAGCCTGCAGGACGTTGCAGGAGGTGAGTTGGGGGAAGATATCTTGGGCCTGAAGTGTCAGGAGAGGAAAGACAAGAAGAGCATGCAGAGCCAGATCACCCCCCCTAGCAATGCTGCTGGAGGAAATGCACAAAGTGACAGCTGCTTCTCCTTTCTCTCCCTGATGTCTCAACAGTGCTCTGCTCTTCCTCTATGCTCCTCCTGTTGCAAGCTCTGCTTCCTGTGAGGGAGGTCTGCAAGAGAACGCTGCCTTTGCAATTTTGTCGGGCCTGGGCAGGGTTTTAGGAGGTTGCAAGCCTGCAAGTGATATCCGTTATTAGTACATTTCCTGTCCCCAAGTGCCAATCAACATTTCTGCCCATTCTCTCGGAGCTATGAGCTGCACACCTTGATGGCGTAGTCTCCTGCAACATGTGTGGGAGGCACCTACTGGAAAGAAACTTGGAAAAGCTCTTGTGGGAAGAGAAGCACCCCCGCCTGTTTGCTTGGTGTGTGGCTGACCTGCTGACAGTGGAACAGAGGTGGTACAGGGATGTTTCTGGAGCCACTGTGAGTGTTGTATACAGCACTCACAGCCCCTGACCCTTTTGTTAACACTCATGCTGTAAGGCAGCAGGATTAGAACCACAGTGGTTGTCAAAAATGCTTCATTTGCTACTGCACTGCCTACTGTTGTGAACTTCAGCAAGTTGCTTTAGCTCATTTTGCCTTGCTTTACATCTCTGTGTAATACTGGTACCAGTACTAGGGCAAAAAGGGGTGATACGCTTGCAATTGGAATGACAGCTGAGTGTACTGGAGTGCCAGGTATTGTAACTCCTACATAAAGAATATTTCATAAATGTAGTGCCCAAAAGTGCTGTAACTGATGCTTTTTGTAGTGTCTCTTCTACAGTCTTCATGTACTAGGGCAAGAAAAACAGTGTCACAGCAAAATCACTTTATGTCCTGCATACTTCTAGAGCTGCCTAATTGATTCTCATTGTATGCTTCCCTGCAAATACAAAAGATAATTGAAGTTGTGACTGGTGACTGCCTTCAGGGTCTTCATACTGAATGCCTATGATGACAGTAAATGATAGTTAAAAAGGATACTTACCGCTACCAAGATGCTTTTATATATACTGATACAACAGATTTTGACTAAATGTAATGTATACTAAGGTCTTTTCCAACCTTAATGATTCTAAGGCCAGGGCATGGTGATAGGAAAGAGAATGGCTTCTTTTAGTAGGCTTATGTCAGCTTAAAATAATCATGGTGTTACATTTTATCAGCTTTAGAGAAATTTCAACATAATGCTAAAAGATAACTCTGACACTAGGTCAGTTCTGAAGATCTCCCTGTTCATATGTCAGTCAGGTTACAGAAGCTGACAAAATAACAAAGGTTATTTTGAAAATGATAGCTTGGTTGTAGGGAAAGTTGTTCTTGTCTTCCAGTATCTGTAAAACATAAATGTTGCCTCTCATAAGAATATTTTTTGTATAAATCTATGGTAACTATGGTCTTAAGTAAACTTACTACATGTTTTTTTCTGACGATTTGTGTTTTGAAGTGTGCTGCTAAAGGCAAAAGAGAGAACTTTCGTTTCTCTTGTGTTTAGCACAGACCTGAATACAAGGGGTATAGGATAAAGAAAAAAATGAGAAGTTTCTTGAATGTTGCGGTTAATTTTTTTCTTGCCATACACTAGCAGCCGTTTGTGTCAATGTTTGCAGAACTGACAGGGTGCGGCTGTGACTTATAAAGCAGATCTTAACAGGGAAATTCCTTCAAAAATAAGAGTCTGAAAAATTAGGCACAGTGATTGTAAAAGGCACTGCTAACTTTTTTCAAAAGAGGCTAAAGCAGGGCTAGTCAATCTATATGCCAGCATGTGAGTAAATTACCTAATTTCAGAGAATCTGTAGAATTTAACTGTTTTCATTAGTTTCAAGATGTGCAGGGCTGGGTGTTACATCTATCAGCTGAAGGATGCTTTCCTCAGTCAAGCTCTGTGCAGCAAAATACATATATATATAAATGTCCTAAGTATATATGTGTGTGTGGGTGTGTGCAAGTGTGTGTGTATATATATATATAAAAATATATATATATATACTGGAGTTATAATTGCAATAAACTATCAGCTTGTAAATTGTATCCCTGGATGATATTGGTGTTTTCATTTTTTTTTTTATATTGTGAGCCATACAATTTTTCATAATCATTTCATTATTTTCTTTGTATGAGTGTTGGAAAAAGTCTTCTAAACTTAAAAGATAAGGCAAAAAGTTTTTACCTGTAGATAAATGCTAAAAAATATTTTACTGAAACCTAGAAACTCAGAGACATAAATGCAGGTAAAACAGCTTGGTAAGTTTTTAACTGTCACAGTTACAGAGAATGGGATTGTCACACCTCATGACTTGTGAAATCTGTGCATCAGCACTGCTGTGCAATTCAAAAGTCTGGTGATTTACCGTAAACCAGATTGAAAAATCATGATCAAAGTACCAGCAATGACCTACCTTTTGAAGACCAGTCCCAAAATACCTCATGGTTAATAAACTGTAAAAATCTCGTAAAGCCCACATCTTTGGTTAGTATCATTTGGAGCTATGCTCATTTTCATCAGATTGTGATATGACGTGTTTTTACATGCTGATTTTTTTTTTTTAGCTAAAGGAATGGACATGGGGTTTCTTAACGGAATTTTGAATTTTTAAACCATTGAGTTTCTGAAGGGGGTGGATGAGTGAAAAGAACTGCCTATTTTATTTAAAACTGGCCTTGAACAATTGCATTGCTAACCCAGTAACATAGGGTAAATTGCAGTTTTAATTTTTCATGTTACTACCAGCACTTGTAAAGTATCAGGACACTTCAGGAATTAAGAAAAACTACTTGCTGTGTAAGTTGCCTTGATGGTTAAGAATTTTAATTCATTCTCTATTATTTTTTTTCTGTACTCAAGATGCTTGCTATGTGATTTTTTTATGATATGTATGAACGGTGGGGCAACTTGCAAGAAGGTGAGGTTCCCATAGTGCATGATTTCATTTTGTAGTATTTAGAAAGCATGATGATATTTTCTGAATCATATCTGAGCTGTTTACTAAGTGTAAATAACTTTATCAAGCAGTGCATAGTGCCTTTTTATTCCTTTTTTTTTTTTTTTTAATCTGGTTTCAGATTTCTATTCTTTCATATGCAATTGGCTATCTATTATTTGGATAGATCTTCTTTTTCTTAAGGAAATCTAATAATGGACAGTACTAGCAGCATATACTGTCATGATTAGTTTGGTCTGTTCCTGCAATTGTGTCTTTTGTGAAATTGCTGAAATTTGAAAAAGAAAAATTTGATTTTATCTAGTACCCTTGAAATTTGAGACAGATCTTGTCAAGATCATTTTTGGCTTCACTTGTTCCAGTGAATTTTGATATAATTAAACTTGATTTTATATTACTGTCACTGAGAAATTGAAACTGATGGCTTGATTTTGGTTACCTCATACCCTAGTTTCAGCCAAGAATGAGCTTTATTGAATTAAATGAAGTTTAGGTGTGTAAAAGTAGTGTCAAAGGAGAATCTCATCTAGACTATATACCACCGTAGTCTAAGTCTGGCTTGCTGGGGCATTTCCATCTAATTTCCATCTAATTCATTTGTGAGAGTGGCTATGTAGACTCAGAGCAAAGATTCAGCTAGCTTATATTGTATTTTTGAGACTGGCTAATACTAGAAATTTCAAGAAAGGGATAAAGAGACAGAACAATTAGGGAGTGATCTTTCCCTTAGTGTATATTCACATAGTGGTTGGTCACACTTCCTAAGCTAGAAATTTTCCTAATAAGAGAAAGAGTATAGCTGACCAGGCAGGTGTAATAGTCAAATGCCCCTGACAACGTTTACTAACCTTGTTCATTTTCCAGGGCCTGCTGGAACGCCGCAGGCGCTATGACAAGCTTTGCTGACTTTTGGGGTGTAGAGTGCTGTGAGCCCACCAGAGGGCTCACACGCTACGGAAATGAGTAGGTCAGTCTGCTGTGCGCATGCTTTGTTCAAACATCTGATTTCTGTGCTTGATAAAGCACTTCTGTATGTCGTGTGTTATAACTGAAGTAAGGCCCATTACAAGAAGTTTCCTAAAGCAGGCTGGTAGTGTATATAGCCAACTGTTGCCTGCTCTCAGAAAGTTTTTTTTTTTTTTTTTTTTTTTTTTTTTTTTTTTTTTCCTGCTGCTCCGTCATTTGAGAACTGTCTTGGGAAATGTCTAAGTTTATAACTGCTTAGGAAGGATTTTGACAGCTAAGTTTTTTGGTCATTAAAACGTTTTCAGCTTTGGAGAGTATTTGAACTGCAATACTGGGATGCTCAGAGTTGCAAGAGAGAATGAGGAAAAATGTTCTGAGAACTGCGTGCTCAGCTCCATTGGGAAGAGCCCTGAAGCTAAATCAGAATGCTAGATTTACCATGGTGATTCCGTAAAAGTTGGTCAAAGAAACTCTCTAATACTCAGTTGGAGTTTTAGAAAGCAGGTGTTCCTTAATTATGGTACCAGATGCCCAGGGAATCTCTCCACCTAGTGTGAGTGCCAAACCATCCAAACAACAGGGTTATACACAATCAAAACATACATATTCATTATATTTCATATAAATAATCAACATATTCATAGTATTTCCTGTAATTTGTTAAAATATGTAAATGTTCTTGACACATGCACATTTGTTTGACCACATTTGATTGTGGTCTTCCAGGAAGCCTCTGGTGGTTGTCAGTAGTCTTCCTCACTATGTTCACTGCTTGAACCCAGTTCTTGCATATGCTCAGACCATCTTGTTCTTTCTTGTTTTGTTGTTCCAACTTAGATATGCATAGTAAACTAAGTGATTTACATGTCAAAAGACATGTGTACACCATGAGTTCCTCACCTATTTTTTACAGGCACATCTTTCAAGCCTAGGTTGTCTTTCCCCCACTTGGGATACAATTCTGTGTGGTCTTACAGATAAGGCTGACTAATTAGTCAACTATGTGTTCTTTTGACTCGGTATCAAAGGTTTGTAGATTTTTGCCAAATGGAATTAGAGCGTGAGAGTGATTTGCTCATCAAAATCCGAAAATGGATGGAAGTCCAAGGCTGGTTTACAGTGCTTTTTGTACTTACCTGCAGCATGCAAAGTCCAGTAGCCTGGTCCATAGCCAATATAGATAAATCACTTTGAAAAGGGACAGAGCTTAATGGAAAGCCATTGCAAGCCACAGGTGTGAGGAACTGTACATCTAAGAATGTCTTGAAAGATGGTATGTTTTAAGATGTATAAAGCACTGCCTGTTAGAACTCAAGCACAGAATTGAGTAGACTCTGGCTGACCTATTCTATGTGATCAGAGCCTTTTCTACCTAATAAACAGAGTAGAAAAGCAAAAGTTCTATTTTTCTTAGATTCTACCTTCACATACATGCAATGCCCAGACCTGTAGTCTGGAGACTACAGACGTACGTTTCAGGTTCAAATAATTCTCATTGGCCTCTGTTGGAGTTATTCCAGATTGTGCCAGTTGGGCTTTTTTCCTTCATATGAAAAGCTTCTCAAAATTTATTTCTCTCTTAAAATCATCAGACAAATTTGTGGCTACTTTAGACAGACCTATTCAGAAAAATAGAAAGACAAATCCAAGATACAAAGTCAAGTTGCTGCATGTCATCTGAGCATGGGTAACTATATACATTCTTAGTCTGTCACAATTACACAGTACTCCAGCGAAGGAGACTTTTTATAAACTTGATTTACCCACTTGATAATGAGTGAGGGTCATACAGAGAGTCTCACCAAACATAAGGTGAGCCATGGAAAAAGACGGGTATTCAATAGTGCCTTTGAACGTATTTGAAGTTTGGAAAAGCCTGCTCCTTTTGTATTGATACTGCATGTTGTACAATTTAGAATAAGTTTGGAGAGGGAAAAATATTTCCATCAGAACTCAAAGAATTAATTTAAGATAAAATTATACCCAAACATGAATTGCACACAAGTATTTTCATGAAGGGGGAATGTGTTTAATTTATGAAGTCTTTCCACCAAGCTCACTAGCAATTAGCTGTTTCACAGGTGAAAGTCAAACACCTAAGTTATGTTTCAGAATTGCATAATACATTATCTCTCTTAATTTTAGTGATTTAAAATATAAATTCAAAGAAACAATCCATCAGATTCCATCAGTCATCAGTCAGTTTTCATTCATTAGCTATCATATGCACATACTGTACTCCAAAGCACTGGATACAAATTGTGATAATGTGGTGTTAAGATGATCAGTCACAAGCGTGCCAATTGAATAACTGTAGTAACTTCAAATATTTTTAATACGTTTTTCTCATGTTTTCTTTTTGTTCCAGTTAATTGATTATCTGTATTTCTTATTAAACTGTCTGATTTTGCTTTGAGATTCCTTTTCAGAACTAGGATATTTTTTATCTTGTCCTTCACTCAGACTGTCCCCTCCTCATTCACTATCCCATTTGCAGTATCCTTAGTGCAACCTTAGTGCAGGCATGCATTTTCAAAAAGCTTTTTCTTCTTCTAAGATTTTGTGCCTAATTAAACAGATGGTTGCTAAGAGATTGTTGAAAGTATAATTAAGAGAGTCTAATTTACTCCTTTCTTATCTACCATGCACAGAGTTCAGACCAGAATTTGTAAGTAAATGGGATAGCAGCATCCCAAAATATTCAGTGACCAGATTCTGACAATGGACAGAATGCAAGGAGAGTGTGCCAGTCCTGTGCCTTCAGGAGATGCAGAGAGGAGCAGGACTGGAGAAGAGGACCCAGGACCAACTGTGTTGGGAAAAGCACATGAGTTCTTTCAGATTTGTGATGTGGAAGGCAAAGGCTTCATCACTTCCCAAGATATGCAGGTAAAACAAAATTGGCTATGTGGAATGTACAATAAGAGAAGTTCCCAATGCCCTTAGTGAGTTGAGACCAATTAATGTAGAGTTAGAAAATGTAATACCCTCCTGATAAGTTAAAGAGATGCATAGGATTTAAAATAATGTCTTTGAAGTCTTATGTGCTGTTCTGTAATTCTATGGTTCTATGATAATCCTTGCAATTTTTTCCACAGAAAAAGCAACAAATAAATGCAAAACTGAAGTAAGTGCAGTTTAAAAAATCGTCCCAGGAATTCTATTTTTGGGGAAGGTGAAAGTCCAGCAAATTCATTGCTTTGCAGTTTGCCCCCATACCAACAATATATTCTGTCCACTTGTTTTACCTTTCTGTTTGTTGTTGTTGTTTGTTTTCAGCCAAACTCTGTAATCAGGGTCTTTCACTTTGGTTTCACATTTCAGACAAGTGAAATTCTCAGCTGAATCACATATACATGCAGGAAATGTAGAGAAATGGCATTTTAGCATTATTCAGTGTTCAAAATAAACTAATCAAGTTGTTCTTAAAATAATCATACAATTTGAGGGGCTAAATGCATATTTTCTAAAGTTGTTGAAAAGAAGCAACCACACAACAAAATCTTTTTAAAACACACTGCAAAAATGATAAGATGACTTGAAAAAAAAATTGAAAGCAGGGAAGGTAGAAACAATGAAAAAAAATGTTACAAAGCAGGAATGTACTCATGCATGATTTCAAAGCATAATGTCATTGTGCTAATCCATTTTTTTTAGTACTAATAGATGAAATAGAAATGGGGAGCAGTGGCAAAATAAATTCACTGCAAGCTACAACGAACTTAAGTATCTGAAATGAGGTAGAGAAGCTTTCCATATCCTCAGAAACAAAAACGTGTCTGAGTATATGCAAGTGAGAGACTTTTAACTGCTTATGTTGAAAAAGCAAAAACCTCACGGTATAATGCTCAATAGTACCTGTCAATAACTTTCTGTCTAGTTGTGTTGCTGAATTTTGTGATGACTTGTGCTAATTCTGTGAAGCCGAGCAAGATAAGAGTGCAGATGGTTGCTGTGCTATAGGATTTTCCAGTATGTATTATCTCACTGAAGTTACTGAATGCAAAGTAACAACTATGTTTTTAGTGGTAATTTTGGCAAATCCCAATCCACAGAGAATTTCCTTTATTTTATTCTCATTTTATTGTCTTTCCAAAACTGAATAGCATATATTTTCACCTAGTAAAAGACCCATATATATTCATAAAGTTTTAATGTCTGTTTTTGCAAGGACTGTGAAGACATTTCTTTCTTTGATTCTGGGTTTTATGCTTGGATTATAGATAAATTTGTCATGAAGTCATAAGAGCATACCTTCCTCAGTTAATGTTGTTTCAGCCTTTGAGATATATTTCAATTTTCCTTCTGGGTTAAAACAAACAAACAAACAAACAAACAAACAAACAAACAAAAACTAAATTACAGGGATTTTTGTCTTGTTTATAGCTTCCATTCTTATCCTGTGGTAGCGAGTGAACTTACAGCATGTTTTGTGATTTCAGAGACTGTATCCTGAGTTACCTCTTAGCCTGGAAGAGCTTGAAAAAGTTTTTGTTATGTTGGATGCAGATGGCAATGGGTCACTTACCCCAAAGGAGTTCACCACAGGATTCAGTGAGTTTGGAAAGCATGTCTCCTATATAGACTCTTATTTGGGTTCTTTACTCTCCACTTGAATCTTTTATCCTAACAGTATACTTACGATGCACACAGGGAAACTGTTTCCCAGATACAGCAGTTATATGAAGAAGTGGTCAAACGATGTCTATAAGATGTCTACAAGAGTTCATTCTCACCAAAGGGCTCTAGGGTGTTTCTCTCCTGTGTAAGATGGGAAGTCATGGCACAGTGACACAGTGAAAACTCAATAACCTAAGTTATTAAGCAGGTATTCTTTGTTATGGCGCTGGATGTGTGGGGGATCTCTCCACCTAACTAACATGCACTAAGCGTTACTGGCAGTGCGCTTATATTAGTGGGATGTATGCATATTCATTTCATTTCCTGTAAGTCTCTTGCATATTCATCAGGCATGCGAATAATCATTAATATAGGTTCATCAGGTCTCCAAAGAATCATTAACATAGGTTCCCACACCTATTTGCATGCATACTGGAGTCCTTGGGTGGATGAGCATCATATGACAAATATAACACAAAATACTTGATGAACAGCTATTATTCTTCTTGTCTTCCTAGTTTCCTTTTTATGAATGTAGCAGAACATACAAAACAAAAAGCTACAAAAGAAAAAAAACCTTTTCCTTTTCTTTTTTTTTTTTTTTTTTCTTTTTAGTAGTCTTTGCAGTTCTTAAAATTTTTCACTCTCTTGTCTTTATATCTACCCTCTTTATCTCCAGGATGTGGCTAGCATTTTTGTTTGATGTATTCATTGCGGGGTCTCAGTTTCCCTACTTTTTGAGATCGATACTCTGGATCCAGAGTACTTTTCTACATATCCCCTCCACGCCCTCACACTTTGAGAAAATAATTTAGAATGTTTCACAGTTTGTTAATTTACTTGAGCCTTTCAACCCAGCTAACTCCAGTAATATGTATTCTTGCTTAAACTCATGTTAATTTAAACTGAATCAACTCATTTGTCAAACCATGGTTAGTTCTTGCAATCAGTTCTTCTATAGTGTTCTTCTATAGTATTTGCCCTTACTAGAGCAAATCCAAGATAACATTGATGCAGTGAAAACTCAATCACCAAAGTCATTAAGCAGGTATTCTTTATTACGGTGCTGGGTGTGTGTGGGATTGCTCCGCTCAACCTCCCCACACACCAAGGGTTACTGGCAGTGTGTTTATATTAGTGGGATATATGCATATTGATTTCATTTATTGTAAGTCTCTTGCATACTCATCAGGTATGCAAATAATCATTAACATAGGTTCCCACACCTGTTCACATACGTACTGGAGTCCTTGGGTGGTGGTCTGGCATACTCCAGTGGTCTTTTAATGAAGGCCAGAAGTCTTCCTTGCTGCTAAACTTCTGACCTTTGCTTTCATTAAAAAACTTCAGCAGTCAAGCCAGTTCTTGCTGGTTCCATTATCTTATGCATACGGTCTTTTACTCCCTTATCATTGGGGTTATTAGCATACAATTGTGTTAGCTAAAACCTATATATTCAACATACTTTATCTTGTTCCCTGTCTCAACATGATGTGTTGCTGGATGGTGAATAATTGATGAGAAAGTCCCATGACTTCCATGCAAGTCCCTCGTAATTATGATGTGGTGCCAATAGACAGGAATGCCTGAATCTTGCTATTATTAATAGAAATATCCTGAATAGGTGGAAGAAAAGAATGTAGTGGTGAAGTCTAGAAGAATTAAAATACATGTGAGTCAAATGGAGGAAAAATGAACGTGAAAAAAAATCTAGCTTTGATATGCAGTTACAAGCAGGAATTTGAAGTATATTAAGAAATTTTAAGCATATCTAGGAGCACAACATCTATAAAGTGCTTGTTGCCACAGTTTATGTCTTTTGTTTATGGAAGTCTGAACTTTTTCAGTGTGTTTGTGAATTTTGAGGACAAAACCAGGCACAGACCTCAGGTATCCTCTTGTCAGGTCTCATGATTTAGTTGCTTAATGATGTTCCCTTTGCCCATAAACAAATGGGTTTTCCTTCCTAAAAATTATATTTACTGTTTAATTTGATCTTTGGTGTGTTCTTCAATGACATTACTTCTTATAGTGATTTCTGAAAATGCTAAACTTATAACCTATGTAATTTTTAAATCTTAGGCCAGTTTCTTTTGGGGCAGATTGCTTTAAATAAAGAAATGCAACAATCGGAAGCTGAAACAGCCTGCCTACCTAAAAGTGAAGAGACTGTGAAAGATGATGATGATGAGGAATTCCAGTTCTCAAATCTGATGGATCGGCTTGGAGCAAAAAAGGTCTTGGAGGAGTGAGTTTTACCAGCAATAGTAATAGATTACACAATCTTTTATGATTCAACTCTGTGGTTTGATTTTAATGGAACTCAAGATGAATGATGAGAAATAAGGCCTTTCATTAATACGGTGACTCTTTAAAAATTAATTTTCTTAGCCGTTAGAAAGGATAAAATGACATTCAGCCCAAAATTTCCAAGAGCAAAGCTATTGCACTGCAGTCATGTGAAACATGTCTGTTCCATATGAAAACTATACCACTGACATACCATGGATTTTGAAAATAGATAATTTCTAGTATGTTGTTTGAGAATTCACGGATGCTACTGATTTCAAAAACACAAACAGTGCATGGTGACTGTTTTTTGTTGTTGTTGTTGTTTGATAAGGAATGTGTTTAAAGTGCACCTGTTAACCATAAGCAAGAATGTTTGCTCTGCTCTGCATTTATTTGCATATTGTGATTGCTATGATGACACTTACCTCTTCTAGGAACAGGATGATGTCCTCTGAAACAAAGAATCATTAAAAACATCCACTGCTGAGTTTCTTGTGCATTGGTTGCATTGGTCTGATGTTCATTGGTTAATCACAGTCAATGTACTGTATCAAAGAAAGCACAGGGACAAAAATTGGAGAGAATCTGGACAGATAATAAGAATGTCTAAGAAAAGTATCAGTGATCCTTATCATGAAATATAAATGCTTATCAGTGCTTTTCTAACCTGACCGCCTGTTATAGAAAAGAGCTAATTGGCAGTCATCCTGAAAGGCTTTCAATATGAAGAGATTGTTACGTACTTTTTATATCCTCATCCTCATTTTGTCCTTTAAATATAGAACTCATGGCTGTCTAGGTTCAGCCTAACAGTGCATGTGGAAGAGAACGAGTCAGGAAGGAAAAACAAAAGAAGTTATTCAGGGAAATTTCAGCAAAGTGTTTTAAAAAATGTATCATTCACAGTAGAGCCTGAGTTTCATTCATTTGTCATGAGAAAATGTTTTTGATTAGCTTTTCCACCGTCCCTTGCCTACTGGATTGGTGGAAAATTCTCTGCTTCTAATAAAAGTGACGGGATGGTACTAATCACAGGAGACAGATGAGATATCTATCCCCTTTCTTCTCCATTTCTGGTTTGATGAAGTGTCTAACAAGGCATCCAACAATCAAGAAATTTCTGTGATTCCCTGCAGTCATGCATGACCTGATGTTATGATCAATATTTTGGAATAAAAGTGATTGTTATAATTTCCCACCTACCTCATCCTTTTCCAATCTGAGTCTGCGTAAACAGCCCTTGTTTTTAATTAGACTTGTGTTCTGACTAGTAATGCCTTGAAGCCTCCATTCTGTTACTAGGATGCGGCAAACATTTACTGTAGACTGAGGAATATTCTCTTATAACAATCTTTTATAATCTTTTATTTCAGTGAAAGTGATGTGAAGCAGCTTTGGTTGCAGCTGAGAAAAGGTGAATCTCACTTACTTTCCAGTTTTGAAGAGTTACTGGCCAGAATTTTTTCCCAGCTCCAGGATGCAGATAATGAAAAGAATGAGTTGGAATGGGCTCTAAAAAAGTTAGTGCTTTTCTTTCTTGGTTAGTTTGTATAGTATTACATCTATCTTACCTACATTTAAGCCTTTGAAATAAGTGAAGCATTTCAGAGGAGAACTGAGGGCTATAATCACAAGAGTTCCTGTAACATGAAGTTTTATTAGTCGTGAATAGTAAAATTATACATACTGCAGAACTGTCTGAAATTAGGTTTTCTTTTCCTGTTAACAGATTGTATTGACTGAAATTCTTTTGCAGATGTCTTTTATTTCATTGCAATTCTAAGAAAATACTAAGCAATTCTCATCTAGTTAATAAGTTTGACTCCAAAGGGCAGTCAGGTTTATAGTTATGCAGATTATAGTTGAAGTTCACCTATAATTTTTATTTATATCAATTTTATAATTTTATATGCATATAATTTACATATATATTAATAACTCCTGATTTTCAGATCAGATCTGGAAGCTCTTACGCTTTCTGAATTGTTTTAGTATCTTTGTGGGATATGGTATGAACCAGAGCAGTACAGGCTGTGCTTCCAATAGCTTTTTTGTCTGCTCTGTTAAATTTCAGTGCAATAACATTTTAGATTCATAGAAACAGCATTCAGACCAGCAGATACGTACACAGTATCTTTCATTCACAGTATCATTGTTTGAAAAATATGTTGAGATAAAGTTGTCCAACACTTATATATTAGTGGTGTTAGAACATAATATATTTTTAAGCATTGAGCAGTAAAGGCAAATATACTTGTTGAAAATTTCATCACTCTTTTTGTTATATTGAGAATGTGACAAGGCTTCTGAAGGAAGAAAAAGGAAAAACACATGGCCATTGAAGACAAACTAGTTGATACTGATTGCAGAATTTTCAAGTGTGATTTTTAAGCCTTGAGGCACCTTTTTAAGCCTTGAGGCACCTTGTCTGTTGTCAGCACAGTGAAAGTTATGTTGTCTGTTTTAGCCTACAGATTATTAATGATCATGTATCAATAACCATCACAGAGGTGGAGTGCATGGAGCATTAGCATTACCTGACTTTTCTGACTTATATTAAATTGCTACCTTAAAAATGCATCGTATCTTTATGTCTTTGTAGTAAAAACAGTTTTGTGTTAATTTCTTCTTCCTATTGCTCCTGCTAACTCCTCTGATGTCAGCACATAAATCCTTGCTTTGTTTGTAATGAATAGCTGGACGGAGTCAGATCTGTCACAGTAGTAGTGCTGTCTTAGATAACAGTAGGTATGAAAAACCTTTCTTGGGGAAAAAAAAAAAAGCACAAATAAGAGCAAAGCTGAAGATAAGACCATACAAAAGGGGATATTTATTTATTTTTTTATTTATTTTTTATACCTACATACTTTTAAACACAAAGAATGGTCAGGATTTACTGTGGGGACACAGAAGATAAGAGATGCTGGTTATTGAGGTCTCATCATCTCTCTTGTGTTGTGCTTGGTGACAATAAGCACTCTTTGGAAGTTGAGAATGAATATGGACTTTCATTTTTCCTGCCTCAGCTCTGTGAGTCATTAAGCAATACTGCAGTTTACTCTCATCCTTTTGTCATATTGCTTACTCTTGACTTAGCCATTTATCCACCCTTCTTTCCTTTTGCACATCCACCTCGGTCCCTTTCTCTATCCTTGCATTCTCATAAATAAAAACAACTTGTTCCTAAATACTTTTGTGACTTCAGTTTTCATGGTGCTGCCAAAAACTATGCTTCAAAACATGAGAGGACTAACTAAAATTATTCTCCCTGTCAGAAGCAAATAAAGTATTTAATGCTCTCATGGAAATACAGACTTCTAAGCGGTATGTTCTGCCTGTGCAAAGTTACAGGGTACATGTATTTCATTACACAGTCAATTTAGTTCTGATCAAAGTGATTGCATGAATACGATCTTTTAAAACATGATCTTAGCATGTCTACCATATCTTTCTAAATAATTTTTATGAATATGTGTAATTTTATGTCATTGAAAAATGCTATTATGATGCATTTTCTTATTTTAAAGAAAATAAAATTTGAGATCAGAACATGATCAGAACAGGGGAGTAAAATAAATTGCCTAGATTTTCCAGCACTGCCTGTTTGAAGCATTGCAGTCATATGAAGACGCCATCGTCTGGGCTGCTTTTCTAATCTAGTCTGAGTTTACACAAATGTAGATGACAGCAAATTTTCTCTTTTTCTTTTTTCAAATTGGTATGGGTTAATATATGTTTATTGCTGCTGTAAATCCTGAGTAAATACCTTCCACCCTCATTTCTATCTGTTACTAAAAATTGCAAGCTGGCAATGTCAAGTGTTGAGATATTTGAAAGGGGGAAAGAAAGACTTTTTTATAAAGTTACTCACTTATGTTAGTGTAGGTAAGCTTTTTCCAGTTTGCTTTCATTTTTTTCAGCTTTATGTGAGAAGTGAGTCAAGCTTTTTATAATTGAAAAATACAGACTTTGTAAAGCATTAGGTACAAAAATTATAGTAGGTTCCCCAAAGTACAAAATTAATGTTTTTTTTTGATTATTTTTTTTTTTTTGCTACTGTATGTTCATTGTGTTGCTCTTGTTAATGTTAATGCCCTAGAAGGTTCTTTTCTTTATTTGTAATGGATGCATTCTCCAGATTGCTCAAGGAACACCTCTAACAAAAGAGATAAGGGGGACTATGTAGTAATGTCATATAAAGATCCTATTAGTCTCTATTAAAAATCACTCTTGAGTGTGCCCTGAATTTGATGCAAAGTGATTTATGGTTTTCAATTTCTGGATTAATGAAAACAACACAGCATAGCATAGCAACAGAACAAAGGAACAGCCTTAACAGTAGTTTATTTATTTATTTATGGTCCAAACTGAAGCATCTACTTGATGTAATTCTTTATGTATCAAACTGCAGTGAGATTGTAATATTATAATGGTGAAAAGTGAGCTCTGTCCTTTCTTCCTTTTTCCTACTGTCAGATACGTATTTGCATAGCACATTTATGTCTGATCTTTAGCTGAGCTTTAAAAATTGTTTCTGCAAAGCTCTTAGAAAGTAAGTAAGGTGTCTTTCAAGAAGGACTTTCAGGAAGTCCATTCTAGCCAAAACTGCTTAGTCATGATAAAAGTACCTCATTTAATACTTTTGAATGGTGAACAATGCAGTCCTACAGTGAAAAGTGATGTTGCATTGGAAACACTTTTAACTGGCAAACTTAGACTCTGGTATTGTTATTAGTGTCACTAGAGAGTTCTATTCCTTAAATCTAAGATTTAGTAGTCATTAAAACTGCATAATGAACAGCTGCTTTATATGGAAACATCAGATGTATATCTTTACAATTTTTTTTTGTGTAGCTTTTTTATTTTATGTAACATTTGAGCTGTTGAAGCTTTTTTTCCCCAAGATTTTGGTGTTTGCTGCTGTTGTTTCTTTGATTCGTTGATTTTTTTTTTTTCTTTTTTTTTTTTTTTTTTTTCTTTTTTAAAATCTGTGATCTTTCCTGCACACTTTCTTACCCTCAGTACAGTCTCTGGTGACTTATGTTATGGCACAAAATGTGTAGGGCTTAGTTGGTAGTTATGAGACGTAACCTGAAGTAATGCTACAAAAGTAAAAAAAAAAGTAAAAGTAATGCTACATACATTCAGTATACTTTTATCTCTTTTTAGAAAAACTGCAGCTTTTGATGAAGAAATTCAAAATCTCTATGAAGAAATGGAACAGCAAATCAAAAAGGAGAAAGAGCAGTTTCTCTTGAAAGTGAGTGTCTGTTGTTATTGCTAGCATGGATTCTGCTCCTATTACCAGTGGTTTTATACTCATCCTGGGTGTGGAATAAGAGCCTACAAAATGTGTTTCACAACAGAGTTATAAAAAACAGCATTTCCCTTACTGATGCTTTTGATCTGATCCAGGCTCCGCAGCTTCCAACTGAATGACTTTGATGAAAAGAACATCACTGTACTGTGCTCAGTGGTTGGCATAGAGTAGCAGCTGATTTTCTTTTGAAAGTCAATGGAACTACTGCTTCATTGTATTATCGATGCTCCTACAGATCCAACTGCTGGATACAGTTAGCAAAAATGTTTTCTGAGGTTGTTCACAGCAGCACTAATCTTATTGAGTTCTGCAAGCTCTGCTTTTGTGGAGTGGATAAGTTCTCACTGAACTGCAACAACAGCTATTCAAGTAATGGTAATTTCTGAAACCAGCACACCTGTTTGCATGATAATGTTACGTCAGATTCTTTTGTCACTGCCATACTTCCTCAAGAACACTTAACATCAAATTCCCTTTTCTTCTGAAAAGTCTACTTTAAATCTCACCTATTGCTTTTAATAATATATTCTTTTGATTTTTCTCTCCCTTCCCCCTCCCCCCCCCCCAACAAGGAAACCAACAAGAAATCCTAACAGGCTGCAGGAAACAGTCACCTAAGAATCATTTGGGTGGGCACCTCTGCTGTTCTTAACTTTCACACTAGATCGGGTTGCTCAGGGCCTTGTCCAGTTGAGTTTTGAGTATGCCAATGATGAAGATTCCACAACAGTTCTGGGACAACCAATTGTAAGCCTTTTTGTTTTTTTGAAAGCTTTTATATCAATGAAAACAATATATGTTTTCATACAACCCATGGTACTCAAAATGTTGCCCAAACTAGTGGATATTCATCAAAGATCACCTCAGTTCTCAATCAAATATGATATCTAAAGAAATCCTTTTGTGGTCCAAATGTATAAAGTTTGTTGTTGTTTTTTTTTTTTTTTCCCTGACATAAACTGTGTTAGAGCTAAAAGTGTCTTAATCAGTTGTCTAAAGAATCTTCTAAGTCTTTATTTGTCTCAAAGACAATAACATGATTCATAAACTTCAGTTTTTACATTCCAAGTTGAGAACAGTTTTCAGTGGTGAATGAGGTGAAACCTTTATATAAATTCTGCATATCAATTGAAGAATAACAAGTATTTGCAAATTTGCCTGCTGGTGGAAGAATTGGTTTATACAATATTAACACCCCATAACTGAAGTTGTATTGAAAATTCTAAAACATAAAAACAAACAACCCCCCAACCCCACCAAAAAAAAACAAAACAAAAAACAAACCAAAAAAAAGTGACTCTATAAGCAGTGATCGTTGGATCCCTAATTAGTTGTATTTTTGAGGCAAAGCCATTTATTTCAAGCTGTTGCATTAAAGCTTCCCACTGAAGCTATTTACAGTTTAGTCAACGTTCACGCTAGTGGCTTAGTCATCTTTCACACTAGTGGTTGTCCTGATACTGTAAAAGTCGGTCAGAGAAACTCTCTAAGACTCAATTTGGAGTTTTAGAAAGCAGGCATTCTTTGTGGCACTGGATGCACAGGAGATTGCTCATTTTGTGTGCATGCCGAATTGTCCAAGCTTCAGGGGTTATAAACAGTTAGAACATGCATATTAATTAGATGTCAGAGAAATAATCAACATATTCATACTATTTACCATAATTTGTTAAAATAAGTAAATGTTCCTGACACATGCACATTTGTTTGTACTGGTGATCTTTGGTGGTTGTTGGTAGTCTTCCTGACTATGTTTGCTGCTTGAACCTAGTTGTTGCATATGCTCAGACCATCTTGTTCTTTCTTATCTTGTTGTTCCAATTTAGACATGCATACTAAACTAAGTGATTTACACATCAAAAAACATGTGCACACCATGAGTTCCTCACCTATTTTTTACAGGCACATCTTCCAGGCCTAGGTTATCTTGCACCCCTTTCCCCTGTCTTGGGATACAGTTCCATATGGTCTTACAGATAAGGCTGATTCTTTAGAGAGTAAGGTAGCATTAGATATACAAAGTTTCTAGATTTCCTTATATCTAACTAAACATAGTAAAATATTTCAAATTTGGTTCTATTATTCTATAAGGGAGAGAACTATATGTTCTTCTGACTTGGTATCAGTATGACACTCAAGAAGTATTGCTTTTTAACATGACTAATGTGGGGAGATCTGATTGTTAATTTTTTTCTCTAATGCAAAGTCTCACAAAGACTCTACTGCCAGGAGAGATGCATTGATGCCATATAAAAAGGGAATTATTATGGCTTGAATATAGAATAGCTCTTGAAGACTACGTTTAAAGAAATTGTTAGGATAACATATGAGTACAAATTATAGCTATTTGAGATACTTAGTACCCTGCTGACTGAAATCTGTATAAAGACCTGTTAGTCTGCCTTTTTCACTTGGATATATATTCTTCCACATAAGAAGCCAGTTACATGCATTTGATTGCCCTTTTATATGTACTGCTAAAGGGCAATATAAAGCAGCATGTTGGAACCACTCTTGTGCTTACTGTCTTCTTGTGGGAATTTTTATTTGGAGGCATCTTCCTGAGGAATTTAGGGAGTAGAAGCATGCTGCAGAGGAATAGGATAGATTCTGAGCTAATATGAACTGCCTGGAACCCCATTTTACTCAGGGGTGGCCTGATGATTTGTCTCAGCTGAGGAGTGTCTGAAGGAGTAATGCTGATTGGCACTTGGAGTT
The DNA here is from genome assembly GCF_964211825.1 of Aythya ferina. Lineage (NCBI taxonomy): Eukaryota > Metazoa > Chordata > Aves > Anseriformes > Anatidae > Aythya > Aythya ferina. The sequence goes on along the minus strand of NC_140296.1, from coordinate 125,930,751 downwards.
GACAGTGATTGCAAGATGATTAGATAGCAAAACAGGTGACAGATTGACATAATTGCTAGATGTGTTGCAGAGCTTGAGTCCCAGATCACTTGCTCTATCAGTGGAATATTGGTAAAATAAATTGTTGTTAGGGATAGATTTTGAAGGTAGCAGTTAATGTTTCTTTTACTTCAACCTGTGTTGCAATAGCCTTTATCTCCTGTATCAGTCCTGATACCTTGTATTTGACCTACAGTATGGCTCCATAACAATTTAAATAGGTCCATCTTGGTTCTGTATTTGTTGGTTCTATTCTCATCACTTCATCACTCTACTGTATCAGCAATTGTCTGGTTCAGGACAAAAATACAGAAAGCTACTCACTTTTCTTTTTTTTTTTTTTTTTTTTTTTTCTTTTTGTTTTTTAAATCTCCTATTTGGTTTAGCTCTCTGAAACAGCTCACTGTTGTAAGGAATGAGCATGAATGTTACTGTGGGAGAGGAAGAAGTGTTGCTGGAGATGGGAAGCTATATTGTAACTTTATTGGTTTAGGTTGGCTAAGCTCCTAAGTCTCATGGATATATGCTCTGAGTGTCCAAGACAGAAGATTTCTGCTTCCACTTTATAGTGGCTTGAGAACAATTCATGTGCAGTCACCACTTGCTCTAGTAACTGCAGTCATTAAAGTTATTGAACACCACCAGTTTGCAGAAGCTCAGAGTCTAGTTTTATGTATGATACCATCCTTAAATTGAGTTATACCACTAGCTAGTCATGTTCACTGCTAAAAGCTTTTCTATTATTTTCACAGCTGATTCCTTATGTTTCTTCCTGCTGATGAAATTGTGCTGTTCTATTGATTCGTTTCCCCTTTGAATTTTGCAGGACGCAGAGAGGTTTCAGTCCTATAGCCAAGAGCTGGAGTGCAAGCTCCTGTCGAAAGAACAAGAACTGGAACAATTGGTTCAAAACCAGAAAAGGGTATTAAGAGAGATCCTCAATTTTAATTTTTTTTTTTTTAGATTATTATTTTTTTTAGTTTATTAATGTGATTTTTCTTTAGGTGCCATTTTAGGTACCAAAAATATAAGTTGGTGTGATGTGGTTCTGTCAAACTGTGATCCTCTGTTACTTTTGTATCATGGGTGTAGCTACCTGAGCGCATTTAAAAAACAGAGTTATGGCTGCTAGATTTCTATGTGTATGCTTAGGAAAATGTTACCTTATATATGTAGAGCAGTTTTTCTTTTATATAATAAAATGGGGAAAAAAATGATATTCTCCTCAGGTACTAGGTTAGTTTTATGAAATGTAATATAATTCTTCTGCCTGCCATGTGCTAATGCCCAGACAACTCAGGAATAGGCTCTTGGAGCTTGTATCTTTACTCAAAGCTTGTACCAGCTGTTTCTTTGCTTGTTTGGGAGGATTCAGCACTACAAACTTAAAATGCTCTCTTCTAAACAAATGGGCCTGATACACCTTTCTCTAATAATTGTGCATCTTCTTGAATGCTACTGGCATGCCTGCTTGTTGATGTGTTTAAGAAAATAGAATCAAGCCCACTGCTCTTGTCATTAGTTCTCTTGTATGGCAACAGCTTGTCAAGTTCCCCTCTTAAAGCCTACTGTGTTTTATTTCTTAAAGTGCATGGCCTACTTGGGAAAGCAGACTAATTCTTTATGTGTAAACTTGCTGTAAAGTCCCTTCAGCCCCTTCAAGGTCAGTAAATTAGAGAAGGGAAAAGGAGGTAACACTGGAATTTAAATGAGCAAACATTTAAACGTTTGCCACACTGCAGCACCAGAGCAGAATAACCTGTCCTTTGAAGATGTATGTGGAGACACAGATCAGGCATTTTCAGTCTGAAGCTAACTGAAAAACTATAAGAAAATATTTATTGTAATTTTGTAATGATTTTAATATTCTCTTTATTTATTTATTTATTTATTTTTAAAAGTTTAAAGCTCAATTATCAAGCAGCAGTTCTGTGAAAGCCTTTTCCTGTGGTTGTCTAATATATTTGTGTTCTTAATTGGTATAAAACCACAGAAACTCTTCAAATGTTTACACTCAGTTTTAAGCATGGTCTAATCACATAACACTGGAAGAAACATCAAAAAGTTTTGTCTTATATTTACCTTATATATCTTGGAAAACAAAACAATTCTGTGTTATTTTCTTTATTATTATTAATCTAATTTTATGGTTACTTTTTTCTATATATTGCATTATCAGTTTGTAAATTTTATTTGTAATTTCTAGTATAAGGGTGCAGAGGACATTATAAATGAATTTGCATAAGTCTCAGGAAAAGTGCTTTGGAAGGACAGGATTTTCCTATTACTATAAAAATTACACTTTTTTATGGAAAGGGAGCCTATGATGTACAAATGGAATTCTCTACTTCTTATTGTATGATCAGTATTTTATTATTTTCTGGTATAGTTGCCTACTCTGAAAGCTTAATTCAGTGTTATAGACAATGTTTTTTACATGTATTTTTTTTAATTCCTAATAATCACCTCTGAAATGGACTCTCATCCTTCCTCAGATCTGCTTTTGTTATACTATAACCCCACCATTTTCTGATATTACTCTTCATTCATCTAGATATCAATGTGTGCTAGGTTATCTTTTACCTGTCTAATGTTTGCCTAATACAGAGAGCACTGTGTCACTTTCACCTTCTCCTCTTGCATGGAAATATACTTTGACAATTAAATCTATTCTTGGTAATGGTAGCATGGTTTAATTAAAATTGCCATGCTTGATTATATGAAAGAACCTCTTGGGAATATACTTTTTTTTTTTTTTTTATCTTTCTCCCTCTCTCTCTCTTTTTTTTTTTTTCCTTCCCAATATAATTAAATTATTCCTGTGGTGGAAATGATTATCAAAAATGTGAAAGGAAACTTACAGATGAATTCAGTGTTGTTTCTGCTGATTTAGCCAGAGGGAGGCTCCCTTTTGAGGGTCATCTGCCTGACATGACTGAAATACTGATCTGATTCCATACTGACTGGTCTTCTGGAGTCCAGGGTTCCTTTCCCTAGGCCTTTTTGCTGGCTACCATGATCTTGAATTGTTAGCTTGCTCCCATGCTGGGTAGCTTAGACAGAGGACAAGGTATTCTCATTAGTGTTCCCAAAGGGATGAGTGACACAGAAGGAAGCACTGGAGACAAAGCACGTCCAGCATAGCATTGAGGGTAATGAGACTCGTACTAGGTAAAGAAGGCAGGTGGGAGCCAAGGAAAGTGCAGGAGAGCTACTTTGCTTCTCACTTAAAACGATGAATTCTGTGCTGATGGGAGTTTGATCTTGGAAATCTGAGTGAGAGGTCCATAAGAACACATCAGCATTCAGTAGCATACAAAAATGCAAATCAAATGATGGGATTGTTAAGAAAGGCATAAAGAACAAAACAACCCCCAACCGTATAATACTGTATAAATGCTTCATTGTTCATTTGCACCTAAAATAAATGGGGGGTGGGGAGGGATTTGCAGCTCTGATAAGCAGCTAATTACACCTTTTTGCAGTTTGATCTGGTGCATTTTTGAAATGGATGGAATTCAAGGATAGAGTAGAATGGTTTTGTTTTAGTGTGGCATCACTATGTCTCTATGGAGGGCACCATATGTACTACATTCATATGTTGGTTTTGACAGAAATAGCTTCCCTATTCAGCTGACTTCTACGACTTGAATTGAAAAGTCAAAGTGCCTCAGTTAGTTATAATACTTTCTCTTCTCTTTTCTTCCACCCCAGTTGGAGCAACAATGTACAGAACTTCTCAGTGGCAAACAAGAAACCAAAGTAGAGAATGCCAAGCTGAAGCTGACTAACCAGGAGCTGCTGGATGACCTAGTGAGAACTTCTCATGATCTGCATTTGGCTCAACAACAGTTACAGGTTCTTCAGGAGGAAGCATCAAGGCTAAATGAGGAAAAGGAAATGTAAGTCATCAACTGATGTGATTCTAATGCTTTTGCCTGGCATGCCGGTGAGTTTCCTTCTCAAGGTACTCAGTGTTGTGATTTGAACCTGTGTTATAAGCAGAAACCATCAACAAAGCCAGTTCTAGTCATATTTCCCCAAGTAACTCAACATGTTTTTTGTTGTAGCATGCTGGCTTCTGCAGAATCTTTTGCTGCTTCTTCAAAATGTGAATGTTCTCCTCATTCCCCCATTTTTTGAGGTTGTTTAGAATAATAAAAAAAAATAGTCTAAACTAGTTTTAAAAGTATGTTTTAGTTTTGAAATACCAGTGAAATTAAAATTAGTTCTGGCACATTAATCCATACTCTTCAAAGCTCTATTCATGTGAAGTTCACTTCTCCAAATGTATTGTGACTATGAGACAACTAGGATGTACTTCTGTCCATCAAAAGCAAGTCTAATTCATCATTTTTGACCAAGGAGCTTGGCCAGCAAGATAAAAGGCAGCTTATGCTGCTAAATTAAAGCTCACACGAGGCTTTGTGGTGATCCAGACCATCATTTTGTTGAAATGTTTTGGATCTCAGATGCTGAATGTAAAAATATTTTTCAAGAAGAAATATTTACGATTCATATTTTGAAGGGTAAAAATGGCCTTTAAGTGACAGATCAACCTGTCTTGTTCTGTTCCAGCCTTCTGCATAAGGGGAAATATACATTACATTGAAGTTATAATTTGCAGAAGAGTTCATTGGAGGCCTTCTAATAGAAAATGTTTTTTCAAAAATGGTCATGGATCTGTAAAACTCTCTTGTTGCCTATGGAGAGCAGATGGATGACGTACAGTGGTGTGCATATCTTGCTAGAAGAAATAAATTTCATCAGTCAACTATGTAACTCAAGAATTGTGGCTATTTGGCATATTTCAAATGTCATAGTCTTTTCCTGTTAAGCATCGTGCCAAACTCTAGTTAGTTACTGCTAATTTATTTTTTCTTGAAGGTATAAACAATGAACGTTGTTGATAAATGATTGTTTAAAAACTGGCACTGTGTTTAGAAGCCTATTTTTAGGTTTGCATATTTGATGTGTGATTTGGAAGTAGGCAGTAGAAATATTCCTCCTCAAGGCAGTTTGTTTCCTCTTTGAGGCCTCTATTTTCAGATCCAGAGCAAAGACTATGGAATGATCTGGTTTTAAAACTACAGAGGAAATCAGCCCAGTGGTCAGACTGCTACAACATTTGCAAAGCACTTTGGACTCAATAGTAGTTTATGGAACCAGATCTCAGCCCTACTCAACTGTACCTACAGTGTTGTTTTAAACATCTGTATCAGTCTGGTAAGACCTGAGTTGTTGAAGCAGGTGTAATATTCAGACTGCACACAGGAAGAACTTGAGACTTCACAGAACAGCATAACACATTTAAGGCCCGACATCATTGCATGAAGTTAAAGCAAATGGTGTAAATACAGTACAAATATCTGATACTCTGCATTCAGCGTTTAAGGTTGTACAACTATTTAAGTCATGAACTGAAAATAACTTTTAGGGATTGCAGACATGTGAGAATGACCTGTGGTCGCAGCAGGAAGATAAACTCAAATTTTGGTTAAATTGTAAAATGTTGCATGGTCTTCAGTGGCCATGAATGAGAAGGATTTCAGCTGTATGTCTTCTCTGAATGATGTGTCAGTATCAACATAAACTAAGGTCCTTGGATGAAGAAATTATAAACCCTCTATCTTTTTTAAAAAGAACCCCTACTTCTACCTTTGCTAACTAAAGCTGCTGTGATTCTTGTGGGCCTTGGGCTAAATAAACTTCTTTTCTTAAACTAGTAACCAATCATACAGAAAAATGTCTACAGGTTTGGAGAAGCTGAAGTCTCAAATGTGGATACTCCTAGAGGGAAACATTTAAGCATTTTGCTACCATGGTTAGAAAAATTTTCTGTATTTCTTTACATTACAGAGAAGTATACCGTGTGACAGAAACCTTACAGAGGGAGAAGTCAGGACTTCTGAAACAGCTGGATTTCTTAAGGTAATGCAAACCTTACTTTCAAGAACTTCTTACATCATTCTAAAGATGTACATTAAGGGATGAAATGATAGTAGGTTATACATTCAGTTTATGTGTCTCAATGAGATCTACAGAGTGGCGTCTGTAAGAAGAGGCCAGGGGCTTCTCTTTGATGAACACAGCTGTTTTTAGCCAGTTCCAGTGGACCTACTGCAGGACACAGCTGAGCCCAGAAGCCAAGCTCATGGTAACCCTTGGAAAGCATATTTAATAAAGGGCACAAACCACTGTGCAGCAGTAGAGAGAGGAGTGAGAAAAAATATGTGTGAGAAATGATCCTGCAGACAAAATGTCAGTGAAGAAAGAGGGGCAGGAGGTGCTTCAGGCCTCAGAACAGAGATTCCCCTACAGTCCATGTAGAGCCTATACAGGAACAGGCTGCTTGCAGAATCAGTGACTAGTGGAGAGGAGCCCCATAGAGGAGCAGATTTTCCAGCAGGAACTGCAGCTGGTGGAGAACTCCTGCTGGAGCAATCTTTTCTTGAAGGACCATAGCCCATGGACAGGACCCACACTGGAGGAGTTTGTGAACGATTAGCCTGTGAGAGGGACCCCACCTTTCAAGGGAAAAGTGTGAGGAGAAAGGAGCAGCAGAGAGGAACTGGTGTGGATTGACCACATTATCCTGTTATAATTCCCTGTGCAGTGCTTGGGAAGAAGTAGAAGAGTCTTGAATGGAGGCATGAGTTTCAGTCTGAGAAGAAAGCGGAATGTGGGACTATGTTTCTAATTTTTCTTCATTTCTTACCATCCTACTCTATTTTTAAGTGACAATAAATTTTATTAGTTTTCCCAAAGTTAAGTCTCTTTTGCCTGTGACAGTAATTGGTAAGTGGTCTGCCTGCCTTTATCTCTACCCATGAGCTTTTCCATCATATTCTCTCCTCCTCCTGTCCTGTTGAGGAAGGAGCATGAGGGACTGCGTAGGTGGGCAGCCAGCAACCAGCCAAGGTCATCTCACCATAAGATAAATAAACAAAAGGTAGTAAGATGGGTACAAAAAGCAATCCAGCTTTTAAGCCCTATTCTTAGGGCAGTAGAAGACAGTAAATGTGAGAGATGTTCTTTGTTTTGGCAATTTGGTAACTGGGACAAGCTCCTTCCAAAATGTAAAACAAAACAAGACTATGAACTGTTCTAAGCTGCCTTTGTGGCAGGAGCCTGGCCACTGGAGACTTGAAGCTTGATAAAAGTCTCTGTTATTTCTAAAGTGATGGAAATACTGCCAAAATGAAGAAGACTCTTACCCAAATGTGTTTATTTGTAAAATTACATAAAAATATACCCAGCTAATTTTCTCTGTAACATTTGTGTATTGAAAGACTTCAAAGTTTGGAGTTGTGTTCAGACAATTGTAACCCTTTTTTAATAAGCAGCAATTTTAGTTTTGTTTGTTCACTGGCTACAGGTTGTACTTGCCTGTAGGCCTTCACTCACTACGTTTAGTTCAGGAGCTCTGATTTAAAATTTACCTAAAACACTCCCATGCTAAAGTTTGAGGAATTTGCAGCCTTTTTCCTGTAGGCTGCTCCATGTGGGATGGTGTTGCCTGCTACTAGTAAGGGGGCAATAGATAGAAACATTCTATCAGTTCACCAAGGCTGCAGTGGCACCTCAGTCTCTTTTCTGGCCAGGCCAGCAATAAACGGAGACAATGAGTGATGTACTGAGCAGGTGTATTGTCAGATTTCATCAGAGCTGGCTGAATGCCTAGAGTCTACATTTCTTGATGTTTTCATCTTTTCTGCATAATGAATGAAGCTGGATGTTCTTCTAGAGCGACTTTTCCATGGCTGTGTGATGATTAAAAAGCTTATGGCCAGCTACGCTCCACCAAACTGCTTTCTCACTCCCCCTCATAGAAGAACATGATGAACAAAAAGAAAAGCCCATGGATTGAGATAAGGAGTAGTTTAATGACAGGAAAAGAGAAAGTGAAGGCCATGCAAAAGCAAAAGAAGAAAATTTTTCTCTACTTCCCATCAGCAAGTAATATTCACCCATGTTTTGAGAAGCAGGGCCTCAATATGCATAGCAGTTGCTTGGGAAGAAAAGAACCTTCATGACTAGAACCCCAGATTCTGCTTCTCCTTCTCCAGCTTTTATTACTAAACACGATGTCATACAAAATATACCTTTTGTCACTTTAGGCCAGCTGTCTTGGCTATGTCCCCTCTCCACCTCTTGCCCATCCTGACCCTACTGGCTTTTGTGAGTTGGGAGGAGTTGGAGAGACAGCCTTCATGCTGTGCCAGCATAGTTCAGCAACAGACAAAATACAGGTGCACTACCAGTGCTGTTCTGGCTACAATTGTAAAGCTCAGCACTATATGGCCTGCTGTGTAGAAAGATTCATCCCAGGAAGACACAACTATAGCTCTCATTGGTATGTAACTGACCTTCACAGATCTCACCAGATGAACAGAGGTAGTGTTCATTATACCCTCTCCTCATTAAGAAGTCATGTATACTGTGAAAAGCTTTAAATATTCTAATTCAGAGTAAGTAAAAGCATATTGACTAGAACTGATTTTGATGTATTAAAGCATTTGTTTTGATAAAGTACAGAATGAGGGCCAGATGCCAGCTGGCTTTGATTGGCATAGCCCCACCGAAGACTCAGTAGTCCAGACAGGGAGCTGACTGTGCTAAGAATATAAATAGAGCATGATTAAGGGTGGAGATGTGCCAAATTAAAGTGCATTTTTTCTTGCTTTTTACACAGTCAGCTGTTCAGTCTGTTGGTGTTGAGTAGAAAATCCAGAAGTTTTATATACTTGGCCTCAGTGTTTCTTTTGTGTTCCCTCTTTGCAGGGAGAGGAACAAACATCTCAAAGATGAACGTGACATATTTTTACAGGTAAAGACTATCATTTTCAATCCCAGTGTTGAACAAATACATATAAAAACAGCTTTGAAATATGGGTATCAGAAGGCTGTGAAGGAGATAGACTTTTATGCTACTCCTTTTTTGCTCCATTCTTAATTTATATCATGTTCTCTCTTATGTGAGCGTATGATTTTTAAATGTACTGAATAATTTTTAAGAGCTACATTTTTGGTATTATAAAGTTGGAGCTATCTTAAGGAAGATGAACCTATTTTATAAGAAGCTAGGGTTGCAATCATGAGAGGATGAAATAAACTAAAAATGGAACAATTAAATTGAGATAATTATTCAGTCAAGAGTAGCTGATCTGAAGCATTCACAGAACAGTACAACATGTGAGTACTTGAATCAGTACCTGAATATCTGTCAGTATTGGAAAAGAGCAGATCATATTAACTTTTCATCCAGCAGCAGAGAATGATCCCCTAAAAAGTTCCAGAAGTACCCTGGCTTCAGGAGACTAAGACCACTTAGTTTACAGTTATTTGTGTTCTTATCCCTACAAGAAGGTGCTAGGGTAAATTGCCATAGATCTACTGATTTTTCATGTCATTTTGCGGCTTTTTTGTGGTTCACTTTGTTTGCAAAGATGATTTATTCTTGCAGGGTCTGGAATTTCCATGTTCTGATCGTCTATCGGTCAGAATTTTAAAGCATTTATGCCTCTAGAATGTTTTTTTCTACATTTTTTCTGTCATATTCATTGAGTTATTTCAGCATAAGTAATGAAGACAGCTAACCATAATGAGCAGGAGTAAATTAGTAAAAGTATTCTATATTTGTGCAGCAATGCAAAACAAGTGCTCGAAAAGCCAGCTGGAAGCAAAGAACAGGGTCTGTCATTGGGAAATACATAGAAGGCAATGTGCTGCCTAGTAGGTAAGAACTTTTTTATTTATTCCCTAATTCTTATTTAAGTATATTAGGCTTATATAATGGTGTGGGAAATTTTTTCCCAGGATTATTTCCTTCCAATATTACTAAGCATTTGGACTTTCCAAAGCATGTATTTTTAAAGCGTCTTATTTTAAGATTGATGTGCTCTCTAAGAAATTTGGAAATAAAGAGACAATTTTTCATTTAAAACAAGTGTCCAGTCTCCAAAGGCAAGAGACTTCTGCAGTTGTGGGTGATGGGAAACACAGAAACATACCCATTGCCCAGTGCTGATGTGGTACAATGTCCTTAGTAAGTCCTTGGAAGTGTATGCTTCCTCCCTTCTCATTGTAAGGGACCAGTAAGTAGCCCAGTTGTAAAGTATGGGAAGTTGAACTAGGGAAAAATGGGGAATCAACTCTCATCTGCATGACTGTGAACTTGAAATCAAGAGGAACAAGATGGTGATCTCAGTGAAATACTATCATATTTCTTTTGAGGCAAAAGGAGCTAGAAAGAAGACTGCTGTGTCACTTGGAAATAGCAGCTAAGACAACGTCCCCACCAGCCCAAGATCATGAAATGTAGGAAGAAACAGGATGCAGAGATAAATTTTTGTAAGTTCAGTACCAAGAAGTGGAGTGTGTTTGGCAAAAGCAATCATGACCCAAAATTCATATAAAAATTTAGATGGGAAGGGACCTTTGGATGGTTGTAGTCCAACCTCCCTCTCTAAGCAGGAATAACTCCAAAACTAGATGAGGTTGCCTAGGGCTGTATCCAGTTGAGTTTTGAACATCTGGATGGAGTTCCAGAAGTCTTTTGGGGAACTTGTTCCCTTGCTGCATCAGTCTCATGAGGAAATGTCATTCCCCTTATCTGATCAGCATTTTGCGTACTGCAGCTTGCATCTGTAGTCATTGCACTTACCTGAGAAGAGTCTTTTTCACTACCCTTTTACTTTCGTAAAATCCCCACTTGGCTTTTTTTTTTTTTTTTTCTCCTCCCTTTTAAACAAACCCAGCTCCCTCCTACCTGCAAAGAGAGAATTAAATCACACATAGAAAGTGTCTAGATGAAGTGGTTGTTTTGTTTTTCCAGAACAGGCAGATGTTTGTGTGTGTACATGAGGAAATCACAATAGAGAAATTTACTGTAGCTATTCCATGAGGTTAGAAATGAGGCTAAACTTATGTTTTTTCTCTTCTGGTTCAGGCTTCCCCTGGAAGTTATTAGCTTTCCCCATGATACTTGTACTTATTAAGCACACTATATACATACACCTTGTGTGATGAACTGACTTTTCAGTAGACACTAGACCGAAGTAAGTATGCCTGCTGCAAGTAGTAACAACATGAGAGATTAAATTCAGTTATACTAGGAAAAAAACAATAGGAAGCTAGGCCCAGTATATTTTTTGTAATCTATTTACTTTTTCTCTCTGTCTAGCTGTTCATTTGAAGATGATGTTTTCAATAACTCATCAAAAAGAATGAATTCTGCTGGATTGAATGGATTTCCCTCTGTTGATCCTGATGCTGGAGCCACTGGAGGAATGTCTAAAGCATCCCATCTCCAAAGAATAATATCAATTGAGGAAGATCATTTACCCCAGCTTCTTGATAGGTCGGTTGATAAGCAGCTGAGCAAACAGACAGAAGATGAGAGTACTTCTTTTGAGATGGAATTAGATAAGAAAAACACAGAATCATCAGTGGAACACTCACCACCATCTTCTAGAGGGCAACCAGCAGGGAAGGAAGCGCTTTCAAATGTAAGGGGACAAAGGACCTTGGAAAACATAAAATGATATGGTGTTGAAGGGGTTACCATAACATATTACTCCTAGAATCTAAAATTGTTTAGTTTTCTCTTTGTAAGTAAAGTCCAAAAGATTAGGCCATTGCATGAACAGGGAGATGGAAATGTACTGAGGATTAATTTCGAATGTGCAAAGAAGGAAAACTTGGCCTAAAGAAATGGTAACTGCAGGCAATGTCTTTTTACGTCTGCAAAAGCAAAACCCAGCAAACTAGTAACATATTTCTGGACAGATTTGTTGAGTATTAGAAAACAAATTATGAAGGATTGTTTAGGAAAAGAGAAGTTAAGCCTTCTAATAAATGACAGAAGAAATCCACCAAAGAGTAGCAGTTGTCCAAAAACGAAGCAACTCTCTTTTAGACATTTAAATAGAGAAATTGCTCTTTTTTTTTTTTTTTTTTTTTTGTCAAAAAGTGATATTTCTCATAATCTGATAATTTTCAGTCAGCTTTGGTAGCTGTTACATTACCAGAGAAATGATGAGATAAATATCCTTAATTTATTTATTATTTGAAAAGACTTTTAATTGACAGATTAAAATCCAGATTTTTTTCAACTCTAGATTTTATGTGCATGTTAACAGTGAATTTGCCATGCAATAACAATCTGTAAAACAATATGCTTGAAAGTACTTTTGTCTTCTAAATCCTGTTGCACTCCTATTGCTTCAGAGCTAGCTGTGCTTGTGATCTAAGTTTAGTATCATTGTTAAGTATTACTCATTGTTAGATTCTTGAAGCACATATTAAAAAGATTAAGGCACAGGAAAAATAGGTATGTTTGGTCATAATTATATAGTTCTTTTAGAAAAAGCAAGTGTATCTCAAACTATGATAGAATTATGCCATGGTTGCATAATAACTTCTAAGTGGTACATTTTAATAATAATAATAAAAAAATAGGGCACAGAACAGAGCTTCAACCTTTGAAATGATTAATGTAACACATACTTTTTGCTTGATTTATGATTTATTTTGTATTGCATTTTCAAAGTATGGCATCATGGGACTTTGGTACAGCAAAAGCCAGGTAGATCATCAAGTCCAGCTAGAACAAACCTGTCTTTTTGCTCCATTTTAGCAGTCATGCCTTTTGAAAGCATATCCTCTCAACTGGGTATGAAATGGGCCTTCCCTCAGATATTGTTTCTTTATTTTAAAAATTTAAAAAAATCCCATAAATGGTTGAGAACAAGAGGGGAGAGAAAATAAGATACCAGAAAATGTCTCCTGCCTGTTTGTTGAAAACATTTAATATCAGTTTCTAAAGAAGCAATGTGAGGGTAAACAGGAAGGCTATTTCCAAAGGTCACTTAGAACTGGGCATTCCAGTTTTGTTTCTATGAAATGTCAACACCCTGCATCAATACTTCATTTGACTGTGTTTTTTTTTTGTCTTCTCTTCTCTTCTCTTCTCTTCTCTTCTCTTCTCTTCTCTTCTCTTCTCTTCTCTTCTCTTCTCTTCTCTTCTCTTCTCTTCTCTTCTCTTCTCTTCTCTTCTCTTCTCTTCTCTTCTCTTCTCTTCTCTTCTCTTCTCTTCTCTTCTCTTCTCTTCTCTTCTCTTCTCTTCTCTTCTCTTCTCTTCTCTTCTCTTCTCTTCTCTTCTCTTCTCTTCTCTTCTCTTCTCTTCTCTTCTCTTCAAAAAAAAAAAAGTACTTAAAAGAAAAACACATCAGGGTATTCGTTTCTGATAAACTCGTTTTCTGTATGGAATTGAAATATGTACATTGTCCTCTTGTCCTGCTGACAAGGCTGAAAGAATCAATCCTGAAACATTGCTTGTCTCCAGATACAGTGGAAGAGGAAGGGCTGCCAGCAACCATTCAATTGACAGCATTCCATTGTTTGGAGCAGTCTGCAGGCTGTGTGTCTCCATGTCACAACTTTTAGTCTGATGATTTTTTTGTACAACTTTGCATTTCCAAAATGATGGCTCTTGGGACCCACTACTCTTTGACCATGGGATTTAGACATCAGAAGTGATCTTTCTTCATCCAGTGCTAGCACACTGATTTCCTCTCCTGATAGAGTGAGTGGGCTGGGAGGAGCAGTATTACTTTTTTCAGGGTAACTGCATCTAGTTTTCCCCTGGAGCTCAAGAAAACTTCAGAAAAGGTAAATCCCTACTTGCTGCATCATGACTTATGAGGTGTGAGTCTCGGGGACATATTTAAACTAGACTGGCTCCTTCCTTCTGCTTCCAGTCCTTCTCTCCCTTCATGTCTTGCTGTTCAGGAGGATCTGCAGTTTAAATTCCTGTAGGATCTAGAAATACTTGTGCAGTGGTGGTAAAATGATTCCATAAAATTGTTTTGTATGTAGTTCACTCAGATATGAAGTCCAGTTCTTCTCAGTTTTGCATTAGGAAGAGGAAGGACCTGAGACAACCTTTATTTTTCAATTCATCGCCATCTGTTCTTGTAGTCTACATGGCTTTGTATTATTGCATTCCATGATCTCATTCTGTACTATACTGAACTCAGGCTCCTACCTGTTGGCATTAAACTTCCTATTCACCAAATATTCACAATCATTTAGCTTATAATCCTTTATGATCTACTGCATCTTAAGGGAGAATAGAACCAATGTAAACTTTTTCTCCTTTCAGACATGAACAAGTCCAATCCTATCCTATGGAAAGTGGTTTCTGAAAGTGTCTAAGAACTTGGAGCAACAGCTCTTTTATTTTGGGAGATAATAGTCAGGTAGAGCATTTTTCTAATGGGAGGCTCTGAAAAAGAGGCTGCAGTTAGCATAAGCAGAAATGTGATTGGAAGAATCATGATGGAAATTAAAATAAGACCTGTCCAAAGCCTCTCTCTGAGATGTAATTCCTCTCCCTCTGCTCTTTCAATATGGAATATGAACCACCATGTTTATATGTACTGTCTTCCACAATTGTGTTAAATTGCACAAATTTAACAAGCAACAGGTATGTTGTTTGACCTGGCTACCCTTTATATGAAGGCCACTCGAAAGACATAGATAGCGAAGCTGTTTTCAGACTGCATTGTAATCTAAAGAAAATTTACATTCTAATGCTCTTGCATTTTCCCATCAACACTTTGTTGAAGTGGACTATAATGTATCTCATCTCTTTGTATGCAGTGTTCAGATGCAGTGTTGGAATAGTATTTGATTAAGGTGGGTTATTTACACGAGTGGGCTTGATCCATCTAAATGGAAAATTATTGCCTCTGGTGTCTTTGAATCTTAATGCTACTGAGGAGTGTATGACCACACAAGTGTCTATAAAACAGACAAGTTATTTCAGGTCATGTAGTACATTTATTTAGTTATTGTTCTCAGAAGTACTGTAAAAAGAGCGCTAAGCTGATGGTTGCATGTTAACTTGTTTTATCTCCCAGAGCAAAAGACTTACAAGCTATTAATGTTTTTCAGAAGAGATGAAAATGTGCTTTAAATAGCACATTTATATAGTGTATTACCAGCAGGCTACAGTTGCAGTGGAGTTTGGCATTTTAATATAAAAGAAGTGGAAGAAGTGGATAAGGAATCTCTGTATAGATTTCCCCAAATTTACAGCAGTGAATTAATTTTTTCATAGAAAGGAGGACAGCAGCTTTTTTTTTTTTTTTTTTCCATGCATTGCTTATGCTTTTTTTTTTTTTTTGTAAGGCTTCAGTATATTTGTAAAAAACATTTGCAATGCAAGGCTTTTAATTGTCTTGTTTGAAAGGACTGTCAGGCAAGGGATCCAGTTCTGATGTGTCCTTAAAATCAGCAGACCCAGAGATTCTACATGTTAAATACCTGGCAGACCTCTCCTTTCCCTTCTGCTTTCCCCTTTCCTCCCAACCAAGACAAAACCCAGAAACACCCAAGGCCTTTCTCCTCTTTAGCAGCATTAGGAACATACTCTCCCTCCCATCTTTGCGCACATTAGGACAAGAGGCCAGCTGGGGCACTCCCTGCACACCAGCTAGTGTTACAGTTCTTTTTTAAGCAACTCCTGATCTATGTACAAAGAGAAGGGACTTGAGAGTAATGACCTACTTGACAGAGAACAACTAGTCACTGGATGCACTTAGCTTAGCCTGCAGTAAACAGCACATGGATAGGTAGAACAAATTGTTTTTCCTCCTGCTTAAAAAACTAAATGACAGAAACATAGCTGAATGTTAACAACCTGTTTAACTGAGCCTAGTTATCTTCCTGTCTATCTCTTTCCCCCCGTGCCCCACCTGTAATTTTAAACAGATGTAGAAGTACAGTAATTCTGCAGAAGCTCTTGTCTCCATAATAGAGCAGGGAGAGAGTCTGGTGGTAGATGACACATGCAGAAATTATGACTTTGCTTCTTTTATGTAGGTGAAGATGTGCTGTTTCCTATGTGTCATTGGTAAAGGATGAAACTACTGAGCAGAGTTCTGTGAAGTTTATGGGTTTTGATTTGCAGGGGCAAATATAAATTATTTTGTTTTGGCTGGTGTTGAGCCAATGCAATTTCATGCATTTTTCAATCTAGTTTCATGTCAAGGTATGTATTCACTGTACCCCCAGATCTCAGTCCAAATCACTGCGCTTCAAGTGATCTGGAATAATGCATAGCAAACAACCAAAACCCTGAATTATTTTAGGAAACAGAATATTGCTTTATAAGTAAAAGAGAACATGACAGGATAAAATCTCTTCTTTTCCCATCTCAGTTAGCCTTTAAAACAAGACAAACTGGAGACAATAGTATTTATAGTAAGAACAGTGGAAGACTAATTTTTGCTCTTACTTGAAGGAGGAGGTAATAAAATCTGTCCCTGACCGCTTATTCAAGATAATTTTTGTGGGCAATTCAAGTGTCGGAAAGACTTCATTCTTAAGACGATTTTGTGAAGATCGTTTTTTCCCAGGCACAGCTGCCACTGTAGGTAAGTCTACGAAACATTAATACTATTATTGCAGTAAAATAATAAATAAATACTATAAATACTACAAATAATAAGAATAATAAATATGTAGAATCAATACTGTTATAAAAGTATTATATTACTGTTAAAAATAATCTAGTTCCAACCCCCTGGCTGTGGGCAAGGACTCCTACCTCTAAATCAGGTTGCTCAAAGCCCCATCTAACCTGGCCTTAAACACTTCCAGGGATGGGGCATCCAGAGCTTCTCTGGGCAACCTGTTCCAGTGCCTTACCACCCTCACAGTAAAATAATTTCTTCCTTATATCTAAACTAAACCTACCCCTGTTTAGTTTAACATTATTACTCCTTCTCCTATCACTACACCTGCTGACAAAGAGTACCTTTTCTGCTTTCTTGTAGGCGTCCTTTTAGGTACTGCAAGGCCATTTTAAGGTCTCCCCAGGAACTTCTTTTCTCCAGGCCAAACAAACCCAAATCTCTCAGCCTGCCTTTGTAGGATAATCCTATTGCCTTCAGTGAAGCTAGAATTTCATTGTAGGTCTTGTTGTTTTGAAACTGATATCCTACCCTGTGGACTGTGGTGTACTGTACCATCCCACCTCCATATCTTATTGCCATCAGTCCAAATAATATGACTTTCTTTAAAGAGAAAGTAAAAAATCTGAATTATACTTAAAGATTTAACATTATACAAAGCCCCAAAGACATATAGTAGACCAATGTTTTCAAAGCTAAATGCTTACATTGTAATTGTATTGCCTGAAGTTTTAAAACAAACTTTCATAAGTCCAACACATAATCAAGGTACTAAAATTAGCAGGTTATTTCAATGCAGCTGACTTACTGTAAATGAGTGGTTCATTATATTTAGCCTGTATTTATGCCTTACTTATTCTGCAGGATATAGAAAATGAAACATTTTAGCAATAAAATATATTTAAATTAATGTATTTATCTTGCATTTGTGACAAGCAAAGAAAATTTAGGTGACCAGGTCCTGTAGTTACCTTGACTTACAGGGCAGATAAAGGCATCTGAGTTTAAATTTCTATTAGTATGTTAAACGTCTAAGTTCACATTAATGTCAGTGAAGATCTAAGATGTTAGTATGGAGATTTTAACTCATTTTGGCACTACAGAATATCACTCAAAAGGGTAATATTGATATGCTTCCCTAGACTCTGAGGTCTTATACAGTGTGTGCTTGCCTGGACCTTCCAGAGAAAAAGCATAGGGATGTATGTGATGTTTTCATCTTTTGGCTTGCCATACAGAGATCATGCAAATGCAATGGCAAGCAAGTATAGCTTTGATTTAGTTTTCACATCAAGCAGTTTCACAGCTGTGGATTGTTATATGCCTGTGAAGATACAGTTAAAAAACAAATCACCTGGATAAAAGTTTGTTGTTGTTGTTTGTTTGTTTTTGTTTTTATGACATTTTTACAGAACAGTTCAAATTTCTTCCCTTGGAATACATGCAATGAATATATCCTCCATCCAGATTTCTTAATTACATACTGAACAAATTCAGGCTTGGATGCTTCTTCATTTATGGCAGTGGTAAAGAATCCCATGATATGGAAAATGAACACAAAGAAATTGTTGGTGACCTCTTGTGATCCCTTTCAACCAGAATTATTCTATGATTCTGTGATACAGTATGGTGGGATACAATAGAGTGCACATTGTCATTAGGAGGAGGCAGTGACTGATTAAGATTATAGTTATTGTTATAAATATCCAGAAGATACTTAGATCATCAGATGATGGGGGAACTGGTAGAAGATTCATTAAAACTTCAGATATTTTTATCTCATTTCCATTTATCCACATTAAAATTAGGGGAAAAAACCTAACTTAATAAGTTCATCTCCTTCTGTATTCTGTGGAGAACCTCCTCTCTTCATATTCAGTCCATATATCTTCAGCATTTAGCTTAGGTTCCACTGTCCCCTCAGTGTGGTACCTTGTGTTTTTCCACTAACTGTAGAAGATATCTGCATGGCTAGATGCAGACTAAATGATGAAATTTCAGACTACTGAAGTTATAAAGCATGAATTCCAGCTCAGACTGGAGTTGGAATAAAATAGCTCAGACTGCTTTGAACTATCAGGGGGAACATTTGACTCATGTACCCTGATTTGGAAAGTTACCTTATAGTTTTTATAAAATTAAAGTACTCTGCTAATATTCAGTATTTTATTATTGAAGAAATTCCATCAAATAAAAGCTCTTGCCTGATAGTTACAGTTCATGGACATAAGTTTTAATGTGATATCTATGTTGTTACCTTTCTGAAATTGTTGCTATTTGCTGGAACGTGTTCTCAAAGGTCAGACTGAATATTTAAAGAGACAACTTGCTGTGTATTTCTGTCACAGGTGTGGATTACAATGTGAAAACCATCACAGTAGATAATACCCAGGTAGCCCTACAACTCTGGGACACTGCTGGCCAGGAACGGTGAGAAACAGAATATTTTGCTTCCTTGAAACATCTGTTTAAAGATCAGTAAGCATGGACATAATTATGCTTTTCATGAAAGGATCAAATATAGGAATATTCCTAACAAAGCCAGTGAATTAACAGTTTAGATCCTTCCCTGGCAACAATAATGTGCTGATTTGGTGCTGAGTTATCCATTCAATCACTGTCAGTCTGTAAAGAAATTCTTATTATAACTCTTAAAAGTATAATATGGTATGACTTCTTCAGGAGGAAGGCTGATTTTAAAATGTACCTGGAATTATTTATATAGCAGAAATTGCCTTGTTAGTTTAAAAAAAAATAAATTATACATACACACACATATATATATATTTATTTATTTTTTCTCACTGAAGGAATCCCTTTCTAGTTCAAGATCTAAAAGGTTTTATAAATTTTCAATGGTAATTTTCTTCCCTATCTCCTCACCCATTCTGGGGTTTTCTATTACTAAAAGCAAGGATAATGATAATGTTTTGAATTTCCTAAAGAAAATGTGGGAAAAACAAACAAACAAACAGAAATCTGTCTACTTTAAGGCAGAACACTTAGCGATGGAGAAATTTCTTCTCCATGCTTAAAATGAAAGAGGGTAAGGAAAGTTAAGATGTGTAGATGATTATCCAGACTAACCCAGAATTGATTAAAGAAGGCAGAGGGTACTTTTCAAAGCTCCTCTCCAAAATATTTTTTGCAAAGAACTTATTTGCTGTTGCAGTCATTTCTGGTAGTAGTGGCCTCTGGAAATCTTCTGCTGAATGTGAAAATGGGGCTGATTTACTCAGGAAGATGGTATTGCTTACCACAGTTCATGATATGCCTCACCTTTCAAATAGTATCTGCAGTGAAGAATGGTATCACAGCTTCTTGCTTCTCAAGTTAAGGAATTTTAGAATTAATATGTAAACAAAATTGATGACATTTTAACCCATATTAAGACTAAATGATTAGAAGAAACTGTATGGCAACATCCTCCTTTTGTGGTGGGTGGGGGTGAATTATTGTACAATTTTACTGATGTTTTCACATTGCTACTTCTGCTGAAGAGATGTATAAACATTCATACTTGCAGGTACCGAAGTATTACCAAGCAGTTTTTCAGAAAAGCTGATGGTGTCATTGTAATGTATGATATAACAGCAAAAGACACATTCACAGCTGTCAAGCAGTGGCTGATAAGCATTGAGGTAACGTGACATAACATTAAGTCTAAACTTTGGTGTCACTATTCTCCTCCTTCTTTCAGGCAGGGAAGATTAGCAGGGCAAAGCACAGACAAGTCTGTTTCTTGCACTGTAACAATTACATTTTTGTTAGTGATTTTGTGCTGTACAGTTACCAATAAAGCTGTTTTAGACACTCCGCATATATAAAAATAATCACAATTCCAGGATTTTAAGGACTTAAAATGAGGGCTGGGGAAAGTCCAGCATGGACTCCTTTACTTTTTCATAAAGGTTATCTAGCTGATGATGTGTATTGGATCATCGCTAACACTAGGAGGTGCTTTGATTCGATGATGATGGTATGATGATCACTAAGTTTAACAAACAAACTATAAACTTATAGTTTAGAAACTTTATAGTTACTATATAAACCTGTAGTTTATATAGTATCTACATTCAGTACTATGAAACTGGTTCTTAGTAGACAGTTCAGTTTCCTGGGGATCATCCTTTCAACTGCATAGTAAAAATCATAGTGCATATGCCAGAGTGGCTTCTGTTAATTTTCTTTCTTTTCTCTTGGTATATCTCTGTGGCTCACAGACAACATATGGAGAATGTGAGCAGCTGAATTTGCTTATGGCCAAGGGAAAATAAAAATAAAACCTAGGCTGCTGCCATTAAGGACTGTGTTGCTAGAGAGAACAAAATGTGACTATCATTGTAAAGTATTGCTTCTGAAAAAAGCAGGGAACAAATTGGCCTGCCAAGATCATTTAGACCTGTGTTCTAGTATAATGTACTGTTTTCTTTAAAGGCCAGTAGGTGGTTTTGCAAGTTAAGGACTTAATTTTTCAAATCTTTCCTAATGGGCATAGTTAATCCCCATTTGAGGAGCTCTACTGAGGAGCTCCAGTAGTAGCATGCATTTTGTAAGAACTAGCCTTTGTTAATATATGATCTTAACAAATCAATGGCAGTTATGGCGTTATGGTTCAGTATGATAAAAGCTAGAGGAGAACTCCCATTTTCGATTAAGAAAAATCAAAGGTTATGGTCAAAATCTTTTTTTTTTTTTTTTTTTTCCTAGTTGTACTTGTTCACTCACCTTTACTGACTAATTTTGTTTTATACAAATTGGTGCTAAGTTGAAGACATACAACCAAGTCCATTTCCCGCTGTGGCATTTGGACCACTATATGAATGTATTTGTTGTGGTAATTCTAATAATTTTCAGTTTTAATTTGTGCCTCTTCCAGGTATTTTTGTGCCTATTCTGTGTGCCTCTCCACTATTTTCTATAATTTATTTGTGGTAGCTGTACCCAGAAGTTGTCATTAATTTCCCATCCATGTAATTAGAAAAGTAGTAGCTATTAACAATGTCAAAGCCTGTGTAACATGATAGTTTTCTCTATCTCATTTTACTATAGAGATTGATGGGCTTCTATGATGGCCTGTTATAAAAAAAGCAAAATTGGTGCAATCTCTAGCAGTCTGTCATATTTGTACCTTTTATCCAAATTTAATTCCTGATATGTTTGTATATAAAGCACCATGCTAATATGTGACGTCTTAATTTTTTTCTTGCACTGTGACATTTGTCTCTTCTTATGCTCTTGGTCTGCATTTTTTTTTTTTTTAAGGAAAATGCTTCATATTATATTTATCCTTCAATCTACAGGAGGAAACAGGGGAGAATGTACCTGTGCTTTTGCTGGGTAATAAAACTGATAATGAAAAGGAACGCGAGGTCCCTAATGGAATGGGAGAGCATCTTGCTAAGGTACTATACTTAGAAGTAAAGTCCTTACAAAACTTGAAGGTGAAGGCTTTTAAATGGAGTCTGAAGGTATCTAAATTCATAGAAGCACAGATTATTTTTAATCAGACAAGTATTTTTAAGGATGAGGAACCTGATAATACTTGTCAATGTAGGTGTCAGTAATGTTAGTGCTGATAATTATAGTAGTTATAAAATCATCTAGATGAAAAAACAAAAGGTGAGTGGTGCCAAAGATATTTAAGAATTCATTCTCTCTCCTCTCCCTCCTCTTTTTTCTTTGTGCTTTCTTTTTCTCTGTTTTTTCCCCTTCTATTTTTCTCTCCTTTTTTTCTCTCTTTCCTCTGTGGATTGATTCCTAACAGAGAGATAATCTGGGGACCTTTTCTCCCTCCTACCTCATGTAATACCACAGTAGACCATCTGTTATTCCCATGGATAGTAGGAGTAGAAAATGTGTTTACTTTTAGTATCTTTCCATCCAGTAGAGAAAGAAAATTAGTAGAGTTAACAGTCTGCATCTATGAGAGCACTGGTTATCCATAGGCCACATGGATAGCATTGAGGGACTGCAAAGATACCTGTTTATAATTCCTGTATACCATGCCCATCAGCTTTTCTTTTGTAATTTGGATGCCAATGCCTACAGAATAGTCATTTATTTAGAAATAAGTCAGACCAGTATTCATAAGAATTAAACTGAAGTGGTAGGAATATAGCTAAATTAAACAATCTGTTGGGTTTCATGTATGTACTTGTTTCTCCTTTGAAAACAGATTTACAGCTCTGCTTGCTGATGGTCAAGAGAGATATAAAAAAGATCTGAAATACAGTTGAATTGTTCTATAGGAAAGAATGCTGCCAGGCACCTCTGTGATCAATTGACAGATTGAGAGACAGATCTTGTTTTATCCCATGTTGATTATTCATACAGCCATTTACAAGCATACCTCCTAAGTTCACGCCCATTATTTTGTTTTTAAAGGAGAGCAATATCAGCCTTGACCTTGATTTATCAAAGTTTCTTCCATTAAGAAATCTGTTTTATTTTCTTGTCAGCATAGAAATGCAGATAATATTGAGACCTTGGAGGATAGGAGGGATTCCAGAGTGTAACACGGAGTACTTCTGTGAAAAAACAAGTGACACATAGATGCTAAACGGACAGAGTAGGTGTCTTACATGTCATTTAACTCTCTTAAAATATTGCACTAGTGAAACTAAGATGAATCATTCCAACATACAGAATGCGCAGCCCACCAGGCCATTAATTGTAACATGTTATGCAAGAAAATAGAATATTTTACTTAAGTAAAATAAAATAGTTTTCAAATGGAATATGGTTATAATCAAATGAATGGATTTGAATGACTCATCTGAATGTTTGAATGTGCTGTTTGAGGGAACTAAGGCAAGGAATGATTAATGACAACTGATTAATTTAAAAGCAGCATAGACATAATTAAATTATAACAATGTGCTCACTGAGCTAATAATAACCACATATTTTAATGAAATATTAATTCTTGCTAAAAGGCAGTGTGATTCTTGTGAAACCACATAAAAATATCTCTATTAGTTAATGCAATTAAATTGTTTATTTTGTGAATAATCCCAAGAATTGCTCACATGTATTTACCCAAAATACAGGGGGCTAGATGCTGAGCTGATACAAATATGCACAGCCATATTATGTGAAAATGATCATGATATTATGTGAACCTGTTCATGCAGGAAAAGAATCAGATGAGCCTGTCCACCCAGAAATCCATTAGTTTTCATGGACTTTTTCCAAGGTTTCACAGGATGTGATCATTTTTAACTAACTTTTTCTAAAGTCAGAGTAATGTGTACTTTCAAAGGCCATTGCTGCCCAGCTGTTTTAGCTCAAGTTTTGCTTCAGACCCAGATCTTACAAGTCAGTGTACTATAAATTCAGGCAGGGCTCCCATTACAATTTATGTCACAAACCTTCTTTGCAAGGCAGGCATCACAGTTCATTACTAAAAGGAAGAATGGCATCCTGAAGGGGAGAACTGTCTATTCCTCATCACTTGAGAAGACTGGCAGGTGCAGCATGATACCCCAGGAAAAGGAGAATAGAATGAGGATGGGGATTCTGGACAGTATCATAGGGAACAACAAGGCTGTGATGAAGCTTATCTGTAGTTAGATGAATTAAAGATAGGTATCATGATCGTAAAGAGAATTAACTTTGCAGGGAAAAGACACAGACAAAACAAAATGTTTACATGTAGTTCAAGACTGATTGAAACTCTCTTGATAGAGCTAATGCAAGTATAAAGAAAAATAGACAGAAAAAGGGCAAGTCTATTTGATTTTTTTTCCATAGAGAATCCAGAATGAAGTCTCCATTTAATAAATTTCTCCTTAGCTTGATTCACTGATCAAGAAAGAGTTCATATGAGGACAACAACAACAATACAGAATATGTCCAGATCACAATATGGACAATCCCAGAACAGCCAATGCTCTGTTTGAGTGGATTGGTGTAATCATTGCTAATTATTCAAATAAACTGGCTTATGATACAGGCATTCAGGCAGTATGATTTTATTTTGACCCTGCAGTCTTCCTGAATTATCTTAAATGGGCCAATAAATCATTCTGTACCTCTGTTCCTCAGGTGTAAAACAATATGATAATGCCTTTGCCAGTCTTGTCTGTGCAGACTGCATAAGCTTCATAGGATGAGGACTATTCTCAGAATCATGAAATGTTAGGGATTGGAAGGGACCTTGAAAGATCATCTAGTCCAATTCCCCTGCTGGAGCAGGAGCACCTAAATCATGTCACACAGGAATGTGTCCTGTCGGGTTTTGAAATTCTCCAGAGAAAGAGACTCTACAACCCCCCTGGGCAGCCTGTTCCAGTGTTCTGTCACCCTCACCATAAAAAGTTTGTATGTGTTCATACAATGTTTCCTTTATTAACCTGGCAGTACCATTATTGTGCAAATATTGCTAATGAAGGGCATATTCTTGGAAAGATATTAATTTACAGCACAGAAATTTCCCAGCTCCCACTGATAATCATTCATTTTCTTCATTGTTTTTTGGATATTTTCTGATTTATGTATAGCTCTTTAATTAATTGCCAGTGGTCTGCCAGGTTCACCAGCTAACTCCCTAGATGGAGATGGAAGACATTTCTGGAGTGGTTAATTATGTGTCCTGCTTTCTGCTACATTCTGAGTGATGACACTTAGCATTTCCAGGCTGACTTCTCCTCCAGAGAAGGATCTGTTTGACAGACTGACAAAAATAGCCAATTAATATCAATTAAGTTTAAATTGTTATCTCTCAAAAAAATTGCTCTGCCACAGAGCTGTTGTCAAAAAATCCATTCAGATTCACGCCAGCATAAGGTGTGTCATCACTGAGAGTTCTCCTCTTGTGAAATCTGTTGTTTGTGGGGAAGAAAGATGTAGGAATAGCATCACTTTCTACACGACTGACTTAAATTAGTTAGATACTGAACACAGTATTTTTTCTATTTGAGTTCTTATCAGCTGAGCAGAAAAAAAAAAAAAAAGGAAAGAAAGAAAGTAAAAAGAAAGAGTGTAAATTTGATTTCAAGCTTCTGCTTGTGTTTCCAGTAAGAAATTTGAGCAGGTCAACATTCAGAACAAACATTGCTTCATTTCTTTTCTCTCCTGGTTTGTGCTTTTCTGACCCTCCAGAAATGACTACAAGTGGTTAAAAGCACTTGCAGTCATTAGTTTGGTTTATGTGTCATTGGTTTGGTTCATGAGATTAAACCATATATATATTTACAACATATTGAAAACTGACATTTGGTAACACTGAATCCTTTTTTATACCTGCTAAAATAAGATACCATATTTATTGTTATGGAAATTATGCAAGTCAATTGCCATAACAGCATTCAACTTGATATTCTACAGTGTTAGAAAGCAAAAGGAAAAAAAAAAAAAGTGCATAAAATACGTAACTTTTGTTTCTTGAGCTACTGACTTACTACTTTGAATTTTAAGTTACTGTCATAAATAGCAAGAAGACACACAGAAAAATGGAAAGTGAATAGAAGGTGGAAGTACAGATACATAATAAGGGCATGTAATAATACCATTGAAGGTAGGTGAGCTTCAGCATAATATCTTGTGCAAGAAGTCAGATATCTGTTTTGAAGTGGATAATCTGTCATTCCGTCTCAAATCAGTTGTCATCATTGATTGCAGTTCAGGCTTTTGTGCAGATGACCTCCTGATTTTACTGTGATAAGTCTTCTGCCAAATCACTGATAATCACTGATAATGTCGCTAGGGTTTGATCCTTTTATCCATTGATCTTAATTGCAACACTCCCAGAGGCTGCAAAACCAAAGGTGCAGGCTGTCTGGGAAAGAAGGTACAGAAAAATTTCACAAGTACAAAAAATGAAATATAATTAATTAGTTGTTATTTTTTACTGAGGTTTTTAGCTTGTCATTTGACTGCTGGAAAATATTAGTCTCAAACTGTTGAGTACAGAAACGCTACTGATGAAGATTTCTGAGATTAAAAAAAATAATAAATTGCTGGAATTATTTTCACCTGCATTGTCAGGCACTCAGTGATGCTGTAATTGCCTCCTCATCACAAGAAAAAGTTTCAAGACTTCATTACCTTGCAATGTGTGTTTGCATTTCAGCTTTTGAGAGATCAGGTTCTGTGAAGGACACAGTACAGAACAAATATCTGTTAAGAGATGCATATAGTTCGAGGGGGGTCACACTTAGACTTGTTTTCTTTTGTTATTTACTGTTAGCTGTATAATAAAAAAGATGTGATTTTTTTTCCTAAAATGTTGTATTTTGGTTTATTTGAATATTTCAGTGTATTTGTGTTGCTTTTTTAAACTGAGTGAGAAATTGTGCAAAATTAATTGAAAGAGTCTTTCTCTTTGATCCTAGGACTACAATTTAATTTTCTATGAATGCAGTGCATATTCTGGGCACAATACCAAAAAGTCTGTGCTTCACTTAGCTAGGTAAGACGAAAATACGGTCTACGAATTCTAAACATGCCTGACTGTTCCTTGTCACTGAGTGAATTTTCTTTGCTGAATTAGTTTGATAGGAACTTATGGTGATGAATTCTTTGTTCCTTTTGAATTGTTCTGTAGCCTGCCCCTGTCGTGTTCCAAATGAGCAGTCACTCAGGTTCACACCGAGTATCATGTAAACTAATGAGGCTTTGCATGGACCCAGAAACACCTAAGGTGATGCTAGGAAAACTGAGGGTCTTGGGTATTGTGATAGCTCTTGCAGAAAGTTCTTGGAGGTTTGGAGAAATATATTTGGAAATGAACACTACTGAGTCCCTGAAGCAGAGCATTGGAAGTGCTTTTTTCTTCCCTCTGCTCACTGCAGTTATCTGCCTCAAGGCTGGGAGAGAGTGAGAGATGGATTTTTGAAGTTATATTGTCCCACTCTACTTTGCGTTGGTGCAGCCTCACCTTGAGCACTGAGCACCACAATATGAGAAGGGTGTAAAACTATTAGAGTTTTATATCTAGGGTAACAAATATGGTGAAAGGTCTAAAGGAGAAAGATGTAAAATAAACAGCTGTGGTAACTTGGTTTGTTCATCTTAGAGAAGAGAGTGTTGAGGGCTCACCTCACTGCAGTCCTTACAATGTCCTTACAAGGGGAATTGAGAGGGGAGACACTGATCTCTTCTCTCTGGTGACCAGTGATATGACTCAGGAAATAGCATAGCCAGAGGAAGTTCATATTGGATATTAGGAAAAGGCTCCTCATTGAGAGGGTGGTCAGGCACTGGACCAAGTTCCCTGGCAAAGTGATTATGGCACCATGCCTACTGGAGTTCGAGAAGTTGCCTTACAAGTCTGGTGGCCTTCTATGATGGGCTTAAAGCATAGGTGGATAAGGAAAGAGCAACTGACATCATCTGCCTGGACTTGTGCAAAGCATTTGATGCTGTCTCCCATGATATCCTTGTCTCTAAATTGGAGAGGCATGGATCTGACAGATGAACAACTTGGTGGATTAGGAATTGGCTGGATAGTCATGTTCAAAAAGAGTTGTGGTCAACGGCTCAATGTCCCCGTGGAGATCAGTAACGAGTGGAGTTTCTAAGGGGTTGGTCTTGGGACTGGCACTATTTAACTTCTATGTTGGTGACATGGACAGTGGGATTGTGTGCACCCTCAGCAAGTTTGCTGATGACACCAAGCTGCGTGGTGCAGTTGACATGCTGGACAGAAGAGATGCCAACCAGAGGGACCTTGACAAGCTTGAGAGGTGGGCTTGTACAAACCTTGTGAAGTTCAGCAAGCAAAGTACAAGGTCCTGCATCTGGGCTGGAGCAATCATAGAATCATTAAGATTGGAAGAGACCTTCAAGATCATCTGATCCAACCATCACCCTACTACCAATGTCAGCCACTAAATCATGTCCCTAAGCACCAGGTCCAACCTCTCCTTAAACACTCCCAGGGACAGTGATGCCACCACTTCACTGGGCAACGCATCCCAGTGCCTGACTGCTCTTTCTGAGAAGAAATGTCTCCTCATTTCCAACCTAAGCCTCCTCTGGTTCAACTTAAAGCCATTCTCTCTGCAAGGAGAGGCCGAAACCCAGCTCCCGACAACTTCCTTTCAGTTAGTATATTCTTTCTAATACTACTCCCTATTTTTCCTTCCATATCTTTCCAAATAGCTCATTGGATTATTTTTTCATATACTGTATTATAATATACAGCATCTTCTAGATCCCCTTTATTCCCTTTTAAAGATAGCCATTATTTTCACCTCTGCAACCTTACACTTTACAAGTTCTCTGAGATCATAGAATCATAGAATGTCCTGAGTTGGAAGGGACCCATAAGGATCATCGAGTTCAACTTTTGGCACCACACAGGTCTACCCAGAAATTCAGACCATATGACTAAGAGCACAGTTGAAATGCTTCTTAAACTCCAACAGGCTTGGTGCAGTGACTTACATCCCTGGGGAGCCTGTTCCAGTGTGCGACCTCCTCAGTGAAGAACCTCTTCCTGATATCCAGCCGGAATCTCCCCTGTCGTAGCTTGACACCATTCCCTTGGTCCTATCGCTGGTCACTAAAGAGAATAGATCGGTGCCTGCCCCTCCACTCCCCCTTGTGAGGAAGCTGTAGAGCACAATGAGGTCTTCCTTCAGCCTCCTCTTTTCCAGGCAGAACAGGCCAAGTGACTTCAGCCACTCCTCATACGTCCTCCCCTCTAGGCCCCTCACCACCACCGTAGCCAATTTCTGGACACTCTCCAACAGTTTCACATTCTTTTTGTACTGTGGTGCCCAGAACGGCACACAGTATTCAAGGTGAGGCCGCACCAGTGCAGAGTAGAGCGGGACAGTCATCTCCCTTGATTGACTAGCAATTCCGTGCTTGATACACTCCAGGATACGGTTGGCCCTCCTGGCTTCCAGGGCACACTTCTGGCTCGTATTCAACTTGCTGTCAACCACAACCCCCAGATCCCTCTCTGTGGGGCTGCTCTCCAGCATCTCATCCCCAGCCTGTATATGTGGCCAGGGTTACCCCGTCCCATGTGCAGGATCCAGCACTTACTCTTGTTAATCTTCATGCGGTTGGTGATTGCCTAGCTCTTCAGTCTATGCAGATCTCTCTGCAAGGCCTTTCCAGCCTCAACAGAGTAAACAACTCTTCCAAGTTTAGTGTCATCAGCAAATTTGCTCAAAACAACCCCAAGCACAAATACAGGGTGGGCAGAGAATGGATTGAAAGCAACCCTGATGAGGACCTGGGGGTGTTGCTTGCCAAGAAGCTCAACATGAGTTGGCAATGTGTGCTTGCAGCCCAGAAAGTCAACTGTATCCTAGGCTTCATCAAAAGAAGTGTGGCCAGCAAGTTGAGGAAGGGAGGTGATTCTCCCTCTCTACTCTGCTCTCATGGAAACCCCACCTGGAGTACTGCGTTCAGCTCTGAGACCCCTGGCAGAAGAAGTACATGGATGTATAAGATTGAGTCCACAGGAGGGCCACAAAGATGACCAAAGGGCTGGAAAACTTCTCCTCTGACGAAAGGCTTAAAGAGATGGATTTGTTCAGCCTAGAGAAATGAAGGCTCCAGGGAGACTTTATTCTGGCCTTCCAATACCTAAGGGGGGGGGGAAGTGGGGGAGGAGGAGAGCCTACAGGAAAGCAGGAGAGGGACTATTTATCAGAGAGTGCAGAGATAGGAGGAGTATATGCTTTAAACTAAAAGAAGGTAGGTTTAGATTAGATATAAGGAAAAAATTCTTTTACTGTGAGGGTGGTGAGGTACTTGGACAGGTTGCCCAGAGAAGTTGTGTCCCCATCCCTGGAAGTGTTTAAGACCAGGTTAGATGGGGCTTTAAGCAACCTGTTTTAGTGGGAGGTGTCCTTGCCTATGGCAGAAGGGGGTTCAAATTAAATGATCTTTAAGGTGTCTTCCAATGCAAACCATTCTATGATTCTGTGAAAGGTTTGGACAATGTTCTTAGACATATAGTTTAATTTTTAGGTAGTCTTGTGTGGAGGTAGGAGCTGGACTTGATGATCCTTGTGCGTTCCTTTTAACTCAGGATATTCTGTGATTCTGTGATATAAAGGCTGGGGGTAAAAGTACTGTTAAATCTGTCCCTGTTAAACTATTTATACAGGTGAAAACACTATTAACGAAGGGGCATATATTTAACATTGTTGAAGTTAGTGAAATTTTGGCAGAGTCAGGTAATTGATGAACATCTAGATAGCCAGTTGTGTTTTTGTTTTGCTCCAGCCTCAAAAATAACAAATGAAAGTTACTGCTTTGAATCTATCTAACATAGCAAATGCTAACAATCAGCACCAAATTCATTTTTCTAGCTAAATGAAAAAGTAAGTTTTTCATGGACCCACCATAATTATACTTCTTTTTTGTTTGTTTATCAGTTCACAAAAATCTGCCATTCTGTTAAAATTTGGACAATTTTATATATTTTTTGTACTTGGGGGAGATGTTTTTGTTTTGACCTCTTCTGTGTATTATTGAATTTTTCTCAAAAGTACTGTTTCTTTCTCCCAGGATTTTAAAGGAACATGAAGATAAAATGAAAGAGAAAACCATTGAACTTCAACCTGATGTGAATAAAAAGTCTTGCTGTATTAGGCCATAATATGCTGGGGATATGTTTAGACAAAAGGCTCACATTTATAACACACTACATGGAACCATCAGATTTGCCTTATCTTCCAAAAATTTATTCTGCTGTGTTTGGAACGTAGATGTAAGTGATCCCCAAAATCCTTGTATGTTCTTATCTTCACATTTACACTGATTGTCTTTAGTTAGTTGCAACATGTTTGGGGCATAACAGTCTGTTATTCTGTTTTATGCCTAACACCACTGAATCCTGCTTTGTGATCAGGTTTATAGAAGCTGCTGCATTATTAATAATAAAGAACTTTTATAGGAAGAAAACCACTTTGAAAGTGAAGTAGATTTTACTGGTGTGGATGACATCTGAATAGTTCTGTTTGCTTCACTGCAGGATCAGGTTCTTCATATCCTGATTTTGTGCTGACATTTGTCATTTGATTTTTTTTTTTTTTTTTTTTTTTTTGTGGTGGTGGTGCTTTTTTTAAAATCAAAATAGTCAGCTGCTTAGTTGCTTAAAACCAGCACACCAGCAGTTGTGAATTTCAGATGATATTTCAAAACTTAGTGTGAAATATACATGAACAAAGAGCTGAAGAACTTTGAAGATTATCCTAAGTAGCATTAATTTATTCACACTACAAATTGTTTCATATATGTACTTGATGAGAAGCCCTTCCTCCCACCTAGATGTGCTGAATTAGGTATGTCCATACAGGCCACTGAGATACCGTGGAGCCTTGCCTGAGTTATTACCAAATAATCTGTGATGTTTGCAGGGTGAAGGGGTACCATGGAAAGATCTAGCTTAGTTTCCAGAAACAAAAAATCATGGTGATACACTGGCTAATTAGCATTGCACTTGGACCAAAATCCCGGGCTCTTTACCATATTTGCCATGGTTGTATTGCATTGTGTTCCAGAGCTTGATGTGACCCTCTATTGGGCTAATAGTTGCATGGTGTCCTGTAGAAGTCCCAAAGCAATCAGGGGCTAGCTTGAACATTCAAATAAATTCACTGTCATAGGTAAAAACATAGATGTACATAGGAAGCCCATTTCACTGTTATAGATGGTTATAGCACAAAACGTATTATGGTCAATGGAGCAGCTTTTTGTCTCCAAAAGTCTACTACAGAAGGTTTTGTGCCAAATATTCCTGAGGCAGAATTTTTAGAAATGGATCTTTTGAGGAAGATTTTGAAAAACATTATAGCGTTTGAGGAGTACATAACAAAAATCTCACTAATCTCATCTGGTGGGGTTTAACAATGTTAAGAAAAAATCCCTCCTCATCTACCAAAATACATGACTGATTTTTTCTAAAGTATCTGCCATACAGCAGTTTGCTTTTGTTTAACCAGAGCCTGCTAACACTGAAATACATGTACAGTGCTTGAAATCAAACCCATAGGGATTTGTTTTAGAAAACCATGGTCCACCCTGGATCATAAAAAAAAAACGAATGTTATAATTACTTTTGGAACCATTTATAGAATATAAAATGAAAATGAGAAACTTGAGCGTAGGTCACCCAACCAGCACATGATCAGCAGTCATTCTTGCTGGCATTTGACTTCAGTGAATCCAGCTATTGTGATAAGCATTCAAGAACGATTGTTCATGATGGTGAGTTTGTTAGCAAAGCAGAATCCATGGCATAATTTATTTCTTCAAAATATGAAGCAAAGCTATAAATATTTTATGAGAATGTTACAGACATTACATTTTCAATTCATTTTCTAAATGTTTTTAAAAAGTTATTTTTCATTTGAGTAATGAATTTGAAACTAAATGGTAAAATTAAGCAACAGTTCAATAAGTAATAATAAGTAGAATTTTTCAAATAAAAACTTTGTCAGTACATAATTGTGCTCTTTGGATTTCAGTCTGATCAAAGGTATTTATCTAGTGGCAATAATTATACGGTAAAGTTTGGAAGCTTCCACTTATAACAATTCCTATTTCACACCACCACTTAACTGTTCTTTCTCATGAGTTGGGATCCAACTACGACCCCTTTCCCTGTCAAGTAGAATAACCAGGATTTTTCCTCATATTATCAATGTCAGATGTACCAAGTAGTCCTAGATGAGCTTAGTTGTTGCTTTTTCTGAGATGATTCCTGGGAATCTGCTCACCCAAATGAAATACCCCTCCCCTTGCTTTTATTGAGATGCATTCAAACTCTCAAAGAACAAAAAGAGCATTTGTTTCTGAATAGGAACAGGTTTTCTGTTGGCTTCCCAAGACCGATTACTGATGTCTGTTACTTATTGTGAAGGGATGTGTCACTTTATCAAGTGTTACACTTTATTCATCATGGGAATCTAGCCAGACTTGAATTGCTTGTGTCCAGTTTTGGCTGAAAGTGAACTAATGCAACCCCCTAATTTAAACCTCAATAAAAACAACTATTTATCCCAATTTCAATCAGGGAAGAAGCATCATTGATTTAATTATTGGCTTTTCTAATTGACTGCAAATATTCTCTTCTCACACAGCAGGGTGTTTTCTACTCCATCAATGTCAGAATTAGCAATGTTTCTTCCAACCTCTATCGACCTCAGGAAGACAGTTTCAAGGCTTAACACCAGCTTTTATACAATACCACTGTATTTCACATTCAGGTCCTTAATTGTTAATTCCCTGAAGACCATTCTGTTTTTGCAAGACAATGACATATGAGTTGGATCTTCCTCATGTGACTTTTACAGGAGTGCTTTTATTTGGATGTATTTTAGTGTGCACAGAAAGTTTGCAAGCAGGATAATACGGAACTTGAGGGAAGGCAATGGTAAGGAGTGACTGAATCCTGGGACCAAGTGGATATCTTTTTCTTTGTTCACCAGAGGCAAATTTGGTGCAGTCTAATATCCATGAGGTATCTTTCATCCCAGACTAATAAATATGTCTGCAGTTGTTCTTTTTCTCAAGTCCAACAAAACCCAACCTGACTACATATTGCAAAGATACAGATACACAACACTAACATCATCAGCTGCACAGATAACAGAGAACTGTGTCTTCACTGCTCATCACAAGCAGTGAAGCTTATAAGCTACAAAATTAGCAGAAGAGACAGGCAGGGAAGGAAGGGTGGGTGTGTTACCCTCTGTGTTAAGTATTGGATAGGTTGTGAAGAGTTCCTTTTAAAAAACAGCCAAGAGCAGGTTGAGAGCCTGTGGGTAAAAATTAAGAACCAGAACAACAAAGTGTGTTGTGGCTGGAGTCTTCTACAGGCCACCTGACCAAGAGGAGTCTTTTGAAGAGGCCTTGCTCCAACTGCAGGAAAGCATTGCACTCACAGGCTCTCATCCTCCTGGGGGATTTCAACCATCTGGATGTTTACTGGGAAAGCCACGTGGCAGAAAACAAGCAATCCAGGAGATTCCTGGAGTCCAATGAAGACAATTTCCTCATCCAGGTATTAGACAGAACAACCACAAGAGAGGCATTACTTGACCTGGTAATCACCAACACAGCAGAGCTCATTAAAGAAGATTGGAGGAAGCCTAGGTTGCAGTGACCACACCCTGGCTGAGTTTGTGATCTTGAGGGATATGGGCCTAGCAAAGAGCAAAGTCAGGACCCTGAACTTCAGAAGAACCAACTTCCAACTGTTCAAAGAATTAATGAATGAGATCCATCCCATGGGACATGGTCCTTAGGGACGGAGAATCTAATCAGAGCTGGCAAATCTTCAAGGATATTTCCTTGGAGCGCAAGAACTCTCTATTCCCATATGTAATAAATCAAGCAGGGAAGGTAGGAAACTATCGTGGCTGAATAAGGACCTGCTGGTCAAACTTAGGCAAAAGAAGGAAATGCACAGACAGTGAAAACAGAGCCATGAGCACTAGGAAGAGTACAGAAATGCTAGATTTTTATTAATGATCGAACAGTATGGTTACTCTGGAGACTACACAGTGCACATGTAACACAAGCCAGTTAGCTTAATAAGCTGCTAGCAAGTAGAAACAATGATAACTAAAATCTGGCTGCTTCACCTTCAGTGGATCCTTAAATTGTCACTTCTTCTACCAAACGTCTGATTTTAAAGAAATGTGTAGGAATACATTCTAGTACAGAAATGCTGCCTGGATGTGCAGGGATGGAATCAGGAAAGCCAAGGCACTGACAGAACTAAACTTGGTGAGGGATGCAAAGAATAACAAGAATAACAAGTTCTACAGGTACATTGGCCACAAAAGAAAGACTAAAGAGAACATATCACCTCTGCAGATGAAGATGGAGAACTGGTAATGACAGATGTGGAGAAGGCAGAGGCACTTGACAACTTCTTTACCTCGGTCTTAACTAGTGGTCAGGCTTCCCACATCTCTCGAGTCTCTGAACCTTTAGGTGGGGGATGGGGGAGCACAGTCCCTCCCACTGTAAGTGAAGAGCAAAGTTTGGGACCTCCTGATGCAACTTAACAACTGCAAGTCTATGGGCCTTGGAGACGTGCATCCCAGGGTCCTGGAGGAATTGGCTGATGTAGTTGCCAAGCCACTCTCTATCATATTTGAAAACTTGTCTGTCAGGTGAAGTCCCTGGCGACTGGAAAAAGGGAAACTCACTCGCATTTTTAAAAAGGGTAGAAAGGAAGAATCAGGGAACTACAGAGCAGTGATTCCTTCTGAGATCCTTCAGATCCTCCAACTGCAACAAACAGGAGATGGAAAAGTACAGAGATGCATGTTTATCGGCAAATGTTCTGGAACTCTGTGGAGCTGGCTGGAATCCATATTTTTAATAAAAATGATTTACCCAGACCTAATTTATTAGATCTGTTAATTGATGTGAGGTTCACCTCTTGCCCAGATGCTTTCCCTTTCCAGGAGTTATTCTAAAGGTATGTTTTTAACAGGTAGGGTATGTGTGTGCTAGGCTTGTAAATCATATCATGGATGTTTTTTCAGTTCTGGAAGGGATACAGGAAGGTATGAGTGATCATCCACATGCACACAAATGTTGCTCAATAAACACAGATAGCAACATCCTTCTTTTCCTTTCCAGCTGATCAGGTTCATGCAGAAATTAGTTAGAAATAAGATTTAAATAGTCTGCAGATTATGTGCAGGGCTCAGTCAGATGCGCTCTCTGACCAACAGCTTGTTTGCATAAATCTAGCCCTTTTACTACACTTTATTTTTATTTTTACCATGCTTGTTCTTCCCCCATCCACCTTGGCCCTACCCTTTCTCTAGCCTTCATCTCTCAAAAAACAAACAAACAAACAAACAAAAAAAAAACATTTATATTTCTGATACCATTATATGAGCAACTTTGACTTTACATGGTATTGTCGATATAGTTACCTAGATGCTGCTGGCCTTGCAATTTCCAGGCACAAAAAAGATCCCCTCCTATTATCTGTGGATTTAGCCATCATGTAATCATATAACTCCTCCTTAATTACCTGTGAAGTCCAGACATCACTCATTGTGATATCTGTAAATATTAGCTTCTCACTTGCTTATTTGTTATATTCAGACTTTCTCATGTCAAGTCCAATAGCTACTCACAGCCTGTTTGGTTAGCTAAACCTCAGACCAGATCCTAATCATTTCTCTGAACACCTTAAAAAGCAATTATTTGTTGATTAACACTCACAGAGGATAGGTATGACTAACATGCTACAAGGCTTTACTTTTAGAAAGCTTCATCTGGCCAGCTGGTCATCAAACAGATGTGGGAAATGTAAGCATCCAGTATTTCTTAATATTAATTGATCCCCTGTCTTGCTGGATTGCTGTTTTTTGACTCTTCACCAGGGCTTTATACCTCCTGTCAGTATTTTTCTCAAATCCATCAGAAACCTAGTACTGTCTTAACAGCAATGATGCTTTATTTATCCTTTTTTTTTTTTTTCCTTTTCCTTTTGAATTTATGTTGTTCAGAGCACCCCCATAAAAGCTCACTGGTAAAGATAAGCCAAGGTCATAATGCATTTGTTCATCATGAAACTGGACTCTGCTTCATGAAGCCTTCTCTGGTGGGTTACACAGATTTTTGGTAACACAGGTGACGGCTTTGTACTGGAACAGGTAGGAATCAAAAGCCAGTAGGAAGGGGCATACAGAGCACAAGTGTATTACGCATATTCCTACTATGCTGTGAGAGCACAAAAGCAGTTTAGAAGTGACTAAAGTGCTGAGACAGAAAATTTGAATACAAGAATTGGCAAAGCTACAGGACACTTTAGCTGCAGAATATTGTTTTGTCTCATGTCAGAGTCTTTCTAATAGTCTTTGGACAAAATTCATAGCTTGTGTAACTTCAGTGATGGTAGTATCTTCCTTTAGGGATGTAAACTGCTCCTGTAAATTTCTCTTCCTGGAAAATTGCCAACAAGAGTGAATAAGTAATTCTGCTGAAAGATTGCTTCTTCCACTCAGCCAAATTCATCCCTCTTTTAAGTTCACAAATGTAACTCCTTGACTTAGCAATCTTTCTTCTGATGCAACTTTGTGTATGTGTAAGTTCACAAGTAGTGCTCACCCATGTGAACCTTTTGAGAGGATGATCAGCTGGTAGAAGAAAGTGGAAGAAATGATTCTTCTCCATCTTGTCAGGTACCTTGTATTGACTCATCTCTGTGTATCACGCATGATGCAAATACTATCGCAACAGAGCACCAGCACAACATGAGCTGGCAACGTGCACTTGGAGCCCAGAAAGCCTACTGTATCCTGGGCTGCATCAACAAAAGCACGGCCAGCAGGTCAAGGGAGGTGATTCTCCCTCTCTACTCTGCTCTCAGGAAATCCCACCTGGAGTAATGCGTTCAGCTCTGGGGCCCCTGGCACAAGAAGTACGTGGACGTATAAGAACGAGTCCAGAGGAGGGCTGCAAAGATGACCAAAGGGCTGGAACACTTCTCCTCTGAAGAAATGCTGAGAGAGCTGGGGGCTGTTCAGCCTGGAGTAGAAAGACTTTATACTGGCCTTTCAGTATTTAAAGGAGGGAGGGGGGCCTACAGGAAAGCAGGAGAGGGTCTATTTATCAGAGAGTGCAGTGATAGGAGAAGGAGTAATAGCTTTATCCTAAAAGAAGGTAGGTTTAGATTAGATATAAGGAAGAAATTATTTTACTGTGAGGGTGTTGCGGCACTGGAACAGGTTGCCCAGAGAAGCTGTGGATGCCCCATCCCTGGAAGTGTTTAAGGCAAGGTTAGATGGGACTTTGAGCAACCTGATTTAGAGGTAGGAGTCCTTGCCCACAGCCGGGGGGTTGGAACTAGGTGATCTTTAAGATTCCATTCTATGATTCTGTGACCAATAAAATAACAGCTATGTCTCCACCAACTAGCACAAAAGAAATAGAAACGTTCTTATAGTTGTTGTGTTGTTTTGTTTTGTTTTGTTTTGTTTTTGGATGTGTTTAACAAATGGGAGACATTTGAGAATATATATTACAAATTACAGTCTGACTGTAAGCCCTGGATCCCGTGACACAGAAGAACAATTTCAAATTGCTCAGGGCCCTGAGCAATGAGAAGCCTTTGAACAAAGTACAGTAGCCCTTGGGCCAGTCTGGATGGGATAAGGTGAAAAAAAAGTGCTTTATACCACAGCAGGGGAGCAAGGCCCCAACAAGAGCCTGTGGCAGCAAGCACCCCTTTGGAATTTTGCAGTCAGGGATACAGATAATCTGTGGCCTGCTGCACTCCAACTGAAAAAGAGATACTAGCAGCACATGAAGGGGTTTGAACTGCTTCTGAAGTAGTTGGTAGTGATGCACAGCTCCTTTTAGAACCTCGATTAACTGTGCTGAATGTTCAAAGGAAGGATCCCCTCTACACATCATGCAACTGATGCTACATGAAGTAAGTGGGTCACACTGGTAACACAACAGGGTTGGATAGGAAACCCCAACCAGACACAAATGTGGGAGCTGATCATGGACTGGCAGGGATTTCAGAACATCACCAGAGGAGGAGGTGACGTCTGATGAAGAGATCCCACTGTGTAATAGACTACCAGAAAATGAGAAGCAATATCTCCTCTTCACTGATGGGTCCTGTAGTATTGTAGGAAAGCATCAGAGATGGAAAGCTGCTGTATGGAGCCCTAAACAAGAACTCACAGAAACTGCTGAAGGAGAAGGTGAATTAAGCCAGTTTGCAGAAGTGAAGGCCAGCCAGTTGGCTTTAGATACTGCTGAATGGGAAAAGTGGCGAGTGCTTTAACACTATGCTGACTCAGGGATGGTGGCAAGTGCCCTGTGGGGGTGGTTACAACTATGAAAGCAGCGCGGTTGGCAGCACAGAGGCAAACCTATCTGGGCTGCCGTACTGGGGCAAGAGATTGCTGCCTGTGTAGAGAACGTGGCTGTAAAGGTACGTCACATAGATGCTCATTTTGAAGAATATCAAAACAAACAGCAGGTGGATCAGGATGCTAGACTTGAAGTGGCTTACGTGGATCTAGACTAGCAATGTAAGGGTGAATTATTTATATCTTGTTGGGCCCATGGCACCTCAGACCATCAAGGAAGAGAATTAACATATAGATGGGCTCATGACTGAGATATGGACTTGACTGTAGACATCGCTGTATGGGTTATCCATGAGTGCAAAACATGCACCACAATCAAGCAAGCCAAATGGTTAAAGCCTCTCTGGTATGGAGAACATTTAGTGACTTAAATATGAAGAGGCCTGGCAGCTTGACTATATCCCTCTACCACCAACCTGTCAAGGTAAACACTATGTACCAGCAGTTGTGGAAGCAAATACTCGATTGTAGGAAACATATCCTGTGCCCCATGACACCACCGAAAATGCTGTCCTAGGCCTTGAATAGCAAGTCTTATGGAGACATGTCACCCCAGACATAAATAAATCAGACAGTGAGATCCATTTCTGAAACAACTTCATATACACCTGGGCCAAAAAGCATGGTATTGGCCAGGTATATCATATCCCTTATCATGCACCAGCCTCCAGAAATTTGACCAATACAATGGACTGTTAAAGACTACTCTGAGAACAATGGATGCTGGGACATTCAAGCACTGGGATACATATTTAGCAAAGGCCGCTTAGTAAGTTAGCACTAGAGGATCTGCCAGACAATCTGACCCCACTCGATCAAAATTTTTACATACTGTAGAAGGGATTAAAGTACAGGTAGCACACATTAAAAACTGCCTGAGAAACACAGTCTGGGTTACTCTTGCCTTGGAAAAAGTCAAACTAATCTATGGGAAGAGTAAAACTCTGCTGCAGCTAATGTATGTCATGTCAATTCTATTACAGTAGGAGTCATCTGAACTAGTGAAGAATCTTGTAAGGAACCAGGCAAATGCAGTGGTGATAGAACCAGAGCTTGCCTCAGCATGCAAAAATTGAATGCCACACACCATCTCTCTGTCTTGAAGGACCATTATGATAGATGGAGCCAAAAGTCATGGATTAAATGAACTCAACAGGCGTTTTAAAGATATAACCAATAGACTAAGGGAATGAGATCTGTGTGTATATATAAAAGGTTGGGAAAGGTGGTGGTGATTAATGAGGATGCCCTGGAAAGTGTAGGCGTAAGCATGATGTAAATGGTATGGAATAAGGGGTGGAGTTTGTCCTGGTTTTGTTGGGATAGAGTTAATTTTCTTGTTAGTATCTGTTATGGTGCTGTGCTTTGGATTTAGGATGAAAATAATGTTGATAACATACTAATATTTTATTTGTTGCTGATCAGTGCTGTTCAGTGAGAGAGTCAAAGTGTTTTCTGTTTCTAAAGTTGCCTACTAACAAGTAGGCTGGGTGTGCACAAGAATCTGGGAAGGGATACAACCAGGACAGCTGATCCAAACTGACCAAATGGATATTCCATACCATATGGCATCATGCTCAACAATAAAACTAGGGAGAGTTGGCTGGTGGCTGTTGCCATTGCTTGGAGACTGGCTGTGCACTGGTTGGCTGGTAGTAAGCAATTGTGTTTTGTATCACTTGCTTTTGATTTTGGTTTTGTGTTTCTGTTTCTTGCTGAACTGTCTTTATCTCAAACTATGAGTTTTCTGACTTTTGATCTTCTGATTCCCCCATACAGCTGGGTGCTGGGGAGAGTGAGTGAACAGCTGCGTGGTAATTAGCTGCTTCCTGGGGCTAAACCACAACATCCTATCAGCCTATCAACTGATTGCACCTGGCTCTCAAGCTTGTTGCAATTATGTTTCACTGATGTTGAGCTAAGAGACCCTATGTATGCCAAATTCATTGGTGCTTTCAGAATATTAATGGTAGGTAACGTGTAAGGGCCTTGGAAGCCTACATTTTCTTTTTGATCACTGTGATTTGATTAGTTCTTTATGTGATGGGGAAGTATGTGCTACGCTTTTGATGTGAAGAAAAGCGCAAGTCAGTTTCCTAGAGCTGAAAGTAACTGGTCTGGCCATTGTTTTAAAGTCAAGAGTATCTTTATACAAATGGACGCGGCAGAGAAAAAAATCTAGAATTCCTTACCTTGAAGTTCTAGAATCACAGAAGTGTTGACAGAAAGAGATTTCTGGAAGTTTTTCTGTTCTAAGACATTACTCACTGTGTGGATTTCTTGAAAATTACAGCAATATTTGACAGAAATAATGCCAGTAATTTTGTGAGGAAAGTTATTTACCCCACTCCAAGAATATGAAATAAAGTGCTTTAAAAGAACTGTGATGAACTACACTGCAAACAGTAATCTTTACTGCTGAATTACAGTTTAATTTCATTCTACATAGATACCATGTAATACAATCCCTAGACCATAATCTTTAGACTATAAGAAAATGGAAGTAGTATACAGTTTTCATGAAGAGAAAAGCAGTATTTCAGGTTTCTAAAAAGTGAAAAGCTGACAATCCTATGCTGGCAAAACAAGAACCTGCAAACAGCTTACTGATCAGCAGCATTCTTAGCTCACATATTCAAGTAAGCTTTATTTACAGGTGATTAAAAAGACTTTTCAGGCAAAAAAAAAAAAAGGCAATCTCATCCAATAAATGATGGAACGTGATTTTGTGCCTAATGCTATAGTGACTGGAAGATTTATAATTAGGAATAATGATGCAGTTTTTGACAAAGTACTTGTCATTAAATGGTCAATATTCATATATTAAAAATACTCAATGCATACATATGAAAAACTATACGCAGTTAATATATTACCTATAACCATAAGGTATTGTAACAAAAACAAGGAATGTAAGGGGATGGGAAAGATACAGACATCTTAGTAATATCAGAAGCCATAGATACTTTTTTAAAGACATCAACTTGTTCCAGCAAATCACTGCACTCTTGAGACTAGTATTTGCATTTTAAAACTCATCTAAAACATCAACAAAAGGAAACACTAATTTCCTATTTTTGAAAATGGTTTTGTATTAAGAATCTTGCAGAGAACAGAAATGGGCAAAAAAACTAGAAGGCCAAAAAACATGAACTGCCCACCATTTCAGAGACTTTGCATTCAGCACATTTAAATACCAGCTGTCTGATTTCAGAAGGTCTCATGCAAAATCCAGCTATGAAAACTCACCACAGAATATATTCTAGAATAAAACACTAATGTTCTTTAAAGATCTGACAGAGGTCCAGTTGTGGAGGTGAATTTTAAAAATCACGGTCCATATTTTCCAGATGGATATTGTAAGAGATACTTGTTGATCCTTCTATAAAGTCCCAGCTCTTACCTACATTTTGCATGGAATATTTCCCAAAGCTCTAATTTTGGACAGTTAATGACACCTGGAATATAACACTGCCTAGAGTAGTGCTATTATCTTTCCATAACTGCATAATGAAAATTAAGTAATCACAAAACAAATTCCAATTATGAAGCAACATTTTTTTCTCATGTACAATATATATATTATATTATTTTATATTGTATTATATATAATATTTATACTATATTTAATATTAAATTAATATTCAATACTATCATGGTGATGTGTTTTAGTGGTCTTCTATATTGAAGACGCTGCCCTAATCACCTGTAACATGCAAAGCTTGGAAGAACCAGAAATTCACAGTAAGTAGTACAATTTTTATATGCATCCTCTGCCATCCTAAAGTTAACCAGAACACTCAATACTGTTGTTTGTTTTTCCTATATGTTTGACAAAAGCTGTGGTTCTGTACACTGTACATTCACAGAGGGATCCCAGCCCTCTGTACTATCTGCAAGAGGTATCAGGTTACCGCTTTCCATTGGAGTAAACGTTCTAATGTTTAATATAATAATCTTGTGATCAGTTGTTCCTAGCTTGAAGTTCAGCTGTTCAGGACTTGATACAATTCTTTTCATCTCACCAAGAGGTTTCTTGCTAGCGCATTTTGTAGTCATTA
This sequence comes from Aythya ferina, assembly GCF_964211825.1. NCBI lineage: Eukaryota > Metazoa > Chordata > Aves > Anseriformes > Anatidae > Aythya > Aythya ferina. Next base: position 125,887,329 of record NC_140296.1, on the reverse strand, counting down.
GATACTGATGTTTCACATAGCTGTCCTTTGAAATCCAAGTCTACGGTAAAATCCAGGTCACGCTGTAAAAAGATTTAAATGTAACAAGTAAGAAAGACCATTAATTTTTTATGAATTCAGTTATCATCTCTGAGTTTGAAAAGACCTGAAGATTCAGGAGATGCATACTGTGGTTTCAAACTTTTCTTTTTAAATGTTGCTAACACTGAAAAAGCAGGATGTAAGATGTGTAATAGCATTATGTTTAGGGCATATTTGTGTATTCTGCTCAAGGCTGCTTTAGTGTCCTGGTTACAACCTGAAATGCTATGCTATCATAAGTATTCTATATTATTTTTTTAGGGCATACCTGATTGAGATGATCTTAATTTAGCATAAAGGGCTTTCAAATAGGAGTTATTCCAGAATAGATCTGGTAAACTTCCCATTGTAGACAAACCCTCAGCCATTCTTTATCTTATAATCACATGTTTTTTGGATAGCTGCACTACGTAGACCTACATCTATGGTATCCCTCTACAGGCTTCATGTTTCAGAAGACCAAAGAATTAAGCCTTTCAAAACTAAGAGAATCAAAATAGTCTGTCTTAAGATAACTATCAAGAACACATTTGTTTTAACACCTAAATCTGCATTCAGATTCTGTGCGAAAAAATTTGAAATATTTTGAAATATATAAAATATATACAAATATTTTCTGAAATATTTTATTTTACCCTCTAGAGAAAAGGGCAATGAATTGATACATTCATAGAATCATTTAGGTTTGGAAGACCTAAGATCATCAAGACCAACTGTTAACCTGTCAAGTCTACCACTAAACCATGTCCCTAAGCATCACATCTACACAGCTTTTAAATACCTCCAAGGATGATGGCTCAAACACTTTCCTGGGCAGTCTGTTTCAGTACTTCATAACCCTGTCACTGAAAGTAATAAATGTTCCTAATACCCAACTTAAACCTCCCCTGGCACAAGTGGATGGCATTTCCTCTTGCCCTAACGTATGTTGCTTGGGAGAAGTGATTGAGACCCCCATCTCACTACAGCCCAAAAGAAAATGTTTCAGTCTGCCCAAGGACATCAAGGTGGGAAACACACTGTTCTCTACTCTCACAGCAAGCAGTAAGCTTCAAGAGTGAATGTGATTGTTTTAATTACAAAATTACAAGTTTATTTTGTGTTTATTTCTTCCCCTGTATAAACACTACTATGAAAACCATATCCAATCTCGTTTTAGTAGGATAAAAAGGAAAAGTAGTGAAAAAAGAAAAAAAAAAAAAAGGAAAGTAATGATATGTTAAGACTTGCCACAGTCAACAAATACAATATTCCTAGAACTGCAACTGTATGGATGTATTATCAGATTATATTAATGGCTGTATGTGGTAATAAAAAGTGAGGAGATTCCACTCAAAGGTTTCGGCTGAAAATGGTACCACTGTTTCTCACAGAAGCCATACTTCCTTCTGTTTATCTGTACAGGCAGGGGTTGCTCATCACACGATGTCTCACAGTCTTCTTACAAGTTTAAAGAAGCTCTGAATCACTGGTATCAGCCCACAGCAGAGAAACTGAGGAAGTTCTCAGTCATTATCGTGTGATATCCATTGTGTTTGGCTTTAGTTTTAAACAAAACATCAGTATGTGCACTGTCGCGACTTTGAAACAACCATAGTGAGTTCAAGTACATTTGATTAGTGAGTTCAAACAGAGATTCACTGAAAACTGTTACTTAATTTCCTGAAGGGTGAATTCTTGGGCACTGAGTGGAAAATGTGGTCATAGGTGTGGAGTTTACTCTTAATCATCCTATCTTTGGCAGGGGGGTCTTACCATTGATTTTAGTGACAATATGAAAAGATCCTTGCCTGCTTTTGTCACAAAATATGAGCCAATCTGGTTGCAGAGGGCAGCTGACTTGGTGATGTATCTGGACCATTTCTTCCTCCCCTTGCTAGCTTGTTTGCAAGCTGTCTTCTGTGATGTTAACACTGCATTATCATTGCTGTCACGAGCTTTGATGAAGCTATGACTACAGGTCTTACTAATAAACATGAATTTAGAGCCTTTAGCATGCTCATTGTTTTACTTATATGTATTTTATTTACTATTGATTAATATTTGTCATCAGTAGAGTTGGAATTAGAAGCAGTGGTGCTGACTTACCACATTTTTTGCATTTGGTTTCATGGATATTGTTCCATATATTTCTTCTCCTCGTCTCACAGTTAGATAGTCCTCTAAGTAGAAGACAGTTTGCTTCCAGTGAGTATAGGGAGCATCAGGTGCTAAAATATATATATATGGGCATTACTATTGGCCTTTAAATTGAACTTTTATCTTATAAACCAAATTAAGATTTGCAAACGATTGAAAAAAGGCCCTTCTCATAGAATGATCTAACTCATATAATATATTAACAATCATGCTTTACAACAACACTATTCTATTGACTGTTAGTGGGTTGTCATATGATTTTTACTGGAATATGTCAGATATGGATTCATCCAGCAAGAGGGAGTCTATGAAGAAGCTTACTGATCATGACAGGGACTTTTTTGATTCTTTCCTTTCAACTTACACATATTCAAGCTAAGGAAATCTTTACCACTACGTTATTTGAATGTCGGAAGTGAAACTTAGTTCAAAAATAATTACACAAAACCATGGAAGAAAGCTTCATAAAAAACTGCTAATCACAATGACACAGGTGAAATCTTTGACTCATGATTCTGAAACAGCACAAAATAGATGTTTCAAGAAGAACACAGCTGGGGATAGGGTACTTGCACCTTGACCTGCTTTTACTTTTTTTTTTTTTAATGCTATAGGTGATTGCCAGAGAAGGATACTGATCTAAATGAACCCCCAGTCTTGCTTAGTAGATCCACTTTTATGCCCTTTAATTTTATAAGTAAAAGATAAATTCTGCCAAGTGTCTGTCTTGGTTAAATCTGGGGTTCCTTTGCTCAAGTATTTCAATTAATTAGCTTAATTGTGTCTTTAGAAATCAATACTTACTTTGGGTTTGTCTTCATTTTATGTCTGTCTTCAGGCCTGAGCATGCACTAGACAACTATTTTGTATTTATATTTCTTTTCCCTCAAAATCTCAGTGCTGCTCCTTATCATTGGGAGAAAACTAAATATGTTATAGATCCTGAGGACAACAGCACACACTTTGCAATCCTACTTCAAACCTGGACCTCCAGTATTGCCCTACTTGCTGTTTGGAAAAGCTTGCCCTTTCAAGCTAGAGAGATCTGAGGCAGAGGTTATCCAAAATTTAGAACTCTCACCTGTTCTCAGAATGGTACACTGCAGAAATGAAATTCATCTCAAAGAGAGGTGACAAAGCTAAACCATCATCTCAGCTACTGGAAAGAGGTTGCTGCTTACAAAGAAAGGTCATCTTCTCCTAAAACAGGTGAGATGAACTGCCTTTTCACTTGTTTGAGAATAGGAGAATCTAGATGATACTGCATATAGTTGGCTCCAATATCAATTCCATTCTGACAAAATTTATGTAAAGCTGCAACCAACACCTGCTTGTGACAGGACTCCTTTCGGAATGCTTATTGCAAGTGTATTTTAAATGATGTATCCAATGTTTCCCTTTTGCTTATTAATGTATTATTCTAGAGTAGTATATTCTTGGGAGATATTTTTATTCTGCCTTGGGCATTAGTCTTTTAGATACTTATCTCAGAGACTTTTTCCTGTTGTGTAAGACTGGCTGGCCAGGAATTTTTTTATTCCTGTACATGCTATACCTGTAAACTTTAATGTAATGGTGCCAATTTCCTTTGCCCCTCTTTCAGGTTTTCATTTTACTTATTTTGATTTACTTATTTGTTTTAATTTCTGATTTAAATTCAGATGTTTGAGTAGTCCCTAGTGAACTTGCACTGGTAATTTCTGCCTGTCATTGGTTACTGACACCAATGGGAAGTTACTGACAAGTGGGAAGTACTGTAGTGTAAAATCTTTACAGACCAGGGAAATGTGTTTACTGAAAAAACATAAGAATATGACGTATCAAATAATATTATCCATAAGGTTATACTTCTAGAATAAAATATAAGTAAACATTTTATCAAAGTACTTCAAGTTTTGATTCTCAGTGAAGAGCTAAGAGTTGTGAGAGGAAAAAAAAAAAAAAAGATATTTACCAAAATATTTAACTTACATCAGGTTCCGTTTACACTACTTTGAGGTGTGCAATAATGGCAGGAACAACCAGCAGCAACAATATTTTGTTATTCTTGTCATTAAACCAGTTATGAGGTTTTTACATTTCTTAAAATACCAGCTGGTTTATTTGGTCTGGCAAAACATTCCTCATAGGAATGGAGTTATTCTTTTTAAGTATCTGCTCATCAAGGTAAGTTAGAATTTTGCAGATGGGTTGTTAGAGATGATTTACATAAGCAGTATATGTGTGGTTATATTTTGGAAAAAAAAAAAAAAAAAAGATACTGTTCTAGACTCAGAAAAGCAAGAAACATTTGTTGAGTTTATAGTTACATGGAAACTGAGCTTTCCCTCTTACAGAGGCAACAATCCCATATTTAATCTGAGAAACTTGACACGGTATTAAGATAGAACTGGTAATAGGCACCTGACTGGTTCCTTCTGAGCTCTAAGCTTGGTAGCCATTTTGAAATACTGCCACTGCTTTTGCAGAGTTCTTACATGCAGTTGTCTTTCCCCATCCTGCTGACCTCTTCCAAAGTGACAAAAATTTTTATCACTGAAATGAAAACTTAGTGGTATAGTAAACTGTCATGTACCAGCAGTACTGACACACCAATATAGAAATGAAACAAAAAGAAGCGCAGAATACCTGTAGAAAATCCCATCTTCTTGTGACACTTTGTAAATTCAATATTAAAATAGGTGACCAAGGCATGAATGTAATCATTACGCTGAATTTGGAGGCAGAATGCAGAAGTAAATGCCAGTTCTTCAGTCTTCACGGTATAGATGTCTACTTCCTGAAGAGAATGAAAAAAAAAAACAACACATTTATATGCAGATGTCTGTGACTTTAAGTGTTAAGTATGTATTTAATCATTTCATTTAATAGTCAGTAACAAAGACAACTGTCAGCCCTTTACACTGTAAGAAATCTGCAGTACATTTGAATATATCAAATCATCAGTAAATGATCCAGTTACCTGACTGAGTTGACAGTATGAGGTCAGTCACAGAAGTGTGCCCCTGGGAATGGCAGGAAGGAGCTGCAAGAGCTGGAGGAAATCAAGGTACAAGTGTGCTTTGACAAATAGAGGCATAGTGGATGTTGAAATGGAGATATATGTCCCAGCTTTAAGACTTTTCATCGCCAGGGACTGTCAGCATGAGGAAAGATGGCAGAATTGTTTTTATTTTTGTTTTTCATAAGAATAAACTTCTGATTTGTTTGAGCAGCTCTGGAAGGGAATATGCTTTGGCTAGGTGATGTTAAGCAGTCAAAACATTTGAGGAAAAACAGGGGTCTGCTTTTTGCTGATTATGCTTTCTAATCCGGTGTCAGGTAGTAGATGCTAAATAGCAGGCACAGGGATGTTAATCTTCAACTATACAGATGGAAATCATGTAAATTATATTATGGCTTGATTGCAGTAGTTGGGAGCAACAATGAGTCTACAAGACTGCTTATTTTTATTGATAATTCAAATCTCACTGTTCAAGGTTTAAACTGAGTTTTTTTAGACTGATCTGATTTTCTCAGCTAGGTATTGCTTTCGTCTGCAATACTAACAAGACTGGAACTCATGATAGGGAGGATACTATGTCTGAAATGCTATCTATTATATTTGAATGCTATGGGAAATCTTTCCTATCACCATACTTTCTGGTATTCTAAGCATATTTGGCTTCACTATCTTTGCTGTACTTGTCAGAACTTATTTGGCAGGAGACCCTCAAACTGTTTTGCTCTCTATTATCAGGAGAATCAGTTTTAACAAAAAAACTGTCCATGCTGACAGAGAAATAAAAGTTTTGTAAGCAGAAATCCAAATTTCCTCTATTCCACTAACATGGAGGACCAACACTATGAATCATATCATTGATCTCACCAGCATTACTTCAGACATACACTGCAGTAATGCAGAGTAGGAACTGGAATATCCATGCAGAATAGAGGGATCTTTTGTGATTACATTCTATAATCTAAGAGAAGTCTGCAAAAATAGACATCAAAAGATTCAACCGTATCTCAGTTACTGAGCCCTTTGCATGGGTCACGTATCATGCATTTCTGACAATCTGAAAACTTACAGTGAAATGATTTAAGAAAGCTATAGTTTTGGTCTATCTAATTCACAATACTGCTCAAGAATAACTTAACTGTAACGAAAGTGATTCTATTACATTGCATTGGCACTGTGAATCACTACAGCTTATAAATGACCCACGCTTGTAAGTGGTCATTTAGAGCTGGGCTAGCCTTCAAATGTTCTTCCTCACACACACAAGAAGGTAAATTTGAAAAAAAGCATAACGAGAATAAGAATTTCAGTTTTGAAACTGGTCTGATCCCTGGTTTGGTGATCCCTTTGAATCTTACTCTGTCAACTATATATTCTGATATTAAACATCACTGTTCATTGAATGTTGCTTGATTACAGCTAACAGTCTAGAGAATAAATCTACCTTTGTATAAAATAAGGAGAAAAGTCATGATTTACCACATTTCTTTTTAAATAACTTACTGAAAAAGCAACAAAATGGTCATAGTTAAGCAGGGATCTCATCAAAATATAGGTCCTAATTATATTAAAAAAAAAAAAAAAAAGTGTTAAGCTGAGCAATGACAACAGTGTCAGAAACATCAGCTAAATAAGGATGTCCATGCTGTGGCTGATGCTGCATGAAAGATAGTGTAGCATCCTGTACTACGTTGTTGCAGAGGGACTGCTAGAGCCTAAGTTTTTATAAACTGCAAAATTTTAGTTCTTGGGCTGTGTGAGAATAATTGTTTTAGGACTGAGCAAATGATGTATAGAATATAATTTAGTATCACAGGGATGGTTACAGAGAAGTTCAGATGAGGTGTAGCCAGCTATGGTGTTTGAATGGTGTCATTTCTAGCTGAAGGAAACATAATTGATGGGAGAAATGGCTCATAATTGTGTCTACTGATGGGAAAAATACTGACTTGCTGATTGACCCATTTTCTCACTTAATTAAGGTAGCATTTAGGGTATGCTACACTTACTTAGCTAGGATTGTGTGGGCAACAAGATCAGATAAGCATTCAAATCTCAGTGCCTCTTTTTCTACTTCTATAAGGACTATGGTTGGGGAAGGGGGGGGAAAGGGTTGATTGCTTTTTGTTTTGTTTTTTCTTCCTCTCCTTTCTTTTTTCTTCTATTGGTTTGGACAATGAGGGTCAAATGGTCACCCACACATAGGGTGTGACTGTGAAGACAGTGTTATTCATGGTAGGTAAAGATGCTGTACTGATGTAGAACTGGGGGACAGGCAACATTGGTAGAAACAATATTGTCAGCTTCAGAAATGGATTGATTTGAAGGCTGAGAATTGAAGGCTAAGAAAAAAATTAGTAAAATTAGTTGCTAAAGAAAAAAGAAAGTTTTTATTTATTTATTTATTTATTTATTAGGGAGTGCAGTATTAATGTGGGAAGAGAACAAACAACATTAACTTCTGTGTATTTGGGATGGGCAATGAAAGGAAGAATTGATTATAAGGGATTATTTTGTTTTCACTAGGTATCACAGCATATGCTAGTTTCTATTAAACAAAATAATGGGGGAGCAAGTGTAGCTGGGGTTTTTAAGACAGCAGAGGCCTTGGACTCCTACATTCTGAAAGCTTTTCCTGTTTGTACAGGATGAAATCCCAAAGTTAATAGGTTGGATTTTTTTTTTTTTTTTGGGGGGGGGGAAGGGCGGGGAGGCAAGGGGATGAAGGGAAGCATAGGCAGAAAAATTTGAAGATGCTGAAAGACTGTGGGGAGGATAGTTGGAGAGGAAAGAGTGACAGGGAAAGTTATTTAGTGGGGGCAAGAGACATTTTGATGTGGAGAAAAGAATGGAGAAGAAAAAAAGATTGTTTGAAGACTAGGAAGTAGTCAAAATAACCGAGAAAGAAAGGTGAGAAGTAGATGGCATAGGTGCTTATTGCTTTACTTCAGGAGAAGCTGGAAGAAAGGAATGTGATAAGGGAGCTCTCTCAAGTTGCAGTGAAGCAAGAGGAAAGTCTCAGAGTGTGAAGAGGAAAATGCCTTAATCTAAACCTCATGGGTCAAGATTATGGTGGGAGAAGGACATAAGAGTCATTGGAGTTCACAGACAATTGCCTCACCTGTGTGGCTGGATGTCTCTCTGAGCAAAGGTAGATTTTTGCAGAAAATACTGCAGGTCCTTTGAAATTAGGCTCCATATAGGTGAATCAAGATATTTCCAAAATAGTGGAAATGTCTCAATGTATTGGATATTTGAGCATATAGGTTGGTTTTGCTTTGCAATTATGCATTTTTTTCTCTGATAAACAAGAATGTGTATTAAAAATCATTACTTTTTTCCACCTTTCTCCCCCCTTCTTTCTCCCCCCTTTTTCACCTCCCACCTTTCACCCCCCAAAAAAACACCTTTCTCCCCCCCTACACCTTTCTTTCCCGCACACTTCCCCCTCCCCTTTACACCTTTCTCCCTCCCACACACACCTTTCTCCCCCCACACAATTTTCTTTCCCCCCGCCCCCTCTTCTCCCTTTTTTCCCTCTTTCTTTTCTTTTCTTTTCTTTTCTTTTCTTTTCTTTTCTTTTCTTTTCTTTTCTTTTCTTTTCTTTTCTTTTCTTTTCTTTTCTTTTCTTTTCTTTTCTTTTCTTTTCTTTTCTTTTCTTTTCTTTTCTTTTCTTTTCTTTTCTTTTCTTTTCTTTTCTTTTCAAGGTGGTTCATGTTTTAAATAACATTAAACTGTGTTATCTTAAATTGCTTTTGTGACCTGCAGGGGCTTTAAACTATTCCTGGAATGTGTGGGACAAATGGGAGAATATTGGAAGATTGTTTTTTGTTCTTTGTGGCTAGACAGTGGAGGAGATTCAGAAGTGTTTTCCAACAGTATTTTTTATTATAAACTGGATTTGGCGTATTTTTTGTTCTTGTATGGTTCTGAGTTTTTGTCACTCAAATTGCAGGCTTTCTACAGCTGTACAGCCAATTGAGTTATTGTTATTGTAGTCTCTGGTACTGACATCAAATCAAAATTAATGAATAGAAAAAAGTTTTGAGTCAACGCAAACCCAGGTGTATTTCTGTAATGTGCAACGGGATCAGAGAAGAGAACACAGCCGTTATACTGAATTTGAAACTACTATTTTTTCAGGCAATGTTACTGAAAGTAGTAGGCCATAAGAAGGTCATTTGTACATTTTTCCTGAGATGTTTGTTGACTCTGGTTACCTGTCCCTGAAGATGCTTTGATCCCACTGTCCTCCCTGCCAGATTCCCTGTCCAGAATTTAAAGAGAGGCCTTCAGGAAAATTCCTATGCCCCTAGGATATATTTAAGAGATCATTCAAAGCAGAAGTGCTTCCATATCAGAGAAGTTGCTTGTATTCCTTGCACACACTGCACCAGTGCACCTGCAGTTAGAGAGTTCCTTGAGGGGTTCAAGACTCAGGTTACATCTCATTCCTGAAGAGTACAAACAAGGAAATTTTACTCATGTCCAGCATTCTAGGTTAGTGTCATGGCTACATAGCACACAGAGGTTGCTTTCTTTTGCTGGTTTTGTAGAACAATTCAGAGCATCTAAACTGAGAATTGAAATTACTGCAGAACAGGGCTCTGGCTGGTCCATTAAGAATGCATCTAGCAACTAGTCCATCTACTGACTGATGTACAGGGAACCTAGATTCATCTGGTAGGCACCCTAAGTTAGCTGTTAAAGCAGGTAGGTTGAATTGACCCCTAAAAAAACCCTTTGTGAATCAGCCAAGCTATCTTGAAATGCCATAATAAAACACTTGAACAATTAAACATTATTGCTTTGTTTATTCTCAAATGAGCATGCATCTTTTAAAATTTTTATTACCAGAGAAGCCAGTCAGTTTTGCCACCTGATCTCTCACTCTCCAGAGATATTTTATGGAATCTAAACAATTACTTATTTTCTGGCTTGGGCTGTTTTTAGACACAACTATCCTGTGCTCCCTTTAGCACATACGTGTTCACAAAGAATTTCTATTTTCTATTCCTTTTCGCTTGTTTCAGTAAAGGTTCTACAAACAACAGGTATGTCTTTCTTTCTTGTGTATAGGAAAACCTAATATTGTGTTTATTATTGGCAAAAAAAAAAAAAAGACAAAAAAAAGAACAAAATGGAACTGAATCTTTGGGATAAATGAGCAAACTTTTGGCTTCATGTAACTGATCCTGCTACTGCTATTGAAGGAGACAGCCTTATTCATGTGACTAGTCCCACATAAGGAGGACTCCTACACATGGGAGGAATATTAGAGCTTTGTGTTCCTGTAGGCCACCATTTCTTAACATGGTCTTGTGAACAGAGAGTAGTGACCATTCTGTCTTATATGCAGAACAGGGGACAAGTTAATCCCTGACTGCAGGTGCTGGGGCTGGAAGAGCACAGTAACATTATGGATAAGGCTAAAAATTAGAAATTTGCACAAAAACTAGGTTCCAATTCTGATCTCACATTCTGGAATAAACTAGTGTTATTTCACCAGAGTGTTATTTCACCATATATAACATATATATAACATAGTGTTATTTCACCATATTTCTGATTTTGACCAATTCAGAAATCAATGCTTCAGTCTTTTTTACTCCAGACAATTAAAATACCCCTTCTCAGCACCTTGCTATCAGTAATTTTCAACCTCTATTTACAAGGTAAGGCAATTAAAATTCGTATCTAAAACTACCATGTCTCTATTTATCCAGTGTTTGGACATGTATTATTATAAATGTCTTAAGTTAGAGCTTGACATCCACTTACAGAAGTAGCCAGATAAGTACAGAGTCAAAAGAAGCATCTCACTTTTGGGTATTCCATAAGGAATCTAGGTATTAATATTCTTGTTCTGCTCAGTGGACAGCTAAGCATGTGCAACATACCAGTACTAATTTAAAACTTTGTACAGTTTTCCCTCTTACTGTGAGAGAATTCTATGATGATTGCTTCTGTAGCTGGTTAAAAGCATACAAAAATATTAATAAAGCAAAAGCAGCAGGTCTCCAAAGAATTCTACAGTTAGGTATAAACATTCATGATTAGGTGTATTTGGAATTACCAAACCTTTATTAAACAGGCATTGGTCACCACTTGCTTTGGATCTACTATGTCCACCAGAGGCTCCTTCATGGCAACATCCCTAATACAGGTCATGTCAAAGCCGTACACATTCTCCCACCCTGTCAATGCAAATAGATGTGTCAAAGATCAGCAGTGATAATCAAAATTTTTTGTTTGTTTGTTTCTCAAAGCATATTTCCTTCAAAATTATTTGTATGATCAACTAATTTTCAGTTTTCCTCATTAACTCTTTGCTTGCTGCCACAGTAGTCTATATCATATTTTATAGATAAAGCAGTCATGGCAAAATAACTGTAAATGTATATCTTTCAATAAGTGGCCTTTGATTTTGGGTATCCTCCCTATGCTCTGTTATATGAGATTTGTTGATGATTTTCAGAGTTTTGGATACCTGAGAGTTTTGCCCGAAGTCACATAATATAGCATGTCAGGTTGAAACTTGGGAATAGCCTTCAGAAGTATTTCCTATTCCTTCTGGGTAGTATTTCCTTATTTTTGTAGGTTGTTATTTGGTCGGGTCTTTGTATGCATACTCTTTTAATTATCTAAGTAACTTTTAATTTTATGAAGCAAATTACTGACAGGAGTAGAATTACATGTGTTTCAGTATTTGGAGGATCCAAGCTTTAATCTGCATATACACTATGACAAAAAGCAAAAATATCCTCCTTCTAAACTATTTAAATTATCAGATCAGCCATGCTGATCTTCTGTATTTGAACTTTTCTGATTGTCCCAACAAATGCTTCTTGCGTTTTTTTGTTTTTTTTTTTTGAACAAACAGTACCCTATGAAACAGTACAGTGGATCTGCTTTTAAGATCTCTTCACAAAATGAAAACAAAGGCCTGAAAAAAGTGAAATGCTAGTCTTATGAATCATCTGAATCAAGTTCCATTCAGCAATCCATTTGAAAGGCTGAAAAGAAAGTCACAAAGTTGTTGTGGGATACAGCCTGTACCGAGCAGAAGTCCAGCTAGAAAAATTCAGTGAACATTTAAAAAAATGTTTGAAAACAAGTAAAGTATGTAAGTTTGAAATGTCTTTTTTTTTTTTTCTTTATCCTCAGAACATAGCATTTATGCTACCAGTGTTCCTAGTGGGCTATGTGTAAAAATGAAGTATGAGCAAAAAAATCTGTGTGGTTCTAAATGGGAGCTAAACGGGACATGAATAATTCTCTGATACTTTACCTTTTTGTTGGGCTGTCAGTTTCTCAGCATTTCACGGGGGTTGGTGATCATGTTAGTTTCTGGTACTGTAACTATACGGGAACTTCAGATTACATTTATAGAAGCCATTTGTTTTTATGTGTTTACTTAGAGAAGATTAAGTAGGAAACCCTGAAGAAAAAGTTCATTAACAGACTTGACGTCTCCATCACTTGATGTACTTCAACCTAGATAGGATGCCTTTAAATATATACCACAGCCTATACTAGAAATGTATCAAAGGAGTTACAAGATAAAATTCTGTTTTACATTTTGCAGGAAATCAAATTGAATACAGTAGCCCTCTGTGGTATTAAGATTTTGGGAAATCAGAATTAATTTGATGTTTTCTGAGTGCACTTTGAAATATTTAGCCGTGCCTCTCTTGTGAATACAAGACTCTGTCTTCCATCTTAAGAGAGGAAAAAATTAAATGTAAGGAGATACCATCAAGGAGTTATGAAGCAAAAAGAGAAACAAAAACAAGGCAGTAATGCAGATAGGTAGAGATACAGAAATAACTGAATACAGAGTAAACAATGGAGATATAAAAAGAGAGGACCAATCAGGCGAAACCAGAAAAGAATATCTTAGAAGAAAATAAAATTTTAGAAAAAAAAAAAAGCCTGAAGCTTTTTTAAATTATGGGGAAAAAAAGAGTTAAAAACAGGTGCATTGTCTGTGAGAAAAGAAAAAGGCTCAAGGCCTAGAAAAGAATGAGTTCAAAATAGAGGTGAAAAAAGGGAATTTTTAATCCTGTGGCTTTGATTCTTTTACAGAATGGATGCCATAAACATCCTTCTGAATCTATAAATTTAGCTGTCAAGGTCACCACAAAAGTGAAGAGAAAAAATCTAGGCTGTACTTGAGGAGTTGATATAACTTTCTCTTGCACTTACAGAGACCTTTTTTTTACCAGCCTACTACACTGGGATTGCTTTTGACCCAAGGTAGCTTTGGCATATGCATTGGCAATTCTGCCTATTGCAACTGAATTTGATTAGAGAAACAGTAAACTTCTTTTTCTGACAGGCTTTTGAGTGGAAAAGAATGCAGAGTTAGGCATTTTTATCTGCAGGTTGGCGGGACCCACAAATGTTTCTGATGCTTGTATTCTTAATAAAGCTGCTTAGGCGTTTTTGTGATTTTTTTTTCCATAACAGAAAATGCCATTATGTGAAATTGACCCACTCTAAAAAGTAAATAAAAGCCAACGAAAAAAGGAAAACTGAAACTATGTAGAATTTGATCATACTATCCAAACCATTTTTTTAGGAAGGTCCTCTCTGAAAGGCAACGCAGCCCATAGACCACCTGAAGTGCCTCTACACCAATGCACACAGTATGGGAAAATAAGCACGAGGAGTTGGAAGCCATGGTGCAGTTAGAAAGCTGTGATTGGATTGCTATCATGGAAATGTGGTAGGACAAATCACACTGATGGAACATATCACCTCTGCAAATGAAGATAGAGATCTGCTAATGACAGATGTAGAAAAGGCAGAGGTACTTAACAACTTCTTTGCCTCAGTCTTAACTAGTGGTCAGGCTTCCCACATCTCTCAAGTCCCTGAACCTCTAGGCAGGGGTTGGGGGAGCAGAGTCCCTCCCACGGTAAGCAAAGAGCAAGTTCAGGACCTCTTGACACAACTTAACAAGTACAAGTCTATGGGCCCTGAAGACATGCAGTTCAAGAAGTCTAAGGTGCTGCACCTGGGTTGGAGCAATCCCAGACAGTAGCATAGACTGGGAGAAGCACTCATTGAGAGCAGCCCTGCTGATTAAAACAGGCCACTGTACGTCAAATATTTCAGTGAAATAACAGTAAAAAGTGTTTATTGTTAGGCATGTACTTACAGTGAATTTTGAAGTCCTTATACTGTCTGTCTTCAATTGCTACCACGTACAAAGCAGCTCGGTCTGGAAACATTAGCCCTCCTGGTTTCTGTTGATGAATTGTGGGGAAATGGATCTCGTAATCTATTCACCTGACAAAGACATCACATTTTGAACTGCACATACGAAAAACAGACAAGCACCCCTTGCATGCCTTTACTGTTTTCCTTCAGTTTGTCACATCAGCTTTAATCTCAGCAATTCTTGCAGCCTGCGGCAATGTCATTAGATAGTGTCTATATGAATTACATCAGCAGTCAATCAAAAACAAATCTTTTTAACTGAGATTCCCTTTGTTAACCTCTTTGTTAAAGCCTAGGAAATTGCATTTGGAGATATAACTGTCTCTTTTTATGTGGACAGTAGCAGAGGAAGGCCCGTAGTTAGAAAATAAGTGCTGATTGTTCCAGAAAGGAGCATAACATGCAAAGCACCTACCAGCCACTTGTCTCGTGCGAAGATGACTGTGTTTAACATTGACTCATAGAAAAGACAGTAACCCATCCACTCGCTGATGATGATGTCTACTTTATCCACAGGTAATTCAACTTCTTCCACTTTACCTTTAAATATTGTGATTACTGAAAAAAGAATCCAAAGAAATATGTTTCACATAATAAAACACCTGACTTTCTTGCTGGTGAATGACAGGTTGACCTTTTCAAAATCATTCTCTTCTTGAATGCCTGTAGATTAGGGGTAACCTCATGTGACTCAAAGGACTTACACACTAAAGCTCTCTGCAGCAAGTACAATAAACACAAGTTTTAGCATCAGTATAAGAAGAAAAAGAAAAAAAAGCCCATAGATCAAAAACAACAGAAAAATGAGGCCTTACCTGGTTTACCTGCATGTTCTCATTTTACATGCCCTATGGAATTTAGTAGATTTCTAGATTACTAACTATGTAATGCAAAAAATCCACCTAGAATCCTTTAAACAGTCTTGTAGGGTTACACATTCATGATCTTATTGTTCAGATATTAGAGATTTATGGAACTAGAACGTAATTCTCATCTGCTTTTCAAATGTTACATTGGCTTCATAATGAGAGAACTGAGGCTTATTACATGAATTCTGGGGGCTGACTCAACAGAGAAAAGTCAAATTCAGCCTGATAGTATGCAAACAAGAAAATTTGTACAAACATGTTTCTGTAATTAAAAATGTTTTTCCTTCCTCTCTGCTTCATTATTTCATCTTTTATAACATACGGGTGTTCTCAGTCTGAATCTTCTCTCCAGGTTAGACATGGATGGCTTTCCACAGTTTCCTAATGGAACTTCTATAAAACATTGCTGTCAGATGTTCTGTCAACATATGAGTTTCAAGGAATTCAAAAAGCTTGACAGAAGTTTGATGTAACATAATATCAGATCCTCAGAGACAATATACAACACAGCTCATTAAATTAAAGGCAATACTGTAAACTACTTACAGTAGAGTGGGAATGTTGCAAAAGTAGATCAACAGTCTATTAACAGAATTAATTTATAATAGCAGATATTTTACTTAAAGGAAAATTAAATACTGGTCTACATGTAGTTCACGTATAATAAATCATTTCCTGATAGGATCACTACACAATTCCCCAGTCATTCTTGAAATTTTTGGATATATTTCAAAATATTTTCAAATTTATTCTGAATTCTCTAGAAAAAAAAAAAATCAGCTTGTATTCATCAGCTATTTATGTTGTTTGTTGCAGTGAACAAAATCTCATGGTGTTGTATTCTTCCTTCACAAAGTAACTGTTGTGCTTTAAATCCAGAAATAAAAATGCGAAGTGAAAATTTTACTTGCACTTACTATTGGACAGAATGACTGTATAACACTTAATAACTGGTAATTTCTATTGATGGAAATTTTTATTGCTGAAAGTGCTCAACATTCAATTTGAGCTATATGAAGATACTTTCATTTAGCTAGAACTAGGTTAGCTGTTTGACCGTGGGAGTGTGGGCCGAGTGATTTTTAGAACATAGCTGAGGAAAAAACGAGGTTTCATTTTGCCAAAATACATGCAGTATTAGTATTACTCTAACCATATGTGGCTACTTTATTTGCAAACAAACTTTTAATCCAAAATAGCCCTCTAAGAAGTTGGGAAATTCTGATTCAGACTGGTAACACAAAATATCAGCTGATGAGAGGACTATTTTTTCTGTTCTTTTTCAGACTGTAAAAGAACACTATTCTCATTTCCATTCTCTAAACTCCTTCCTTTTGCAGTTAGTAGTTCAATAGTTCATCTGTTGTATTGGATACTCTTTATGTTTATAAGGTTCAGCCATTCTCTTTAGTTCTCTTTTCTCCCAAAAGAATTATTTTGGAATCAATTTTAGTACTGCTAACAGCTGTCAGCGTGACACACCTGCAGACTTTGAAGCCATCTGTTCATGCCTAGAACCGCCACAGTGTGAGCAGCAGCAAGACCAGTTCCTTCCACCTCACTTTACTTCAGTGAATCATCATAAAGCACCATGTGGGAACAAATTGTGCTGTCCCTAGCTGTACTGCATCTGTTCTGGAAACAGCAGGTTTTTTTTTTTTCTTGTTTCAGCCCCTTTTGCTGACTCTGCATTTTTTTTATCAACAATTAGGTGGAAAAAAAAGCAATAATATGCCATGAGCAATAATATCCTTTGGGTCAGTACCTGCTAACATTAACATGAATGTGAAGGAGTGTCAGTGTAAAATGTGTAAATCAGCCAGTGTCCTGCCACAGGAGAGTAGTCTCCGCTTCTTTATTCACACTTTCAAGGACTTGCTGCTGTTTAAATGAGGAAGAATGCCTGGAAAAAGTATGGAAAAAGAAGCAGAGATAAATGCCATGTGAAACCTCTGGAGCACACTGGACCCTTCTTGGAACCAATTAAACTCACTAAACCAGAGAGCTGAATCTGACAATGGAGTGGTCTACTAGATGACAGTGCCAGCATAATGTAAGCCACAAGTAAGTGTAGGAAGGAAAGGGGAGTAGGGGATGGAGGACTTCTTCCTTTAAACATAGGTGAGCTGAGGTGTTTCTCATTTCATTATAGCCTTACAACTTTGGACTGTATAGAAACAATTACATCAGCAAAGAGAGATTCAGCTGTTCTATAATAGTTTCAGACTGACTGACAACACTGATTCTTGGGATCAGTCTATCTATGCTACAGAAAATCAAACCAAATACTTTGTAAGGGAGAATTACAGAGTCACAAATTATATTAGGTCTGGATCTATCACTAAATTTCAGATGTGTCTTCTTGTGAATTGGAACATTGTCCATTCATGCTTTTCCCACAGAGGAAGTTTATGTTGGTCATCTGTTCTTCAGAAATAAAACTAAAAATATATTTGACCCAATCTTCTGAAGTCAGAATTAAATAACTGAAGTGCTGAAGAGATCTGAAAAGTCAATTGTACCATAGGTTAGATTTTCAAAAATTCCATTTCTTCTCAGAACGGATTTTCCATAAGGTCCTGCTCCAAGCATCAAGAAACTTTTATTTTTTTCTTTTGAAAACTCACTGTTTGAATATATGCACAACTCTTGTAGAGAATCAGCAAAACAAGAATGTTTTATTGTCCTGGTTTCAGTTAGAACAGAGTTAATTTTCTTCCTAGTAGCTGGTAGAATGCTATGTTTTGGCTTAGGATGAGAAGAGTGCTGATAACACCCTGATGTTTTAATTGTTGTAGAGCAGTGCTTATACCAAGCCAAGGACATCTCAGCTTCTTGCTCTGTCCTGCCAACAGGCAGGCTGGGGGTGCAGTAAGAGCTGGGAGGGGACAGACCCAGGACAGGTGACCCAAACTGGCCTAAGGGGTATTCCATACCATCTGACGTCATGCTAAACAATATATAGGGGTGGCTAGCTGGGGGAGGGGCGCCGGACTGCTCGGGGTTAGGCTGGGCATCGGTCAGCAGGTGGTGAGCAATTGCATTGTGCATCACTTATTTGTACGCATTATTATTAGTAGTACTATTATCATCATTGTATTATTATTATTATTATTATTATTTTCCTGTCTTATTAAACTGTCTTTATCTCAACTCACGGGCTTCACTTTCCATTTCTCTCCCCTGTCCCAGAGAGGGAGGGGGGAGGGTGAGCGAACAGCTGTGTGGTGTTTAGCTGCCGGCCGGGTTAAACCACGACATTTATGAATATGTATGTTTATGTGCACATTGAGATCAATTATTTCTAGACTGACAATTCTGTCTGAATTGTTAAGAATTCAAAACTGTCATGGTGAACTTCTATACTATGTATTCCGTTACTATGTCCCTTCATGTGCAGTTCCTGGTGCTGGAAATCTAAACTAACACAAATTAATTTATGGTATGCTGGTTTATGTGGCAAGGATTTGATAGCAAGGGGACTACAAAGGTGGCTGCTGTAAAAAGAGTCCAGAACCCGCCCCATGCTAGATAACAGCCTGTTCCAGCCAGCTCCAAAAGGGACCTGCTGCTGGCCAGAGCCGAGCCAATGAGAGACACTGGTTACACCTCTGTGAGAGCAGATTTAAGAAAGGGAAAAAGCTGCTGGAGGACAGCAGCTGGGAGAGAGGAGTGAGAAATAACCCTGCAGACTCCAAGGTCAGTGCAGAAGGAGATGGAGGAGTTGCTCCAGGTGACAGAGCAGAAGTTCCCGTGGCCTGTGGAGAGGCCCATGGTGAAGCAGGCTGTCCCCCTGCAGCCCATGGTGTACTGTGGCAGAGCAGATTTCCATGCTGCAGTCCATATGTGGACCAGCCCACGGTGGAGCAGGTGGATCAGGCCTGAAGGAGTCTGCAACCCATGGACAGCCCCTGCAGCAGCAGACTCTAGGCTGGAACTGATGCCTATGGTGAGAAACCCATGCAGGAGCAGGTGATCTGGTGGGAGCTGCTGCCCATGTGTAACCCATGCTGGAGAAGCCTGCTTCTGCAAGACTGCACCCCATGTTATGGACTTATATTGGAGCAGTTCTTGAAGAGCTGCTCTTTGTGGGAAGCCCATGCAGGATCAGTTTAGGAAGGACTGTTTCCTGTGGAAGAGACCCCATGCTGGACCAAGGGCAGAGAGTGACTGTGAAGGAGTGGTGGATGCAAAGCATTAGGGACAGATTGCAGCCTCCATTCCAGCTGGAATCTGCTCTGCACTACAGATGCAGACTAATCAAGCTGGTGTTTGACGTTGTTTCAGTGTCTTCTCCCCATTGTGGAGGAGAGCATTTTCCAGACCTTTGCATCCTTCTTTTTGTGAGCCAGCTGTTACACTGCCTGCCTTATTATGTACCATGTCACTGTGATAATTCTTTTTTTATTATTTTTTATTATATATATATTTTTATTTTTTCCACACCATTTGAATACACATGATGCATGAGAACCTCTTTTCCCAAACAGCTACTTGTTAGTCAGAAACTGGCAGTGATAGCATTAAAAATTAGGGCAGATCTAAAACATCCCAGCTAGTTGTAACCTGCTTTGCTCTGAAGAAAAGACAAGCTTCTCCCAAAAAATCCTTTAAACAAGAACTGTGTCACAACCTCAGTTAAAAAAGCCAGATTTCTTCAGGTTCTTACAAAGAGATCTTGCGTGTTGTGATTTGGAGAACTGAAGATATGAAATAGAGCTGGTTGGAGATTTTTTTGTTCAGAGTTTTCAATAGGTTGGGGGACATTTTAATATTTTTTAAAAAAAATGAAATATTTCCACATCTCTGGGAATTTCAACAGGTTCCTTTCAAGAAAGAAAAAAATTAATTGATACCATTAATGTGAGATTTCATCATTTTGATTTGTGTTTGTGTATTTCAATTAGTTTTTTTCTTTTAAATATCTGTTTTGTAAGTCAGAAGTAACTCTGATAAATCTGTATTGATTTGGAATACTTTTTGTTCATAACATCATTTAAATTTCGGTTTATAAAAGTGCATGTGTCTTGATTCCATTTATGAGATAAGGTGGAATTGAAAGGGCAGAATTCATTTGAAAAGGGAATTCTGATGCTTGTTCAGCTCTAGTATGCAATCTTCTGACTGCTTTGCTAAATCAAACAGCTGGTAAGTCCCACTTACATCTGTTGTCTGTGAGCCTAGAAGTAAATGTAGAAGTAACTGTTCCTGTGAGGATTTGTTATAGTGCCTAGAATGAGTTTGTTTTCTTTTGTATTTATATAAAATACATAATACAAAACTACCATTTATATATTAAGCATACAACATAAACAAAACAGAAAAAGTGAAAAATATTATATCTTCTTTCTCCTAAAAAAATATTTTATATGTTCCTTACTGTTGTCCAAGTGGTTGGCCTTGATAATTTTTTCTGAGTAGTCAGATATACTTGAACATTCAATCTAGAAAAGAAAGAAGAAAAGCAAGAGAAAAGGTAATTGTGTTACAGACATCAGATATATGAATAGAATCAAAATCTACTGAAGGCAGCAGAGCCTGTACAGAGTGTGTAACTACTGATAATGAGTAAATCAAATCTGTGTGTGCAGTATCATGATCAATTATACCTTAATATACCTAACAAAAGCTTGTGTATGAGTTAAATTGACACACATAGAAAGGATTGTTTATAAAACTTGAAATGTGGAAAAAAGAGTTCTTAACTCTTTTTTATATGATTTATATAAGATTATATAATTTATAAATAACATTGTTTAATTTATTCCCACTACCTCACAGTATTATCTCCCCTTCAAAAAATCTGCTGAATCAGTTAGCATCTATTTCCTCATATATTTGAAAACAAAATACATTCAAACTTTGTGAATAATGTTAAAAAACAAACCATGACAATAATGGTCTGTTTCAAAAAGAACTTCTTTCAACCATGAAAATCTGTATTTATCAATGCATGCTATCAAAAAAGAAGTCAGAAATTTTACACAGAAGAAATTATGGATATTATTGCATTTACAAAACCATCCAGATCTACATCTTTTCTTATGACCAATTCTGTTCTTTTAGTAGGCAAGGAATTACAAAGTACCTCCTAGTTATAGATTTGCCCTTAAATCCTTAAATTTGAGCTCTAGCAAAAAAGCCCATGTTTGCAAAGATTTTTGATATCTTAGAGAAATGTCGCATTCCTTGAATCTCTCTCTCTTTTTTTTTTTTGTGGTCTTTTGGGTCAAAATTGCTGATAGATGCCTAATCAATTCCTAATTTAGCTCTTTCAAATTTGGCCTTACAAAATCAATCACACTTTCTATAATCTTTGTCTATCATTTCCCTATGCCAATGTCAAATAGAATTCTGTTATCTCATGGAAGTGTTTTTTATGTCCAGGGATTTTAAGTTATCCACTAAAAGTCAAACTGTGCTTGACCTCTTTGCTGGCACTCATGAATGTCATGACAGCAAATGGAAGGACACACAAATCTCCTATTCTTTTTATATAGCCCAGGAAACAGATAGTCATAATATCAGTCCTTGTTCCCATGGGAACATGATCATTATTTTTGCTTAGTTTGCTTGGGGATGTAAACTGCTTCTTAAGTTGTCTGACTCAATTGCCTGAACATAAACTAAAGTTGGCATACAGAAGGGACTGTCAGAGTGCCAGTCCTGGAAGTCCAGGAAGAAGTCTGTCAGGAAGGGAAGAAACCCCTTCAGAAGAACTCTGTCCTTTCCCTATATCCAGCTTCTTCTTCCCATATAGTAAACTGTATGTTAAATGAAGAGTGTTGCCACGCTCTTCCAGCTGCTCCAGGCCAAGACCACTCCTGCCCTGCTCTCTGGGGGCCTAGGGACTCTGCCCAGACTGAGGCATGTGTCTGCTGCTTTCTCCTTGCAGGTTCAACCTGAGCACACATCCCCGTAGCAAAGCTGAGTACATATCCCAGAGACACACAGCCATGCAGACAGAGACAGGTCATGGACATGACTCGTCTCACAGGCTGCCCCTGCCAAATGCTGCCTTCAACAACACTTACATACAGTACTCACACAAAGCATAGACAGCCAAGTCCCCTTCCTTCTCTTCGGCTGTTAGAATAGAATTTCATTACTGCAGGCACACACACAAGCCCACACTACTCACTAGTTAGTCCAGCTTAAAGTTGGGTAGTGAATACACACAAAGCCCACATATACCAGGTCTAGGCAAGATACACGCTTTCAACCCCCTGCCCAGCAGCAGGCTTCAGGCTTCAGGCACAAGGGCTGTGACCACTGTTCCACCTGTCATTGTGGAGCCCTGCACTCGCTTTGCTCATGTTCCAGTAGTTGGTGTTGGGAACAGTCAATGCTCCTGCTCCAAGGGTTGGGAGTAAAAGAACCCTACTTGCTTCTGTAGCTGATGCTAGGACCCTGCTTGTTCCAGTAGCAGACACCACAGGCTGAGGGCACCTACACCCCTGGTCAGACTCCAGTAGCTGGCACTAACTTCCACTCACCCACACACAGGTCTCAACAGGAACTGGTACTGAGACCCCTGCACTTGGTCCAGCAGCTGGCACCGCCAGCTTCTTAAATAACACATGGGCATGAATGGATTTGGGGTTGGCTTTCCAAACTTCCAAGAGAAAAGTTTGTAAAGGAATAAAAAATTCTATTTCATCAGTGGTTGCAAGATTCAGAAAATTAGCATAATTCCCAAAGAAGCAAAATCATCCCCCTGCCCCACCCCAAAAATGGTTAAAAAACAAGGCTCAAAGGCTCCAGGAAGGCAGATACATTTCAGAAAATAAACTTACTTCAGAATGGTCAAAGATATTAATCTGTATTTTGACTTGGGCTCTATACTGTAGTACCTTTTTTTTTTTTTTTTTTTTTAACTCAGAACTAGAAAATACTTAATTCTGTAGGTGAAAAAATAGGAAAATAGCTCAGCTTTTTCAGCTTTTCCCCCAGTTCTCTTTCAACTCAATGATCTGCTTAAGTCTGTCGAATTTTACAGAGCATTTGCATTTATGAATGCTGTGTGTTCCAATAAAACATCTGTTTCTACAACTGTGTCTAGTTCATTGTGTGTATATTCACTCCTACTTTCAGTTTATTTTTCAGACATCAGTATAATGCTGTGACTATCTCTTTCTACTGAATCTTCTTCTGATGCAGTTACCACATCTCCAGATTTCTTTTTCCCCTGGGTTGTGTCCTCACCACCACCTTTTTATCTAAATCAGTTAACGTCCACTGTGTAACTTGGTTTCATGTATCAGTTTAACTCCTTGTTACCAATATGGTGTTGTATGTCTGAAAGTAACATAGAATTTGGACAGTTCTACTGCAGTGATTGGTCTGAATTTTGTATGACTAAATGCAGAAGATGAGCCAGAGTTTCAAGGGATAATTGAACTTATTTTCTCATCCATTGATTCCTATTCCCAAGCATGAACAGACCTACCAATCATATCGCTACATGTCCTACAACAGCTCCCCCGTTAGATGAACATCATTGTAGGTTCTGCTTTTATCACAGAATCATAGAATCATTCACATTGGAAAAGAACCTAGCCCAACCTTTAACTTCCTACTAAAGGTCACACACCACTAAATCATGCTACGAAGTTCTAAATCTACACGTTTATTGAACACCTTCAGGGATGGTGACTTAACCACTTCCCTGGGCAGGGTGGCATGGGTGATGATGTTGTAGGTGTCTATTACAGGCTACCAGACCAAGATGAGGAAGTCGACGAGGTCTTCTACAGGCCACTGATAGCAGCCTCGCAATCACAGGCCCTGGTTATGGTCTGACTTTGGCCTTTTCAAGCATTTGCTAGGGGAAATCCCATGGGACAAGGTACTTGAAGGAAAAGGAGCCCAAGATAGCTGGCTAGCATTCAAGGACTGCTTCTTCAGAGCTCAAGAACAGGGCATCCCAACAGGTAAGAAGTCAGAAAAGAGAGCCAGGAGACCTGCATGGTTAAACAGGGAACTGCTGGGCAAACTCAAGTGGACGAGGGGAGTCTACAGGTCATGAAAGGATGGGCTGGCCACTTGGGAGGAATATAAGACTGTTATCAGAGGATGTAGGGAGGCAACTAGGAAAGCAAAAGACTCCTTAGAATTAAACGTTGCAAGAGGGCTCAAGGACAACATAAAGGGCTTCTTCAAATACGCTGCAAATAAAACTGACATTAGAAGCAATGTAGGCCCACTGACGAATGAGGTGAGTGCCCTGGTGACAGAAGATACAGAGAAGGCAGAGTTATTGAATGCCTTCTTTGTCTCTGTCTATACTGCTGGAGGCTTTCCTGAGGAGCCCTGTACCCCTGAGGCCCCAGAGAAAGTCAGGATAAAGGAGGAGTTTGCCTCAGTTGATGAGGACTGGGTTAAGGACCAATTAAGCAATCTGGACATCCATAAATCCATGGATCCTGATGAGATGTACCCATGGGTGCAGAGGGAGCTGGCGGAAGTCATTGCTAGGCCACTCTCCATCATCTTTGTTAAGTTGTGGGGAAACGGAGAGTTGCCTGAAGAATGGAGGAAAGCAAATATCACTCTGGTCTTCAAAAAGGGCAAGAAGGAAGGCCCAGGTAACTACAGACCTGTCCGTCTCACCTCTGTCCCTGGAAAGGTGATGGAACAACTTATCCTTGGTGCTGTCTCTAGGCGTATCAAGGATAAAAGGGTCATTAGGGGCAGTCAGCATGGCTTCACCAATGGGAAGTCATGCTTAGCCAACCTGATAGCCTTTTATGAAGACATAACCAGGTGGATAGATGATGGTAAAGCAGTGGATATGGTATATCTTGATTTCAGTAAAGCCTTTGACACAGTCTCCCACAGCATCTTTGCAGCTAAACTGAGGAAATGTGGTCTGGATTATCGGGTAGTGAGGTGGACTGTGTTGAACAGTCCATGGATGAGCTGACACTCGTGTGCCACTGAGCTTTATAAATGCCTGAGATAGAGACTGAACTGTAAATAAATCCAAAGCAAACAACGACAATATCAACGAACACATGGAAAAGTATTTATGTTTCTTTTACTGGGTGAATTCTCTACCACTGAGTTGACTCACTCTAGAATTAGAGGAGGGAGGAAGACCATATGGCCAGGGGTCTGGGAGACAGACGGGAGGAAATGTGGATATGCACCAGAACACTAAAGACCCTCCCCTCTCCTCCAGACCCCCTTTTCTACCAAAAAGCAGGCAGTATGTTTTGATTTGGAAAGAGTGCCCTACTGCAGATCATAGAAAGCTTCAGACCTCCACTGAAGGCACTGCAACTCAAGTCATAGAAAAGTTTGGAGGGAAGAATTTCAAACCAAGACAAGTAAGAAATGTAAATCAATGTAAATCCATTTTCCTTGTTTTCTTCTCAGGCAAAATAAGCAAACAAACCCAAAACATGTTGGGAAGTCTTCTTACCCCATATACTTTCTTGGCTCCTGCCTTTGCAGCAAACATGGAGAGGATTCCTGTGCCACTTCCAACATCAAGGACAATTTTATCTTTAAAAACATGTTTATTGTGATACATTGAGTTTCTATAGGTTAATGTACGTACTTCATCCTTTAACATTTCCTGTGGTGAAAAACAAACAAACAAACAAACAAACCACAAAACAACAAAACATTGTCTTATTATTTGAAGTGCTTATATGTATTCAACATTGCTGCTGAATTTATTTCCTTTTTTTAACTGAAGCATTATTAACAACCTGAAGAGTTTTTCAAGTACTTTGGGATGTACACATCAAAGCAACTGTAAAAGGCAAGCTACTTAGAAGTGAATTGTTAAGAATAAGCATGATGCCCTTCATACAATTTTATTTCTCTAAATATTGCGTCACTGTTACAAATAGACAAACGGCAATCAGAACTTAATCTGACCACAGCACTGCTCTGCGCATAGACAGAAACCATGCAGAAATGCAAACTTCCCTTCTTTCTCCTACACCATGAACAATCTAGAGCCTCAACCTATAGACTTTCTGAGGTTCCTCTTTGAACACAAAAGAAATAATACCTTAAAGCATTTTAAAAAGGCAATCTTCTCAGCCTTGCAGAAAGAGATGTAGTTAGTCCACAGTTGAGCTTGGAAAGCATGTGCTGTATTTGGCAATCTCCTTCTGTTCTTTTGTTCACTCATTCACAGGACAAATTTCAAGAAGATATTTATGTATAACCTAGACCACTATTTCACTGTTTTAAGGTGTCATTGTTAGGATCTGATTTACTTCACTGATTGCAGCAGTACATGAATTTCATTCAATTGACAACTTGCTCTCAACTGTGTATATATCAATCAAACTATATCAATGAAAGCCACTCAAATTTCTCCTCCCTTCCGTACTTTTAGGGGGTTCAGGCTCTTGTACCTTGGAGAAGACCTAGACAGTCTCTTTCTCCCATCCTTGATGTTGCAAAGTCTGCCAACCTCCTCTAGCAGCTCCTTTACTTGTTGACACAGATCAGTGCAGACCAGAACAGACCTCCTGCATGCAAAGAAACCATTTCCCACCTCCCAAGCCTCAGAAAGAAGCACTCTGTGAAACCTACAGAGCTGTATCTTTCCATCAGGAACTCAATCTGAGTTGAGGTCTCCAGTGTATCTTTTTAGTAGTTCTCTTTACTCTACTTCCCACACAACTGTTCCTCTGTCTTCTTCCATATCTGAATAACATATTTTTGAATATCTCAATGGTACACTGACAAGATGTAATCGGCAGACAGAAACCTATTTATATAAAAGCTCCAGAAACAACTACTAGACTAGTGGAAATAGTTCATTATATGGTTTGTGAAAAGTGCCACTGATTTCACATTGTTAGCCTTTTTGCTGCCATGTCTTTAAGATCCCATACTCTTGGGTCATGCAAATGTGAGATGTTATTAGCATCTTTGGAGTGGGTCCACAGACAACTTTTTCTAGTAAATATAGTCCCCTGTGTATAGGGAATTCTTTCCAGGAATGGATTTCCTGGATGATATTGAGCTATATGTTCCCATTAGCGCAGCTTGTTGATTCAAGTAACAAGCCAAGAGTCAAAACACTACTTGGCTTCCTTTGTCAGTTGAGTAACTTTTCTGCTAGCATGTGCTCAAATATGCAAGAGAACAAAAGACTAACTGAACAATGAGGTAGTTTCCATGTGTGATTGGGTTAGTTTGCAGTCCTCACCAATGCACTAAACTGTATGCAGATGAAGATCACCAGTGTACAGATAGCTAATATAAGTGCTGTGGTGAATTCATATATGTAAGGATTTAAGTGGGACAGAGGTTTTGAACACAGATCTCTGGAGAAGTGGATGATATCCTTGATACTTGATCAGATAATCCAGTGTTCTGAGGAAAGGCAGAATATAATCATTAGGAAGTGTGAGGTGGATAAATAACTCATACATCACAGAAAACTTTTATTTATTTTTTATTCTGCAATAATTACTGGGATAAAAATAAATATTACCTCATGAATTCCAAAGTGAGCATAGGAATCAAAATAATAATCCCTGGATGTCATCTCTTCTGGATTGAGGAGCTTTGCCATCTTGCCCCGGCCCGGGCAGCTTGGTTGCAATGGGACATGTATGACAGATTGAACTGGCTTCGGAACAACAGTAGGCTGTGGAGGCTGGGATGGGACAGGGCAAACCTAGGAGAATACAGAGTATTGTTAAGAGACATCATTAAAAGAGAACCTTTCTCTCTATGCCTAGCATAGTAATATTGTAAAGAGCTAAGGGGTAGTAACACCAAAGACACCTGGGTTATCATAAGTGAAATCTGGGAAAATAGCTGCTAACTATTCCTGTCTCTTTAACTTATTTGCTCTGTCTTAGGAATTTTCCTTATTGACTTTTTCCTTGATGTCCCTCTGCAGATACTGTCATCAGTGCAAAATAACTGGAAAACACAGGTGTTGGCTTAAGTGGGTGACTCCAAACATGCAATGACTAGCATTAACATGGACACATGGCAGTTAAGAGCTAGGTTTTCTGCTTTAGTAGCAAATTTCTCTGTCAAACTGCCACAGCTTTGTACGAGGCAAGTTGTAATAATTTGATAGTTCTGCAAATAAAGGTTGACAATCAAAGGATTTTGAACACTGTGTTGCCAGTATGAAAGACATGATCCATAATAGATTCTTAATTGTCAGGTGATGTATCTGGCTGTATTGATGAGGTAGGCCTGAGAAAACTCACAATACCTGAAAGTCCCTTACACTATCTGAAAATCTGTTAGCACATTCAGTATGCAGTGTAAGAAGCTGTGTGGGATATGTTATTGTACTGGGTCAGCATTGGATGGAATTAACTTTCCTCACAGCAGCCCACATAGCGCTGTGCTTTTCACTTGTAGCTAGAACAGAACTGATATTGTACCAGTGTTTTGGCTATTGCTTAACAATGGTGGCACAATGTCAAGGCTGTCTCTCTAATTCCAGTAGGCTCAGGGTGGGCAAGAAGTGATGAGGTGACATAGTAAGGACTGCTGACCTAAACTGACTAAATGGATATTCCATACTGTATGACATTATGCTCAGCAATAAAAATTGAGGGGGAAATCGAGACACTTTTTATGAAAGTTTTTGACTTCCCAAGCCACCACTATTGAGGCCCTGATTCCCAATGCATGGCTGAACATAACTTGTTGATGGGAAGTAGAGAATATTTTTTTTCCTTTTGCTTCTGCGTGGCATTTCTTTTTCTTCCCTTTCATTAAACTGCTCCTTTTGTCAACCTGCAGGTTTTTCTTTTGTGCATTATTTTTTGTCCCCATATCCTTCTGAGGAGGGGGAATGAGAGTGCAGTGTGTTGGAATTTAGCTACCCATCAGTTGTTAAACCACAACAGTTATCTCTTAATTTAATTTACTCTTCTGGGGAGTCATGTGGTGTCAACATATTCTGGCCCACTGTGCTTTGTTTTTCCTTGGTATTTCACCTTCAGTAGCAAAATTTCAATAGAGCCAGAATTCTTATAATCCCTTGACTCAGATTTTGTGTCTGTAGTCTCTACGACAGAATACAGAATGTTTCAGAAATAGTTTAAGTGGAAAGAGATACAGACCATGGTCTGGCTATGAGTATATCTCCATCTTTCATCCTTAACGTGAAGCAAAATGCTGAAAACTGAGAAAGACTGAAGAAGACATTACGGCATCATGTGTGCTAAGTGACCTGCAAATTATGGGTCAACAACTTCAGGTACTGAGAAAGTCAATACCACTTAAACTATTTCAACTTATCTTCTACCTTCTTCTGATTTTCAAATTCAGTAATTTCCCAGTGGGGACAAGATGTGCTTCTCCTAAATACTTTTATAGACTTTGCCCTATATTCTATCCTGTGACACTGCAAAACATTCCCTTGTACTCTCTATGTATAGCATCAATTAGCCTAGTTCAGTTTACTTCAGTATAAAAAAAATTACATTTTTCCCCAGATCATTTGAAGATTTAAATGCGTCATCTTTTGATGGTTTCTTTGGTCACTCTGGGAAAAAGGAATACAAGTAGTTTATGTACCTGTAAAGCCTTTTGTCCCAAATGATCCAGAAGTGCTTTATTTTCTATTTCTGACTTTTTTGACTCTATTGCCTCATCCAGTTCACCTCTCACCCAGAATATAATAGTTCCCAACTGGTATTTGTATTTTGTCCTGTCCAGTTCTGTCAAGGTATTGATTGTGATATTCAACTCTTCTAAATTCAATCCTGATAGTTTTAATTATATACTTGAGTTTACAATCTAACATTTTTCTCCAGTGGTGCACCCATTATTAAATCTTTGTAGTTAACTTGCCCTGCAGTCCTTTCTATATTGTTCCACTAGATCACAAGGATTTAAACTGTAGATGTTCAGAACTGCATTTTCACAGAATCACAAACTTGTAGGGGTTAGAAGGGACCTCAAGAGATCATTGGGTCCAACCCCCTTGCCAAAGCAGGTTCCCTAGAACAGGTTGCACAAGTAAGCATCCAGATGGGTCTTCACATCCAGAAGGAGACTCCACAACTTCCCTGGACAGCCTGTTCCAGTGCTCTCCCCTCTCACTGTGAAGAAGTTCTTTTGCATGCTGTTGCGGAACTTCCTGTGCTCCATTTCATGGCCATTGCCCTTTGTCCTGTCCCCACAGGCCACTGAAAAGAGGTTGGCCATATGCCTTTGTCTCCCACACTTAAGGTACTTGTAAACATTGATAAGATCCCCCCTCAGTCTTCTTTTCTCAAGGCTGAACAGACCCAGGTCTCTCAGTCTTTCCTCACAGGGGAGATGCTCCAGGCCCTGTATCATCTTTGTGGCCCTCCACTGGACTCTTTCCTGTCTTTTTTGTACCGGGGAGCCCATAACTGGACACAGTACTCCAGGTGAGGCCTGACCAGGGCAGAGTAGAGGGGGAGGATCACTTCCCTTGACCTGCTGGCCACGCTCCTTTTAATGCACAGCAGGATCCCATTGGCCTTCTTGGCAAGAAGGACATACTGATGGCTCATGGCCAACCTGTCATCCACCAGGACCCAGGTCCTTCTCCACAGAGCTCCACTCCAGCAGGTCATTCCCCAGCCTGTACTGATACGTGCGGTTGTTCCTTCCCAGGTGCAGGACTCTACACTTGCTTTTGTTAAACCTCATCTGGTTTCCTCCTGACCACCTTTCCAGCCTGTCCAGGTCTCACTGAATGGCAGCATAGCCTTCTGGTGTGTTGACCACTCCTCTCAGCTTTGTATCATCGGTGTACTTGCTGAGGGTGAACACTTCCCTTATCAAGGTTGTCAATGAAGACGTTGAACAAAATTTTAATTTAATTTAATTTCATATGAAAATTAATATAATTTTAATTTAATATGAACTCTATGAGGTCTTATTTTTTTCTCCCAAATCTTGTCCTGCATCATTTTGTAAGTGAAAAAAAAAAACACATAAACTTAACATCCAGTGAACTGTCCATTGTCTTCTTCTCTTAGGTGAGAAGGCTTCTAGACACACCACAGGCAATTGCAAAAAAAATATCTAATGGCAAGGTAGGGGTAGCTACTGAGCACTAAGCATATCTACTGCTGATGTATGGGCTGGATGGGATGACAGTGATTTACTTTGAAAACGGCCCAGAGTGTAGTGGTCAGTGGCATGAAGTCTAGTTGAGAACCAGTAACTACTAGAGTACCCCAGGGGTCAATACCGGGTCCAGTCCTGTTTAACATCTTCATTAATCATCTGGATGACAGGGCAGAGTGAACCCTCAGAAAGTTTGCTGATGACACAAAATGGGAGACTGTTGGATACACCAGAGGGTCACCCTGCCATGCAGAGGGACCTTGAGGCTGGAGAAATGGGCTGATGTGGTGGTTTTACCAAACCCAGTACAGCTGACAGGAACTTAATGAAGCACAACTAGGAGAAGTGCTAAGTCCTGTGCTAACTCCTGTGTATGGAGGAACAACCCCAGGCACAAGTGCATGCTGGAGGATGCCTGGCTGGAAAGCAGAAAAGGAACTGGGGGGTCCTGGTGGACACAAAGTTGCACATGAGCCAGCAACGTGCCCTTGCTGTAAAGAAGGCCATTAGTATTCTGGGCTGCATTAGGCAAAGTATTTTCAGCAGGTCAAGAGAGGTAATCCTTCCCCTCTATTCAGCACTGGTGAGGCCACAGCTGGAGTACTGTGTCCACTTCCAGGCACTCCAGTGCAGGAGAGACAAGGACATACATACTCAGGAGAATCCAACAAAGGCCACAAAGATGCTTACAGCACTGGAGTGTCTCTCCTCTGACGAAAGGTTGAGAGAGGTGGGACTGGAAAGCCTAAAGAAGATGCTTTGGGGGCATCCTCACGTATTCATACTTCAGATAAGTACCTGAATCACTAGGGGCGTCCCCCAGGGCTCAGTACTGGGGCCAGTCCTGTTTAATATCTTTATCGATGATCTGGATGAGGGGATTGAGTGCACCCTCAGTAAGTTTGCAGACACCAAGTTAGGGGTATGTGTTGGTCTGCTCGAGGATAGGAGGGCTCTGCAGGAGGATCTGGATAGGCTGGACCCATGGGCTGAGGTCAACTGCATGAAGTTCAAGAAGGCCAAGTGCTGGGTCCTGCACCTGGGGCACAACAACCCCAAGCAGTGCTACAGGCTGGGAGATGAGTGGTTGGAAAGCTGCCTGGTGGAGAAGGACTTGGGAGTATTGGTTGATAGTTGGCTGAATATGAGCCAGCAGTGTGCTCAGGTGGCCAAGAAGACCAACAGCATCCTGGCTTGTATAAGAAGCAGTGTGGCCAGCAGGTCTAGGGAAGTGATTGTCCCCCTGTACTCGGCTCTGGTGAGGCTGCACCTCGAGTACTGTATTCAGTTTTGGGCCCCTCACTACAAGAAAGACATCGAGGTGCTCGAGAGAGTCCAGAGAAGGGCAATGAAGCTGGTGAGGGGTCTGGAGAACAAGTCTTATGAGGGGCTGAGGGGCAGCTGAGGGAGCAGGGATTGTTCAGCCTGGAGAAGAGGAGGCTCAGTGGCGACCTTATCGCTCTCTGCAGGTACCTTAGAGGAGGCTGTAGCGAGCTGAGGATTGGTCTATTCTCCCATCTGCCTGGAAGAGCTTCTGCCTGTGGGAAGCCTACAAGGATCATTTCAATAATAACTCTATCCAATGGTTAGGACCCCACACTGGAGCAGGGGACGAGAGTGACCATGGAGGAACGGCTCCCATTCCCTGTTCCCCTGCACTGCTCGGGGGGAAGAGGTGGAAGAGAGTGGATGGGGGAATGTGTTTTTAGTTTGTTTTCTTTGTTTCTCACTTCTCTAGTTTGTCCTATTAGGTAATAAAATCTCCCTATGCTGAGTCTGTCTTGCCCATGACAATAAATATTGAGTGATCTCCCTGTCCTTGTCTCAACCCTTGAGCCCTTTTCATCATATTTTCTCCCACTTTCCCTTTAAGGAATGGGAGTGAGAGAGAAGTTGTGGTGGAGCTAGGATGCTGACCTGAGTAAAACCACCACACTGTAACACTGGAATTCTGAAACTCTAAGGCAAAGTTGGTACCCACAAGAATAATTTTGTGAGTGAGGCTCAGGAAACCTCTCTGTCATAAGTTTGCTATAGTTACTGCAAACAATTTCTGCCAAGAGTAACTAGTGTCCTCTGACAGCAAGTATCTTGGAAAAAACCTTAAATGTAGTGGACAGTTTCAAAGCAAAAAATGTGATGAAAGCTGTTATTTTTATCAGAAATAATAAAGTCTTCAGGTACACATATCTATGTATAAATATGTATGACATATTTATATGTCATTCAACATACTCCATACCAGAGTGGCTTTAACCATTTGGCTTGCTTGATTGTGGTGCATGTTTTGCACTCATGGATAACCCATACAGCGATGTCTACAGTCAAGTCCATATCTCAGTCATGAGCCCATCTATATGTTAATTCTCTTCCTTGATGGTCTGAGGTGCCATGGGCCCAACAAGATATAAATAATTCACCCTTACATTGCTAGTCTAGATCCACGTAAGCCACTTCAAGTCTAGCATCCTGATCCACCTGCTGTTTGTTTTGATATTCTTCAAAATGAGCATCTATGTGACGTACCTTTACAGCCACGTTCTCTACACAGGCAGCAATCTCTTGCCCCAGTACGGCAGCCCAGATAGGTTTGCCTCTGTGCTGCCAACCGCGCTGCTTTCATAGTTGTAACCACCCCCACAGGGCACTTGCCACCATCCCTGAGTCAGCATAGTGTTAAAGCACTCGCCACTTTTCCCATTCAGCAGTATCTAAAGCCAACTGGCTGGCCTTCACTTCTGCAAACTGGCTTAATTCACCTTCTCCTTCAGCAGTTTCTGTGAGTTCTTGTTTAGGGCTCCATACAGCAGCTTTCCATCTCTGATGCTTTCCTACAATACTACAGGACCCATCAGTGAAGAGGAGATATTGCTTCTCATTTTCTGGTAGTCTATTACACAGTGGGATCTCTTCATCAGACGTCACCTCCTCCTCTGGTGATGTTCTGAAATCCCTGCCAGTCCATGATCAGCTCCCACATTTGTGTCTGGTTGGGGTTTCCTATCCAACCCTGTTGTGTTACCAGTGTGACCCACTTACTTCATGTAGCATCAGTTGCATGATGTGTAGAGGGGATCCTTCCTTTGAACATTCAGCACAGTTAATCGAGGTTCTAAAAGGAGCTGTGCATCACTACCAACTACTTCAGAAGCAGTTCAAACCCCTTCATGTGCTGCTAGTATCTCTTTTTCAGTTGGAGTGCAGCAGGCCACAGATTATCTGTATCCCTGACTGCAAAATTCCAAAGGGGTGCTTGCTGCCACAGGCTCTTGTTGGGGCCTTGCTCCCCTGCTGTGGTATAAAGCACTTTTTTTTCACCTTATCCCATCCAGACTGGCCCAAGGGCTACTGTACTTTGTTCAAAGGCTTCTCATTGCTCAGGGCCCTGAGCAATTTGAAATTGTTCTTCTGTGTCACGGGATCCAGGGCTTACAGTCAGACTGTAATTTGTAATATATATTCTCAAATGTCTCCCATTTGTTAAACACATCCAAAAACAAAACAAAACAAAACAAAACAACACAACAACTATAAGAACGTTTCTATTTCTTTTGTGCTAGTTGGTGGAGACATAGCTGTTATTTTATTGGTCACAGAATCATAGAATGGAATCTTAAAGATCACCTAGTTCCAACCCCCCGGCTGTGGGCAAGGACTCCTACCTCTAAATCAGGTTGCTCAAAGTCCCATCTAACCTTGCCTTAAACACTTCCAGGGATGGGGCATCCACAGCTTCTCTGGGCAACCTGTTCCAGTGCCGCAACACCCTCACAGTAAAATAATTTCTTCCTTATATCTAATCTAAACCTACCTTCTTTTAGGATAAAGCTATTACTCCTTCTCCTATCACTGCACTCTCTGATAAATAGACCCTCTCCTGCTTTCCTGTAGGCCCCCCTCCCTCCTTTAAATACTGAAAGGCCAGTATAAAGTCTTTCTACTCCAGGCTGAACAGCCCCCAGCTCTCTCAGCATTTCTTCAGAGGAGAAGTGTTCCAGCCCTTTGGTCATCTTTGCAGCCCTCCTCTGGACTCGTTCTTATACGTCCACGTACTTCTTGTGCCAGGGGCCCCAGAGCTGAACGCATTACTCCAGGTGGGATTTCCTGAGAGCAGAGTAGAGAGGGAGAATCACCTCCCTTGACCTGCTGGCCGTGCTTTTGTTGATGCAGCCCAGGATACAGTAGGCTTTCTGGGCTCCAAGTGCACGTTGCCAGCTCATGTTGTGCTGGTGCTCTGTTGCGATAGTATTTGCATCATGCGTGATACACAGAGATGAGTCAATACAAGGTACCTGACAAGATGGAGAAGAATCATTTCTTCCACTTTCTTCTACCAGCTGATCATCCTCTCAAAAGGTTCACATGGGTGAGCACTACTTGTGAACTTACACATACACAAAGTTGCATCAGAAGAAAGATTGCTAAGTCAAGGAGTTACATTTGTGAACTTAAAAGAGGGATGAATTTGGCTGAGTGGAAGAAGCAATCTTTCAGCAGAATTACTTATTCACTCTTGTTGGCAATTTTCCAGGAAGAGAAATTTACAGGAGCAGTTTACATCCCTAAAGGAAGATACTACCATCACTGAAGTTACACAAGCTATGAATTTTGTCCAAAGACTATTAGAAAGACTCTGACATGAGACAAAACAATATTCTGCAGCTAAAGTGTCCTGTAGCTTTGCCAATTCTTGTATTCAAATTTTCTGTCTCAGCACTTTAGTCACTTCTAAACTGCTTTTGTGCTCTCACAGCATAGTAGGAATATGCGTAATACACTTGTGCTCTGTATGCCCCTTCCTACTGGCTTTTGATTCCTACCTGTTCCAGTACAAAGCCGTCACCTGTGTTACCAAAAATCTGTGTAACCCACCAGAGAAGGCTTCATGAAGCAGAGTCCAGTTTCATGATGAACAAATGCATTATGACCTTGGCTTATCTTTACCAGTGAGCTTTTATGGGGGTGCTCTGAACAACATAAATTCAAAAGGAAAAGGAAAAAAAAAAAAAAGGATAAATAAAGCATCATTGCTGTTAAGACAGTACTAGGTTTCTGATGGATTTGAGAAAAATACTGACAGGAGGTATAAAGCCCTGGTGAAGAGTCAAAAAACAGCAATCCAGCAAGACAGGGGATCAATTAATATTAAGAAATACTGGATGCTTACATTTCCCACATCTGTTTGATGACCAGCTGGCCAGATGAAGCTTTCTAAAAGTAAAGCCTTGTAGCATGTTAGTCATACCTATCCTCTGTGAGTGTTAATCAACAAATAATTGCTTTTTAAGGTGTTCAGAGAAATGATTAGGATCTGGTCTGAGGTTTAGCTAACCAAACAGGCTGTGAGTAGCTATTGGACTTGACATGAGAAAGTCTGAATATAACAAATAAGCAAGTGAGAAGCTAATATTTACAGATATCACAATGAGTGATGTCTGGACTTCACAGGTAATTAAGGAGGAGTTATATGATTACATGATGGCTAAATCCACAGATAATAGGAGGGGATCTTTTTTGTGCCTGGAAATTGCAAGGCCAGCAGCATCTAGGTAACTATATCGACAATACCATGTAAAGTCAAAGTTGCTCATATAATGGTATCAGAAATATAAATGTTTTTTTTTTGTTTGTTTGTTTGTTTGTTTTTTGAGAGATGAAGGCTAGAGAAAGGGTAGGGCCAAGGTGGATGGGGGAAGAACAAGCATGGTAAAAATAAAAATAAAGTGTAGTAAAAGGGCTAGATTTATGCAAACAAGCTGTTGGTCAGAGAGCGCATCTGACTGAGCCCTGCACATAATCTGCAGACTATTTAAATCTTATTTCTAACTAATTTCTGCATGAACCTGATCAGCTGGAAAGGAAAAGAAGGATGTTGCTATCTGTGTTTATTGAGCAACATTTGTGTGCATGTGGATGATCACTCATACCTTCCTGTATCCCTTCCAGAACTGAAAAAAACATCCATGATATGATTACAAGTCTAGCACACACATACCCTACCTGTTAAAAACATATCTTTAGAATAACTCCTGGAAAGGGAAAGCATCTGGGCAAGAGGTGAACCTCACATCAATTAACAGATCTAATAAATTAGGTCTGGGTAAATCATTTTTATTAAAAATATGGATTCCAGACAGCTCCACAGAGTTCCAGAACACTGGCCAATGCCATTGCCAATAGAGTTTGAAAGAATGAAAGCAGCCGCTTCAGAATACATCCATCAATGTGATAAACATGCATCCCTGTACTTTTCCATCTCCCATTTGTTGCAGTTGGAGGATCTGAAGGATCTCAGAAGGAGTATTTTTCTACCATTACTATGGGACTTAGATCCTGGTACTCTATGTCATTTCAACACTTAAGCCAGAGGAAATTACTTAAGTATTTTCCTGTATTTTAAAATTAAAGAAATTAAAGAGTTCAATTCCCTTTTTTTTTTTTTTTTTTTTTTTTTTGGGGGGGGGGTGGCAGACAAAGTGGGCAGAATACAGCTGCATTAAAGATATTAGTACAGGACCACTTTTTTAAAAGCTTTGCATTCTTACAGAGGGCAAGATTCATAGCCATTATTAATTTATCAAAAACCTCACGCTTCTCTAACTTGACATCTGTTTCTAAAATTTAGACGTGGAGTTGCCTATTTGCATCAGTGGGAAGTATTGAAATTCTTTTTTCTTGAAAACTTAGGTACATAGGTCAACAAGGCTTGAGGAGGCTACCTAGATGTATAATTCCCATAATACAAAAGAGAACTGGGTATTCAAGATCCTGGGTAGTCAAGCTGTTTTGAAAATCAGAGTCTTTTAGGTATATTGAGCTACCTACAGAGAGGTAAGATGGGGCTGAGAAAGGGAAGTACACACTATTTCTTTTTAGGAGGTTTGTGACGAAAGCTGAGGTGTATGGAGTAAAAATAAACCTGCATTTCAATGCCAGTTTCTTGACATGAAGACGCAGATCTGGCAGTTAAAATTCAAATACTTATAAAACTGTTCAAGCCGCAGTGTTTTCTGCTTGTCAAATTCTTAATTATTTATGGCATTCTAATGGCATTGAAGAGGTTAACAATATCTTCTGTCTACCCTTTCATTAATGCCTATCCTCTCATTAAGAAACAACATTCATTAAGAATGGTGTTACAGCTTAATATGAATAACTTTCAGCATTCTATTTTTAAACAAATAGTTTCATGATATCTCAAAGTATAATTATTTGCTGGGCCAGGTAGCTTTCTGTGTCAGAACTACTAAAATAAAATATACCTAGCTCCATTTTCATCAGTCGGAATATAATAATCTATTCCTTTAACATGCAAGAGATTATCACTTGATATGCAACCACTTTAGCAGTTTCAACAATACAACTTCTTCCTGCTGCAGATATGAGTGTAGGTACATATAAGAGGTGTTTGGTATCCTCCTCCCAAAACTGAGGCTTACTTCTACGATGTCTTCTTGATAATCATTAAACAATGGCACTGGTTAAAACCTCTCTTGACTCCTTTGGCTTGTATTCTCGTGGAGTAAGTCTTTTCCCATAGGCAGGGATGCCACCCACTAGATCAGGTGGGCCAAGGCCCCATTCACCCTGGCCATGAACACCTCCACGGATGGGGCATCACTGATTAAGATATTGAAAAACACTAGTCCTAATAGACGCCTGAGGGACACTACTTGTCACCTACCTCCACCTGGACATAGAAATACTGATTGCTATGCTCTGGTTGTGGCCATCAAGCCAATGCCTAATACACCAGATGGTCCACCCTTCAAATCGATATCTTCCTAATTTAGAGATTAGGGTGTCATGTGGGACTGTGTAAAAGGCCTTATAGAAGTCCAAGTAGATGACATCAGTTGGTCTCCCCTTGTCAACTGATGCACTTACTCGATCATAGAAGGCCACCAGATTGGTCAGAATCACAGAATTTTCTAGGTTGGAAGAGACCTCAAGGTCATCGAGTCCAACCTCCAACCTAACGCTAACAGCCCTCCACTAAACCATATCCCTAAGCTCTACATCTAAACGTCTTTTGAAGACTTCCAAGGATGGTGACTCAACCACTTCCCTGGGCAGCCTGTTCCAGTGCCTCACAACCCTTTCAGTGAAGAAGTTCTTCCTAACATCTAGCCTAAAACTCCCCTGGCTCAACTTAAACCCATTCCCCCTCGTCCTGTCACCAGGCACGTGGGAGAACAGGCCAACCCCCACCTCGCTACAGCCTCCCTTGAGGTACCTAAAAAGAGCGATAAGGTCGCCCCTGAGCCTCCTCTTCTCCAGGCTGAACAAGCCCAGCTCCCTCAGCCGCTCCTCGTAGGACTTGTTCTCCAGGCCCCTCACCAGCTTCGTCGCCCTTCTCTGCACCCGCTCAAGCACCTCGATGTCCTTCTTGTAGCGAGGGGCCCAAAACTGAACACAGTACTCGAGGTGCGGCCTCACCAGAGCTGAGTACAGGGGGACGATCACCTCCCTAGCCCTGCTGGTCACGCTGTTCCTAATACAAGCCAGGATGCCGTTGGCCTTCTTGGCCACCTGAGCACACTGCTGGCTCATATTCAGCCGACTGTCCACCATCACTCCCAGGTCCTTCTCTGCCTGGCAGCTCTCCAACCATTCCTCTCCCAGCCTGTAGCTCTGCTTGGGGTTATTGCGCCCCAGGTGCAGGACCCGGCACTTGGCCTTGTTAAACTTCATGCAGTTGACCTCAGCCCATCGGTGCAGCCTATCCAGATCCTCCTGCAGAGCTTTCCTACCCTCAAGCAGATCGACACACGCACCTAACTTGGTGTCATCTGCGAACTTACTGAGGGTGCACTCGATGCCCTCGTCCAGATCATCGATGAAGATATTAAAGAGGACCGGCCCCAGCACCGAGCCCTGGGGGACGCCACTAGTGACTGGCCTCCAACTGGACTTGGCTCCATTCACCACGACTCTTTGGGCCCGGCTATCCAGCCAGTTTCTAACCCAACGAAGCGTGCGCCAGTCCAAGCCAAGAGCAGCCAGTTTCTTGAGGAGAATGCTGTGGGAGACGGTGTCAAAAGCCTTGCTGAAGTCAAGGTAGACCACATCCACAGCCTTTCCCTCATCCACCCAGCGCGTCACTCTGTCATAGAAGGAGATCAGGTTCGTCAGGCATGACCTGCCTTTCATAAAGCCATGCTGACTGGGCCTGATCGCCTGCTTCCCCTTCAAGTGCTGCATGATGACTCTCAGGAGGATCTGCTCCATGAGCTTTCCTGGCACTGAGGTCAAACTGACAGGCCTGTAGTTTCCTGGGTCTGCCCTCCGGCCCTTCTTGTAGATGGGCGTCACGTTTGCTAGCCGCCAGTCGATTGGGACCTCCCCCGATAGCCAGGACTGTTGATAAATGATGGACAGTGGCTTGGCCAGCTCCTCTGCCAGTTCCCTCAGTACCCTTGGGTGGATCCCATCCGGCCCCATCGACTTGTGCACATCTAAGTGCCGTAGTAGGTCACCAACCAGTTCTTCATGGATAATGAGGGCCACATCCTGCTCCCCATCCCCTTCCACCAGCTCAGGGTACTGGGTATCCAGAGAACATCCGGTATTGCCGCTAAAGACTGAGGCAAAGAAGGCATTGAGCACCTCCGCCTTTTCCTCATCTCTTGTAACTAAGTTTCCCCCCGCATCCAGTAAAGGATGGAGATTCTCCTTAGTCCTCCTTTTTGTGTTGATATATTTATAGAAACGTTTTTTGTTATCTTTAACGGCAGTAGCCAGATTGAGCTCCAGATGAGCTTTGGCCTTCCTAATTTTGTCCCTGCACAGCCTCGCTACTTCTTTAAAGTCCTCCTTAGTGGCCTGCCCACTTTTCCAAAGCTTATAAACCCTCTTTTTCCTCCTAAGATCAGGCACGATTTACTGTTGGTGAAGCCATGCTGGCTGTCCCTAATCACCTCCTTGTCCTGCATATGCCTTAACATTGTCTCCAGGAGGATTTGTTCCATGATCTTGCCAGGCACGGAGTTGAGGCTCACTGCTCTGTAGTTCCCTGGTTCTTCCTTTCTACCTTTTTTAAAAATGCGAGTGATGTTTCCCTTTTTTCCAGTCTTCTGAGTTTCTCAGTAGTTAGACAGACTCTAAAGAAAATAGGGATAGAGATCTGGTTCTGAAAATGGCTTGCTTTGAAGATACTAGTTTTTCAGCCACTTCAAAGTCATGCACTTCTCTAAACTTTTCAAATGGTGTATCTGAAATGTACAATGTCAGATCAACCCATCATAGACAAACCTGTCCACTTACTATCATCGGGAAATTCATGGTCCATTACTGACAAGTATAGCTTACAGCACATTATAATTGCTATCTGTTATCCCTGTGGTGATGACAAAAATACTGTGAAAACACTGAGGCATGTTCTGAAATATGAGGTTCTATGGCTTGCTTTGGAATAAAGCTTTTGTCCAGAACAACTGAGACTGAGCAATCATACGAGTAACTTGATTATACACTGAGTGGTCAAATCCCCCTAAAGTCAAAGTATAAGATGCTAGCAACAATTGGCATATCTAGGCTGCAGCAGAAATAACACCAAGTAGCAAAAAGAATGCAAAGATCACAAAGGTGTGCAAATCTGTTAACTTACTCTTTGAAAGTTAAAAAGTAATTTTGGTATACAAAGCCAAATATGAGACAGGAACTGTGATACCTTTGTGGATCTGGCCCAGGATATTAGATACTGTCAAGATTCTTAATGGGTAAAAGAGGTCCCTTCACAGATCCCTTCCACATGTATCATATGATATCAAGACATGGACAGTTATATTAATACTATGCAGGAGATACAGTGGCAACGGCAGGATAAACTTATAAATCTGATCTCTGTGCAGATTATGGAGTTGGTTATTAATATGGATTTACAAATTTACATATGCAATAGAAACAGAACCTGTTTTCACAAGATTAAGGAATGCACACTGTCAGAAGAACAAGACAAAACTCTGGAATGAAAAGATTTTGAAGCTACATATAACAGCAGGTCTATGGATGTATGTAAGGATGGGAGCGATAAGTAGCTGTAGCTAAAAGCTTAAGCAATTTTAGTCCATTTCTAGTACAGATAATAATCACACACAGAATCACAGAATTTCTAATAATGCTATGCATCTGGTCTGCCCTCTTGACCGTTTATATTACAGTGTAGTTCAGGTGCAGTGGCTAAAAACAGGTTCAGGTGACAAACTGCTGTTATGGACATTGAAGTTTAATGGAAGTTGTGTTCCCTTTTATAAAGAGAATTTGCAACATATGTAAAGTAGGAGGTCCAGTGTACAGCATGAACAGTATATATTATGACAGTCCCTGTTTCAGCATAGAGCAGAAGGAAATATCAGAGAACCATACTCTTATTAACTGAAATTTACTCTTTGCAAACTAGCTTGTGAAAGGATAGCAAAGCATTATTTACAATGTGCTGAAATGTGTCTTTCCTTATGACAAGGTTATGTTTTGATTATCTTTGGCATGTGATAGAGCTATTGTTTTAGACTTAATGTTACAGACTTCACTGCAACAGCTTAATTTACATGATCACTGTTACAAGAAACAGCTAGAGAAACGCCTTGTGCTTTCATCTACACGCTATTGTGTAGAGCAGATGGTCTATCGTGCATCCATTTTTTTTTGTGTGTGTATGCATGCTCTTTTCTAATGGCATTAGCTATGGAATTTGTAAGATACAAGTGAACCTTCATGATGTCATGTGATTCATTTTCTGCTCAAAAGTAGGATGCCATTTTTGGACAGAGAAGCTCAACTCAAGAATAAGTCTACAAAGGTTTGAAGAGATTGTAATTATACATGTAACTGTCCTGGTTAGCTAGACCTTATTTACTTGCTTCATAATACTAAATAAATTAAATTAAAAAGGCAAACTAATTACAATTTTATTAGCATAAATATTCATCAAGTGTATAATTAACATTTGGAAAAAGATAACATTGATGTGGCACTTAGTAGGTTTTGGCCAAGTATTAAATGTTTATCTATGAATAAAAAAGACCTGAAAAATAATTGGGGAAAAAAAATGTAAAGGACCAGAAGCTTGGTGGCACAACACAGATGAGATTAAATCTGAAAGAATTTGTTGCACAGAAGTGTATTTCTCTCTCCATTCTGAACTTTTTTCTTCATTTTTGTCTGAACCTTCTGTTCTAATAATTATGTTAGTTTTGCAGGGAGGGTACTGGAGTAGAATTAGACGCATACACACACTTCGAATCTGGTATGGCGATTTCTACAAAGGTAACAATAAATTCTGATGGTCCTGTGAGCCTCTCACAGTACAGGGCCCACTTCAAATATAAATAATTACATAAAAGTATCCATCTTTATTTTGTGTTCTGTGAATAGTTTCACAAATCAAATGCAAAAGCTCAATGTCCGTGAGCACAACTATGAGCAAATGAAAATGCTCAGCTGAATTTTACAGTAAATTCTCAGGAATTATTCTTTTTTATGTTCACCGTGGTTTTGCCTCAGTCCATTTATTCTCTGACCTTAATAACAGTATTCTCCAGAAAAAAAAGAAAAAAAAAAAACTCGTTAGACTCTGTTGCCCATCTGTTTAAAGCACCTCAAGACTGATGACAAGTGAGTTTAGTTCCATTGTGAAGGGTTTTGAGTACTGGCTAGTCTCAAACCTCTTTCTATTGAAGTCATAGCAAGTCTTGTATGCTTCAACTCAGTGGTAAATCAAGAACCCTCTGGAAGGCAGTGTTAAAGTGGAATACAGATGGCAGATTGCTAAACACATTCTCCATTTCAAGCAGTAAAGTCTAAGTCACTGCAATCAATTGTATGGATGTGAATCTCCACTGATTGTCATGCTGTTCCCTCCCAGTAAATATACAGTGTATGGACTCGTTACAGTGTAATGGTCTCTCTTTACATGACTAAAGAATTGAAAAGTAGAGAATTAA
The DNA here is from genome assembly GCF_964211825.1 of Aythya ferina. Classification (NCBI taxonomy): domain Eukaryota; kingdom Metazoa; phylum Chordata; class Aves; order Anseriformes; family Anatidae; genus Aythya; species Aythya ferina. Next base: position 125,843,008 of record NC_140296.1, on the reverse strand, counting down.
TACAGTTGAATTTTAAAGCTTGTGAAGAAGACAAGCTGTGATATTCTGTTGATATATGTTCTGAGGTTTTGTTTTCATTCTTCAGTGTGATCAAGAATGGAACAGGTGAACTCACTCAAGTACACTGGTTATTTTGATGCAAGCTTAACACCCTTAAGCAAATCCAGCATGCTGAGAAGTGAAGGTTAGATAATAAGGGCTACTGTGTTTATGAGAGATATGCAAGATTTTTCAAACTTTTTGTGGCTCAGATGTAGCATGCTTTCTAATAGAGCTCTTCTGAATTTGCTGCCTTACTAAGAAGTGTAGGCTCTTCGGTTTTTGCAGGTTAGAGCAGCCCAGTCCTTCTCCTGTTCCAGAATCCAGTCTGAAGAGTTGAATTTGGTGTATAGATCACAGAGCAGCATAAACTGCAATCAGTAGACTCACAAGGCTCTGGTAGGTTGTGGCTTCTGGTTTCATACAGATTTACAGCTAGGTGTTACATGGTAACACTGCAAGTCAACAATTTCCACCAGGAGATCATTTTTAAGGATTCATGAGAGGCAAATAAAAGCAAATGAAGAAAAAAAAATCCTTCTTATTTTAGTAGTGCATTAAGCCTCTCTTTTTCTGACAAAAGAAGGTAAGAATTTCATATAATTTCATCATTCTTCATTAATTTGGGAAGAGATGAGACCTTACAGTAGTAAAAAATAGGAAGGTGTCCTAATAAGGGGTGGTGAACAGATTTTATTTTAAATTCACAGGAATTTAAAATAAAAACTGAGGTAATCTGTGAGAGATAAGAATGTAATTGCCAGACATAATTTACAGAATAAGATATTACTGCTATCAAAATTGGAAGCACACCTAATATCTCAAGTAGCTTTTAAAGACCCAGGGATACTTAAATTGTTTGATCACCATGAAATGTTTTTCTTTTTCTTCCGTTCAATTATCCAGGAAGAAAAGCAGTAGGTACAAACTATGTTTTCAGGTAACAGATTTTTCTTCTGAGGTTTCTAGTTCTTAGGAGTTTTGACAAGTCCAGAAATACCAGATCTCTTCTCTTGTAGTACTACATCCAAATCTCTCTGGAACAAAGGTAATCAAGATGCACAAGTGTAAGAAGAGGAAATAGCCTGATGTTCTGACAAGGCTATTAGAGGCATTTGTGTTAGTTGTGAGAGAAGGTCTGGAGTATACCTATTGCCTGTTTGTTGAAAGTGGGGAAAGATGAAAAAGTGATAGCAGAATTTTCCTTCCGAACTAGGCTACAGCTTCTGGGAAATAATGATCTTTTACAAGTTTAGCATCAGTTCATCTCCTACTTGCATTTCTGAGAGCTGTACAAGGAGAAGAAATATCTCTGTATTATTAAAGTGCATCAATTCTTACAGCTGATTTTGAAATGTTGGTCATGGACTCAAGGAATCTAAAAATAAACCATACCAATTAAATTCTTGGCTATTCATTGCAGAGTCAGCTCTAAATCTAGCAGAGGCAATTGTTAACATTAAATGCTTACTAATTGCACTGATACTGATATTTGAATGTCCTGTTTGTCCTGATCAGGCAAGAACTTCTATACCAACAACAAGCAACACCCAACTATGTCATGCTGTTCAGGGGCCAAACTCACACTACCACTGCCAAATCCTGTGATCAGGTTTGGCATAGCAGAGTGAGAATATCATGAAAGTGTCTTACTGCTGGAACAGTACTGGCTTAAACTAGAGCTGTCAGTCTTCTCCTTCCCTTCAGGTCTTGCAGCCTCAGCTGTCCAGCTTGTGTCAATGCACTAGTTCTGCAATAGCAGGTGCATTTGTTATCAACAATCAAACAGCATGAGTCTTGACTCATTTTTTGAGATGGGAAACCTCAGATTTATGTGTGTCTATGGGTGGTGTCTTCAAGACCTGTCAATCCAGCACTTGTTCTAGGGCACCTGAGTAGCTGGCCTAAGAGTAACAGTTCCTCCTGTGTGTACATGGACACATGGTTTAAGGTCTCCATTGATAGTTCAAGTGATGTTCTCTGCTGCTTGGCTAGATTTGGCACTTTGCAATCAAATATGTTGAAGAAATTATTTAATGTTACATTTCCCTAAGGGTAGCTCAAAGCCTATATTGTTATTTAGGAAGTCATGATAGTCATGATTCAGTTCCTTTTCCTCCTGTACTGTAGGGTTCAGTAAATAATAAAGCAGTTTTCTAGGACTGCCTTTGCTTCTACTTTACTCAGACCTAGCTGGACTAGCTTGGAGGGTGATACAGGTTTCTTGCTGTTCTGCCCTTGTTGGCCCTTTCCTTTCTATGTGCTTCAGAGAGGACTCATGGGTGTCACCTTACGTATTTTCTTTGGTATAGCTCACAGTGTAGATGGACTGCACTTTAGAATAAAGACTGTCATCTCACTTCTCTGCAGAGTCCAACATTCAGTGTGCCAGGCCCTTTAAAAGAAGCCTCTGTAGTCTGTGGTGGGTCACCCAGATCAGCTGACATAATTCCACATAAATTCTGAATTACAGACTACTTATTGTTATGGCTATGAAACTATGAATGGTGCACAGGGATCTATTGTCAGAATATTAAAGGACTGTTAACAAATGGTAGTTTACTTGTAACTGAAGGATGCAATTCACTTATTTCTGTTACAAAATTGTTTTTAGTGGCAAGGTCATTTCCTGAGTCATGAAACCCTAGCTTTGTTAACGTTTGTTTTTACTTTGCGATCACCTATATGCTAGGGAAGACATGCTTATTGTTATCTAGGAGCAGTGACCAGAAATTTAAATAGGACTGGTGGTGTTTGTTCACCTCCAAGTGAAGAAAAATATTCATGAGCCAGATTACTTTACATTTCACATCTCAAGGCACAGAAGTTCTAGGAACTTGTACTGAAAATATCAAAGTTGAACACAGTGCAGGGAGTTTGTTGCAACTCTTTGCATAATGAGTTATGAAGCTACAAAACCTGAGACGTTTGAACTTTTGTTTAGATCCACCATTATGACTTGCTGTTATCATTGCTGCTGCATAAGTGCCTACCTTCCTGAACAGAATCACGGTTCCCGTGACATGCAAATAAATAAAAAGTAATATACCCTCTTCAGAGAAATTCCTCCAGATGGACACAAAGGGAAAGGAAACAAAAATAGCCTGGTTATGCTACATAATGTTATATCACGTTACAATGTTACATCACCCTATAGTCCCCATTATCAATGCTCATGATGTGTTTCTTGTAAGGAGGGAGCAGCTGTACCACCGGACAGCCTCTTTGCCATCATCATCTTGACTGAGTGTCTTGTGACATGGAGAACAAGAATCAGAAAATGATAATAAGCTATGAGAACAGTTATTTTGAGGTCCTTTCCCAGTATCTGAGAATAAGCTGAAATTTGCAAGAAAAAATAGAACTCTAATATTTCTAGAGGGTAATGATTAATAAAAATAGCCAGAATAGTACAGAATCTGTACAAATTATTTTCTTAAGCTAGCAGAAAGGTCAGTTAAATTTAATGGAAGTCTTTCTATCGCTACAATAGAAGGCTTAAGTAACCAAACTCTAAAAGACAGCTTTCACCCAAAATGAAGAAACAGGTTAGGGCTGTTTTAGAATAAAATGACAGGCAACATCAGTGAGATGGTGTAACCTTTCTATTTTATGAACTCTGGGTGAAGAATTCATCAAATTTGTTCATCAAAGAGTTCATCAAATTTTGAGGTTTGTTCTGAGGTACAAGCCTCAGAACAAGAAATAGAAAATAAGTTTTCAGGCATTATTTAGCCAATTTCTTCAATGGTTACTTGAAAGAACTGTTGACTTCAGCTAGCAAGTGGAGTGGTGGCTTGCAGGTGTTAAGATTGAATCCAATACATGTAGCAGGTTGTGGATCCCCCCTCCAATAGTTTGAATCTTGTCAGCTGCCTAGTTGCCTTTTTTTTTTTTTTTTTTTTAAAGTCTGAAATATTTACTGTTCACGAAAGGCAACAGATTGGCAGTACTAAAGAATAAAATCCTCATTTTATCTACATAACAGATGTTTACCATCTGCTCTGCCAAAGTACCTCAATCTGGCTTGAATTCCATGTGAGGAGAGCCCAGGCTAGTGCTCATCCCCTTGCCTGCACTGAGACGACCAAAACTATAAGGTTGTTGCTCATAGAAACTCCATATCAGAGGACCAAGATCTATAGCTCTTACTCCAGAGAGCAGCTTTTTCTCTGGAAAATGTGCTTTTAACTTTTATTTCTTGATATTACATTTTAAGGGATGGAAAATCAGATGGATAAGGGATATAGTGCTAGTGATGAATTACAATTCTAATAGGAGCCTAAGGTTGGAGACTAGAACAAACATACTGCAAGACCTGGATAACCCAGGTAGAGCAAACAGTTAGTCCTCTTAGACATCTGCAGCACCTCTTGCCTCCACAAAATAAAGTAAGGTTCAAGTTCAGAGCATAATACTTAATCATTTTTTTCTCTCCATGTGTACTGAATCCAAAAGTCCCTCTGTGGGTTTTATCTTCATCTATTTCCTTATTACTTTAAAATAAACACTTGTAATTCAGCACAGGTACTGTCCAGGATGGCTCATTGAGTTATTACACAGTAAGTATTCCCAGCTCTTTTTCCAAGACAAAGCATTGCTGAGATTCTGCTAGGAAAAGTAAATGGCAGAGAGGAATGGGACTCCTGACAAAAATATCACCCCATGTAAAGACCTATAGTATAATGAGACTGCCAGACAACACGCACGGTAATTTCTGCCTACAGAGAACACTGCTCTATCAGCTTAGTAGAAATATAAGTGTTTCCTCATAACTGTTAAATTATTTACCTGTAGGAAAATCTTTTCAGAAAGGTAAAGAATTATGTTTACAAAAAAAAAAAAAAATCATTTAAACTTTTAGTATAGAGTTGCATCCTAAATTAATCTTTGTGAATGAGGTTATGATGTAATTAGTACTCAGGCTTGACTATATTTTGAGAGTCTACTTTCTTTAGTGGAGTTGTTATGGAACCACTGAGAGTATTAAATTCCCCATATTTCCATTTCCCATTCTTGATGTAACTGTACTATTTCTAACAAGGGAGGCAAGCAACTTGTTTCATTTTTAATAGGCTTTGTGCATATAGTCCATTGTGTGCTTAGCAAATTTTTAATGCACTGATCCCTGAAAGTCACTTTGCATCTTGTGTCCCAGACATTCTCCTCCTCATCACTGAACTTCAGTGATTGTTCTGAAATATCTGTCTAGGAAGACAGCATATCCTTTGCTACAAAAATACCAGCAAATGATCCCCTACTTCATACCCTAGCCAAGCTTTAGATGAGTACTTCAGGGTAGTTTCTAATGTTTCTAAACTCTAGAAGAGGTCTCAGCTTAAGGAGTATCCAGATTTATCCATTATTACTTTTTAACCTCTGCAGGATAAATGAGGACAGGAAGGAGAAAAAGGTTGAGAAATGACAGTTGCTGAGCTGAAGTGCCAGAGAAAATGAGTACACGGAGTTACACAGTTCAATGCAGTTTCAGAACTAAGAGCTAACAGAGACCAATACTGAAAAAGGTCCCACATTTGGAACTTTCTTTTGTCAATTAGTTGAAAAACAGTGTTTCCCTGCACTGAGTAAAGACATCTTCCCACTTCTTCTGAAGCTGTAACTCACTGTGGCTTAGTATCTTAAAGCACAATTTTTCTCTTAATCTCTTGTCATAACCCAGCTGGCTATCTTTCGTCCTTCATGTTGATTCTAAGTCCATCTCACTGTGTGACTTTGAAGGAGTCAGCCATCTCTTAATGTGGGTTATCAGAGTATTTCATTCTCTCCACAACTAATATTTTAATTTGGAAACATTAGAATAAAATGCCTGTGAGGAGAGTCAAAGTGTAACTTTATCAAATGCACAGGCTCCAACCGCAAACAAATCCTTGAGAAGAAAATTGGCAGAAAGCCTTTACCTTGTGCTCAGCAGCCACAGCTGCTAAAACAAAAATAGTAGCTTTTCTGCCTCACAAGACTGGTAAGTGTGCAGTGGGAGGATAGTTCTGCCTCTGACCTCTCTTTGGCACCTGGAAGTTCAGGAAGATACCCAGCATAAGGGATTGGGTCACAGCATTTTCACTGATGCTAATTCAGAAAGCAGCATATATTATCGTGCGCTAAGGGAGGGCACACACTTGGATAGGACTGGATGGAAATCCTTGCCCCATTTATGGACACAGTATAGACTGCTTTGTCCACAAACTTAAACATGTGATTGTCCTGACAGTAGTCAGTGCCTCCTTGCAACAAGAAACTGCAACTTGAACCTCACACTCTGCTGAAGCTGAAGCCTTCCTGCAGGTCTCAGGCAAGAAAACGCAGCCTGTATTCTGGTACCCCATTTCTGTTGCTGCTGCACACCCTCTCATGCTTTTCTGCTGACATCCTGTGTGGATTCTTCCTTTTTTCAGGGAAAAGCTTTAGCTCTGCTTAATGCATGCACAACAACCCATGGACACTAAGACTTGAGAACAAATATATGTATATGGGAACAAATATTTTGTCTTTCCCTTTACTTGTGCAATAATAGAGGAATAAATCAAGTAATTGCTCTAGAATCCCTACAGGGTCAAGAAGTTCTTTTCCAACCTTAATTTTTCTGATTTTATGAAATGTAGAGCAAAAAGGAAACGATTAGAAACAACATGAGCAGAAAGAGTAACTGACAGTAGAACTATCTGTATAACTAGGCTTCTGTTCAAAATAATCTTGCATTGATGCATATGTAAATAAGTTGATTAGCATGAAGACTGATATTCTCTGATTAAAGTGCTTCTGACCTGTGATTTTCACAGATTCATGTGACTTTTCTTGCCCTAAAAATCTTAGATGGTGAATTTCAGCTTTAGAAAGGTTATCACCATTCACAGTTATGAAGAAACCTTGAAAACACCAAGTGAAAGTTTCCTGGTACTGAAGGGTCTATAAAAAGAACTCGATGACGCAAATTCAGTATCTTTTTTTAGCTAGTCTCATCACCTTTCCACATATGATGTTGGCATTATTGCTCTTTAGCCGCAATATGGGCACAGCATGATGTGCAGCAATGTAAATTTCCTTATTGTACCAACCCCTTCTGTTCTGATGGTGGGACAGGCTTTCAGTTTCTCTTGCCTTCTGACATGTTGATGATTGGCCAAAAAAAATAATAATAATAATTAAAAAAATCCAGCAAAATCTGTGCATTATATAAGATAACTGTGAGTCAAAGGATAGGACCAAAAGTTTTGCTTGCTACTTTTCTGAACATTAATCTGATTTAAGGAACATAAATAAATAAAAACAACAACAACAACAACAGATAAAAACAACTGAAAGCAACCACAAGTGAGCAAAATAATATAAGCAAAAAGTTTATCCCTACAGCCTGCTGCTGGACATGTCACTGTATTCAGATATGCCAAAGCTGATTTACCTTTTTTATGAATCTCAGACCACAAGAACAGCATTTGTTGCAATCCAGTACTACTCATGCTTCATTCCCAAGAAAGAAACCTCTTTCCCAGCCTGCCTAGTGGTGATTGTTAAATGGTGTTGGAAAGTACAGTAGGTTAACACGAGGAATAGAAGAAGATTCTAGATTTTATTGACACTAATGGGTACTTGTTTTTTCTTTCTTTTCTTCTTCTTCTTTTTTTTTTTTCTTTCTTTTTGGAACTTATCAAGCTTATTGGAATCCTGTTTCTTTAAATATTTTTTCTGTTCCTGGAATGACTGTCATCTCAGTGGGATAGGAGGAGAATCATCAGTTCTCACACCTGACCTGGCTGTACATTCAGAATTAATGGAGAGGGAGAGCTTTATGATAAGAAAAAGAATCTGAAAGATAGTGTGAGAAACACAGAAGAAGTGGGATTTTCAGCATGACTGAATCAAGGGAATATTTTTTCAGAGCTGCTATACAAAGGAAAACACCTGTGGTTCCTCTCTTATCATTACTGCAGGGACCACAGTAGTGAAGTGGCACATCTGCACAGTTACAATATCACAAAAACTAGATGTGCTGTACCCAATGATTCTATTAGCAAGGTTCCAGCACATGACCTTGAAACAGTTTGTTTATACAAAAGTACTTGTAGGCACAGAACCATCCTATTAACGCTAGACAGTTAAGTGAAGCCTCTAGGTTGGCAGCCTAGCCACTCTAGGCTCTATCTGGGATTCACATAAAGAAAGAAGCTCCTTTAAAGTATGATTCAAGTTTGAGATGGGCAGAGTTGCAATTCAGAGGTGTTTGTTGATGAGACAGGACAAGTAGGCCACCAACTCAGACATCTTGTTAAGTCATTTGAAGTTCTGTGAGCAAAAGACAGATCCTAGTTCACTGATCTAAAATATAATAATAGAAAATAATTTATGATGGATATGGTAATAGCCAATATTAGGACCCTAACAAAGGTACGGTAAGATTCAGAGGAATGTACCTGTTCTGTCACCAGTAGCACAACTGACGCAAATTGAGTATGAGAAGCAGTAAGGTTTCTTTTGAAGACCATGCTACCTTTTAAAGACCATATCATAAAGATAAGTCTAAATGACTGAAAGAAGAACAAGAGAAGAACGGCATCTTCTCTAACTCCTTAAAATGTCCATCTAAACTAAGTCCATCTCAATTCCACCTAAGATTTCTCACTAAAAACAGATGATTAAGTAGGATCTTGATTAAGTAGGATTTTGATTTTAAGTTGGTGTAGAGATATTGAAGCTGTATCCAACAGCTAAGAGACTTAAACTATGCAACTAGATAAAAGCTAAATAAAGAATTGCTGACAAATACATTATGCAATTAATATCCTGATTTCCATTATTCTGAATTGCGTAGTCTGTACAGTCCAGCAATGGTAAGAAATAATTTTTGTTGCTGTTGTTGTTGTTTTGGGGAAAAAAAATAGAAAAAAAAACCCACACCATAAAAACTCATTTTATTGGGACCTTCAGATTGTCAGGTGGATTAGAAAAATAGTCAATAGAGATGATAGAGATGTGAATATACTCAGCATTTCACAGTTCTAAATGCTTAAGGAGACCCAGGGACTGTGTTCCTTTGTTACAAATTCCTTACTTTACTGTTCGTTTTTTTTTTTTTTAATCAGACAAGGTAAGAAAATTAATAGAATGTACAAAATTTTTAGTTTCCCAATGTTCTTATGTCTTGTGTTTTATTTGCTTATTCAGATTTATTTGGATGTAAAATTGGTGTTTGGGCTATTTTATGTTTGTATTTTTCCCTGTCATTTGAGATCACCAAAACAAGGAAATGGGTAGAAACAGGAATTGCTTACAAGATTTCATTTTTTTGGTCAAAATAGTAGTCCTCTGTTGTTATTCACTCTTCCTATACATTTATAACTTCCAGTCCTTTAGCAGAGGCTTTTAAGATAAACTTAAAAGTGGCCCTGTAGCCTGTGTGTTTTAAACACAGGATTAGACCTTCACACCTCTGTAAAGTCTTAAAGTAATGAAAAATATCTGATGCAGTCAAGAGGCCCTAAACAGCAAATATGTCATGGAAAATATAAATGGTGCTTTATAGAATATGATTAATGTTGATGTTCATTATGATAACAATTTATAGGGAAAATGTACTGCCAATAACTTATGAAACACGAGCTGCTAGAGAACTGTTCTCATCTTTATATGCAAGATACTGTGTGCGTGCAGTACAATCTCTATATAATTTGAAATTGTTAAATCCTGTTAAAAAATGTCACTATAACTAGGTATTTGTTGCATTTATGTCTGTCTTTGTAAAACTGTATTGGTCATGGGTCTATGTATGTATATAACCAGTTTTCAAGGAAGAACATTGTAACAGGTTTTGATCATACATTAAGACGTTATTGATATTAATATTAATACATGATCTGTATTTGGCACAGTTAATCTAATCTATTTGTACCCGATCTAGGTACAATTGACTTTTCCATGTCATTCTCCTAGTGGATCTATAGTCATTTATAACTGCTTATAATAGGTGGATCTACTAGTATTTCAGTAAGGCTTAGAGTCTTAAGACAGTTAAAATAAGTTTAATATATTTGTCTATGATTTAATGGACAGAAATATGTGTATGTTTCAGGAAATGAACTTTTAAAAATCCTTATATTTAACCTATACAACATTTCCATTCAAAACTAGAATAAAGGTCTAAGTATAGGCATATAGTACAGCTAAGATGAGGGCCAGGATTTCAAAGGTATGTAGTCAGAGAAATACTCAGAAATGTACATCTGTTACTTTCAGAAGTACCCGTTGAGCTCAGTATCTTCCTAGGTGCTGCATCCCACTCTCTCTGTAGCTTCCAGCCCCTCTTCTTATGGGTTCAGCAGTCTGGAATTCAAGGCCTAGCAATGACCAACAGCCGAGATGTGTAACCTTGGCTCAGACTGATGAGAAAATTCCTGAATTGTAAGGGAGAGTTTGAAAAAGCCTGTAGCATAGATCCATGAAAGATAAAATGAGGTGAAACACAAATGTAAAATTCAAGGGACTCAGGAAGAAAAATCGTAACACAAAGAGGTATCTAAAGATGGCAACAGGAACATGAAGCATGAAGCATGAACATAAATATAAAGCACAAAGAAAAATATGAACACTCCTGGGAGCAACAGAAGCTGACCTATCCTCCCTGCTTCATGATTACACGGTTAGCAAAAAATCTTTGTACATCCAATGTTGGAAATGACAAGCATATTAGTGCTCAGCCCAGTAGCTTGTTAATAGCTGCCTCTGGTATGTTAGGCAACAAATAATTCCTTTGTATTTCTGAGTTGTACATATTCTGCATTAAAGAGATTCTGTAGGCATGCTGAAAGATGCCTGAACAGAGCAATTCAGTGAACTGAAAGGGAAAGAAGCCACTTGTATGTAAGGAACTCAGGTGGTTATTGCTTGACATTAGTAGCTTGACATTAAGAGTAAATTTGGTGAAGCCTTAGGTTGCAGCATGAACTCTGTGTAATCTGAACATGATATATTGGTTGATTGAGCAACGGTGAGTGACATTGCGTGGGGGTCTTGGTGGATTCCGATGGGTGAAGGGGGGGATGTGCTGACTAAGGATGGTGCCAGATAGGAGCCTGACACTGGTGATAACAAAAACCATCCTGCCCTGAAACAAATAGCCAATCTGAAGGAACGTAACATATATGTGTCAAGAATTGATTGGACTACAGCAAATTAAACAAAGATTGCACAGATCTCAGGGAAAGACTCAAGCGAGGTCCCTCCCTGGAGGCACCCAGCTTGAGCTGATATACAGGTACCATTAAGTTCTTGCTGCTTTAAATAGGAGTTGACACTTAGAATGAATGTCAGATATCTGGGGAGATGCACTCTGCTAGGGGAAACAACGGGATCCCCTAACAATGAAAACAACAATGCCTAAATTACTGAAGAGGTATTGAAGAAAAAATATTTTTGAGAATTGAACTTCTACAAATTTCTAAATGTATTTTACCTGGCAAAAATGTTAAAATCAGTGACCTTTGTGAGAGTAATTAAACTGCATATCATCTGACTTGCAAGTGTGCTAAGTGTCTTCTTCTAAGACCTCTGTGAGATGTGTAGGTGTTTCAGAATTTAAGAACACAAGACCAGTTATATTTAACTGATGAATCAAAGGTATAAATGCTTGGAAGTGATCTATACTGACACAGTCAAATATTTTCAAATGTTCCTTTTCTGAATTGGGAGTTTGTATTCCTAACAGACCACCAAGTTAACTGGTCTGAAACTGACTTCAGAGCTTTGCTAGTACTGTACCTGAAATGTGAGCTTGTTATTTCAATTTGAAGTGGAAGGCTGTAGCTTCTCCACAACTAAACTGAATTTTGTCAGAATATATTTACAAAGGAAGATAGTGAACATAAAAGACGTTATTGAATGAAAAGCTAGGACTCTTCTGAGAGACTGCCTTTTTAAACACAGAGTTACAGTTTTTAATTTACTTAATCACAATATCAACAGAAAAGTATATAAATGTTTGATGTGATATTAGACTTTAAACAGGGTGTTATTCTACAGTAAATAAGTCCACATCAGCAACGTGTTGTCTTCTCTGACATAGTTCTATAACTCTTACAACCTAGGTGTGCAAAGAAATGAAAGTCATAGCATAACATGCAGTTTGAATTTATGTAAATATGTAACTTTGTGTGTGTATTTCTGTATATATATACAAATATAAAGACATACATGTGATAAGTAATTTTGTAAGCAAACATATTAAAGTGTGGCTGAAATAACAAATGATCTCAATGTTAAGACAGTTTTTCAATTATTAATAGCATAGCATTGTGTATTGTATTTGCATTTTAGTCTTTATGTGATGAGTAGAGTAACTTTCTTATTTTGAAACATTGTTAGAGTAGAAACTGTTGTGTCAGTGTGAATGGATATCTTAGTAGTTCATTAATAGTCAGACTCTGAAATGATACTCCTACAGCAGATTTTCCAGGACCATATCCAGATGGATTCTGAAGATCTCCAAGTAAGGAGATTCCACTACCTCTCTGGGCAACCGTTCCAGTGTCTTGTCACCCACTCAGTAAAGAAGTGCTTCCCAATGTTAAGACCAAACCTCTTATGATCCAGTTTGTGCCTATTGCCTCTTGTCCTACCACTGGGCACCATTGGCTCCATCCTCTTTGCACCCTCCCTTCAGGTATTTATAGACATTGACAAGATCCCCTCTAAGGCTCCTCTTCTCCATGCTGAACAATCCCAACACTCTCAGCCTCTCTTCATAGGATTCTACAATAAATTATCATGCTGAGTGCTGCTTTCAGACAGAAGCATAGCAGGGTATTCAGTATTTCTTTCATTATAACACTTGTTAAAGTGTTCAAAAATCTTCATCAATATATGTTCAACTCCAGTAGGGTCTGAACTGTACCTGTTAAAAAGGTAGCTACATATTTTATTTCAAAAGCAGTTGGTGATTACCATGATGATAAAAATCAAGCTTGTACAGCTTTGTGAATAAGCTTATGTTATTTCACTCCCATCTTTTAAACACAGTTAAGAAAGGGATAAGAGAAAATATGCTCCTAACATTTCATACAATTGTGTAATGATCAACCCTCAATTCTTGAGCAAAATCACTTGATATTCATCTTTTTTTAATACAGTAATTATATACAGATATGAGCTGTTTTTGACTGTATGAATCACAGAATCACAGAATATCCTGAGTTGGAAGGGACCCACAAGGATCATTGAGCCCAACACTGAGCTCCACATAGGACCATCCAAAAAAACAAACTATATTTTTGAGTGTTGTCCAAGTGCTTCTTAAATTCTAGGAGGCTTAGTGCTGTGACCACTTTGCTGAGTGGTCACACTTTCCATTTCCACCTTTTCCATTGCTCAACCACCTTCTCAGTCAAGAACCTTTTCCTAACATCCAGCCTGAACCTCCCCTGATGCAGCTCCATGCCATTTCCTGGTATCCTATTGCTGGTCACCAGAGAGGAGATCAGCGCCTGCACCTCTACATCCTCTCATGAGGAAGCTGTAGGTCCCTATGAAGTCTCCCCTCAGTCTCCTCTTCTCTAGGCTAGTGACAAACCAAGTGAATTTAGTCGTTCTTCATATGTCTTGCCCTCTAGATCCTCACCATCTTTGTAGCCTACCTTTGGACGCTCTCTAATAGTTTTATGCTCTTCTTATATTGTGACACCCAAAACTGTACACAGTACTCAATGTGAGGCCACACCAGTGCAGTGTGGAGCAGAACAATTGTGTCACTCGACTGGCTATCAATGCTGTACCTGATGCACCCCCAGATATGGTAGGCCCTTCCAGCTGCCAGGGCCCACTGTTGACTCATGTTCAGCTTGCCATCAACCAAAAGTCCCACAGTCCTTTCCACAGGTTTCTGCATGGGCTTTCTCCAGCCCCTTGTCACCCAGTCTGTACATATACCCAGGGACATCCCCTCCCTGTTGTTCTTGTAAAACTTCATGTGGTTGGTGATTGTCCAGCCCTCTAATTTGTCAAGATCTCTCCCTGCTGAAACAGGTGCACTTCCATCGGGGTAAACCTGTTTTGAGGTCTTAGAATACTCAACTCTATCTGCTGAAAAAATATCTTGCTAGCAAAAATACTGTTGACTTCCAACTTACAAGGGAACAAAGACATGTTTTATGAGTTTAATGAGGCTCTCTATTGAGAAAAGAACAGACCTATCATACAGGAAGATGGCACAGAGGTTTTCTTTTTCCTTTAACAAAATAATTAACTTGAGGCTACACGAAAGCACATCTTCTGTTTAAAAAAAAAAATAGAAGAAAAGTTTCACATTTTCATGAAAATCAGATAGTAATAAATAATAACACCTTCTTTACCTGAAATCCTTATTTATACCTGTCTCCTTCAGGGTTCATCTGCTTAAATAAAAATTCTCTTAATAGAATAGTAACGTAGTTAAAACAAGCTAGGAAAATGATCTTAACAGTAGTATTCAGAGTAGATAACAGAATCAAGATTATATGCATCAGGTTCAGCAAGGACAATTTGACTGTGATCAAATATGAAGATGAGAAGGTGCATGAGGTGGAACTGTGATGAGTTGATGCTGAGCTGCTGCCCAAGATCCTGATATTGAGACTGCTGGGAAGTAGCATTCCATTTCCTCTGGTTCTACTCATTGGAGAGGTGATTGGGATGGATCTTAGAAACAATATGTGTGTGTGCATGGCAACGAGAGTGTATGAAAAGTTTTCACTGTCAGAGTCTCTTTTTATAAACTAAACGTAGTTTACTTTGTCTGGGTGATACTTTTCCACTTGTGTCAATAAAACTAACATGTAGTTTCAAAATGAACACCCTTAAAAAGATCTGATTTGAATGCAATGCCTATACCAAAGGCCTGCGAGGCAGAAGAAATGTATTGTCCATCGTGATCACAAAAAGAGGAAACAGGAAGGGCTTGAGAAAAAAAAGTTATATCTTTAAATCTAAGTTAAAGCTAAGATGATGGCTAAATATTACCGCATAGAAGCCAGAAACAGACACTTAAATTTTAGTTGGAGCCACTATAAATCAACACCAATGAGGTGATGATTGATTTTTTGTTATGAAG
This sequence comes from Aythya ferina, assembly GCF_964211825.1. Taxonomy (NCBI): domain Eukaryota; kingdom Metazoa; phylum Chordata; class Aves; order Anseriformes; family Anatidae; genus Aythya; species Aythya ferina. Next base: position 125,827,881 of record NC_140296.1, on the reverse strand, counting down.
AAGAGGAGGCATTTATGAAATATAAATTAGGAGTAAGTATTGCCCAGTCCATGAACTGGATCCATTTCCTGCTGCCCTTTTCTCTGTGAGATTTTAAACATGGAAAGGACTATGCTGATTCCAGATAAATTGCTTCTGAAGCATTGTCATAACTATGTGGCAGGTGATGGTGCCATGTCATGTTTTATAGTCAGATATACACACTGTCAGATGGCTAAACTACAGACATTCCCTTTTCCAGATGCTTACATATCACATATTGTGGAAGGGCATCTGTTTTGAACAGATGTACTTCCAGTCAGGCCTATGAAATACTTCCAAACTTCTGTGAGAGATTAGCCCATCTTGACCTTCTGCTAATAGAGAATGAAAAGAGATGAGAACTGAATACAGAGCATTTAAGAATTCCCCATTAAAAATGAGAAAAGCATGAGGAAAGCATCCATTGATGCACACTGAAAAACAGGGAAGGAAGCCATTCAAGAGCTGAACCTTGTGGTAAAAGCAGAAACTCTCCAAAATACATAAAGTGTGTTATGTTTTGTGACTCACTTGGCTTTGCTGGATAATGATAAATGAAACATCATGCTCATTACACAATATGTTGAGCCAATCATTTCTGAGATTAACCATTGATTAACCATTTGTGAGAAAGTGCTGGAGCTGGTAAAAACAAATTTCAATTGAGAATTTCAAGGAAGCTCAAATACACTAAATGAGGAAGCAGCCCTGGTGACAAAGGACATAGAAAAGACCAAGCTACTCAGTGTGTTCTTTACAGTGGTCATTTCTAGTAAGATCAGCCTTCAGGAATCCCATGTCACAGAGAACACAGAAGCCTGGATCAAGGAAACTTCATTCTCACTTGGAGAAGGATCAGATTGGGGAACATTTTAGATAGGCCAGACATACATACATCTCAGAAGTCTAACAACATGTGCTGATGGTGCCAGTCAATGTCATTGCAGGGCCACTCTATAATCTTTGATCATGCTGACTGGGAGAGATTCCTGAAGATTGGAAAAAAATAAATGTTCTTCATTGTTCAAAAAGAGCAAGGAGGATTGAGGAATCTACAGGCCAGTCAACCTCACCTCAATTCCAGTGAAGTTTATGGAGCAAATAATCTTGGAAACAACTTCCAGGATTAGGTCTACATGAAAGACATGAAGGTGACCATGAGTAGTCAGCATGGAATTACAAAGGGGAAATTGAGCTTAAGAAAATTGATCTAGTTTTCAACATCTGATGAGGTAACTGGCTCGGTGGATAAGGGAAGACCACTGGATGTTGTCTTGACTTTTGACACTGTCTCCCATATACAAGCTGATGAACTATGGGTTAAAAAACTGGATAAAAAGGTGCACTGAAAACTGTCTAACAGCCATGCCCAGTGGGTAGTGATCAGTGGAAAAGAGTCCAGTTGGAGGTTAGTCAGTAGTGATGTACCTCCAGGGGTCAATACTGGGTCATATACAGCTTAATGTATTTGCTGGTGACCTGGTTGATGGGGCAGAGTGTACCCTCAACAAATTTGCAGTTGACACAGAATTGTGAAGAGTGTCTAATAAAACCACTTCAGATGTGTTGCCATTCAGGGGGACCTGGACTGGCTGGAGAAATGTGCATAAACCATCTCATGATACTGTAATAGTTACACTCATATGTATGGGGAAGCATGTCCATTAAGTCTGTTAACTCGAATCTTCAAAAGATTTTTTTTCTAACCAGAACCTAAGGTTTATATAATAGGACCTCCAAGGAGGAGTCTATTTTGTTACCATTGATAAATTGCCTAATCTCTCTTTGCTCTGCAGTACAACAGGCTTCTTTTCTATCAACACTGCAAAGTCTTCAGCATGAGAATTGCATCTTATGAAGTCACTGTGCATTGTACAAAATGATCCCAGTTTCAGGTCCTAGAATCTAGGTTTTGCCACTTTTAAATTAATGTTTGCCACCTTGAAGTAAATAACTAGCCTATTACATGTAGATGCATATATTTTTTAGTGTGTACATAAACCTTGGCACTTTTTGCTATTTCTTTCACCTAACACAAGTTCACCAGACACATTCATGCACACATCTCCTTTGGAAATCTACCTTCTTTCAATTTCTTTCCCACCACTGATATCAGGCCTACTATTAATAGGGCTTCCATGAATATCCACCTCCATTTAATATAAAAAGCTCCACAAACTGAAATCCATGGCAGGTCAACACTGTGACATTTGAGAAACCATGTGTATGTTCTGCAAAGAACAATTCATCTTTTATTTTGTTTTCTGTCTGACTGCACTTGATTATCTGTAGAGAACACAATTCTGGACCTGTTATTTATGCAAGCAGACCTGGTTTATGTATACAAGACTTCTTTCTTGACTAAAGATACAGAGATTAATTTTTTATATATATATTTTTTTCTGAGAGATTCTACAGCTTTTGTTCCTATGAACAATGTTCTGTTGAAGTTCATGGGATAACCTAGGGGAATAAAAACTTTCTGAGCAATTGTTTTCATTTTGCAGTCTTCAAAATCTGAAAAACATTATCTGAAACCATTTTAGCAGGTTTCATATTAGTGGGACCCCTATTGCCTTCACTGAGGCTCTAAACAGAAAGGACTTTTGAGAGTTTTATTTCCATTGACATTTACTATTCTACAAAGCACTTAGACTCCTATAAACACAAGAAAAAAACAAAAACCGTTCCAGTTAAACTCTGGCAGACAGACTGATAGACTGATATCTGGCTGTTATCTGCACGCTTACATAATTGTTGAATAAAATTACAGAACTATTTTTAGCTTGATCCAATATCCATCTGCACTTGTGGGAAGACTTCTATTCACTTAACTAGGCTTTGGATCAAGATATAAAGCTGTGGGTATACTGATAATGTAGATGTTTGTACAATCTGGTACCAAGGTAAACTTACTCTTGTAAATTTATTGGTGAGATATCGCTCTTTTACTACCTTGTATCCTTGTTTGCAGAATAATGTGAATATTGACATAGTGTAGCTTTGGTTTTCCCTTGTCTATATTTGCTGTCATCACCTCGTAAATGTTTTGGGGCTAATAAGATAGCATGATGGTCATCAGAGGGGAATCAAGAGAGTAAAATGTTTCTCATACTGGGTCCATGTGCTCTGTTTTAACATATTTTTTTGTAAACTGTTCTACTACTGAAACAGTATACTTGTTATATTTGACCTTGAAAAGATTAATACTCTTTTAGTTATGGTAGATTTCAACAAAACAATATATTTTACTGTGATGCTGTATCATATGTTCACTAGGAACTTCAAATCAATCTGAGTAAGAACTATAATGTTTTTTGGAATGATTTACCAGTGGGACGTTTTGACCATTTGTTAAGTGTTTTAACTGTTCATCTCTCTCTGGATGACATTTTTCAAATCATGCCTGTCACCATAGCAACAAAATACTTCAGAAATTCAATGAGTATCAGACCCTGCACATTAGTGAAAACCAACTGGTTTCAAATGAAGCAAATTTATACCAATTCCTAATTTTCTCCTACACTATAACAACTCCAAGAGTGAGGTGCTTTGATCTGCATTCCTTCTGTCACAGAACATTTGATAATCTCAAAAGAAAGTTAGAGAAATATAGGTTTGAAGGTCAAACTGTTATCATATGACTTTGCTAAATATAGATGCTTGACTAGTGAAAAAGCTTCAAAGGTCCTGGCATATTTTATCTGGAGCATTTCTAAGACGTTTCAGAACAAAACAGAGCTTAACATCACTAATTTTAAAATTAATAAAATAGAAAATATCTTGGCACGTGTTATGTGTATAACACTATAACACTTCTGGTTTTAAGGCACATTAGAAGTTACCTAATCTACAACATTTTCACTCTGATTTTACAAATCTGTCACTGGTGGATACTCTGCGGAAAGGAAGCACAGTATTTTAATATAGTCCTGTATGCAGCACTGTAATGAAACTTATCACTAAGAAAGCCTTCTCCATAACAGCACATTGCAGTGTGTGCAGCACTGCACAAATAGAAAAACAAATCTGTTTAAACAACAAAAATGTGCTAATACAGAACTGAAATAGAAGAGGAATATTTAAAAAGCTTCTCTCACCTATTTGTCTGCTACTATCTAAGGATGATCTCCATTGAAAAGGGGCTTTAAAATGAACCGGTTATGCTTGTATATTTCTCCCTGCAATACTGTCCAGTATCCTGGGTCATTTAATGTAATGCATTCTGTCAGTACTATGACAGTTTACAGATGTGCAGCTAGACTTCTTGCTACATATAGATGTATCTTCTGCAAACAGTACTCTATGGAGTTGTAATACAGTAACAGGCATGTTCTTTGATTTACTGCTTACATTAAACTACTTTAAGATAATTCTGGTCTTCATCTGGCATTGCAAAGCAGGCATATTTATAAACATCAAGCACATCTTTCTTAGCAAAGGGAGCACTATTGCACTATTAGAAGGAGTAACATGGGATTCATGAGGGAACAGGATACCTACTGTGAAGACTAATTGAAAGCAGGAGGCATTTGGCAGAGACATGGAAAGAAGCGAGAGGGGGAAGTCATATTCTCACCAATATTGAAGTGGTGCTTTTGTTCTTTATTATCTGCAGGGCAATGGGAAGGAGGGTCAGTGTTGCCTGTGCATGTAATGGCAAAGCCGTTAAAGTTGATTGGGGTGCAATATCCTTGGGGCCCACACATGGCTGTGCTGTATGTCGCGTAACCATACGCTAAATGTTCAGTGGGAGTGTTAGGCACAGTCTATTAATAGAAACGGGGAGTTTGGCACGCATTAGCACATTTGCCTGCCTCCTTCTCACATGCTCCCAGAGAAACTGGGATTGCATCCTGCATCCTTCTGCTTTCCCAGAGCTGAGACATTGCATACCGCTGTATCATTTAAGAAGACTCAGTCAGGTCAAGACAACCCTAGGGAAGCAAACGAGGGCTGTTGCTGAGATGGGAAAGGCTGAGGGAACCAAACGTTATTTGGGGAAAGGGGGCAGCTGATTTCATGAAGAAAAAATGGAGAGCTTGCAAACTACCCACTCGGCCTGAATGAAATGCAAAGCTCAGACGAGACGGGCACAAGGTGAAATGCTCTTCCTGCCCTCTGCTCTTTGCTCAGGCAGTTGCGTTTGGTGATATCTAGGGTGCTGCAGAGACGGATTTCCTTCCCTTAACTCCCGCAAGTAGTCCTGCCCCACCACCGCATCCTCTCAGGCGAGAAAAACACTAGGAGCTGGCCAAGGTGCTGGTGAAAAAGACCTTCTTCGTCCATGACAGCCTCCTCAAACACACAGTAACTGCCTCCTCTCCCTTACCGCCGGCCCCCCTCCCCGTTCCCCGTTCCCCATAGCGACACAAAGCCTCTCCCCTCACAGCCCGCTCTCGCTCACCGAGCCTCCCGGCAAGGAGCCGTAGAGCGGCAGCTTCCGGGAAGCCGCCTGAGCGAGGAGAGGGTCCGCCGGGGCGCAAAGTTCTGTGCCGGGGGGGAACGGAGCGGGAGGGTGGGAGCACATGCAGAAAACCACACAACAGCGGAGGCAGGGGCATGCCGGAGGATCCGGGAAACTTTATCTGCGCTTAGTGCTGTTTGTGCTAAGGGAGCCCGGGGGATGGGGGAACTGGGGTGCCGGGCTTTGCCTCGCGTCCTTACCTCAGTGCTCTCGGCAGCGTTCTCCGCCATTTTCCTCCTCAGGAGCAGGCAGCGGGAGGAGTGTTTCATTCCCATAAGAGCTAGCCAAGGGGTTGGGGCTTCGGGGTTGGTGTTCTGTTTTATGTTTTCAAAGATTTCCGAACACTTGTGTGCGCCAAAGGATAGGGAGGAAAATATTACGGAAAGCAGCAGTAAATCAGTCTTCTCTGTTCTTTCCGCTTCGTCCACAGGAATGTTTATCTTCTTTTGGCATCAGGAGCTCCTCGGGCACTTGCAAGTTCTCCTCTTTTCCTCTCACTTGCACTTGTAGTAGGCTCTTAAGATGGTCAGAGAGGCGGCACACACTCTTCAGGTTAAACTAAAGGACTGTCGGTTTGCGAATCCTCCCCTTCAGAGAAAGCAGTCAGGCTAAAGAGGAGAGAAGCACCAGCTAAAACGAACTTGGGCGTGCAGTGACCAGCTGGGCATCTTTGTGTCCTGTGGGTATTCTTCCAGAGGCAGAGGGAGCCAGAGACAAAGCAACAGGACAAGGAAATCATAGCCCTTTAGTTTCCTTCTTTGGGCTTCTTTTTCTCTAGGTCTCCAGGAAACTTCCTTTAAAGACGATCACAGTATTTGCCACCGTCTTTCCATTAATGTCTTCTGAAACAGCAATCCCTCTTCTCTTTCTCCTCCCTTTCCACTTTTGTTAAATGCTCAATGCCCTTCTGTGGGAATTGCACTCACGTGACTTTCTTAGAAAAGCATTATCTCAAGCTCCCCCCACTCGTTGCCTACGCCCTCTCATACACAGGGACGCACCCACGCACACCCACATTGTCTCCCTCTCACACAGGCATGCAACATTTTCCATCCTGTCTCATCTTTCATATCAGCAATACTTTTCTTTGCAAAGACTCTCGTCAAGGATCTTACAGGGCTGCTGGAGAAGCCTACTTCAGCTTCTTTCCTCCAAGTTCTTTGCTCCAAGTAGCAAACCCGGTTTCTTAATTTATTTTAATCTCCTGTATGTGCTCCCATCTTCTGTTTTGCTTGAATTTTTCAGCAGGATCCACACCATTGGATAACCATGAATTGTAAAAGTACAGTTTGAGTTTGGATGCATCTACTGCTGAAAAAGGTGGGTGGGAGGGAGGGTGAGAGGGGGGTGGGGAAGACGAGGTCTCGCTGGGCTAAGGATGCTTTGTAAACTTGGATTATTTATTTATTTATTTATTAGACGTCTTTATCTAATGCCATCTTCCTCTGTGACAATGCATCACAGCGTTCTACTTATTTTGTTGACATGTTTATTGTGCTGTCGTTCCTCCATCCCCTCCATTGCTTTCTCCTTTCTAGTTCAGAGTTTCCAGTTGGGAGAATTAGGTTTACCTCACTTGTATTGCTGTGGGTATGGGTGTTAGAGGGGGTGTATTACATAATTAATCCTTCCAACTTCACGTTCTGCAGCTCCATTTCCAGCCCACTGTTCTCACGTTTTTGTTTTGTTTTTATACGGAGGAGGTGAGGAAATAATGCAGGTGTGTGGGTGTGTGTACCTTGTAGGATTTCAAGGACTAGAGCAGGATTGCTTTTCTCTGAATAGTTTGAAAGCATTTCTTCTGGGGGTGTCAATAGAGACCTGAAGAAAAGGTTTGAAAGATTGTTTTCTGTGTGTTATTTTAAGCATGTATCCTGCTTAGATGCTACATCAGTGAGAGATTGTGATAGATTTTGCTTTTTTGTCCCCTACACACTATTTTAATGTCTTTTAATTACAGCTTATCCTCAGCTGAGCTCTACAATACTGACATGTCATCAGCTACTGCCAGAACCACAGGAGGCACCTGTGCACAGGAGGCTGAAATATTCCAGGGGTGGAGGAATGGGGATAGAAAATATAAATTAGGGAGCAGAGAGCAAAAATATTCTCCCACCCCATGGAGATGAGGAACTAGGTGCAAAGAAATTAAATAAGCTAATTTCTCCCTTTTACTTGAATGACTTCGATAAATTTGTGTTCCGAGTAAACACAGATCAGCAGGTGTGCAACAGATTTCATGGATATTCGATAAATCACATAGAAGTAATCAACCCAGGGAAGCTGAAGGTATGTGACACACTGGTATGTCAAATGGCAATGAGAACATGCCATGTAGGGGAAAATGATACTATATGGAAATGTTTCCAAATATGAGAGTATGTTTTAGAGACACATGCCGTACAGTTTCATACTGGGCCTCTATAAGGTATTTTGCAAAACCATTTGATTATTCAGTTGTTCAGAAGCCTGCTTTTCCTTTCAGATCAAATTGATCCTAACATCTCAAGAGCTTTCATTAGGTACATACTGTTGCTAATTTTTTTCAGTAATCACCCACTACTCTTTTATTTATAAAGTAGAATTTATTTCACACTCTTTCTGTATGAGGTTCAAATGGCAACAGAAGTGGAAGCAGGGCATTTTCCCTGTTTTTGAGGGGATGTTCATAGAGCTCTTGAAGGTCTTAAAACTCTCAAACCATGAAAATTCATAGGTAGCTATTTTAGAGTATTCCAGAGTAAGACCCTTAGTCTTGGGATATGGAACATTTTCTCATTAATGAATTTTGATTTCTAGATGGAGGGATAAGAAAAAAAATGTGCAAATAAAAATTGAAAGTCGCTGCAATCCTTTTTTTCATATTGTTTTTCTCTGGCATGTCATGAATATCTGGTAATTAGCAAGTGCGTGCAATTTTAGTCAGCATGCATTTTGGCTGACCTACATAGTTTTCATGTATCTTCTTTATTTTCAGGTAATACACATAGCTAAGATTAGTTTAATAAAACCATTTAGAGTAAACCTGTGTTCTATATAGAGAACAAGAACTAGATTACTCAGAACAACTCTAGGACGTGTTTTCGATTTTTCTTTGACATCTGGGTCTGTATTTCTAGTTACAGCTCAATTGATCTTTAGTCAGTTAAACGAAGCATCAGATTTTCAAAAGCACTCAGCAACTACCAAAACTGGTAGGCAGAGATTTGATACAGATCCTTCCTTCTTCCACTTCAGATATTACGTGACTTGACCTGGCATTTGTTCTCATCTTCCACCTCTTTCTTAACACAATATACCCGACTGCTCATCCTTGGACCTAGTGCTTTACAGAAGGAAAAAACACTTTAGAGGAAAACCTTCCAGTCTCAGGGTTTCCAGCATAAGGATTAGTATTTTGGCCCTGAACTCATTTGAAAATCTTCCAGATGGTTCGTGTCCTCACTCCTCCAGTCCTCCTTTTATGCTCTATGTGTGATTGAGGAAACTGCCTTGAAAACACACCATTTGCTGTAAGCTGTTTTATTTTAAAGGGAAAATTATTTGTCCTTCAGAACTTTGTTATTTTTTTTTTAAATCAGTTTGTGTGTTGAAGTTATTCCTTGCAAGAATCAATTAGAAATATCTTTTCAAAGACTGAAACCAGTGTGTTTAAACATACAAATATGTATGTGTACACACGTATACTTGGTCAGACCTTCATACAGGCCTCAGTGCAATTTCCTGTTGATACTGAAATTCACAGGAACACTGAAAGTGAGAATACTTAAGAATGAAGATAGGCAATTGAGACTGAGTTTGGGAACATATTTCTGACACCTTGTTTTGTTAGATCTCAAAGAAAACAGCACTGTCACATATATAATAGTTTTATAATAGTAAAAGTGTATTTGTAACAAAGCTTAGAGATGTCAAAAACATTCTGAAATTGAATGCATCATATGTAAAGTAAATATGAAGGTCACAAAACAATACAAATAGAAGTGGAGTACAGCTGAAGAGAAAATGGAAAAGTAAGCATTTATTACTTCCTATTTCTATAGTAGCAGCTGTGGCTGGAAATACTCTGCTACTTGATCAGTGTGGCAATATTGTGGTTATAACCCTCTGGAGGATCAGGCTTATTCCCAGTTTTGTCATTAGCTTGGGTGAAATCCACAGGTCTGCATTGGAGGTAGAATAAGCCCATACATTGGTACAGACTGAGAATCTGACTGCAGAGCAGTCCTGGTAGAAAGCAGCTAGGGGTTACAGGATAGGGGTGTAGAGCTAGGCTGAATATGATTCACTATGCTTTTTCACTGCATAAGAGGTCAACTGCATGATTAGCTGCATTAAATGGAATGTGGCCTATGAATCAAGGGAAGTTATGATCTGTCTATGTGGTATAGTTGAGATCGTATCTTTGATTCTGTGTCCATTTCTGGGTTCAAGAGATAGGTGGACACATTGGAGATAGTTCAATAAATGATTACCAAGATGGACTGTTAGGGCACAAAATCTCTGGGGAAAGTAGAGCTTGCTGGGTATGGTGCAGTGGAGGTCAAGCACTCAGTAGTGGCTTATGATTAGCTTTACGAGTTGTTAGATGATAAAACCAAACTCCTCTTGTTAATGTCAAATGATATGAAGAATGCAACAGCTTCAAGTCATGGCTTGGGAAATTCAGATTAAATGTTGGCAAAAAAAATGCATCTCGCTGCATAAAGCACAACCCTTTGAACTTTATACATCAAGGAAAGCCATTTTATTTTTGTTGCAACATCGCTGAAATATGTGATCAGCTAAAGAAAAACACATACATGAACAAGAGAACATCTTTTTCCTCTCATAAAACTTTCTCCCCAAAATAATTTTCTGGGGGAAGAAGATGAAATGAGGGTGCTGCTGTAATGGTCCTGATGAAGTGGGTAAGAAGTACCTCAAGCATTGACAATTTGGCATAATTTCAAAGCAATGGCAATAGATTGACAATGGAAGTGCTCCAGTTAAACTGCATGGACTGGAATTATAAGGATGAATAAGGAGAGGAAAAGAAAATGTGGATAATGAAGGTCAGGTGGAGGACTGGCAGAAGAGGACCGACAGGGAAAGTGAACAAATCTGTAGCAAGTGGAGAAGCATGGGGTAGCCATGACAGGCAAAGAATGTTTAACTGTGATGGAACTGCTGAAGATAGGGGAATTTAAAGTAGAAGAGCACTATAGGTCACAATAAATATTCACATGCAATGGATCAGTGTTAACTATTGCATTTGTTACGCTTCAGTGTTCTGTCATAAAAAAACAGTCCCTCCTTTGGGATATGGGCACAAATTGAAATACAGGACGTTGAATGCTAGGAAAAAAAAAAACAAAAACACAACAAAACAACCTTCTATTGTGACGGTAGCCAAACAGAGGTTGCCCAAAGATATTTTGAGTCTACATCCTTGGAGATATTGAAAATAAAGCAATTTGGTCTAGCTGATAGTCCTTTACATGTAAGGATTGGACTAGGTGATGTTGCAGATGAAATTTTTACGCAGGTCTAATGTATCAACAATTCAAGATTTATTAATTGCTTTATGGTAAATCACAAATCAGACTGTTTTTGTTATTTTTTTTTTCTTTTTAGCAGCACTTAATCATCAGTTAATCATTAGTCTATTTAACACAATATTTCAGTAGTTTTTGCTACAGTCAAAACAGCAAAGTAGTTAAAGATTTCATAAATGGCAAAGTTCACACACGAGTTATGGTAAGATATTAGCAGTTTCTATACAGCAAGGGATTGGGGATTTCTGTGCAGTGAGGCATTAGGCATTTCTGTACAACAAGGTTTTGAGGATTTCTAAATGTAGTTGCATGGTCAAGAACTTTTCATCTTTTGGTGAATTACTCGCCCTTCTTTACATCTGCATATACGGTGGACCACTGAACCTTAAGGAGTCTTGCCCTGCGACCCATCCCATCTCAGGGGGTATTATTTAGTAGTATTTATAGGACTGTGATGTGATTGGCTTTAGGAAGTATTTTGCCATCCTGGCCACAATTCAAGTTAGGTAATTCTTGTGTTGCCCACCAACCATAGAATTCCAGTACCTTCCATATTGTACAGCTCTGGTATCCAGGTAGCAGAAGTTCCAGGTACAGTTATGGAGTGCCTAATCATCCCAACTCACTGAACTTGTAACAATGGCAAGAACGTAATGTTAGTTTATCCTGAGATTGCAGACTGCCCTGGCAAGGGCAAGGGCAAGGGCAAGGGGGAGACATGCACCACCACAGGTGATCTTCAGAGGTCCTTTCCGGCCTCAGTGATTCTGTGATTCTATGTGATTCTGTGAAATGATATTTTACCTGAAGCCTTGAAAAACAATCCGTATGTACACCCTTGTACCAACATGATTTGATAATGCAGCCAATGTGTTAACAGAAAAAAACATGGTCAAAAAAGTAAAAGACTATTGCTTGCATTTTGTTCAGTGCTCACAGTACAGAAGGGGTATATATTTGTTTGAAGAGCTAAACCATTTTGTAATGCTCTCCTTCATAAGCTATCAGTGGATGGAGAACATTTGATCTGGGCACACAGCATATCAGAAGAAAGGTGAGGTAATACTCTCAGAAGCATGTACCCAATCTTTACTGAAATAAAATGGAAATTACCAGCTTCCATGCTATATTGTCACTTTCTGGTCTTGTGTGATGGCTTTTAAAGAACTTTCATTTCTGTGAAAAACTCTACTTTCTGCCTTGTTTGCAGGAATCAGATGGAATTTCTATATTTAAATGAAAGACCCATTTCTGTTTCATCTGCCCTGCTTTTCTCTACAGCTACTTTCCTTAACAAGTACGAGGTGAAGGTCAGGGAAGTAAAAATATCCTGATTTCATTCAAACAGGGTATTTTGTTGCTTTGTCACAGACAATGCCATAGGCAAAGCAGAGATGTTTAATGCCTTCTTCGTCTCTGTCTTCAGCACTGATGATGGGCTTCATGACCCAGGGTGCCCTGAGCTGTAGGACCATGATGGTGGGAATGACAAACTCCCAACCAACCCTGAACATGTGCGGGATTTGCTGCAGCACCTGGATCCATACAAGTCTATGGGTCCAGATGGGATTCATCCTAGGGTGCTTAAATTTAGAGCTGGCCGACGTCCTCGCGGGACCTCTCTCAATTATTTTTCAATGATCTTGGGAATCTGTAAAGGTCTCAGTAGACTGGAAGCTGGCAAATGTTGTCCCAATTTTCAAGAAGGGTAAGAAAGAAGACCCTAGCAATTACAGGCCTGTCAGTGTCATGTCAGTGCCTCGTAAAATTATGGAGAAGATGATCCTTGAAGTTATTGAAGCGCACCTGGGGGACAATGCAGTCATTGGTCTCAGCCAACATGGGTTCATGAGGAGTAGGTCCTTCCTAATAAATTTGTTTTTCTTTTATGATAAGATCATCCATCTAGTTGATCAAGGGAAACCAGCTGATGTGATCTTTTTGGACTTCCGCAAAGCTTTTGACATGGTTTCACATAGGATCCTACTGGACAAAATGTCCAGCATACAACTTAACATAAACGTCATATGATGGGTGAGCAATTGGCTGATGGGCAAGGCTCAAAGTCTGGCGGATGGTCACTAGTGGGGTCCCTCAAGGCTCCATTTTAGGGCCAGTCCTCTTCAATGTTTTTATAAACGATTTGGATGTAAGACTAGAAAGTGCTTTGAGCAAATTTGCCGACGACACCAAACTTGGAGGAGCTGTGGACTCAGATGAGGGTGGAAAGGACTCTCAGAGAGATCTGGGCAGATTGGAGAGCTGGGTGATCACCAACCACATGAAGTTTAATAAAAGCAAGTGCCGGGTTCTGCATCTGTGACATTGCAACTCTGGCTATACATACAGACTGGGCGACGAGGTGGTGGAGAGCAGCACCACAGAGAGGGATCTGGGGGTTGTGGTTGACAGCAAGTTGGATGTGAGCCAGCAGTGTGCCCTGGCAGCCAGGAGGGCCAACCATATCCTGGTGTGCATCAACCACGACATTGCTAGTTGGTCGAGGGAGGTGATTGTGTGCGGTGCCGGGAGTTGGACTTGATGATCCTTTTGGGTCCCTTCCAACTTGGGATGTTCTATGATTCTATGATTTGTAAGTATGATACCTTAGTAGTTTTTTGTTTGTTTGTTTGTTTTCCCTCTTAGGTTACAGTATGTACTTTAACTTTTAAATTGTTGTGCCATACAGGCTTAAAGGAATTTAACTAGACCATTGATGAAGCTGAAGTAATTGAGATTACTTCTGTCTTTTTTTTTTTTTTTTTTTTTTTTTTCCTAATGGCACTGTTATCTGTCATCTTCAATCTACAGTGAGGTGCTTTGAAAACTAGGGCCAGAGGGTAGTGGTCAGTGGCATGAAGTCTAGTTGAGAGCCAGTAACTAGCAGAGTATCCCAGGGACCAATACCAGGTCCAGTCCTGTTTAACATCTTCATTAATCATCTGGATGACAGGGCAGAGTGCACCCTCAGGAAGTTTGCTAGTGACACAAAATGTGGGAGTTTCAGATACACCGGAGGGTCACCCTGCCATGCAGAGGGACCTTGAAGCTGCAGAAACGGGCTGACAGGAACTTAATGAAGCACAACTAGGAGAAGTGCTAAGTCCTGTGCTAACTCCTGTGTATGGAGGAACAACCCCAGGCACAAGTGCATGCTGGAGGATGCCTGGCTGGAAAGCAGAAAAGGAACTGGGGGGTCCTGGTGGACACAAAGTTGCACATGAGCCAGCAACGTGCCCTTGCTGTAAAGAAGGCCATTGGTATTCTGGGCTGCATTAGGCAAAGTATTTTCAGCAGGTCAAGGGAGGTAATCCTTCCCCTCTATTCAGCACTGGTGAGGCCACAGCTGGAGTACTGTGTCCACTTCCAGGCACTCCAGTGCAGGAGAGACAAGGACATACATACTCAGGAGAATCCAACAAAGGCCACAAAGATGCTTACAGCACTGGAGTGTCTCTCCTCTGACGAAAGGTTGAGAGAGGTGGGACTGGAATGCCTAAAGAAGATGCTCTGGGGGCATCTTCATGTAGATAAGTACTTGAAGGGAAAGTGCAAAGTGGACAGAGTCAGGCTCTCTTCAGTGGTGCCTTTACTAAAAGGATTGTTAGGCATTGGAATGGGCTGCCCAGGGCAGTGGTTGAGTCACCATCCCTGGAGGTATTTAAAAGATGTTTAGGTGTAGAGCTTAGTGATGTGGTTTAGTGCAGGACTTGTTAGTGTTAGTCAGAGGTTGGACTAGTTGATCTTGGTGGTTTCTTCCAACCTAGATGATTCTGTGATACAGTGACAGCAAAAGAGGCAATAGGAACAAACTGAAAGACAGCAGTTTCCCCCTGACCATCAGGAAACAGTTTTTCACTGTGCAGGGGACTGGGCACAGGTTACCCAGTTAGGTTGTAGAGTGTCTTTCTTTAGAGATATCCAGAAGCCATCTGGATTTGGTCCTGCTAGAGCTGGGGGTATGAGACCAGAAGACCTCCAGAGGTCCCTTTCAATTTCAACCATTCTGTGATTCTGTGATTCTTGGTTTCTCTCAATATCTTTTTCACCCATCGTCAACTCTCCTTTTGTTTCCTTTTTTTTTTTTTCTTCTTTCTTTTTCTCTCACACCTTTGTTTTGTGATTGACTATTGATTACTTGTTAGGTTGGAAAATGCTGGAGGTATTTTATTTACCAAGTTCAGGGATATGCATAACATTTTGAGAGCACTCATAAGGTGTTTTAGATAGAAGGTCTATGAGAATCACTGCAGCCATTTAAGTCAGGTCTGGCAGATAGCTGTCTGTCTTATTCATCTCTTTTATAACTCTCCTATAGAGTAATTCATTCTGTTATGTGTCTCAATATTTGCTCAACAACTCTCTTTTAACACATGCACGTGAGTTCAGCTGTAACTACAGACAAGCAAGCAACTTTAACTGTGATAGGGGATTGGCATTATTTTCTTCCTGGTTTACATTTTTCCTTCCTCTTCCAAACAGAATTGCCAAAATCCTGTTGCATGCCACAAAAAACAAGAAAAATAAGAAAGTCCGCATGTATTTAATGAGCTGGAGCAATGTGACTTATTTTCCAGAACTAGTCTAGAACTGAACCAAAGCTAGGTCATACTTGCTTATAATACTGCCTGATGATGGTCCCCAGTAAATTACATACAATCAGGCTGAAGTGTAAGAAAAAGGCACATGTTCTCTCATGCACTTTTTGTTCTAGAAATACATAAAAATGATGATTTGGAAGTAATTAATCCATGTGTGTACCAACTTCCAAAGAAGGTAGGCAGGTTAAAGGAAACCTAGAGTAATCTAAAAACACAGAAGATTCATGTTACAAGTATATTTAAGGCATGTTTTCAAAATGGCATGTGAAAGGTCGTGTTCATTCTGTGAGAAAATGGCTCAAGAAATTTGAGACCCGATGTTCTCAAAAATATGTTATTCTCTGTCTTTTGCTATCAGGGTAAATAAATAAAAATATATAGCCTTATATATAGCCTTAAACCACAGTGAATCCTATAAAGGTCCCTGGAAATGAAGGTCAAAGAGAAGTATAAACCTTTAAGAACAATTTTAATGGGAAAGCTTATTGAAATTTCTAACATGTATTGGTGAAATACACATGTGATTAGAAGCTTAGTCTCTGCCTCTGTTTTATGCCTATGTATGCCTGTTATTTACTCTGTTCCAGTTTTGCAATCTACAATATTAATATCCTAATTCATATTAACCTATAACATTAATCTGCCTTTTGGATTGTGTAGAATTAGTTTATTGCTGTACAGTTGTTATTTTATACATGCTTGAAGAGAATACAAAATGCTCCCTAAACACAAGGTATTATTTTAAACCCTTCTTAAATGATCAGAGGCACCATTTGGATTTTCATTTCAGGTAATATAATGGGACATGATCATGTATTACAAAGATTTACCAAATATTTTTTTCCATCCAAACACCAGTAAAGCACAAACCAATCATGTTTTATTGCAAATTAGAATCTTAAAACTTGCAGTATCAAAGATCAAACAAATCTCTTCACACTCTGGTTTGCAAGAGGAAGACAGCAGGAGAGGTCTAGGACGTAGTCAAATAGAGAGCACTGTCAAATAAATAGCCTAATCTTCATTATTCCCTTGAACGAAATGTGTTTTATATGGTTTCAGATTCGATTTTTAAAAGTTATTTTGGCTGAGTGATACCCTGCCATATCTAAACACTGTATTATCTTCAGCACAACTACAGTTGTGAATGAAAGAGAGAAAAATTTTCACATTAGAAAATACCCTAAGAAGACAACAATTATGAATGGATCTTGTGGCATGATCTATCTAATTTTAAGCTTTTATTGTGATATAAGATTGAAATTAAAGTTTCAAGTTTCTAAGTACTTGTAGCAATCTGTAATTCCCTACCTGATATTTATTTATACACATATATTCATTTGGAACAAGTTACCATCACAGTGTAGATGGATATTATACCTGTGCCAGTGTGCAGCACAGCACAGTCTTAGTGACTGAAGCACTCTACAGCTAGTTTCTGCTGGTTGAGAATTGTCTGAACTAATTTGAGGTGATTTATTGACATGATACGAGGTGATTGGTTGAAATCCTAGCTGCTTTCACAACAAAGTATTTGACACACCATTACAGGAGTTCTGCAGGTGAATATTTTTGACAGCACTCAAGATTCCCGTAGGCAGTTCATGGTCTGCATAAGCCAATTGGGAGGCACTATTCATATGGTGGATGCACAACTGGCCACTGTGTACATAAGATGCTGGTATATATTCATTAGAACTGTTCTTTCAGATTCAGAAATGGTCACACAGGACAGCCTTTTTAGGTCTTTGGTTGAGGATTATTTGTTTGGTGACTCACTACACTAATTAAAGTGCAACGGCTCAAAACAATCGACCAAATGTAAGGTTTAAAATCCAGAAGTTGCTCATCTACATCAGCCTGAAGGGGAGAGGTTAAACTCTACCTTCTGGAAAGCCTAAATATGAAACACCTTAGGTGAAACCTGGGACCAAGTTCACATGGCTAGAACCGACGTTTAGATGTAGAGCTTAGGGATATGGTTTAGTGGGGAATTCTAGCATTAGGACAGAGGTTGGACTCGATGATCTTGAGGTCTCTTCCAACCTAGAAATTCTGTGATTCTGTGACACTCTTAACAGCCTCCTCCTCCTGATCACTGACAATGGCTGCTCATATAAGCAAGGAAAAGCAGAAGTGGAAAAAATAACCACAACAATGTTCCATGCATTGTGTTATGGAGAAAGTGACAAGTTGTTTTGTTGTTTTGTTTTTGTGCAAATGTGCAAACTTTATGTGGTAGCCCTGTACTAGCTGTGTAGGACGGGCTTGTTTTCCAAGAAGACATCTGCAATTATTTCCATTGAGAGTTCTACTTTAACATCACAATGTGCAGGGTCTGGCTGTAAGAGTTAACATTTCCCACAGCAGACCTTATAGTGTTGTGCTTTGCACTGTGTAGCTAGAGCTGTGTGTCACACTGGTGTTTTGCCTACTGCTGAGCATTGCTGGTACTGCATCAAGGCTGTTACTCCACCTCCCCCCAGCTCCCAAAGGCCAGTAGGCTCAGGGTGGGCAAGAGGTGGAGAAGGGGCACAGTCAGGACAGCTGACCTAAGCTGACCAAAAGGATATTCTATACTGCATGACATTATGCTCAGCAATAAAAAACTGGTTAAGTGAGGTAAAAAGTGCAGCCAATGCAGCTACCTCCTCCACCTACTCTGGCCCAGAACTGCTCCTGCCTCACTGCTGGGGCCCACCACAGTGTTTGGGGACCAGCATCTCTGCTCAGACTGGGAGACACAGCTGCTGCTTTCTCCTTTGCAGGTGCAACCAATAGCAAAGCCGAGCAGGTATCCTAGACAGACACACAGAGACAGTTCATTGACACTGTTGTCCAATAAAAAGTTCAGATTTGTTACCCGGAGTGTAATAATCCAATCCACACACTAGGTTGAGATGTTTACTTCAGTTGCATGTCTGGGTACCAGGTGTTTTCCCACGAAGCTGGGTATCCCTAAGGATTTTCTGTGCCACTCTTACACAAACCCTTATCAATATATCTACATGTTTGTACAATCCCCTAGCCTCCAAGTGGTTACACAGTTAGCATACTGCTAACATGACAGAATCATTCTATACATCCTCAGAGAGGAAGGGTCCCTTGTAGGGCTGGAGTCTTCCAGCCTAGGGGCATGATTTTTACTATTATAATGAGGATAGTTCATGGATAGTTCACATTAAATTATTCCTAATCTTTGTATTTCAGCCAACTATTCACCTTACATTGATTGGTGACATATTCAGGGGCATATGGCAGGATGTTTCCTTCAAGAATGTCAAAATGGTCTTATCTGATTAGCAGTTCCTCAGTTAATCATCCTTTAGAAACCTCCAAGGCCTGGGTCATCTTTCCTTTTCCTCAAAGTACATATTTTATCTCTTTCACACAAAGCAGAGTTAACTATCTATTGTTATCAATTTTATAACCAGTGCAATGATTGGATGAAACATGAGATTTAGAACCCCAGTAGTGGTGGGAGACCATTCCAATAGTTCTTCCCACCAGTGGTATCCACCATCCTTCTTAACCCTCTTCAGAAAACTGTTTTTCCTTTGTATCATGATGGATGGTGATTAAGATTTTCTGTACATTATCTAATATATAGTCTAATAATTTGTGCAAATCATCAACCTTATGCTGTCCTTCTCATTTTGGGTCTAGCTTGGTTTTCTGAGAAAAATATTTTAATTACTAAATCATTTCCCCAGTTGCATATTATGCAACTGTAATCTGGGTGGTACTACTTGATACCATTGTGTATATTTAAGATTGTGCTCAAATCATTTTTGCAAGTACATTACATACTGATTTACTTCTTCATCTGTCTAACAGGCTGGTCTTAGCTGGGATAAAAGTTCCTGGTAGAGCTAAATGTCTACCAAAGATAATTTCATCTGGTGTTATACCAAGGGGTTGCCTTGGCGCATTTCAGACATCCCATAGGGCTAAGTTCAGGGCCTCCAGTCACTTTAATACAGTATGGATACATATTTTTGCTATTTTCTCTTTTAATGTTCAGTTCATTCTCTCCTCCCATTCCAAGGCTTGTGGGTGATAGGGAGCGTGTAGGTCTTGTTTGATCACTGAGACTTAATGAAGTTGTTTTATGAAGCATAACATGAGTCCCCCTGTCTGATTTGATCATTTGTGGGACTCTGTATCTTGGAATTATATCCTTTAACAGAGCCTTACCTACCCTGTTCATGTCAGTCTTTCTTGTGAGGAAAGCTTCTGCTCATCCAGATAATTGATTTGCTATTACCAGTAGATTTTTATAACCTGATGATACGCTGGCAGCGTATCATCATTGTCTACCTGTAACCTTTAAAAAGGAAAATAGACCCATGGTCAGCTCCCTAATTCAGAAGTTGGTTTCATAATAGAAACTTTTGAAAGATTGGACAGCTACTGGTTATACTTTTCATGGTTGAATGTACTCCTGGTTACTTCTCCAGGTTTATCGGTAGTAGTAAGTCCTATAATCAAAAGCTGTCTTGTGGTTGCTTTGGCTGTAGAGTCACCCAGGGCATTTCCTTGACTTTCTTCCATAGCATTATTTCTGGGGGCTCTACAGTGAATGAGGGCAATTTCCTTTGGGAGTTTGATGGCTTCCTATAGTTTTCTTTTCTCCCTCCCATTCTGTCTCTCTTTTTCAGCCAAGGTGAGGAATCCCCTCTCCTTCCATCCTGGTTGCATGACACACACCTAATGCATACCATGACTCAATATAGGTATTAACTTTTTTTTTGGTGTGCCAGTACGAGACAGGGAACGAGACAAAGGATGTTGATTCCTAGGTCTTAGCTAACACAATTGTATGTTAATGACACCAAAGACAAGGGAGTAAAAGACTATGCATAGATAATGGAACCAGAAAGAACTGGCTTGACTGCTGAAGTCTGCGAAAGACAGGAAAGGTCAGAAGTTTAGCGGTGAGGAAGACTTCTGGCTTTCATCAAAAGACCGCCAGAGTACGCTGGACAACCACCCAAGGACTCCAGTATGCATGTGAATAGGGGTGGGAACCTACATTAATGATTCTTTGGAGACCTGATGAATATCCGAGACATTTATGGGAAATGAAATGAATATGTATTTATCCCACTAATATAAGCACACTGCCAGTAACCGTTGGTGCGCAAGCTAGGTGGAGTTATCCCCCTTGTGCCTGGTGTGTGTGAACAGCACTGAATAAATCTACCTGCTTTATAACCATTCTGAGGTTATAGAGTCTGATTTCCGCAAATCAAGCTGGACATCGTTAAGTCCATGGGTCCTGATAGGATACATCTGCAGGTGCTGAGGGAGCTGGCAGAAGCTACTTTCTAGGTCACTCTCCATCATCTTTAGTAAGTTATGGGCACTGGGAGAGGTACCTGAGGACTGGAGGAAAGCAAATGGCACTCCGGTCTTCAAAAAGGGGAAGAAAGAGGACATAGGTAAATATAGACCAGTCAGCCTCATCTCCATCCTGGGAAAGGTGATGGAACACCTTGTCCTTGGTGCTGTCTCCAGTAACATCAAGGATAAAAGGGTCAACAGAGGAAGTCAACATGGCTTCACCAAGTGAAAGTCACACTTGACCAACCTTATAATCTTTTATGAGGACATGACCGGATAGATAGATGATGGAAAGACAGTGTATGTGGTATACCTTGATTTTAGTAAAGACTTTGACACCTTCTCCTACAGCATCCTCGCAGCTAAACTGAGGAAGTGTGGTCTGGATGATCAGGTAGTGAGGTGGACTGTAAACTGGCTGAAGGGAAGAAGCCAGAGGGTTGTGGTTAATGGGATGGAGTTGAGTTGGAGTCCTGTATCTAGTGGAGTCCTTCAAGGGTTGGTACTGGAACAAGTACTATTCAAACTATACTAATCAATAACGTGGATGAGGGAATGGTGTACACCGTCAGCAAGTTTGCTGATGGCACTAAACTGTGAGGAGTGGCTGACATGCCAGAAGGCTGTGCTGCCATCCAGCAGGACCTCAACTAGTTGTAGAACTGTGCAGGGAGAAACTTGATGAACTATAACGAGGGCAAGCGTAGAGTCCAGCATCTGGGCAAGAACAACCCCAGACACCAGTATAAGCCGGGGACTGCCCTGCTGGAGAGCAGTGAAGGGGAGAAGGACCTGGGGGGTCCTGGTGGACAGCGGGATGACTATGAGCCAGCAATGTGCCCTTGTGGCCAAGAAGGCCAATGGCATCCTGGGGTGTATCAGAAGGGGTGTGGTTAGTAGCTCAAGAGAGGCTCTCCTCCCCCTCTACCCTGCTCTGGTGAGAACACATCTGGAAAATGTTGTCAAGTTCTGGGCCCCTCAGTTCAAGAAGGACAGGGAACTGCTTGAGAGAGTCCAGCGCAGAGGATAATTAACAGAGTGGAGCATCTCCCTTATGAGAAACGGCTGAGGGAGCTGGGTCTCTTTAGCTTGGAGAAGAGGAAACTGAGGGGTGACCTCGTTAATGTTTACAAATATGTAAAGGGTGAGTGTCAGGAAGATGGAGTCAGGCTCTTCTCAGTGACATCCAATGATAGGACAAGGGACACTGTGAGTAAGCTATAACATAGGAGTTTCTGCTTCATTTTTTTTTTTTACAGTGATGGTGACAGAACACTGGAACAGATTGCCCAGAGGGGTTATGGACTCTCCTTCTCTGGACACTTTCAAAACCTGTGCGGATGTGTTCCTGTGTGATGTGATTTAGGTATTCCTGCTCTGGCAGGCAGATTGGACTAGATGATCTTTCAAGATCCCTTCCAATCCCTAACATTCTGTGATACTGTTATTCTGTGATGAGGGGCAGGCAGAGCTCATGACCAGAACCTCCCAGAGAAGCCACCTTTGCATACCTGGTTCCTGGCAACTACTGACATCTCTGGGCTGAAGATCATTGCTACCACGATGCCCTAGGCAGGGGCAGGCAAAGGAATGTGGCCAGGAAGCTTTTGACACAAGTGAAGCCACCCCATGCCTCAAATCCCTCCACTGTCCCTCAGGGTATTGCCTCAGTGCATCTTCAGTCTCAGGGACAGCATTTGTACATGAGGCAGGGGCAGGCAGGAACATCCTGTGTGAGGGACCTGAGACCCTAACGAGGCTTTTTGGGCATGAATTGCCAATTCGTTTTCACTTAAGATGAGCATGTAAAACTCGTGTTTTAGAAAGAATGGTGACAAACATAGAAAGTTGAGGAATTTCAGCACTCAAGTCTACAGCCACAATTCTCCTTCTGTCACCAGCATTGCACACCCATGTGTGCTGTTTTCTCACCTCTGCACTTGAACAGCAAGGAGCCTTACTCCTTTCAGTGTGTACAGGGAGCTTTATAAAAACCTGAAGGCATAACATTGTACTGAGAAAATTCCACTTTGTCATACACACACACACACACACAAAAGAAGAAAAAACAAAAACAAAACAAACAAACAAACAAAAACACAGAGTCAGTGAGATTGCAAGGACCTGTTTATACTTTTCAGAAGCCAGTGCTTAAATCAGGGTAGGAACGCACCTCCTACACCACCATCTGCTCCACCACCACCTCCTCCACCACCTTCTGCAACACCTCAACCTGCGCCACCTCTTCCTCCACCACTACCACCACCTCCTCCACCACCTCATCTTGCACCACCTCCTCCTCTACCACCATCAGCTCTTGCAACACCTCATCCTGCACCACCTTCTCCACCACCACCACCACCTCCTCCAAAGGGCCAAAGGGGGGCAGTGGGAGACAGAGTGCTGGAGAGGGGTGAAGGCAGGCTACTGCAAGTGGCAGTAGATGAGGTGGTGGAGGCTGAGGAGGTGGTGGAGGCTGGGGAGGCGGTGGAGGGTGAGGAGGCAGTGGTGATAGAGGGTGAGGAGGCAGCAGCAGTGGAGGAGGAGACAGCAGTGGTGAAGAAGGAGGAGGCGGTGGTGGAGAAGGAGGAAGAGGAGGAGGTGGAAGGGGATGATGATGTGGTATATGGGGTGGAAGAGGCGGTGGAGGTGGAGGATGAGGATGGCTAGGTTGCGGAGGAATCTTAGAATCATTATTGTTGGAGGAAACGTTCAAGTGTTTGCCATAAGTGAAGCTACCACAATCCTCAGATCCCTCCTCTGCCCCTAAGGGCTTTGCGTCATTGCAGCTTCATTCTTGGGGGGCCAGCATTTGTACTTCTGGCAGCAGTAAGCGGGAGCATCCTTTGTGAGTGACCTGAGACCCCAACGAGGCTATTGGGGAATGAATTGCTAATTCCTTTTCACTTAACATGAGCATGTAAATCTAGTGTTTAAAAAGAATGCTGATGAACATTTCACCACGTGGTCCTCATCCACTACGTGGTCCTCCTTCACCACCTCCTCCACCGCCTCTTGCACCTTGGCAGAAAATTGTAGGCCAGCTTGCTCTGCATGTGCCTGGCTATGGCATGGTGGGAAAAATGATTGTGAGCCCAGAGATGTAGGGAGCAATTGCCAGGGACTAGGTGTGAAAAGGTGGATGAAGACGTTGGAGGAGGATGTGGTGTTGGAGTGGGAGGAGGAAAAGGATGATGATGAGGAGGATGTGGAGGAGGAGGCACTTATGTGGGATGAGGTGTTGGAGGAAGAAGAGGTGGAGGAGGATGAGGAAGAGAAGGAGGAGGAGGAGGTGGAGGAGGCAGTGAAGGAGGATCAGGCGGTGGAAGAAAAGGAGGTGTTGGTGGTGATGGAGGAGGAGAAGGAGGCAGTGGATAAGGAGGAGGAGGCAGTGGAAGTGGAGAATGATGCGGGCTAGTTTGTGGAGGAACCTTAGAATCACTATTGTTGGAGGAAACATTCAGGTTTCTGCCATAAGTGGAGCCACCCCAATCCTCAAATCGCTGCTTTGCCGCTATGGGCCTTGCCTCATTGCAGCTTCAGTCTTGGGGGTCAGCATTTGTACCTGTGAAAGTGGTAAGCAGGAGCATCGTGTGTGAGGGACCTGTAACCCCAACAAGGCAGTAGGGGAATGAATTGCCAATTGCATTTCACTTAACATGAGCATGTACATCTTGTGCTTAAAGAAAGAATAGTGATGAACGTTCCTTCTCCTGGTCCTCCTCCACCTTGGCAGAGGGAGGGCCAAGCATCTGTAACTCTGGCAGCAGTAAGCAGGAGCATTCTGTCTGAGGGACCTGAGACCCCAACGAGGCTGTTGGGGAAATAATCGACAAAATCTTTTCCCTTAACATGAGCATGTAAAACTCGTGTTTTAGAAAAACTGCTAATGAACTTTGCAAGGAATGTCCGTTCTCCTCCTCCTCCTCCTCCACCACCTGGCCCTCGTCATCCTGGTCTTCCACTGCCTGGCCATCCTCTTCCTCCTCCTCCACCGCCTGGCCCTCCTCCTCCTCCACCATCTGGCCGTCCTCCCCCTCCACCGCCTGGCCGTCCTCCTCCTCCACCACCACCAGGCCCTCCTCCTCCTCCTCTTTCTCCTCCACCGCCTGGCCCTCCTCATCCTAGTCCTCCACCGCTCGGCCCTCCCCCTCCACTGCCTGGCCCTCCTTCTCCTCCTCCCCCTCCTTCTCCACTGCCTGGCCCTCCTCCTCCTCCTCCACAACTGCCTGGCCATCCTTCTTCTCCTCCACAGCCTGGCCTTCCTCATCCTCCTCTTCCACTGCCTGGCCATCCTCCTCCTTGTCCTCCGCTGCCTGGCCATCCCCCTCCTCCTCTGCTGCCTGGTCGTTCCCCTCCTCCTCCACTGCCTGGTTCTCTTCCTCCACCGCCTTCCCACCTTGGCAGAAACTCCATGGCCAACTTGCTATGCATGCGCCTGGCTGTAGTGTTGTGGGAGCAATGATTGTGAGCCCAGAGATGTAGTGAGCAATTGCCAGGGACTAGGTGTGAAAAGGTGGCTTCTCTGGGAGGGTCTGGTTGTGAGCGCTGCCCACTGCTCATAGTTCTAGTTCCATTTGTAGAGCCAGCAGGACGTGGCTCATGGCACTGTAAGGCAGCAGCTGGCTGGTTCTAACATATTCATGACCCTCTTTGATGCGTTGCCTGTGCCGGATAGTCTGGTTATCGATTGTTAGCTGTTTTACCACTAGCTTGTCATCATTAGTGTGTGTGGCTTCACGATATATAAGGGCCAAAGGGGGGCAGTGGGAGACAGGGTGCTGGAGAGGGGTGAAGGCAGAGGGTACTGCAAGTGGCGGTAGATGAGGAGGATGGAGGTGGTGGAGGAGGAGGAGGCATTGGAGGGGGAGGAGGAGATGGAGCAGAAGTACCACTGCCTCCTCCACTTTGGCAGAAACTTCCTGGCCATCTTGCTCTGCATGCACTTGGCATGGTCGTAGCAATGATTGCGTGCTCCGAGATTTCAGGAGGAATTGCAAAGTAGAATATATAACTCAAATGAGTTATAAAGTAGGTATGTTTTTTTCAGCTCTGGGCGCATGCAGGGTAGCTCCCAAAGGCATGTGCACCCCAACGCAGCATCTTGCCTTGGTTGTATGCAGTAAAGAGTTACATATGCATGAAGTTTCCCAATACACTTATACATATGCATAACCTATCCTTGCTTCATATTATAATTAGTTCTGAGAACTAATCTACATGTGGTCCTCCCATCTGTGCCTGTGTACTGCTCTCTGGTGGTCATCTCTGGTGGTCTCTTAAGATGAAGTAGGGCTCTTCCTTCCTCTTCCTCATATCTGAACTTTTCACCTTTTTCCCTGGCGCTTGCACTTTTAAATCCTTGGCCTTTGTCCAAACCACAGGAGCTATTTCAGCCAGTTCTTGAGACTGGTTCTTCATCTTTATCAGGAGCTATCCTTTGTGAGGGGCACCAAAACTTCTTGCTTCAGTTAATTTGCACAATAGTTAGCAGCAACATCTACTAGTTCAGTACAACAACCTAGGTATTCATTAATCAGCATCCCATCTACTAAGATTCTCTTAACTCCCTCTCTCAGAAGGAGCTAGCATTTCTTCTGGGTTCCCCTTCCCTACCGTTGTTTCTCTCTGCACCTTTTTGAGTGTGCAGATGAGTTTTCATCACATAACCTAACAAAAAGATGCTCAGGTGACTAAAATTTACTGTTCATGTATAACCAAGATGCACTGATTGCATCACTGTGTCAAACACTTTTGATACTGAGTACATATGGTTCTCTCCCTGATAGAATAGTAGAACCAAATTTGAAATATTGTACTACATTTAATTAGAAGGAATTCTAGAATCTTTCTAACTCTGTTGCTACCTTACTCACTAATTATTCAGCCTTATCTGTAAGACCATACAGAATTGTATACCAGGATGAGGGAGGGTGGCAAGATAACTTAGGCCTGGAGGATGTGCCTATAAAGAATAGGTGAGGAACTTATGGTATGCGCATGGATGTGTAAATGACGTAGTTTAGTATGCATGGCTAAGCTGGAACAACAAGATAAAAAAGAAGATGGTCTGAGCATGTGCAAAAACTGGGTTCAAGCAGCGAGCATAGTGAGGAAGATTACCAATGGCCACCAGAGACCCCCAAAAGACCATCAGTAGAAACAACTGTGCATGCGTTAGGAAATTTTACATATTTTAACGTGTTACAGGAAATAGTAGGAATATGCTGATTGTTTCTCAGAAATATAATGAATATATATGTTTTGATTGTATATAATTCCTGAAGTTTTGTAAGAAAGAGTGTTTTTGTGTTTTTGCAAAGAGATGTTATGCTGTTTAGGAGGAAGGGTTGTGGTGTTGAGATATGCTTGCAATGATAAGAAAGCTTACCAGACAATCTTGTAAAATGTGGACAACAACCAGTCTCCTTAATGGAATTAGGCAGAATCATGGTGTCAAGTCTGATAAGGGAAGAAATATGACCACCACAAGGTGGAAAGACACAAGAAACTTGAAAAATAATAGTCTGGCAACTGAAAACCTGATCTGTGAAGTGTTGGATAGGCTGTGAACCTGGAGTACCCGGCCAGTGGGGAAACAGGGGAGGATCAGTGTGAGATAAAGTGTATAAACTGTGCTATGTAACTAGTAGGTACACTCCTGCTTGCAGGATGTCTGTCATTGCAATTGTGAATAAATATATTTCCTTCACCAGAGAACCCACCTGGAAAAAGTTATTGTGAGACATTTCTCACAGCTTGGACAATTCAGCACGCACACTAGCTGGAGTGATCCCCTGTGTGTCCAGCACTGCAGTTAAAGAATGCCTGCTTTCTAAAACTCCAACTTGAGTCTTTAGAGAGTTTTTTTGACCAACTTTTACAGCAACAGTTTCACTGTTTTTACTGACCCATCACTGATACCACTCCTCCTGAGTAGCTGACCTGCAACAGCTGGGAATAACTGATGGCAGAAGAAGGGATGCACTGGTAATGCAACATTATCAGTTGAGAGGCTGACTATTCCCTTACTAGCAACAGCAATACAGAAACCGACAAACTGAGCTGTTATTCAATATTAACCTTCTATGCATAGAATCAGAGTCATTAAGGTTGGAAAAAACCTCCAAGATCATCTCATCCAACCACCCCCCCCCCCCCCCCCCCCCCACCAAACTAGTTAAGTTACGTTCCCAGCTTGGAGGTAGAGCAGAGTGAAAACCAGATGCTGCTACGAGCACAGACCTAAGATGTGCTGAGCCATGCAGAATTGCAGCAGAAATACTATAAGAACAATGCTTACTGACCTGACATTTTTAATAGTCAGCAGTGACCAGGAAACAATAATTTTTCCCCTGGTAGATTGATCTTTGCTGAGTTTTGCCTTCAGAAGTACTCTGCTGGCATGAGTGAGATACTTGCTATGGCTGTTAGATGTGGTC
Source organism: Aythya ferina (assembly GCF_964211825.1). Classification (NCBI taxonomy): domain Eukaryota; kingdom Metazoa; phylum Chordata; class Aves; order Anseriformes; family Anatidae; genus Aythya; species Aythya ferina. The sequence goes on along the minus strand of NC_140296.1, from coordinate 125,799,467 downwards.
CACATACTATTGACCAGGCTATGGAGCTACAAATAGGTTCAATTCAGTTTAGAGCACAGACCACTCTGGTTTACCCTAAATGTGGCAGGTTAGATGTAGGTCATCCTACAGCCAGGCTCTTGCTGTTTAATTTCAATTAGAGTAAGAAAAATCTGTTATAAGTGAGTCAACTCCTCAATGCTCTTGAGGCAATGGGAGTTTGCTTACAGGCAGAGCTATGTGAATACCAAAAAATAAACTAAAAATTTGACCAGTATTTACCCAAACAATTCTCTATAGACCAAAAGGCAAGTGAGATTTTAACGTGATTTCTAGGACTGATTCCACAGTCCTAGAACTAGAACTTCCAGAAGTCAACTGCAGAACTTGTCATAGAACCTAGGACTTCCACAACTCAACTGCAAGCACAGAAAGTGTGTCGCCAGGAAAACATGGAGGCTGCAATAGTACCAGTAACCATTCGCACACAGTAAACAGTTTGCTGTAAAAACCTGGAAGAAGAGCACAACCAGGATGGTCAAATGCAGAGATTTTTTTCCACTTCCTCTGCTGTGCATGGCTCTGCTGCATCCCTCTACCCATGTCAGGACTCTGTGTGCATGTTGTGGCTTAACCCCAGGATTCAGCTAAACACCAGGCAGCTGTTCACTCTCTCCCCTGCAGTGAGATGGGGAACAGGTAGAAGTGCGAAAACTCACGGCTTGAGATAAAGACAGTTTAATAAATAGAGAAAAAGCTGTTTGCACAAGCAAAGGAAAATAAGAAATTTGTTTGTTACTTGCCATCAACAAGCAGATATTTAGCTATTTCCAAGAAAGCAGTGTTTTTCATACATAATGGTTACTTGGGATGACATGCCATAATGTGTCTTCCATTTCTTTTTTTTTTTTTTTCACCCAGCTTTTATTGTTGAGCACAATGTCCAATGGTATAGACTATTCTTTTGGTCAGTTTGTGTCTCCTTCTTGCACATTCCTTGCCTACATTCTTGTGGGGCAGTGTCAGAAACAGAAAAGACCTTGACACTGTGCAAAGCACTGCTCAGCAATAGGCAAACAATCAGGGTGTTATGAACACTGTGTTGGTCACAAATCCAGAACATAGCACAATAAAAGCTACTATGAAGAAAATTAACCCCATCTCAGCAAACCCCAAGATAAGTTCTTCTTTAGAGCTTTATAGAAGCTGAATATTTGATCTAAAGCATGCCATTTATGGAATCAAATGTCCTTCTCAGCAATCACTTCAGCTTAATTCAGTGGCATTTGATTTTGATGGAGGACCTTATGAAACAGTAACGTTTTCAAGTTGCCTCTATGTACTTTCCGCATGGAGTTTGTAATGACGAGTGAAAAGACAGTAAGCAGGTCCGCACCAGCTCATGCAAATTAGTCAACAAGATAACTTTTGCAATGACAGCAATTAAGAAAGTCCAAAGATATAACCAAAACTTCAAAAATGTGAGGAGAAAAAAAAAGAAAGAGAGAGAATTCAGTCAATTCTGCATTTTGAAGTCTAACAGGACCCAAGCCACACAGCTAAACTTAATATAGTGTATGGAATTGGTGAAAAGAAGTAGTCAAAACCATGTCTGTTTGGCAAAAATCTGATTAGACTGAATGAAGCACCAGCCTAGCCAATGAGAATTTGTCAGGGAACTTGACACTCATATGCATGTATCTGCCTGTCAGGTATAAGACAAATAACAAGGAAATAAGCTATAGATAAAAAATGACGTTCCAGAGGCAATGTGAAGGGGAAAGAGACTTGCTGAGATGCAGTGCACCAGAAGAAGGGTGTCATTTCTGCCACTTATAATATTTGTACAACACTGTCTAACACAGCTTGTAGCCTTGCAAATTGTCTAATAGCATTGTCAGCCCAAAGAACTAAGATGAGTTTCACTGAAGATGAAAACTGAATCATAGAATATCTCGAGTTGAAAGGGACCTATAAGGATCATCAAGTCCAACTCCTAGCATCACACAGGTCTACACAGAATTTTAGACCATGTGACTAAATGCACAGTCCAAACGCTACTTAAACTCTAACAGGCTTGATGCAGTGTCTACTCCCCTGGGAAGCTTGTTCCAATGTGCGACCACACTCTCAGTGAAGAACCTCTTCCTGATGTCTAGCCTAATCGGGTTTATGTTAGCTTCCACTTCAATTACGAAGAAACTGGTGTTTCCCCACAGTGGTAAAAAATAGTACTAGTCACTAAAAGATATACTCAAATCCATAATCTATGTATACTCTTAAAGCACAGACTTGAAGACTTGACCAATTTTCAGCCTTAGAACTAAATATGAGAGCTGACAACAATAAATGGAAGAGGTTATCCTCAGACTACCATGTAAAATACTGACTGGACTTTCTTATTAATATGCTCTTTTTTTTTTTTTTTTTTTCCCTTTTCTGTAAAAAGAGAAAATTATATATCACACCACAGAGCGTTAAATAGAAAAGGTACTAGATTCCACCCATCTATATTCAGGATAATCCTGATATTTTCATAGACAATCTAAAATTTATTGTGGTGCAGGGAGATTAAAACTTATTTTTTTTATTGTTTTCTCTCTATATTTTCTTCAAATCCTCATTGTTGTAGTAGTGGCAGATACGTTATGCAATCAGAAAATGGAAAGAACATGTTCAAATGATCAAAGATTGAGAAAAGCTGTTGTAGAAGTAAAAGTTAATGGAATTTTTCAGAGAGGTAAGTATGATAAGTGATAGAAGGTTAATCACAGGTGATCAAACTTTAAATATGTAAACAAGGACACTATAGCCCAAGAAAATGGAGGATTTGGTGATAAATTCAGGAATTAAGAACAAAGGAAAAGGAGCTCTAGCAAAACATGTACAAAAATAATTGTCAAAAACAAAGAATAAAGAATAGCCAAAGAAACAGAATGGCTTGTTAACAGAACTTCAAGTGACCTATCCTCATTTACATCAGAAAACCATACCTGCTGGTCAGAAAGAGCCCCTTCCTCACTTTAAGTCCACTACTCATGGAGTATGCACAGTGAATTAGAGGGTCACTTTTTTATTTTTTTTCCTTTAAATACTTCTCACCCCTCACACCCACCCCTACCCCTACCCCACCCCCTTTTCCTTGAATCCCCTTAAAGGGAATTAGCCAATGGGAAGTTGTTATGCTCACTTAAACACCAACAGTAGTAATTTTGTATATAATTGATGATTATAAAGGTATATTTTCAGTGTTGAGAGGTGTGCTAGCTTTGTGTAGCTACCACCTAGCACCCATCTCTTTGTAGATATGAAATAAACAAATATCTCAACACTGTGAGTAAATCAGCTCTTTGCACACCAGGTAAAGGAACACAGTTTTGGGGCAACAGTGACCTGCTTAGCTGATGAAGGCAGCAGACACAATCTTTCTGGATTTTAGTAAAAGGCCTTTGAGACTGTCCTTCATAGTATCATTCTGGACAAATTGTCCCATTGTGAGATCAATAAGTACATGTTATGCTGGGTGAAGAACTGTCTGAAGAGTAGGGTTGAAAGAGTTGTAGTGAATGGGGCAACATTTGCTGGTGGCTGGTCACTAGTAGTGTTCCCTGGAGCTCAATTCTAGGTCCTGTTCTGTTTAATATTTTTATCAATGATATGGATGCAGGACTTAAATGCATACTTAGCAAGTTTGCTGTTGATACTAAACTGGGAGATGCTGTCGACGCTCTTGAGGATGAGAGAGCCTTGCAGGGGAGTTTAGATAGACTGGAGATAAGAAACTTTCTTAGTTTCTTCCAACTGAACTACATTATTCTATTTCATCTATTCTATCCTATCCTATCCTATCCTCTATTTGGTGTAAAATGAATGGAGCAATAAAAAAAAGCAGGGGGTTGGGGGGTGGGGGGATAATATATGAGAGGAATATGGCAGTGAAAGACTGGAAGACTTACATGCAATGTAAAATCTATGCTGCTAAAAAATGAGTAAAATAAAACACTGAAACAGGTATAGTTTAATTACATTAGTACGTTGTAAAGAACCTAGCTAAAATCTGTGCATCAATATAGAAACAATAATTGGAATATAAACATCTCTGTTATATCTCTGTGAATGGAAACATGATTTTTTTCTTAAATGCCAGGCAGAACCAAAAATAGAAACCAGGTGAAAATTAGTAATTGAAGCAAGTGAAAAGTACTTTTTTTTTTTTTTTTTTTCTTTACAGCTGACTATATTAAAGATAGCTTTGGATAATGTATTTGAAACTTCAGTGAGAAAATCAGACATGCATCAACACAGAGGCAACATTATCCTGTGTAACTCCAGCAAGATTTGCTAAACATTTCCTTCCAATTCCACAGGAGTCCAAAGTCCACCCACCAAGTTATCATGAATTCTTCAGCTCATGCCCAACTCTATGTCATAAGATTCCTGAAGTAATTTTCCTAGTTATATAGATTTGCACTTCTTTAAAAAGACAGACAAGATCCTTGGAAGACCCAGTCTTCTAAAGGAATGGAAACAGATTCCGTACTTCATCCAAAATAAAATGACCAAAGGATGTCTTCCAATGACTATAGAAAGGCTGCAGCTCATAGCCCAGGACTTCAATTTTCATAGACTGACAAAAGCTAAACGATTTAATTTGGTATCTTGCAGGACTTTCATTATTTACCATAGACGGATATACAGATTTTATTAAAGAAGAAGGTTGACTTTCAAACTGAACTTTCAGACCAAACTTTTAAACTGAACTTTCTTGAACTTTCAAGAACCAATATATGCTCTAGCAAATCAAAGAGTCTGGGGTGGTAAAATGGATTATTTTCTTAAATGATAGAATTATTGGATTTTCTTGCTTCCAAAGCATCCATTTTTACAATACTGTTTGTTTTTCTTGAAAATTAACATTTAGAACAAGCATGGACACCCATGTTACATCCTGAATTTTTGATCCAGCTGCATGTTACCGTTGAATTGGGTCTCCCTAGTTTTTAACATTCTTCTTGATTAAATGAAAAGGTATTGAAAAGATTTGTAGAAATCCCAATCACAAGATCAGTGCACTAGAATCATCCACCCTACAAACACATTTGATCTCTTCTGACCTGATGTACAATGGTTTATTTCAACCACACTCTTGGCTCTTCATTAAGCAAACAGGTGCTTGTAAAACCATTCTTCTTCTAAATTGATTGGGTCTAGCAGGCTAACTGCTTCTCACATAAAAATATCCAGCCAATGCTACTCAACTTCCAATTGTTTTTTCTGCACTACTCTACAAATGTCCCATAAGCGCTATTTGTAGTGACCTGAGCATTCCTGAGAAATATGCACCCCCATACTACAGACTAAAAGCACTGCTCTATATAAGGTAATCTTATAGATGATCCTTGATCTGTGAGAGAAGAGGAGAAGTAGGAGTATAAAGAGAGAAATAGAAATTTGACCTCAAGCATTGGGCGATCCTACATCTCCCTATCCTCCTTTCATTCCCAAGCCCTTCAATCATATATCCTTACACCTTAAAATCCAGTCCCACATCCTTGTCGTTGTCATTCATCTCACTTAAACCAGGAATTAATCCTATTCACCCACACCTTCCACTGGTATAACATTTCCTCAGTTCTTTACCCTACAATTACCTGCTTCCATGTCTGCTCTGCCTCAACATCACTGTTCTGTCCTTATCTGGATGTTTAACACCATCTGAGTTCTTGTAGAAGTTCTAAAACACCTTGAGATGTCAACTCAGATTGGGGTCAACTCAGATTGGGATACATTACCAATAAGTAGATATCTTAACTCTGAGCAAGGTATCAGAGCTCCTACACTGCTATGATGGTTTCAAGCAAAAACCTCCCTTACCTTGTTTGTTTACTTTCTGAGAAAAACTACACAAGAAATAAAATAGAATAAAATACTGTATGTTGATTACAATATTCTGTAGTTGTGTCCTTTCCACTGACACTATATTTCCACTGGAACTATAGTTTTACATGAAAGACATTGCTTAAAAACAGATTCACTGTACCCCTTCACAATCTCACCAACAAAAATACCATTTATGAAAATTTTCTGTAAAGAAAATACTAGTGAGGTTGTAATATTTTGCTAACTCTACAACACTATTTTTTTTTTTGAGATTAAAAAAAAATATTGATAAGATATGTGGTATAAGAAAGATTTGGGCTGTTTGTAGTGAAGGTAGGAGGTGTTAAAATTTGTCTCTATGATGAAACTGACCAACTGCAAAACAAAGGATCTTCCAATTCCTTTTAAGGGTTACACTTTCAGAAAAACTTTCAAAAACTATCCATGTATCACTGCATGTAATAGTAAATTTAAGGGTGGGAAAATAATACATTTGATTGGTGTCCACAAGAAAGCTTTAAAGCATTCTGTAGATTAGATAGTGTTTTATTTATTTATTTATTTATTTATTTATTTTTGTAATTTCAAGGGTCAAGTTATAACATTGTCCTGGTTTTGACTGGGATTGAGTTAATTTTCTTCATAATTTCTAGTATGGTGCCATGCTTCGGATTTTGGAGGAAAAGACTATTGATAACACACCAGTGTTTTAATTGTTGCTGGGTGTTGCTTATACTAAGTAAAGGACTTTTCAGGTTCTCATGCTGCCCTGATAGTGAGGAGACTGGATTGCACAAGAAGCTGGGAGGAGACACAACCAGCACAGCTGACCCAAACTGTCTAAAGGACTATTCCATACCATATGATATACTTACTCAACAATAAAACTGAGGGAAAGTTGGCCAGGGATGGCTGCTGCTGCTCAGGGACTGGCTGGGCATCAGATAGCTGGTGCAACTGCATTGTGCATCACTTGTTTTGTGTATTTCTCCACCCTCCCACCCCTTTTTCTTTCCTATTAAACTGTGTTTATCTTGACCTATGAGTTTTACCTCTTTTTTTTTTTTTTTTTTTTTTTTTTTTTTTTCTTCACATGATTCTTTCCCCCAGTCCCCTGGGGGGTGGCATATAGGTGGTGGTGGAGTGATGAGGAGTGAATGGCTTTATGGTGCTTAGCTGCCTGTTGGGTTAAACAACATCAAACATCATTTAAGTTCATACAAATTAGACCATGTAAAATCAGTAACAGTGCAGTTAATATAAGATAGGTGAACTTAACTAACTGTAGAGAAATGATTCAGACAAACAGATCCAGAAGTGGAAAACAATATTTTATGCAAAGATTTATGGTTGAGCAAAATAAATGCCCAAAGGAAAACATAATTCTAGTTGCTCTCTGTCAAATATAGTGGCAAAGAAGAGTTTGCATGTAGTGGTATACTCAGATTTATACTTCCAATCTAAGGCACATAAACGTTAGTGAAAGAAATTGCAAAGAATACTTCAAGAACACAGTGCTCTCAATGACAGTTTGTTCTTTTGAAGAATGTGAATTATGTGTTGTTTCAAAGACAACATGCATTTACAGTGAGTAAACAAAACAGACAGCAAGTAAAACACAGTGATAAACAAACAAAAAGAAAGAAAAAAAAGAAAGACTTACACTTCACATAAGAATCAGAAGATACATAATCTTGAGAAATGCTGTTTAACAGCAGACGGCACTGAAGAACTCAACCCCTCAAAAGGTGACAATAAAATTTGAACTGCAACTGTGGGTACAAGGAGAAATCAGAAGATCATATAGGTTTAAATTCAAAGGTAAATTGTGAAAGCTGAATGAATTCTTTCCAGAAAAGGTTTAGAATGGACATCTCAGCAAGGTACTTATGTTTTTATATTTAACTAAATACTGGGTAACTGTATGGAATATTGCAAGTTCTATTTCAAAGTGATTACATAAAAATTGCACCTTCCTACGCAACAGATTTGATTGCTGTGTTTATTCAGTCAGATCTATTTACCTCAAAGATAAAAATATGTTTTTACAACTTTTTATTCTTGTCCTTTCTCCTTGCAGAACCCACACAATTGAGCAAGGGGTCTAGATATTACTCATTCTTGTGCACCACCTAAATTACCTTCCATGTTTCCAGCAACTATATTTGTAAGAGTAAGTAGAACATGAATTCAATGCAAATACTATGAAATGAAATTTTACAGTCTGCATTGTGGGGTTATCCAGAAAAGATCCTATCAATTGCTCTTAATGTTAAAACCTATATGTAAAATATTGATTTCCGAAAAAGTCCTGGGGTTTTAACCATTGACTTCAGTCAAACCTAAACATATGCAGACATAAACATTGATTCTCTACTCCATTACCTTCTGTCATTTGTTGGCCTGAATGGAATTGACTTCTAGCAAATTATCTTTTTATCAAGAGTGTAGTGATAGGAAAAGGAGTAATGATTTTAAACCAAAAGATGTTAAATTTAGATTAGATATCGGGAAGAAATTCTTTACTAAGAGGGTGGTGAGGCACTGGAACTGGTTGCCCAGAGAAGGTGCGGATGCCCCATCCCTGGAAGTGTTCAAGGCCAGGTGGGATGGAACTTGGAGCAACCTGACTAGTGGAAGGTGTCCCTGCCCCTGGCAGGGGTTTGGAATTAGATGATTTTTAAGGCCACTTCCAACCCAAACCATTCTATGATTCTATGAAAAGAAAATCTCTACTTGGCAGAGTAGCTGTTAAGGAGACATTCTCCAGATATTCAAATGTCCTTCACTGTTTGTAATACTATTCAAAGATAAGTATTTACCAAAAGGATCTAGAAAGACATCTAAACAAAGATGAGTACTTAAAGTCAGATTGTACTGATGTTGTTAGCTATAGACTGGATAAGATACAAGTACTCTATTTAAACAATTCAATGTGGACTATTCAGACCTGGAGTCTCTCCATCATTCTTCATCATTCAGTCTTTTAGCCTTCCCAAACTTACACGTGAAGTTTTCCAGTTCAATGTGATTTATTTTAGAAAACATGGTTTAGGATTGATTAACCTCATTAAAATTTTCTATTGCCACCTCAAGCTACTCCTTTTGATAAAATACACAGAAAGTGTTGTTCCAAGTCTGCCCCATCACAAAGAAGAAAGGAAGGACAATATAATTTTCAATGCGATTGACTATTTCTCTGTTCAAAATAAGGACAATACGAATAAGGTTCTTCCATCTTCTAGCTGAAGAGTCTCATGAAATGGAAACCAGTTGCTGTCTCCCTGTTTTCCTATTGTATAACTCTGAAATCTCAAGCTGTCTGCTGATAGAAGGATAGGATAGCAGTTACTGCTACTGGAGGGCTTTATGTGGCTGCTATATGAACACCTGTCACTGTCTTTCTCATTGCTCATTTGCCCTACAAATCTCCAAATCATTCCCCTCTTCTCTAACTTCTTTTCTTCTATGGAAGGAGTGATCTCAACCATTAAATACAAGGTAAACTATTTTGCCTATTGTTGAGGAAGTCTTGCATATCTCCAGATCTTAGCTCCTTTGTACTGAAATAATGAGGAACACAGAGAGGTTCTAGTTTTCTAGTTGTGCAGCAAGGATAGTAACTTTTATGGGATATTACCACACATGTTTCTGCAATAATTATTTGATTGACATGAGATTGTCTCATTGTATAGGGTCTCACAGAGACCCTACTATAAAAACAGTTTAATGCTAAATGATTCCTTTGTTTTAGAGGATATGCAGATTGCAACATCAAAACTATTGAATTATTCCAGCAACCTTTTCAAGTCAGCACCAAAGTGTTTTGCTTTATGGGGCAAGTACTCCTAACAATGGGCCTGATTTTCCTCTCACTGAAATCAAGATTAAATTTGTTACAACCAGTGGAGTTGCACTGCATTATTAGCATGAGGGAGATTATACCACTCTAGTAGTCAGACCTTTGTAATAATACCTAAAAGTCTGTTTTTCCTTTCTTAGTAATTTCAGACAGCTGCATGTGGCCAAAACTATGTTTTATATAGCATTTTTAAAGCTCTTACAAATTACTTAGGAAGTTCCTAAAAATTACCCGTTCTTACCTCCCTACTTATTACAGTGAGTTACAAAATCTTAATTAAGGAGTTAACATCACTTTTTTCAGTTATTGGTGCTTTATTTGCTGAGTTGTCAATCTTAAGGGAGCTAGTATATATTATCATATAATAAAGTGTTAACCAATACAGCAAATACAGACACAAATTACTAACTGTACTGAAATTCAGAGTTGCAGGCATCTGCATTTGTCGTTTTGAGATTACTGTTGTTAATCTTTCCAAGTTTTTTACAATTCTAGATTTAGGGAAGGGAAGGGAAGGGAAGGGAAGGGAAGGGAAGAGAAGGGAAGGGAAGGGAAGGGAAGGGAAGGGAAGGGAAGGGAAGGGAAGGGAAGGGAAGGGAAGGGAAGGGAAGGGAAGGGAAGGGAAGGGAAGGGAAGGGAAGGGAAGGGAAGGGAAGGGAAGGGAAGGGAAGGGAAGGGAAGGGAAGGGAAGGGAAGGGAAGGGAAGGGAAGGGAAGGGAAGGGAAGGGAAGGGAAGGGAAGGGAAGGGAAGGGAAGGGAAGGGAAGGGAAGGGAAGGGAAGGGAAGGGAAGGGAAGGGAAGGGAAGGGAAGGGAAGGGAAGGGAAGGGAAGGGAAGGGAAGGGAAGGGAAGGGAAGGGAAGGGAAGGGAAGGGAAGGGAAGGGAAGGGAAGGGAAGGGAAGGGAAGGGAAGGGAAGGGAAGGGAAGGGAAGGGAAGGGAAGGGAAGGGAAGGGAAGGGAAGGGAAGGGAAGGAAAATAATTTGTATTTTGGAACTTGAGTGGAATGTTTTTTTAAATTTTGCCAGTTTAGTAGTCCATTGTCTTTCAGACACTCTAAAACCAGACAAATTACAAGAAGGACTGTCGTTCTTCACCACAACACATTTACAATCATCTCTTGATTTGCAGGCTCAGTTTTGTATCTTAAGACCTAAATTAAATTCAGTAAAACAATGGAAGGCTTTTCCAGATTTAAGTTGGTTTTGTATCAGTAAGCACGTGCTTTCTTCTTTAGTCTTTCCTCCCTTGTCCAATTAGTCTGATTTCACAACTATTCTCATCTATTAAAAATCACAACAGGTATAGATGTAATACCATTGCTTCTGACATATTTTTGCGATTTCTTTATATTCCTTCTAATGTGTTTATTTTAACTTTTATATAAAAATCACGTTTAACGTAACTCTGCCCTTAGCTACTTCTCCATCTCATTAAAATCATAAAATCATAGAATATCCTAAGTTGGAAGCGACCCACATGGATCATCAAATCCAACTCCTGGCAACACACAGGTCTACACAAAAATTCAGACCATGTGACTAAGCGCACAGTCCAAATGCTTCTTAAACTCTGACAGGCTTGGTGCAGTGACTACTTCCCTGTGGAGCCTGGTGCAGTGTGTGACCACCCTCTCAGTGAAGAACTTCTTCCTGATGTCTAGCCTGAACTTCCCTTGCTGCAGCTTGACACCATTCCCACGGGTCCTATCACTGGTCACTAAGGAAAACAGATTGGTGCCTTCCCTTTCACTCTTCCTTGTGAGGAAGCTGTAGACCGTGATGAGGTCTCCCCTCAGCCTCCTCTTTTCCAGGCTTAACAGGCCAAGTGACCTCAGCCACTCCTCATATGTCTTCCCCTCTAGGCCCTTCATCATCTTCGTAGCCCTCCTCTGGACACTCTCCAACAGTTTCACATTCTTTTTGTACCGTGGTGCCCAGAACTGCACACATTACTCAAGGCAATGCCTTTCACAATTAACAAGATCTCCAAAGGAAGGGATATTAGTTAGCAGAAAGTGTGTTGGCCTTAGTCCTATAGACCTAAGACAAAAGACTCTCCAATTTGTCACAGCATAGCAGGAAAACAGCAAGAAAGATTTTGGTACAACCATGAAAGTCACACAGGTCTAGATATATGGCTTGTTACTGGCAGCAACTAAAGAAAATACCAAATAAGACAGCTTGTGGAAAGAAATAGAGCACCTTGGAACCAGTAACAGCTGAAGACAACAGAAGTCAACTTTTCCTAAATGAAAATACATACACACACACAGAGGAAGAAAAGAAAAAAAAAAAAAATAAAAGTAAAAATCCTGCAGTGAGAGAGAGGACTTTGACCAGCAACACACCTCCTAACCTCTTTCCCAGTCAAGAAAAATATATCTGGACAGTTACTTTTTAAGCCCTTTAAGCTACTTTTTGCAAAGTGTGACTCCTTTCTGATGGCTCAAAACTGTGAGTGAGGATATGTAAGTTCTTCTAGGAACAGTATTTATCAATTTATCAAACCTAATGTAGAAATACACACTAGTCACAAATAATTCAAGTAGACTGAAGATGAGTTACTATCTTTTCTCATAAGGCAAACAAAGTCATTCTGCACAATATTATTAAATAGTGCCATATCAATTGTGTAATAGTCAGTAAAAGTCACCAAAGTCTTTGCCTGCATAGGAACTTTGTATGTTTTCCAAGAAGAAATAATATTGTTAAATGTCAATATCTTCAATGACCACTGACTTATACGATTTTATAAAGTAAATGGGCACCAACTTAAAAACTAAATGCACTACTGCCCTAAAATATGACCCCTATCGTTTTCCTAACCAACTACTTTACAAACTGTTTTAATTTCACAGAGACTGAAGTGGGTAATGTTAGTGTTGGAATTCACTGGGAAGGATATGAGAGCAGGATGTATTCAGCACACAGAAGGCATTTGCAAAATGTTACAGACTACTGTGGTATTTCTGAGTAACTGAAGACATTTAATAGACAACAGATAAAACTGAGCTCTGAACATTATAGGAATATTTATTATTATTATTATTATTATTATTATTATTATTATTATTATTATTATTATTTCCCCTAGAAAAGGGCATAGTTGTAACCACCACCTTTTGGGATTTGGGAGAAGTGAAGAAACAATGGCAATTTTATTCACTACTAGAAGTTCTTGCAAGTTAATAAATAGTAGTCAGTAGTATTAGAAATGATTAATAGGAAGTATACAGTAGAGAACAACCCTGTAACTTTGGGACCACAGGCTGAGAATCCTAATTTTTTAAGATTTTCTTCCATCTCTGATTTGTGTTAGTCTATATCACATTTAACACCATCATCTGGATTCTTGGCCTAGATCTGAAGTCCCATGTAAACCATTCACAGCAAACCCATATACATACTCCTCACCCTGCCTCCATATAACAGGACAAGCTTGGTCAGCTGAAGTGAGAGTCTCTTTAGCAATGGAGCAGAGCTCCAACAGAAAGAGCAATTTTATCCACCCCATTTGAATCCTTCAGCAAAATTTTTATCTAATTTAGTCTCCCTTGTCAAGTAGTATGAAAGTTTCTTTCAGCAGGAGTCACACAGACAAGAGGCAGTATGAAAGCAATGTTGGTTGAGCTATTCTGAACATTTTTGATACAAACTTACACAGAAACTATGGTGGAAAAGAGGTTTTCTCTGAAGAGACATAAAATTGAAAAGACCTTTCTTATATATATAAAAGTCTGGTAGTGTGAAAGTGTGCATGTCCTCACTTTCTCCAAGGGCTCTCATTGCCATTTTCAGGCTTTGAAGGACAAATGGAGATGAAAACTAGCAAAAAAAAAAAAAAGTGTTTCAGTTGTTAAAGGAAGGAAATGGCTCTCTGAATAAACAAAGAGAATATAAAGAATCTATTTCATATAGATTTATCAGAATTGATTGACTACCTGAAATACTTTTATAATAATACAACATAATGTGGCCAGTTGGATAATACTTAAAAAAAAAATAAATAAAAAAATAGGCTAGCCAAATGTACCACAATATTTTCAGCACAAAAACTACACTATTCAACATAAGAGAGAACTTCCACATAGGTTTTAAATATAATATACAATCAATAAAATGCGGAGTTTTTTGAAGATTTTGATTTTTTCCAGCCAGCTTTTGTATCAAAACACAAATCCATTTTCAGCTATGTTTTAAGACAGTACAGTAGACCATGAGGCAAAATGACTAAAAATTATGTCCATCTGCTTCTGCAGACTGTTACTGAATAATAATCTTAGTCAGAGAAGCACAGTGTGGGGAGTATAACACTTCTGCATATCACATCTTGTTCATGAGAAGTAGAAAAGTACCTTTTGGTCTTTTTTATCTTGGCAAGATTGTAATTAGATCACATATGAGAGCTAAAGTCAAACTAGTGATTATTAGCTAGGAAATTACTTTTGGTATGACATCATGCAAAACTGATCAATGTCTGGACTTTTAGCTGCTATATGTAATAGAAGTTAGACATAGATTAAATGTTACATGGGAGAATAAATAAGAAACATGGAAGCTACACTGGCAGCTTCTCTCTATATGCCATATTCTCCAGTCCCCTGACCATCTCAGTTGGATGCTGTTGGACTTGCTCTAGTGTCTCAATGATTCTTTCAACTTGGAGCCCAAAACTTAATGCAAAACTCCAGACATAGTTTTACAAGTGTGGAAAGGAGAGGAATAAAAACTTCCCTTGACTTTCTGGCTATACTGTTGCTAATGCAACTCCAGTATGTCTTTGGTCTTCTTCTCCACAAGAGTGTGTTTCTGAAACTCCAAGGTCACCAGCTCATTTTCTGCAAAGTTGCATTCTACCCAGTCAGCTTCCAGCATATATTGCTGCACAGAATTCAGTTAAAATACAGCCATAGGTATAGCACTTTGCATGTGCCTTAATGAGGCTTGTGTCATTTCTCCAGTTTGATGAGGTCCCTCTGAATGGCTGCACTATCCACTATCATAATGGTATATAGAATTTATATCTAGAGACAGGAATCATTTCTGCTCTTCCTGTTTCAGTCAGATGAACTAGCCATTACAGAAGAGATCTGGGTTAGATTTTAATACTACAAATTCATTAATACATAGAATAATTATGTACTGTCACTCCAGTCTTCACAAAGGGCAAGAAGGAGAACCCAGGTAACTATGAACCAGTCAGCCTCACCTCCATGCCTGGAAAGGTAATGGAAAAACTTATCCTTGGCATTGTCTCTAGTCATATCAAGGATAAAATGTTCATTAGGGGAAGTCAACATGGCTTTGCCTAGTGAAAGTCACACTTGACCAACCTTATAGCCTTTTATGAGGACACAACCGGATGGATAGATGATGGAAAGGCAATGGATGTAGTGTAATTTGATTTCAGTAAAGCCTTTGACACCATCTCTCACAGCATCCTTGAAGCTGAACTGAGGAAGTGTGGTCTGGATGATCGGGCAGTGAGGTGGACTGTAAACTGGCTGAAGGGAAGAAGCCAGAGGGTTGTGGTCAATGGGACGGAGTTGAGTTGGGGTCCTGTATCTAGTGGAGTCCCTCAAGGGTTGGTACTGGGACCAGTGTTTTTTCAAGATATTCATCAACGACTTGGATGAGGGAATGGTGGACACTGTCAGCAAGTTTGCTGATGGCACTAAACTGTGAGGAGTGGCTGACATGCCAGAAGGCTGTGCTGCCATTTAGTGGGAGCTTGACAAGTTGGAAAATTGGGTGGGGAGAAACTTGATGAACTATAACGAGGGCAAGCGTAGAGTCCTGCATCTGGGCAAGAACAACCCTAGACACCAGTATAAGCTGGGGACTGCCCTGCTGGAGAGCAGTGAAGGGGAGAAGGACCTGGGGGGTCCTGGTGGACAGCGGGATGACTATGAGCCAGCAATGTGCCCTTGTGGCCAAGAAGACCAATGGCATCCTGGGGTGTATCAGAAGGGGTGTGGTTAGTAGCTCAAGAGAGGCTCTCCTCCCCCTCTACCCTGCTCTGGTGAGAACACATCTGGAAAATGTTGTCAAGTTCTGGGCCCCTCAGTTCAAGAAGGACAGGGAACTGCTTGAGAGAGTCCAGCGCAGAGGGTAATTAACAGAGTGGAGCATCTCCCTTATGAGAAACGGCTGAGGGAGCTGGGTCTCTTTAGCTTGGAGAAGAGGAAACTGAGGGGTGACCTCCTTAATGTTTACAAATATGTAAGGGGTGAGTGTCAGGAGTAAGGAACCAGGCTCTTGGTGACATCCAATGATAAGACAAGGGGAAATGGGTGCAAGCTGGAACATATGAGATTCTGTTTAAATATGAGATAATTTTTTTTTTTAATTGTGAGGGTGACAGAACACTGAAACAGGCTGCCCAAGAGGGTTGTGGAGTCTCCTTCTCTGGAGACATTCAAAACCCACCTGAATGCATTCCTGTGATGTGATTTAAGTGTTCCTGCTTCGGCAGGGGGATTGGACTAGGTGATCTTTCAAAGTCTCTTCCAATCTCTAATATTCTGTGGTCTGTGATAACCAGAAAAATGCTGTTATTAAAACTGAAAACCTTGTTAAAATAAGAAACTCTTGATCTGGGAGGAAGCCTAGGTCATTAATTATTGCAACTGTGAGTATTTTTTTACTACTTGTGTAAAAGACTTTCTCAGGCTCAGAGATTTCCCATGAACCTCTTCAACTTCCAAGGGAAAAACATTCTATGAACACACATGAGTAAATCCTGTCCTCAGTATGGTCAAGTGGGCAAATTTACAATTCATCTATCTCAAAACTCAAATGGCAAAGGGATTCTGCACTAGCTTTACTTTTAAGATCCATTTTGTCTCAAAAAATGAAAAACAACTGGAGGAAAAAAAAAACCTGGACTAGAAAATGAGTTTAAACCCATGCTAAATTTACAGACAGAGATAAAAACACTGTTCATATGCTTACACATTGTAGTAGTTTAGCTAAAGACCACTCAGCCATTCACTCACCCTCCCTTCCTCCCTCCTCCCTTCCTCCCTACTTCCCACGGTATGGGGAAAGGGGATTGAAAAAAAATAAAATGAAAGCTTGTGGGTTGAGATAGAGACAGTTTATTAGGACAGAAAGGAAAGGATAACAATAATAACAACAGGTGACCCACAGTTCATACTGTGGCCTAAGGCTTTGCTAAATTTACTCTACTAATGTAAAATAATAGCTACATGATTTTCTTAAATAACAACATCTTGTTTTCCTTTTATGGATGGTAGCAGTTTAATGAAAAATGGACAGCATGAAGCAGGATAGGAGAAAGTAAGCCTCTGGGACATTGCAGAAGCAAAGTCACTACCCCATAATACTTCAGCTGAATTGTCTTGACTGGGGCCTTGGAATTAGCAGAAGGGCAGACCCTCAACATCTATACAAGTTCTGAATATGCCTATGGAGTTCTGCATGCCCAGGGAGCCATCTAGAGGGAATGAGGGCTATTGACAACAGCTGGTGGACCAATTATGCATGGCCCAGAAATTTTACCATTTTACCATTGAGACATAGAAAAGGTCCAAAGTTATAGCAGTAATGCACTGTAAGCATTGTTTCCTAACGCTGAACCTCCCCTTAAGATGTGGACAAATGTTTATCCTCAATGAGACACCTCCAGCAATTATTCCACAGTGCTGTAGTCCAATCAGTTCTTGACACACATATGTTATGTATCTTCAGCCAAGACTCCAGCATCAGAGAGCAATCTGAGCACTTCTGCCAAAGTGCAGCTCCCGGAAGCAACCAACACAGGCATCAATTTGCACAGCAGTCTTAGGCTCTCCTTTTGATAGTTGAGGATCTTTCTACAGTTGATGTCCAGGAGTCTTGGGGAATGCTAGGCAGGCCTCTGGGAAAGCTGAGGGTGCTTTCCTCTGTTAGGCAAGGACAAAGAAAAGGCCTTTCAGTGGGCTGTGGAACTGAGCAAGCTCTAGAAGCCTCTAAGGGCCTCTATTGAGCATGTTTAACTGTCCTTGTCCTAGGGTGTTTCCAGCCCCTGTTTGCAGCTGCCCCTGATTAGGGAAGGTCAAAAACACCTCTACTAGCTGGTGCTCTGGAGAAACCTTTATAAGGGACTGTTCTAGAGTATGGTTCTGAGTGCTACTCCTAGAAAGAGTTGACAGGCACAGCAGTTTGTGCAGCACTCCTTGGCTGTGCTTTGCAAAGCCTGAGGACCTTCTGTGTTTGAAGTTCAGGAGCTGTGGGAAATGTCCATTGGCCCCCTGTGAGAGAGGGCTGCTTCCTTTTCCCGGTAAGTGAGGACAAATGTAGGTTCCCCTAGGTAGGTTCCCCAAACAATAGACTGTGGGAATGGGGGAATTTTAGAGGCCACTGAGGAGCTCTAGGGTCTTCTAATGAGCATGCTTAACTGCCCTTTACCTCAAGTGTTGGGAAACTCTGTTGCAGCTGCCCCCTGAGTTGAGAGGGTCAAGCACCCCGTTAGCCAGTGCTTGGCTGTGGCCCGATCGAGAGCCGCACCAGCTGGCAGCAGTGTTGCTGCCATCATCGGATGGTGTAGCTTGTGTGTAAGGTGTCAAAGAATGGTGCCCACAGGTGCATCAGGTCCTTGGTGCATTCTGCTATGACAGTGACACACCAGTGACCAGCAGCAGGTTATGGAGCAGCTCTCCCTGCTAGGGTATAGGCTTCAATTCAGAAAGTTCGAGGCAGCCCACCAGGTCCCCGTCTGTAGGAAGTGCCTGGGGCCTCTTTCTGAGGCCAGGAGAGATGGACCCTTATCTTGCAGGAGGAGTACCATCAAGCCAAGACTGACAAGAAAAGGTAAATATGTTGTGCATTATCAGAGAAGATAAATGGGGGAGTGATAGGCTCTTGTGACTTGACTCGGCCTGAAGGCCCTTGTGAATAGACATGACCCAGCCATACAGCCCCAGGATATTGACCTGACTCAGCCCAACAACCCTCATGACTTGACTTGACTTGTTGTGGCACAATGGCCCTTGTGACTCAAATCAACTTGGCCTGACAGCCCTTGCAACTCGACTCAACTCAGCCTGATGGCCCTCGTGGCCTTAGCATAGGGAGCAGGGCTGGATGGGGCACTGCATCAAAACCAGTGCCACAAAAAAAGGGCAGAGAGTTTCCTTTCTGGGGGGGCACTGAAGCTCCCATTTGTTGCCCGGATAACGTCTCCAAAGAGGTGTGTTGTCTTCCTGGAGCACATGTCAGAGACGTTAGGAAGATTCTGCCACAGCTCATTAAACTGGAAGACTACTATCCTCTTACAGGCATTCAAGCTGGGTCCTGGGAAGATGTGACAAGAAAAATGAATAATATTAAAAAGGACTTTGCATCCCTGGCAAGGTTTTTGAAGGGATCAGGGGTGCAGGTAGTGTTCTCCTCTGTCCTCCCACCGGGTGACTGGGACCCAGAAAGAAGGAGGAGAGTGGGACAGGTGAGCGACTGGCTGAGGGAGTGGTGTCTGGACCAAGGCTTTGAGTATTTAGATCTTGGGCAGCCCTTTGAGAAGCCGGGTATGTGGGCTGCTGACTGACTCCATCTCAGCAAGTGGGGCACAAGTGTGTTGGGTAGCAAGCTCTCTGGGCTGATAACTAGGGCTTTAAACTAGGTTTGATGGGGGAAGGAAGGGGAGTTAGAAGTGGCAGAGAAGGGCTGGAGGAAGTTGTCACTGCTGTCACTGTTGAAGATAGAAGGGAAAAACCTCTGAGTTGTCCCATAGGATCATCTGAGGGCTCCTCAGAGAAGGTAATGATCCCAATACTACTTTATCCGGAATCTTCTTCTTGCATCCCTCCAGGGGTAACTGCACCTGCTGCTTCCCTAAAGTGCCTGTACATCAATGCACGGAGCATAGGAAATAAACAGGATGAGCTCGAGATCTCTGTTCGGTCGCGGGGCCATGATCTCGTTGCGATCACAGAGACGTAGTGGGACAGCTCGCATGATTGGAACGCTGTCATTGAGGGCTTTGTCCTTTTTAGGAAAGACAGGCTGGGGAAGCAAGGGGGTGGGGTTGCCCTTTATGTGAGGGAGCAATTAGGGTGTACACAGCTCCACCTGGTGGATGTGAAGGACAAGTGTAGATAGAGCTTGTGGGTGAGAACTAAGGGGGTGGGTTGGTATGAGGTACACTGTTGTGGGGGTGTACTACAGGTCACCAGATCAGGAGGAGAAGGTTGATGAGGCCTTCTACAAGCAGCTGGTAGTAGCCTCATGATCCTGGGCATTGGTTCTCATGGGGGACTTCAATTATCCAGACATCTGTTGGGTAAGCAACTTGGCCAAGCACACACAGTTCCTAAAATGCACTGAAGATAATTTTCTGACGCAGGTGGTGGAGGAGCCGATGAGGTGGGACCTTGTCCTTACCAACAGGGATGGGCTTGTTAGGGATGTGAAGGTTGGGGGCAGCTTGGGATAGAGCAACCATGAGATGGTGGAGTTCAAGATGGAACTTGGTGGAAGAAGTAAGGCAAAAAGCAGGATTGCTACCCTGGACTTTTGGAGAGCCAACTTCGATCTCTTCCAGGACCTGCTTGGGGGTATCTCATGGGCTAGATTACTAGAAGGCAAGGGTGCTGGTGAGAGCTCGGTAATATTTAAACAGCACTTCTTCCAGGCTCAGGATTGGTGCATCCCTAAGACTAGGAAGTCAGGGAAGGGGAGCAGGAAACCTGCATGAACGAGCAAGGAACTCATCAACAAGATCAAAAGGAAGAGGAAGGTCTATGAAATGTAGAAAAAGGGCCTGTCCTCTTGGGAGGCATATAGAGAGGCGTATAGAAAGGCGTATAGAAATCGTCAGGGCCTGCAGGGATGCAATGAGGAAGGCTAAAGCCCACCTAGAGGTGAAGCTTGCAAAAGAGATAAAGGATAATAAGAAGGTTTTTTTAAGTATGTAAACAGTAAAAGGAAGATTAGAGATAACGTGAGTCCCTTGCTGAACGAGGGGGTTGCCCTCGTAATGGGAGATGCTGAGAAGGTGAAGATACTGAATGCTTTCTTTGCTTCAGTCTTTGCTTCAAGGACTCCGGCCCCCCCAGGACTCCTGGACCCTGGAGGGAGGAGAAAGGGCCTGGGAAATGGAGAGCTGCCCCTTGATTGATGAGGGAGTGGTTCGGGAGCATCTGAGTGGGATCAATGCACACAAATCCATTGGCCCCAACGGGATGCATCCACGTGTGCTGAGGGAGCTAGCAGAGGTTATTGCCAAACAACTCTCTATCATCTTTGAAAGGTCTTGGAGAACAGGAGAGGTGACTGAAGACTGGAAGATAGCCAATGTCACTCCAGTCTTCAAGAAGGGCAAGAAAGAGGATCCGGGAAACTACAGGCCTGTCAATTTCACCTCTGTCCCTGGAAAGGTGTTGAAACAGCTTATTCTGGATGCCGTCTCCAAGCAATTGGAAGAGAAGAAGGTTATGTAGTCAGCATGGATTCACCAAGGGGAAGTCACGCTTGACCAACATCATTGCCTTCTATGATGGCATCACCAACTGGGTAGATGGGGGGAGAGCAGTGGACGTCATCTACCTTGACTTTAGCAAGGCTTTTGATACTGTCTCCCACAACATCCTGCTAGTAAAGCTGAGAAAGGGTGAGATAGAGGAGTGAACAGTAAGGTGGTTTGAGAACTGGCTGACTGGCTGAGCTCACTGGGTGGTGATTGGTGGCTCAGAGTCTGGCTGGAGACCTGTGACTAGCGGTGTTCCTCAGCAGTTGGTGCTGGGTCCTGTCCTGTTCAACATCTTCATCGATGACCTTGATGAGGGAGTAATGTCTGCCCTCAGCAAGTATGCCGATGACTCAAAGCTGGGAGGAGTGGCTGACACACCAGAAGGCTGTGCTGCCATTCAGTGAGACCCGGACAGGCTGGAGAGATGGGCAGGAAGAAACCAAATGAGGTTTAACAAAAGCAAGTATAGAGTCCTGCACCTGGGAAGGAACAGCCGCATGTATCAGTACAGGCTGGGGGGTGACCTGCTGGAGAGGAGCTCTGAGGAGAAGGACCTGGGGGTCCTGGTGGATGACAGGTTGACCATGAGCCAGCAGTGTGTCCTGCTGGCCAAGAAGGCCAATGGGATCCTGGCATGCATTAAAAGGAGTGTGGCCAGCAGGTCAAGGGAAGTGATCCTCCCCCTCTACTCTGCCCTGGTTAGGCCTCACCTGGAGTACTGTGTCCAGTTATGGGCTCCCTGGTACAAAGAAGACAGGGATCTCCTGGAAAGAGTCCAGCGCAGGGCCACAAAGATGATATAGGGCCTGGAGCATCTTCCCTGTGAGGAAAGGCTGAGAGACCTGGGCCTGTTCAGCCTTGAGAAAAGAAGACTGAGAGGGGATCTTATTAATGTTTATAAATACCTGAAGTGTGTGAGACAGAGGGATTTGGCCAACCTCTTTTCAGTGGTTTGTGGGGACAGGACAAGGGGTAATGGCCACGAAATGGAGCACACGAAGTTCCGCACCAACATGCGAAAGAACTTCTTCACAGTGAGGGGGAGAGAGCACTGGATCAGGCTGTCTGGAGAGGTTGTGGAGTCTCTTCTGCAGATACTCAAGGCCTGTCTGGGCAGCCTGCTCTAAGGAACCTGCTTTGGCAGGGGGGTTGGACCTGATGATCTCTTGAGGTTCTTTCCAACCCCTACAATTCTGTGATTAGCTTGACTTGGCCAGAAGGCCCTTGTGACTCAGCTCAGCTCAGCCTGATGTCACACTCAACTCGACTCAATTTGCCCAACTATCCTCACAACTTTACTTGATTCAATTCAACTCAGAACAACAGCCCTTGTGACTTGACTCATCCAAACACAGCCCTCGCAACTCAATTCAGCCTGACTGCCCTCTCCACTCAACTTGTCTTATCCAAAGGCCCTCTCAACTTGGATTGACTTGGCCAGAAAGCCCTTGCAACTTGACTTGATTCAGCCCAACGGCACTCACAGCTTGGCTCAACTCATCCAGAAGGCCTTTGAGACTTGACTTGACTCAGCTCAATGGCCCTTGCAGCTCAACTCGATTTGGCCCAACAGCCCCCCCCCAGTTCAACTCAGCTCAGCCTGATGGCCCACACAGCTCGACTTGGCTCAGCCTGACAGCCATCACAAATCAGTTCAACTCGACTCAGCCATATAGCCCCCATGGCTAGACTCAATTCAGCTCAGCTATCCTTGTGACTTGACTAAACTTGTCTCAACTTGGCACAATGGCCCTTGCGACTCAACTCAGCTCAGCATGATGGCTCTGATGAATTGACTCAACTCAGCCTGAAGACCCTTGCAACTTGTCTCAATAAGACTCAGCCCGATGGCCCTCATGACTCTATTCGACTCGGCCTGACAGCCATCTTGACTCAACTCAACTTGATTCAGCCCAATGGCCCTTGCAACTCGACTCAGCCTGACAGCCCTCACAAATAGATGTGACCCAGCCCTACAGCCCTAGCGAATCGACAAGATTCGAACCTGACAACCCTCACGACTCAACTCAACTTGGCTTGGCACAATGGCCCTTGCGACTTGACTTGACTCGGCCCAGCAGCCCTTGTGACTCGACTTGTCTTGACAGCCTTCTCGACTTAATTTGACTTAGCCCAATGGCTCTCATGATTCAACTGGACTCAGCAGAACAACTCTTGTGATTTGACTCAAATCAACTCATCTTGAATGCCATCGCAGCTTGGCTCACCTTGAACCAACAGCCCTCGCAACTTGATTTGACTCAGCCCTAAGGTTCTTGTGATTCACCTCAACTCAGCTTGGCCTGACAGATCTCACAAGTCACCTCGGCTTGGCCCGCTGGCCCTCACGACTCACCTCAACTTGACCTGATGGCTCTTGCAACTTGACTCAACTCTGCCTGATGGCCATAGCAACTTGACTCAACTTGCCTTGGCCCAACAGCCCTGACAACTTAACAGGAATCATCCCAACAGCCCTCATGACTTGGTTTGACTTGGTAAGATGGCCCTCATGACTCGAATCCTCTTGGCTTGACGGCCATCTCAACTCGACTCGGCCCAATGGCTCTCCTAATGTGACTGGACTCAGCTCAACAGCACTCACAACTCGACTCAGCACAGCCTGATAGTCCTTGCAGCTGACTTGACTCAGCCCAACGGCCCTAGCAACTTGACTCTACTCAGCCTGACAGCCCTTGCCACTTGGCTCGACTTGGTCAGAAGGCCCTTGCAACTTGACTCGATTTGACTTGACTCCACTCGACAGCCCTTGTGACTTGACTCGACTTGCCCAACTATCCTCACAACTTGACTCAACTTGATGTGGCACAATGGCCCTTGGGACCCAACTCAACATACTGTTACACTGCTGTTGGTATCAATCCACCCCTCTGGCATAGATGACAGGCATAGACTGGGACAGGTGAAACCCAGTTGAGGCAGAAAGAAAAGATATTCCCAAAGGGCAGCAGGGAAACCCTGAGATGCCTTGGGTGACATCATTGTCTCCACCTGTTATTATAATTAACTGCTCTGACCCAGGTTACTGAGCAATCTGCAGCAGTTTGGGACCAGCTTGGTTGCAAGAGAAGAGACTGGGGATTCTGGAGGAGGACTGGTGTCTGAAAAAGCCACACATATACACATAAAAGTCCAGAACGCACACAGTGGTGTAAGACCCAGGTTTATTTGCTTTGCACCAGGAACATGGGATCTCTTCATTCTTAAGCAAAACTCTTCAGGAACAGGGCAAAATTGGGACTGTAGATTGAATTCAGAGGGAAATTATTCGGCGGTTCTGTAATACAGGGAAGAATATGAAAAGAATCAGTGATATACATTTTTTTTTTTTAATTTTTTTATTTCCCAGTGCTTACAAAGGTGACTGGTGCCTCAAATCTGTTCTGCAAGGGAGAAAGAGGTGTGTCAGTGCTGAAAACATTGTGTGCAGTGAAGTCTCTTCGGGAAATTGAGGGGTTTTAGCTGTAAAATGATCACCCCTTCCATCCCCCAAAACATCCATGAAGATGATCCCCTTTGTAGAACCTTGGGGAACCTTGCAGCCATGATTCACTGGAATGTGGCTGGGATGTATTAAGAAGATCAAATGTGACCAGTTATGAGATTATTTAAATTTCTTCCACACTGAAGAGGCAACAGATGGAGTCTGAAAAAGTAGGAGGCCAAATGGCAAGGGAGACATCAAAATAGAGTCTAAGAGAAACCATGGAGATGGTGGAGATATGAGTGTTGTGTTGAGAATATTCCCTTGCTTCAACCCAACATTTTTTCCCTTCAAAGCTACACCCTCTCATTTTACAATGCTAGTAATTTCCTACTGCATTATTAAACAGATGAGAATGCATATACTCACCCCATTGTCATTGAAGCTGTGGTCACTGATCCTCAAAGCTGACAGGGTTCTGAAAAGCAAACACGGTTTTAGTAGGCCTACCAAGAGGCTCCTGGTGCCCTTTATCCTGAGTCTCTCTGAAATGCACGGCAGTGACAACCCAGGATCTCTGGGTAGTGTGGTAAGGGAAGAAGGGCTGCTTAAGAGTGGAAATACTCAACCCTGCAGCACCCACACCCTGAAAAGATGAGAGAGCAGAGCATTGTGAGGATCCTACTTTGCTCCCACCACAAAGTCTATCTTTTTGCACATTCCCTACCCCTCCCAGACGCTGGGACAATAGTTGGACCAGGACAGGAGATGTTCCTGAAGTCCGCTCAACTCTTTTGCAAACCCAATCCATCCTGAAGCAGAAGATAAGGCTCAGGCCAGGGCTGCCTCCTCAGGGCTAGGATGCTTCTGGTTTTGTTCCCCCACACCCAGCCTTGGGAGCACAGAGAATGGGCAACTGCCTGTTAGTTTCTGATGTGATAGACACTGTGGTCTGTTGCAATACTCACGTAGACGACCGGGAGCTAGAAGCCATTCTGTGGAAAGTTGGGGGGAGAGAGAGAGAGACAGTGGTGAGTTCTAAGGGCTCCAAGAGGTGCAGGAGTGGCTGGGGGTGGAACCCCTGGAAGTGCAGGCCCCAGAGTAAGTGACTAGGCATTCCCAAGCCCTGATGGACATGTCCCTTTCCAGACAATACACAACACCTGCCCTGAAATATCTGCTGGTCATTCATCAGCTATCCACTGCATTCTGTGGGATGCATTAGCAAGAGCAGGCTAATGGGGTCAGGGGAGGGAGTTTTCCTTTCTTGTTTGTACTGAGGAGGGAAAGAGCACAGAACTGGTGTGGGCTCCAAGGACAAGGAGATGACACCATTCTGGTGAGGATGCAGAAGAGGCTGCACCAAAGTTCTGATACCTACAAACCCATATCTCCCTCCTTCATGTTCCATGGCTACCCAATGTTCCCCAATCTTGCAATCCACTTTAGAACCTCCCACACTACTGTTCCCACACTACTGTGTGATAACTGTTCTCAGTGTTTCCCTTTCATCTCAGTTCTCCCCATCACTTCACTCCCCTTTTCCAGTGTTTCCTAAGTTGTCTGCTTTGCACTGTTGTCTAGTTGTTTCTTCATCTTCATGTATCTATGAATTTGTAATGTCTCACAGTGCTCCTCCTTCCTGTTTCCTCATGTGCTAGTGGCACCCAGTTTACCTTACCACCCAGTGTCTCACAATTCCCAGCTGATTCTTGTCTCTCCAGGACTCCCACATCTTGGACACCCATCTCTTTTATTTTACACTACCAACAAATTCCTGGCATCTTCCAGGATCTCCGGGATCACCCATCTTTCATTGAACCCATACCTTCCCACAGCCTGAACTGTCTATAAACTAGTGCCACTTCAGTTCTCCCAGCTCCCACCACTTATTAATTCCCTGTATCCTCGCAAGCAACAAAGTGAAGCGCTATCCTCCCCTTCTTCAAAGGGGACTGGAGAGAGCACAGAGACAAACTCTTCCTGGATGGGCCCAGTGAAGGGCAGAAAGACAATGAGTCCAAGTTGAGACAGCTTGGAAATCTCATGGTGAAGAAAGGACTGTTCTTCCTGGGGGGTGGCATAGTACTGGTGGAACAGGATCAAGGGGAAGTAATGGGTTTCCATGTGGTGACAGTTTCAATAATATCCTGACACAGTCCTTGAAGAGTGTGCAAGAGGTTAGGGACCAAGCCTTACCCTAAGCAAAGGAGAAACTGAATATACTGTGAGTTACCTCCCCCAGATCTCTCCTCAGTTATCCCGGGGAGGGCCTCAATTCTTACCCCATTGTTATTGAAGCTGCCGTCACCAGCCCTATTCCAATTGAAGCTGCCACGGTTCTGCAAGATAAACACTGTTAGAA
This sequence comes from Aythya ferina, assembly GCF_964211825.1. Lineage (NCBI taxonomy): Eukaryota > Metazoa > Chordata > Aves > Anseriformes > Anatidae > Aythya > Aythya ferina. Next base: position 125,772,467 of record NC_140296.1, on the reverse strand, counting down.
TGGGGCTACCAAGGGGCTCCTGGTGCCCTTTCTCCTGTGTACCACATGGCGGAGAAAACCCAAGATCTCTGTGTGGGATGGTAATAGAAGAATGGCTGCTTGAGAGTGGAAATACTTACCCCTGCAGCACCCATAGGATCCTGAAAAGATGAGAGAGCAGAGTGTTATGAGGATACAACTTTGCTCCCACCGCAAAATCTATCTCCTTCATACACTCTCTATGTCTCCCAGGTTGTTAAGGGCCCTAGAGCCAGGTCAGAGGAAAGAGCTCAGGTCACGCGCAGAGTTATGTCTATGTGCAACCATTTAGGGGAAGAAGGGGAGGAGGGAGAGGGGTGTAGACCCTGGGGACAACAGTTGGACTGGGACAGGAGATGTTCCAGAGGTCTGCTCATCTCTTTCACAAACCAGATCCAACCTGAGGCAGCAGACAGGGCTCGGGCCAGGGCTGCCTCCTCAGGGCTAGGATGCTTCTGGTTTTGTTCCCCCACACCCAGCCTTGGGAGCACAGAGAATGGGCAACTGCCTGTTAGTTTCTGATGTGATAGACACTGTGGTCTGTTGCAATACTCACATAGATGTCTGGGGGCTCGAAGCCATTCTGCAAGGAAGAGAGAGAGAGAGATGTATAGATGCTTAGGGACTATCCTGTGCATCTCCTGGGGCCCTGATATTAGGTATTTGTGGAATCCACCTTCTTCCCAAGTTCTCCTAGCTCAGTCAACTATTTATCTCCCAACATACACGTTTTATCACTCCAGTTTTCTGAGATATGTTCTTTCTCCCCTTCCATATTCTGTCACATATCCCTTCATACTCACCCCATTGTTGTTGAAGCTGCCATCCCCAGCACTGTTCCCATTAAAGCTGTTAGAGTCCTGGAAGGAATATACAGAGGTTATAGCTGTGTTCCTGTCATGACTGTGGTGGGGGGAAGGAGGGCAGGGGAAGATGGAGGGGGGAGCAGGAGTGAGAGAGTGGCAAAGACAGAGGGAAAATAGGGTCAGATTTCTCACTATTTCTCAGTCCCTCCATACTTTGCGGGTAGCTGGGAGAATAAGATCCTCCTGGTGTCCCCACTCTTAGGACCCACTATGGTTGTATCCAGGATGTTCTCAGTCCCTTGGCAACCTCCTCCCTCTCATTGTCCCCTTGCAGGGGAATGAATGGTTCCCATAGATCCTGAACCACCCAGTTCCTCCAAATTTTCCTACCAGGGGAGCTGCCTTAGTGCCTCCAAGCATGAGGAGACAAACAGCCAGGAGTGCAACACAGATCTGTTCCTTCATGGCTTCTTCTTTGCAACAGGATACTCAGTCCTTCAGGCAGGGTCAATATACAATGCTGAGCCTGGGGCTGGATTTATAGGGCACAGCCAGATCTTGCCACATCAGCTTTATCTGAGCCAGCCCTGATATCCTGACCCAACCCATGGTTTTCCTGCTATCACATGCCCCAACCTTGTCTTATCACTGTCTCCTAATCTCTCTCCACCACTCCCTTTTGTGGGGATATAACTTTGTTTTGATCTTTCAAAGAGGGGCATTGGCAGTTTCATGCACGTACTCCATTTTAGATCAATGTTTGATATTAAGCCACTTTGTTCAAACTCTGGAACAGTGCAGTTTGGAAAGTTTCCTCAAATGAAGAAACACTCCCTAATCCCTGGTGCCAGACCCTGTCCCAGGGCTGCCTTGTTCCACTGACAGATGATTTGTACCTCTGAGTGCTGGTACCCTGCCACTCCCTGGGATAATCCCAGCCTTTCTGTCGAGACCATTGGTCTGATGACTGTTTGGGTTTAATAAGTCTCCCCAGCCTCAGGATGAAACAACATATTCAGATTTAGCCCTATGCTTCTCCTTCTCTGGGAAATGTCTCCTTGGTGCCATAGCTTTCTCAAGGCCCTCTGTTCTAGGAGGATGCCAGGTAATGACTTTCAAACAACCTTGGTTTGGGCAAAGGCCATTGTGAGCTTTGACTTTCCTCAGTCTTCAGACATAATGAACCTGGCACTTGTTTTGGTAATGACTGAGCAAGGCTCCTGTCCAAGGCTGGCAAACAGCAGAAAAGTATCTCCAATAAATATTTGCCAATGTTATCAAACAAGATGCCTATTCAGAGAGCAAGCTGCACCCAGAATGGTCCAGAGGCCTCATTGTGATAGAAGTGTTTCTGCAGTGGGCATGCTTCGGTTGGAGGTTTGAAGCTTTCAATCCTTCCCTGCTCCTGCTCCCCCCTCCCCCTATTTTACCATTCCCCTCTTTTCCACTAGGCTGGGAAAGGCTGAGACCGGTGATTCAGGGAGCAGTTCAGGAGAGAAAGACTGAGGCTTGTGTTGGGCAACATGCTACCTTCAGCCCGAATGGTGCCCCATGGCAATAACCTATTACACCCATGTGTCTGCTAGCCAGAATGGAGCTTACAGGGACAGGAAGGGGATTATCTCCCCATCCTGCCCCACAATGGGAGCTCCACAGCTGTGGACTGGAACTAGCTGGTGCTCCCAGGACAAGGGAGATGTCATCAGAGATCTTGGGGATGGTGGGGGCTGGAACACAGAGCAAGTGAGGAGAGGTTGAGGTACCTGGGTTTGTCCAGCCAGGAAACAAGAAGGCATGGGAGTATCAGTCCCAGCAGCAGCAGACTCATTCCCCAGAGAGGGCTGAGGAGGGGTTAGAGACAGACTTAGAGGTGCCCAGCAAAGATGGCAGGGTCACTAGCCCAATTGAATTGCATCTACACCAATGCATACAGTACGGGCAACAATCAGGAGGACTTGGAAGCCACTGTATATCAGGAAAATGGTGACATAGTTGCCATCTCAGAAACATGGTGGGATGGTTCACACAACTGGAGTGTTACACTGGATGGCTGCAAACTTTTTGGAAGGGATAGGCTAAGAAGGAGAGAGGGTGGGGTAGCCCTGTATATTATGGAGTGTTTTGATTGTCTTTAATTTAAAAATGGCTATGACAGGATTGAGTGCTTGTGGATAAGAATCAGGGGGAAGACCAATGAGGCAGATGTCATAGTTGGTAGTCTGTTATAGACTGCCCAACAAAGAGGAAGCAGCAGATGAAATATTCTATAAGCAGCTGGGAGAAATCTCTTATCTGTATCCCTTGTCCTCATGTGGGACTTCAACTTAACAAATATCTGCTGGAAATACAACACAGCAGAGAGGAAACAGTCTACGAGGTTTCTAGAGTGTGTGGAAGATAGCTTCCTGACAGAGATGGTGAGAGAGCCAACCAGGGACAGTATCTCTCCCCCACTCCCCTCCCAAGATCATTTGCTTGTGAACAGAAAACTTGTGGGTGATGTGAAGGCTGAAGGCTGCCTTGGGCATAGTGATTATGAATTAATAGAGTTTTTTATTCTTGGAAAAGTAAGAAGGGAGGTTAGAAGAACTGCGGAGAAACTCAATCCTTTGTTGGATGTGGGGGGAACATAGTGACAAGAGATGAGGTACTTAAGGCCTTCTTTGCCTCAGTCTTTAGCAGCAAGTCCAGTTGTTCTTCAGGTACCCAGCCACCTGAGCTGGTAGGTAGGGACAGGAAGCAGAGTGAAGCCCTCACAATGTATGAGGAAATGGTTAGTGGACTGCTAAACCACTTAGACACGTGCAAATCTATGGAGGCCAGACGGGATCCTCCCAGGGGTACTGAGGAAGTTGGCAGAAATGCTCACCATGCCTCTTTCCATCATTTCTCAGCAGTCATGGGTATCAGTGGATGTCTCCTGTCACCCAGTTTGTGGCTAGCAAATGTGACGCCCAACTACTAGAAGGGCCGGAAGGAGAATCCAGGAAACTACGAGCCTGTCAGTCTGACTTCGGTGGGGGGGAAGCTCATGGAGCAGATTATCTTGAGTACCATCATGCAGCACTCGCAGGTGATCAGGCCCAGCAAGCATGGATTTATGAAAGGCAAGTCATTCTTGACAAACATGATCTCCTACAAAAATATGATGTGTAAGGGCTCAAGGAAGCTCTAGAGGCCTCTAATGAGTTCTAGGATCTTCTAATGAGCGTGTTTAACTGCCCTTGACCTAGGAAGCTGTGGGGTAGGGAGCTGAGGGAGGGGAGATTATCCAATTAGGACAGGGAAAAGGTTCTTCACTGAGAAGGTGGTCAGGCACTGGCACAGGCTCCTCAGAGAAGTGGCCATGGCACCAAGCCTGCTGAAGTTCAAGGAACATTTGAACAATGCTCTCAGTCATACGGTTTGATGTTGGGTGGCCCTGTGTGGAGCCAGCAAATGGATGTGGTGATTTTTTGGGTCCCCTTCAGCTGGAGATATTCCATAGTTCCATGATTCAGGAGTTGAGGTTCCAGGAGCCTTGGGGAACGCCTGACAGTTCTCTGAGACTCTTGAGCATGTCTGGTGCTGTTTGGAAAGGGAATTTGGTACATTATGGGTCTAAGAAAGCTCTAGAAGCTTCCTCTAACAAACTCTAGGGTCTTCTAATGAATGTGCTTTACTGCCTGTGTTGGTTTTATCTTGCTGGGCAGCTAACTTCCACCACAACTGCTCTCTCACTCTCCCTCCTCAGAGGAAGAGGGGGAGAAGAAAGTATGCTGGAAAAAAAAAAAAAAAAAAAAAAAAAGCTTACAGGTTGAGATAAGGATAATTTAATTAAGGGGAAAACAAAGAGGGGGGAAAAAAACAACCGACCAAACAACAACAAAAAACAACAAGCAAAGGCTTGGAAGCACAGTGAGATATAAAAAATTATTCCCTACTTCCCATCAATGAGTGACATTTGGCCACATCCCGCAAGTCAGGGCCTCAATACTCATAGTGGGTGTTTGGGAGGACAGACATCTCCATAGAATCACAGAATTATTAAGGTTGGAAAAAACCTTCAAGATCATCCGGTCCAACCATTACCCTACTACCAATGTTCATAATGAGAGCCACCCTCTCTCCTTCCCCTTTGCCACCTTTTATTGCTGAGTGTGACATCATATGGTAAGGAATATCCCTTTGGTTGGTTTAGGTCAGCTGCCCTGGTGATGTCACCTCATCACCTCTTGCGACCCCCAGCCTACTGGGGGGGGGGGGGGGTTGGAGAGAGTCTTGATGCTGTGCCAGCACTGCTCAACAATAGACAAAACACTGGTGTGATACCAATGTTGTTCTAGCTACTAGTGCAGAGCACAACACTGTACATGTATGGGCCACTGAAGGGAAAGTCATTCCAATTCCAGCTAAACCCAGTACAACCTCCACCCCTTATTCTATAACATTTGTGTCACACTCATATGGTTCCACATACTTTAGTATGTTGGTGTTCTCATCACCACTCTTCCCTGTTTCCTAGCATATATATAAAGGTACATCTTTTCATTCTGTAGGCCTCTCCCAAAATGTCCATAAGAACTGTTGATGATTTAGGCTTCAGCCTTGATTTAGGATTCAGCCTTGCTCCAGCTGTTGCTGCACTTGCCTGGTTCCTTGCAAAATTTTACCTGTCGTTGGTTCTGTAGTGTCTTCCTACAACACATAACTTAGATTATAGGTTAGTTTTCTCCCAAAGTTAAATCTCCTTGAAGAACACATCTTTTTGCATCACCCACCAGGTGTACTTCATTCCTTGGGTGAAGACAATCCCATGAGTGGATTTGCCTTTTCCCTAGGCAGGAGCAACCCACACTGTCTTCCCCTTATTCACGGTTGCAACGGTGGACGTCATGCAAGCAGGAGCGCCCAGCAAAAGTATATAATAACTTTTTATTCCCTGTTACCTGACACTTGATTCCCCCTGTTTCCTCACTGGCTGAGTACTACAGGTTCACAATCTACTTGCCGCGTATTACTAAACCATATATCTACACATTTATTTGACCAATTGTTAATTTCTTCCTTTCCTTTTTTTTTTTTTTTCCTTTTTTTTTTTTTTTTTTTCCTTCTACTCTCGTGACTAGAAGGCCTGTGATTTTTTGTTTTTACTGATTTTGCACTACTTATCCTGTTTTTCTTAGCTACCCTCCTTATTTTGGGACAGTGGAACTTTTCCCTTAACCGCTTAACATACTTCCCACATGTCATGGTTCCGCTTGAGTGGGCAGCCGAGCTCCACCACAGCCGCTCTCTCACTCCCCCTCCTCAAAGAGGAATGGGGAGAAAATATGTGAAAATGGCTCAAGGGTTGAGATACGGACGAGAAAATCAAGCAATAATTATTGTAACAGGCAAAACAGACTCAGCATAAGAAGATAGTAAGATTTATTGCTCATTACTAACAAGCTAGAGAAGTGAGAAACAAAGGAAAGAAACCAAAAGCACCTTCCCCCCCCATCCACCCTCTTCCACCTCCTCCCCCTGAGCAGCGCAGGGGAACGGGGGAATGGGGGTTATGGTCAGTCTACAGCACTTCTTCTCTGCCGCTCCTTCTCGGTCACTCTCGTCCCCTGTGCTGTGGGGTCCCACCCACGGGATGCAGTCCTTGATGAACTGATCCAGCGTGGGCTTCCCACAGGCAGCAGCTCTTCCAGAACTGCTCCAGATATGGGTCCGTACCACGGGGTCCATCCCTCAGGAGAAAACTGCTCCAACCTGGCTCCCCTACGGGCAGCAGCTCCTGCTGGGTCACCTGCTCCTGCGTGGGCTCCTCTCCACAGGCTACAGGTCTGGCCCGGAATCTGCTCCGGCAGGGGTCTTCCACAGGCGGCAGCCTCCGTCGGTGCAGGGCCACCTGCTCCACCATGGTCTCCTCCACGGGCTGCAGTGTGGAACCCTGCTCCACCGTGGTACTCCATGGGCTGCAGGGGGACATCCTGCTTCACCATGGTCCTCACCACAGGCCGCAGGGGACTTCTGCTCCGGTGCCTGGAGCACCTCTCCCCCTCCTTCTACACTGACCTTGGCACCTGCAAGGCTGTTTCTCACTCCCTTGACTCTCCTGGCTGCTGTGTGGTGCAGCGTTTTTTTCCCTGTCTTAAATATGCTCTCACAGAGGCGCAAAACAACATCGCTTATTGGCTCAGCTCTGGAAAACAATGGGGCCCTTCCCAAACATGGGGCAGCTTCTAGATCTTTCTCACAGAAACCACCCCTATGGCCCCCTGCTACCAAAACCTTGCCATGTAAACCCACTACACCACAGCACTGTCATGCCTGCACAATTACTTTTGAATATGTAAGGTTAGTAGAATTGTCCACTGAAAAAAAAAAATTCTACTGCAAAAACACAACTTAGTTTCTCACAATCCTCCTCCTCCCCCTCTTCTATCTAGCTAATATTGTTGGTTTTGCACCTCTTCACATCCCCCACTCTTGAGGTTTTCCAATGTTAGGGTGCAATATTTTTCTTCTGATATCATGGGGGATGACAGATACACAATGACATTATTGCTAGAATGCTAACAAATAGTTGCTTGAGCCAGTCCCATCCAGGCAAACATGAGGTCAGTTTTTCACAAAAGTCTAAATCCCCAGGAAGTGTGATCTTGGGAAACCTCATGTAAGACATTGGTTTTCTTTCAAATATATTTGAGATCAGTCTCAGTTTGCCCTCTTTGAATTATAAAATAATTAAAGTTGGAAAAAACTTTCAAGATATCTGGTCCAACCATCACCATACTACCAATGTCACCCACTGAAACCATGTCCTTAAGTACCAGGTCCAAGCTTTCCTTGAAAACCCCCAGGGATGGTGACTCCATCACTTCCCTGGCCCACCCGTTCCAATGCCTGACTGCTCTTTCTGAGAAGAAATGTCTCCTAATTTCCAACCTGAACCTCCCTGGTACAACTTTAGGCCATTCCCTCTGTTATCTGCGAGAAAAGGCTGATCCCCAGCTCACCACAACTTCCTTCCAGGTAGTAGTAGAGAGCAGTAAGGTCTCCCCTGAGCCTCCTCTTCTCCAAACTCAACCACCCCAGTTCCCTCAGCTGCTCCTCATAGGATTTGTGTTCCAGGCCCTTCACCAGCTTCATAGCCCTTCCCTGGACGTGCTCCAGGGCCTCAATATCTTTCTTGTAGTGAGGGGCCCAAAACTGAACACAGTACTTGAGGAGTGGCCTCACCAGAGCAGAGTAGAGGGGGAGGATCACCTCCCTGGTCATGCTGGATACACTGTTCCTGGTACAAGACAGGATGCTTTTGTCTTTCTTGACTACTTGGACACACTACTGGCTCATGTTCAGGCAAGTATCAATCACCACTCCCAGATCCTTTTCCTCTGCACAGCTTTGGAGCCACTCTACCCCAAACCTATAGCATTGCATGGTGTTGTTGTGGCCAAAGTGCAAGCACTTAGCCATGTTGAACCTCAACCCATTGGCTTCTGCCCATCGCCCCAACATATCCACGTCCCTCTGAAGAGCCTTCCTACCCTCCAGTAGATCGATACTTCCCTCCACTTTGGTATCATCTGCAAACTTACTGAGGGTGCACTCAATTCCCTCATCCAAATCATCAAAGAAGATATTAAAGAGGATGGGCCCCAACACTGATCCCTGGGAAACACTATACATGTCTGGTTGTCAGCTGGATTTCACTCCATTCACCACCACTCTCTGGGCCCAGCCATCCAGCCAGTCTTTAACTTAGCAAAGAGTATACCTGTCCAAACCATGGGCTGCCAGATTCTCCAGAAGAATACTATGGGAGACCATGTCAAAGGCTTTTCTGAAGCCTAGGTAAACTACATCAACAGCCTCATCCCTCATCCACCAGGCAGGTCACCTGGTCACAGAAGGAGATGAGGTTGGTCAGGTAGGACTTGCCTTTCATGAACCCATCCTGACTGGGCCTAATCCTCCGTTTGTCTCCCATACACTGCATGATTGCATTCAAGATGACCTGTTCCATCACCTTTCCTGGCACTGAGGTCGGGCTGACAGACCTGTAGTTGCCCAGGTCCTCAGTACAACCTTTACAAGAGAAGCTGCCTGATGTTAGATAAGGGCCAGTTTCAGCTGTCTCCAAAGGGGCCCACCTCTGCCCAGAGACCAGTCATGAGCGACATTGTTTGTGCCTCTGTTAGAGCACACACAAGAAAAGGGAAAACAATCACAGAATCACAGAATCATCTAGGTTGGAAGAGACCTCCAAGATCACCTACTCCAACCTCTGACCTAACACTAACCAGTCCCCCACTAAACCATATCACTAAGCTCTACATCTAAACGTCTTCTAAAGACCTCCAGGGATGGTGATTCAACCACTTCCCTGGGCAGCCCATTCCAATGCCTAACAACCCTTTCAGTAAAGAAGTTTTTCCTAATATCCAACCTAAACCTCCCCTGGCGCAGCTTTAGCCCATTCCCCCTTGTCCTGTCATCAGGCACATAGGAGAGTAGACCAACCCCCACCTCGCTACAGCATCCTTTAATGTGCCTATAGAGAGCAATAACATCACCCCTGAGCCTCCTTTTCTCCAGGCTGAACAATCCCAGCTCCCTCAGCCACTCCTTGTAAGACTTGTTCTCCAGACCCCTCACCAGCTTCATTGCCCTTCTCTGGACTCTCTTGAGCACCTCCATGTCCTTCTTGTAGTGAGGGGCCTAAAACTGAATACAGTACTCAAGGTGCGGCCTCACCAGAGCTAAGTACAATCACTTCCCTAGACCTGCTGGCCACACTGCTTCTTATGCAAGCCAGGATGCTGTTGGCCTTCTTGGCCACCTGAGCACACTGCTGGCTCATATTCAGCTGACTATCAACCAATATTCCCAGGTCCTTCTCTGTCAGGCAGCTTTCCAACCACTCATCTCCCAGCCTGTAGCTCTGCTTGGGGTTGCTGTGCCCCAGGTGCAGGACCTGGCACTTGGCCTTGTTGAACTTCATACAGTTGACCTCAGCCCATTGGTGCAGCCTATCCAGATCCTCCTGCAAAGACTTCCTACCCTCGAGCAGATCGACACATACCCCTAACTTGGTGTTATCTGCAAACTTACTGAGGGTGCACTCGATCCTCTCATCCAGATAATCGATGAAGATATTAAACAGGACTGGCCCCAGTACTGAGCCCTGGGGGACGCCACTAGTGACCAGCCTCCAGATGGATTTGACTCCATTCACCACAACTCTTTGGGCCCGGCTATCCAGCCAGTTTCTAACCCAATGAAGCGTATGCCCATCCAAACCATGAGCAGCAAGTTTCTTGAGGAGAATGTTTTGGGGAATGGTGTCAAAATCCTTACTGAAGTCAAGGTAGACCACATCCACAGCCTTTCCCTCATCCACCCAGTGTGTCACTGTGTCACAGAAGGAGATCAGGTTCATCAAGCAGGACCTGCCTTTCATAAACCCATGCTGGCTGGACCTGATTGCCTGGTTGCCCTGCAAGTGCTGCATGATGACACTCAAGATAATTTGCTCCGTGAGCTTCCCTGGCACTGAGGTCAAACTAACAGGCCTATAGTTCCCCGGGTCTACCCTCTGGCCCTTCTTATAGATGGGTGTCACGTTTGCTAGTTGCCAGTCGACTGTGACCTCCCCTGATAGCCAGGACTGTTGATAAATGATGGAAAGCGGCTTGGCCAGCTCCTCTGCCACTTCTCTCAGTATCCTCAGGTGTATCCCATCCGGCCCCATCGACTTGCATACACTCAATTGCTTTAGAAGGTCACCAAACATTTCCTCGTGGATTATGAGGGCCACATTCTGCTCCCTGTCCCCTTCCAGCTCAGACTACTGGGTATCCAGAGAACAACTGCTCTTGCCGCTAAAGACTGAGGCAAAGAAGGCATTGAGCACCTCCACCTTTTCCTCATCTCTTGTAACTAAATTTCCCCTGCATCCAGTAAAAGATGGAGATTCTCCTTAGTCCTCCTTTTTGTGTTGATATATTTATAAAAATGTTTTTTGTTATCTTTAACGGCAGTAGGCAGATTGAGCTCCAGATGAGCTTTGGCCTTCCTAATTTTGTCCCTGCACAGCCTCACAACATCCTTATAGTCCTCCTGAGTGGTCTGCCCTCTTTTCCAAAGATTATAAACCCTCTTTTTTCTCCTAATCTCATGCCACAACTCTCTGTTCAGCCAGGCCAGTCTTCTTCCACACCGGTTCTTCTTTGGGCACATGGGGACAGACTGCTCCTGCGCCATTAAGATTTCCTTCTTGAAGAGTGCCCAGCCTTTCTGGACTCCTCTGCCTTTCCGAACCACCTCCCAAGGGACTCTACCAACCAGTGTCGTGAACAGCTCAAAGTCAGCTGTACGGAAGTCCAAGACTGCAGTTTTACTGATCCCCCTCCTGACTTCACCAAGAAGAGAGAACTCTACCATCTCGTGGTCACTCTGCCCAAGACAGCTCCCGACAATCACATCCTCCACCAGTCCTTCTCTGTTTGTGAACAGAAGGTCTAGCAGGGCACCTCCCCAGGTAGGCTCACTAACCATCTGTGTCAGGAAGCTATCTTCCACACTCTCAAGAAACCTCCTAGACTGCTTTCTCTGGGCTGTGTTGTGCTTCCAGGATAGGTCTGAGAAGTTGAAGTCCCCCACGAGAACAAGCGCTGATGATTTTGCAACTTCTGCCAGCTGCCTGTAGAATTCCTCATCTGCCTCCTCATCCTGGTTTGGTGGTCTGTAACAGACCCCCGCCAGGATGCTTGTCTTGTTGGCCTTCCTGCTGATCCTAACCCTTAGGGACTCAACCTTATCATTCCCATCCTCAAGCTCCACGACATCAAAACTCTCTCTGATATAGAGAGCCACACCACCACCCCTTCTGTGCTGCCTGTCCCTTCTGAAGAGCCTATAGCCAGACATTGCAGCACTCCAGTCATGAGTGGTCCCACCACGTTTCTTTGATGGCAACCAAGTCATAGCCTGCCTGCTGCATGATGGCTTCCAGCTCCTCTTGCTTGTTACTCATGCTGCGTGCATTGGTGTAGATGCACTTCAGTTGGGCCATTGCCTTCTCTCCCAGCCTTGCCATTGTTCCCCCTCTGGCACAGCTCTAACAAGCCTTGTTTCAGCCCCGTCCCCCTTCTTGCCTAGTTTAAAGCCCTCTCAATGAGCCCCACCAGCTCCTGGGCTAGGATCCGTTTTCCCCTTAGAGATAGGTGGGACCCATCTGCAGCCATCAGGCCGGGTGCCGCATAAAGTGCCCCATGGTCAAAAAAAACAAAATTTCTCTGTTGGCACCAGCCTCTGAGCCACATGTTTATCAGGTGGGCTTTCCATGTCCTCTCTGTACCCCTCCCTGCCACTGGAGGGATGGATGAAAACACCACCTGTACTCCTGCTCCATCCACTAACCGTCCCAGTCCCCTAAAGTCCCGTTTGATAGCCTTCAGGCTTCTCTCTTCAATATTATCACTGCCTGCCTGGACTACCAAAAGAGGATAGTAATCAGAGGGGCAAACCAGGTTGGGAAGCCTTCTGGCAATGTCCCTGACCCTGACCCCAGGGAGGCAGCAGAGTTTCCTACAGGTAGGGTCAGGCCAACAAATAGGGCCCTCTGCTCTCCTGAGAAGTGAGTCACCTACAGCGATTACAATTCTGTCTTTCTTGGTGGAGGCAGTCCTGAGGCATGGAGTCGACTCCCTCGCCCTAGGCATCCTCCTGGGTACACTTTCTACCTCAACCTCACTCACCAGTCTCTCAAGCTCCAGGGCCTCAAATCTGTTATGTAAGGGCACCTGGGAAGGTGGGGCTGGTAAGGGGGGCGCTGCTTGCGAGGTCGAGCAGGGACCTGTCTCCATTCCTCCTCAACTCCCAGGTCCCCTCCCTCTGCCTGACTGTGACAGGGCAGGGGGTCCACCCCCATTTGGTCTCCAAAGGGGTCCACCTCTGCCCAAAGGCCAGCCATGAACGACATTGTTTGTGCCTCTGTGAGAGCACACCCAAGAAAAGGGAAAACAAACAACAACAAAAACTGCTGCACAACAGCAGCTGGGAGAGCAAGGAGTGAGAAACAGCCTTGCAGACAGCAAGGTCAGTGAAGAAGGAGGGGGAGGAGGCGCTCTACATGCCAGAGCTGAAGCCCCCCCTGCAGCCCATGGAGAGGCCCATGGTGGGGTAGGCTGTCCCCCCCACAGCCCATAGTGTACCACGGCAGAGCAGATCTCCATGCTGCAGCCCATGAACAGGAGCCCATGCAGGAGCAGGTGATCTGCTGCCCATGGGGGTCCCAAGCCAGAGCAGCCCACTCCTGATGGATGGACCCCAAGGCAAAGGCCCACACCTGCAGCAACTCCCAAAGAGCCACTGCCTGTGGAGAAACCCACACAGGACCAGCCCAGGAAGGCTGGCACCCCAAGGGAGGGACCCCATGCCAGAGCAGGAGAGAGAGAGACTAGGGAGGAATAGTGGAAATGAAGCAACACAGACCGACCATAGCCCCCATTCCTGGAGCTACTGTGCCACTCAGGGTGGGGAAGAGAGTGCATGGGGGAAGGTGCTCCGTCTTGTTTCTTTGTTTCTTACTGCCCCAGCCCACCAGCAATAGGTAATAAATGTTATTAATCTTCCTTGACTAAGTCTGTTTTGCCCATGACAATAATTGTAGAGTGATCTCCCTGTCCTTATCTCAACCCTTGAGCCCTTCTCATTTATAAAGGGCTCTCAGTGGGACTAGCTTTCTGAAAAGCCCCGACTTCCCTATTCTGAATTTATAACAGCAAACAATCTCTCCTTCTTCTTTCACTCTGAATGCTTGTATTTGAAGTGAGTGGCCTGGTGACACTTAAAACATCTTCAAAAAGCCTCTTCCACCTATGATTTAGGTTGCAACACAGGTAGCTTTCCATGTCTGCCATTCCCTCGTCTCTCTTCCCCTCCCTTCCATCCTGGGCCCCACTTCCCCTGAAAGTTTTCTTCCTCCATCTCCAACCCTATGCCTCACTAACTGGTCCACTGTGAATACCATAAGTTTCACTGTCTGCTTTTCCTTCTCATCTCTACCATGAATTCTTCTATATAATAGTATACAGATACTATAGTATATAGTATATAGTATAGTATATAGTATAATATAATAACATATTCAAGATTGACATCATCCGCCCCCTCACCCCCACCCCTGAATATAAATTAAACCTTAGAAACTGACCTAACTGTTCTGCTAGTCCTGTAGGTTCCTCAATTAAAGACTTAATTTCCTTCTTAAAACTCTTGGTAACTCAAATCTCTCTGCTGGTAAGGGAGGGAGTTCATATAACCTATTCGTCCTTGTCCCACTGGAACCTCCCTAAGAAAATACACAGTGTTAGTTAGTACTGTCAGTATCAGGGAAGGCAAAATACTCATTATCTCTTCTACATTGCTCTAATTCTTGCCAGAGCCTAGAGTGCACTCCTTCTCTATGGATGGTGTTAACTGCAGTCCCTCTCTCCCTTCCTGGAGTGGCTGCTGCTGCCACCAGTGGAATATTAGGATTATAGGGAGCATAACTTGACTCCTCTGAAAAAGGAGTCTTAGAGTTTACATATAAATTTAAAGCCTTAATTTTCATCAGACCTCTGTTCTGGCCAAAACACTGAAGTTTCTTTGTTTCCTTTGTTCAGATTAATACACAGTATGTGTACATACACTTGACTGTGCACAAGAGTACTGTACACCAAATTTCCCCAAGACTCTTCCTTTCTCACTTTTACCTTTCACTTCGTCCATCTCTGTCTGCACCACTTGCAGAGCTATGGAACCAAAGATCCTCCACACTCACTTCGTACAAAAGTATGTCTGTGTCATGCCTGCACAATCACTTTTGAATATGCAAGGTTAGTGGAATTTTCCACTACAAAAACACATTCTACTACAAAAACAGAACTCTATTTCTTACCCTGGCACTCAATTCTCATAACATGGTCTTCAACAGTGCGCTGTATCTCTCAACCTTTCCAGAAGATTGTGGGTCATAGGGAATGTGATACCCGCATTCAGTGCCCTGCCCCTTGTAATAAGCACGTCAATAATTTTCTTGGGCAGGGTTTTCTGAGAATCTATTTTATTCGCAATTGCAATGGACGGTGTCCTGCAAATAGGGGTGCACAGTAAAAAGTATATCATAACCTTATATATTCCCTATTACCCGACACCTAATTGCTCCCTTGTTTCTTCATTGGCTGAGTACTACAGGTTCACGAGCTACTCAATGCCTTTTTATACCATATATGTACATTTTATTTGATCTACCTTTTAAGTTTTCCTTTTCCTCTTCCCCCCCGCCCTCTTTTCTCATCATTAGAGAGCTTGTGATTTTTGTTTTTACTTTTCTAACACTGCTTGTCCTGTTTTTCTCAGTCTTCCTCCCTATTTTGGAACACTGGGGTCTTCTACTGTCCTCTTACCATTCCTCTCTTAACACTCCTCATCCTCTTAACATTCCCCTCTGTTATGACTACAAAACTACCTTTGAATACACAAGCCTAGTTCACTACTGCAAAAACACATTCTACTTCAAAGACATATTCTACTGCAAAATCACAGCTTTGTTTCTCATACTCTTGGCCCAGGAGGTGACAAGTTTGTTTTAGAAGTGACTCCCACTGTCTGATTCAATTCTCTCTGGTGTACCATGATACCACAGAACTTGCCTTTCCAGGCCCAAGATGGTGTTTTGGGCAGTGGTATGGTTCACTAGGTATGTTTTCAGCCACCCAGCAGTTGCTTCTACCATGGTGAGTACATAGCACTTGCTTTGGCAGGTTTGTGGGAGTGGTCTAGTATAGTTAATTTGTCTGGCCCAACAATATCGAAATCCTAGCCACCACTCCCTGTTCCAGGGAGACTTTAACCCTCATGTTTCACTTGATCACAAAACAAGTTTCACACTCATGGGTGAACTGTGTGATGGCCTCAATGGTTAGGTCCACCCCTTGATCATGAGTCAGTCTATATGTGGCATCTCTCCCCAGATGACCAAGTGGTCCATAGGCTGATCAACCTAAAAACAGCTTACCCTCACATCCCCAATCCAGGTCCACCTGAGCCACACCAATTTTAATAGCTCAGTCCACCTCTTTTTTGTTCTGATGTTCTTTGGTGGCACAACTCTTGGGCATGTGAGCATCTACATGATGTGGAGCAGCTGAGGGAACTTGGGTTGTTTGGTTTGGAGATGGTGAGGCTCATGGCAGATGTTATTACTCTCTACAACTACCTGAAAGGAAGTTGTGGGGAGTTGTGGGTCAACCTCTTCTCACAGATAACTAGTGATAGGACCATAGAGAATGTTCTCAAGTTGCACCAGGGAAAGTTCAGGTTTGAAATTTCTTCTCAGAAAAAGTAGTTGGGCAATGGAATGGGTTACCCAGGGAGGTGGTGGAATCACCATCCCTGCAGGTGTTTAAGGAAAGGTTTCATGTGGTACTTAAGGACACAGTTTAGTGGGTAATATTGGTGGTAGGGGGACAGTTGGACCAGATGATCTTGGGAGGACTTTTCCAACCTTAATGAATCTATGATGTACTTTTATGGCCAGGTTCTCTATCCAGGCAGCAACGTCTTGCCACAGGGTAGCAACCCAGACAGGTTTACCTCTGTGCTGCCAGTTGCAGTTTCCAGCAACATAGTCATCCCCACAGAATGTTTTCCACATTCCACAGGTCAACGAAGAGACAGCACCTGAGGACAAGGGCAGTTAAGCATGCTCTTTAGAGGTCCTGTGAGGCTTCTAGAGCTTGCTCAGTTCCACAACCCACTGGAAAGCCTTACCTTTGTCCTTGCCAAACAGAAGGAGGCACCCTCAAGTTTCTCAGAGAGCTGCCAGGCATTCCCCAAGGCTCCTGGAAATCAATCCCAGAAAGTCATCAAGTATGAAAATTAAGGAAGAGCATCAAATACTGTTGCATACTCAGCCATACTTCTTAGCAGCTTTTCAGAGCTGCATACTAGATCTGGTCCCTATAAAGGCCTCTCTCAAGCACTAGCTAAAGGGTCCC
The DNA here is from genome assembly GCF_964211825.1 of Aythya ferina. Classification (NCBI taxonomy): domain Eukaryota; kingdom Metazoa; phylum Chordata; class Aves; order Anseriformes; family Anatidae; genus Aythya; species Aythya ferina. The sequence continues at coordinate 125,755,621 of NC_140296.1, read as the reverse complement.
TTTAGGCCCCGCTGCAACAGAGGCTCTCAGAAACCTAGGTCAAGGGCAACATACTAGGTCATGCTGGGATGGAGTTAACTTTCCCTGCGGTAGCCTATATAGTGCTGTGCTTTGCAATTGTAGCTATAACAGCATTGGTATTACATCAGCTTTTGTCTATTGATGAGCAATACTGGCACTGCATCAAGACTCCTTCCAAACCCTCCCAAGAACCAGCAGGTTGGGGGTGGGCAAGAGGTGGTGAGGGGACATCACCAGGGCAGCTGACCAAAACACCAAAGGGCTATTCCATACCTTATTATGTCACACTCAGCAATAAAAGGTGGGAAAGGAGAAGCGGCGGGAGGAAGGTGTCCTCCATCATGAAGACATCTGTCCTCCCAAATGACGGTTATGTGTATTGAGGCCCTGCTTCCCGGTATGTGGCTGAACATCGCTTGTTGGTGGAAAGTAGAAAATATTTTCTCTCCCTCTGTGCTTCTGCATGGCCTTTGCTTGTATGTGTTTTTTTTTTTTTTTTTTTTTTTCTTTTTTTTTTTCCCAGCATACATTCTTCTCCCCCTCTTCTTCTTAAGGGGAGGGAATGAGAGCAGTTGTGCTGAAAGTTAGCAGCCCAGCAAGCTAAAGCCACCGCAGGTACTACCATCCCCTGTTTGGAGAAGTCCCTTATTAGGGAGGAGCTAAGCACCATCTCTTCTAGGTGGTTCCCTGAAGAAGCCTTTATAAGGGACTGTTCTAGAGTATGGCTCTGAGTGCTACTCCCAGAAAGAGTTGACAGGCACAGCAGTTTACTCAGCACTCCCTGGCTATGCTTTATAAAGCCTGAGGACCTTCTGGGTCTGAGGTTCAGGAGCTGTGGGGAATTCCAATTGGCCCCCTGGCAGAGAGGGCTGCTTCTGGGAAGTGAAGACAAAGGTAGGTTATGGGACTGGGGGAGCTTTAGAGGCCACTAAGGAGCTCTAGAGGTTTCTAATGAGCGTGCTTAACAGCCTTTTACCTCAAGTGCTGGGAGCCTCTGTTGCAGCTGCCCTCCTCAAGTAGGGAGAGTCAAGCACCCCTTTAGCGGGTGTTCAGCAGAGCCAAGGGCCTGATCTAGATCAGCACCAGCTGCCTGCACTGTCTCTGCCATCTCTGGATGATGTAATCTGTGAACAAGGCATCAAAGAACGGTGTCCACAAATGATCTCAGGTCCTTGGTGCATTCTGAGAGGGTGGTGACATGCTTCAGAGGAGCAGATGGTTTTGGAGCAGCTCTCCCTGCTAGGGTATAGGCTTCAGTGTAGACAGCTTCAGACAGCAGAGGCAGCCCACCGGGTCCCTGACTGTAGGAAGTGCCTAGGGCCTCTCTCTGAGACCAGGAGAGATGGACTCTTACCTTGCAGGAGGAGTGCCATCAAGTGCAAGACTGACAAGAAAAGGTAAATATGTTGTGCAGTATCAGAGAATGCAAATGGGGGAGTGATAGGCTCTTCTGTGCTGCTTGTCAGCTTACAGAGCTGCCACTCCTGACTGTTGGTGAAGAGATGGCAGTGTTTGCCCCCACTAGTGAGGTAACTGCAACCTCGCTAGTTGAGGGAGAAAGGGAAAAAAGTGGTGACTTCTAGCTACAAGAGAAAGGCTCCTACCCTACCTGAGGGCTTGTAGCTATCCAGTCATTTCACTGCCCTCAAATTTAAAGAGAAGTCAGGCACATCTACTCACAATGAATCTAGTCCACATAAACCCCGTCAAGGCAGCCCAGAAGGAAGTGGTGAGTCATTGTAATGGGTGACTCCCAGCTGAAGGGGAGAGAGGCCACCTGATTCTTCCGTCTACCTTATTGATTAACTGATTTGTTGCAACTGTCCCCTGATTAGGGAGGGTCATACACTCCTTTAGCAGGTGTTCTGGAGAAGTCATGTGGTGGTTAACTGAGCAAACAGCTAAAGACCACACAGCTGTTTGTTCACTCTCCTACCTCAGTGGAAAGGTGGAGAGAATTGAAATGGATTGAAATGAGAAATTTAAATGAGAAATGCAATGTGTGGGTTTATATAAGGACAATTTAATAAAATAAAAAAAGGGGATTGGGGGGGTGGGAATAAACAAATAAATAAACAAATAAATAAACAAATAAATAAACAAATAAATAAACAAATAAATAAACAAATAAATAAACAAATAAATAAACAAATAAATAAACATAAACAAAAAGAATAAACAAATATATAAAAAGAATACACAAATATATAAACATAAACAAAGAATAAACAAAACAGGTGCTTCAGAATGGAATTGCTCACCACCAGCTGAATGAGGCCCATCCAGTCACTGAGGCCTAGTGAAGACAACACCTGTATTGTATGGTTGAACATGACATGCTATGGTATGGAATATGCCTTTCATCAGTTTGGGTCAGGTGTCCTAGTTGTGTCCCCTCTCAGCTTCTTCTGCACCCTTGCTCATAGGGCAGTATGAGCAAGTCCTTGACTGAATGGAAGCACTTCTCAGTAAGAACTAAAACATTGGAGTGTTATAGAAATTATTCTCATCCTAAATCCAAAACACAGCACCATATGAGTCATGATGGAGAAAATTAAGTCTATCCCAGCTGAAGACAGGACAATATACATCCCTTAAAAGGGTATAAATGGGCCATCACATGTACAATGGGTCCAGTCAGTATGCTTGTATGGCTGAGCCCTGAGTCTGACCACTACAGTCTGTTCTATCACATTTTTTATCATTAAACCTGTTCTTAAATACCTCCCTCTGTACTTCTCTCTCTCTTGTCCAGGGAAACCTGGACAGTGTCAAATGAGACCATAGAGCTCCAGTGCACAGTAGTCAGGGGCCTAGGTGGTGTTCTCCTCAGTCTTGCTGGTGAGGTGAAAGAATGTGAGAAGGAGGGCACTGATGGAAGAGGCTGCAGAGCAGGTGTTGGTGACAGGTTTTTGGTTCTATGACCATGGGACCCTGTTTGAAGATCAGCATCTGCTTGGGAGAGATGAAATGTACTTCTCTAAGCAGGAAAAAGATATTTTTTGCCAATAGGATGACTGACTTTGAGAGGAGGGCTTTAAACTTCGAAGGAAGGAGAGGGGAGAAAGAATGTAATCAGGAGCACTGTGGGGCAGTGATGGATGGTTGCTGAACAAGTGTCACGGGCTGATGTGGTAGGTAGGGATCACAAAATCGTCATAATGAAGTTCAGCTGGGGTTATCTCCAGCACTTGCAGGTAAGCAAATACCTACAAGGCATCATTACAGAGAAATCCCTCAAGTGCTTTCCAGGAACAAAACATGATGGCTCCCATGACTGGAATGTTGTAATACAGGCTCTACAGGAAGGACAGGCTGAGGAGACAAGATTTGGGGGGAGGGGAGGGGTTGCCCGTTATGTCAATGACCAGCTGGAGTGCATGGAGTTGTGCCTAGTGATGGATGTCGATGTTCCCAGAATGTGTTGATGCTAAACTTCCTTCTCCACATGATAAAGGAGACAAAGAGGAAAGAATCTATGCTGGACTTTATTCTCATCCACAAGGAAGGGCTGGTGGGAGGAGTGAGACAGTCTTGGCTGCAGTGACCATGAAATGGTGTCATTCAAACTCTTGAGGGTAGAAACTAAGTGACTTCAGCTCATGCGTTCCCCTCTGGACTTTCTACTATCTTTGTTGTCCTCCTTTGGATACTCTCAAATTGTTTTATGTCCTTCTTTTTTAAAGTGTGTTGCCTTAAACTGCACACAGTACTCAAAGTGAGGCTGTACCAGCAGAGTAGAATGGGACGGTCACATCCCTTTACTGACTAGCAATGCTGTGCTTGATACACCCCACGATACAGTTGGCCTTCCTGGCTGTCAGGGCACCCTGTTGACTTATATTAATCTTGTCATCAACCAAAATTCCCACATCACTTTCCGTGGGGCTGCTTGCCGGTCTCTCATCCCCTGATCTGTATGTATACCTAAGATTACCCTGTCCCAGATGCAAAATTCAGCACTTGCTCTTGTTATATTTTGTAGGATTGGTGAATGACCCGCACTATGGAGATCTATTATAGATCTTTCTGCAAGTCTTCTCTACACTCGAGGGAGTTTGCTTTGGTATAACCCAGTAGGCAGGTAAACACTGCACAGCTGTTTGCTCACCCCCCTGCAGTGGGATGAGAGAATTGAGAGGAATTGAAAAGAAAAATGAAAGACTTGTGGTTTGAGATAATAAGAAAGAAAAGAAAGGGAAAAAAAAAGTCCCAGTAACAATAAAAAGAATGAACAAGTGATGCGCAACACAATTGTTCACCTTCTGCTGTCCTATACCCAGTCGGTTACCCAGCAAGGGGGAGGACAAGGGCAGCTAAGGATGCTCGTTAGATGTCCTGTGAGGCGTCTTACCTTTGTCCTTGTCTTTGTCCTTGCCTAACAGAGGGAGACACCCTCAAGTTTCTCAGAGAGCTACCAGGCACACCCCAAGGCTCTTGGACCTCAATTCCAGAAAGTCCTCAAGTATCAGAAAGAGAACCAAAGACTGTTGTGCAAACTGATGCCTGTGTTGGTTGCTTCTGGGAGATGCACTCTGGGAGCAGTACTCGGGTCACTCTGATGCTTGGTTGGAGTTGTGGGGAAGCAGAAAAACATGGCTATGCACGTGGTTGTGTAAACAGGCATAGACAGGTCTGTATGCACATACACCCCTGCATATGCACCCCATTGGTTCATATGCACCCAATTGGTTATATGCTACAGTGTACTGGCACATAGTCCTGTGTACTTACATATATGATAACTTTATAGTTATCATATATGTAAACATCCGGTTGGAATTGGACATACCCCCTGTGCACGTACATCCTGGTATGGAAACACCTGAATGGTTGCTAATGTGTACACACACCTACACTGCCCACTGTGCACACAGTGTACAAATATTCATACACATAGCAAAAAAAAAACCTTGCCTCCCTTTCCAGACAAAAACCTTACTGCTTACGTAGATGCTGTCCACTGAGCCTATGTCACGTGCGCAGCACATGAGACAAGGATCCTGTAAAGGTCATGCTGTTCCTTGTAGGTGTAGAGGAGGGGTCCAGCATGTCCATCTGTCCAAAGTTCTGGTTCACATCAGCGCTTCTCTTGTGTCAGCCATGGTGTGGAAATTCTGGGCTCTGTGCTTTCTCTCCTCTTCCTCCTGCTCCTTCTGCTATTGTCAGAGAGTACCTTTCTCAGCATGCTAAGAGAGCATGGAAAGCCTTCTGAATGATAGTGTAGATAGGGTCAAATCTGTGTCTCATCCTGTGCGTTTGTGGGTTTTTGGCCAGCAGATCAAATCATGACCCTATGGACAACTGCCCTCCTAGTCCCTTCCTATTTTCTGCACAGCTCTAGGATGAGACTACTGTTGAGGGGAGGGGCAAAATCCCTGTTACTCTCTCCAGATAGATCTAGGGACTTGGACATCTAGATTATTACTCCAGATTCACTGTTAACCTTAACTCTAAACCTTAGCCTAACCCTAATTATGACCCTAAACCCACACAAAACCCACCTAAGACTCCCATGAACTACTGCTCAAAATGGAAGTCTTCTGAGAGACCCGAACTTCCTATGGTAGCCTTTACACAACTCCACTCACAACAGAACTCTTCACTTTCTCTCTCTCCAACCCTACCCACAAACCGAACACTAACACACTAACTTCAACACTAATTGTAACCCTAATCCTAGCTCTGACCCTAAGACCAAATTAAGCTCACCTAGATCTCCCGTGAAATAATGATCACAATGGAAGCCTTTTAGGAGACCTGAACTTCCAGTAGCAGCCTTTACAAAACCCCACTCAGAACAGCACTCCGAGCTTTCCCTCTCTTCAAACCATAAAACTAACACTTACACCAACTCTAACCCTAACCCCAATTATGACCCTAAACCCACAATAAACCCACCTAAGCCCTTCCATGAAATAATGCTCAGATCAGAAGCTTTTTGGGAGACCTTTAAATCCCCTGTTAGACTTTACACAACTCAGCTCCTCCAGACTTAAGGAATGATGCATTCCAACAAAGAGTAAGGCAGGCAAAAATGCCAGGAGTCCTGCATGGATGAACAAGGAGCTCCTGGCTGAACTCCACTCAACCCTTTGCCAAAATGGACTTTGAGAGGTTCTCCCTTCATCTGACTCTGGGAATCCAAACATCTATGCAGGTCCTGCTCTAATTCCCCAAACTTACCGCCCTCCAAAGGAAACAAGGTGTCTGGGCTGCTAGCCCTCACTCTAATCCACCGACCCCTTGACTTCACAGAAGTAGGCCAAGAAAGCCATCATCAAGGAAGTCCTTTCCACACCTGGTTCCACAAAATCCTCGGAGAAAAGAAAAAAAAAAATCAACACTACATGACAGTATGAAATAGCTACACTTGGGACGATGCTGACTGCCAGTTCTCCCGGTGACAATAGAGAGGAGGGGTGGATGCAACACACCTGAGAATTTTTCACATGCACTGCTGAAACAGTCATGGCTGAAACAGGGACAATTCCCATTTCTGTCAGTTCCTTTCCATTTCTCATCCCTAAAAGACAAATTTAGTCCTCCATCTTCTCCATGTAGAGTTCTCCACTCCCTTCTGCCTGGAGCCACGAGGGTCTGAGTTTGTGAAGAACTACAGATGGGAAACCAGGGCTACAAGTGGTGAATGTAGAGAAGAGGACAACTTGGAAGGACTGAAAAGGGCTGGTGTGCAGTTTTTATATTTGAACCAGTTGGGAACCTTCTAGGAGTCACAAGCTGGCAAAACACAGCCCAGGTACCTAGGACATGGACCTATCAGGATAACAAACATCCAGGATAAGGCAACACAGGAAATATCAGGAGCCAGATCTGGGATACAGACTTTGTTTGAAGTCTTTTTGGACTTGAGCAAAGCTTTTGACACAGTTTGCTATAGGATTCTACTGGACAAAATGCCCAGCATACAGCTAAACAAAACCATCATATGATGGGTGAGCAATTGGCTGACAGGTAGGGCTCAAAAGGTTGTGGTAAATGGGGCCATAGCAGGCTGGTGGATGGTCACTAGTGGGGTCCCCCAAGGCTCCATTTTGGGGCCACTCCTCTTCAATGTTTTTGTAAAAGATTTGGATGTAAGACTAGAAGGTGTTCTGAGCAAATTTGCTGACGACACCAAACTTGGAGGAGTTGTAGACTCTGCTGCGGGTGGAAAGGACTTACGGAGAGATCTGGACAGATTGGAGAGCTGGGCAAACACCAACTGCATGAAGTTTAACAAGAGCAAGTGCCGGGTCCTGCACCTGCGACGGGGCAACCCTGGCTATAAATACAGACTGGGCAGTGAGATGTTGGAGAGCTGCACCACAGAGAGGGATCTGGGGGTTGTGGTTGACAGCAAGTTGATATGAGCCAGCAGTGTGCCCTGGCAGCCAGGAGGGCCAACCCTATCCTGGGGGGCATCACTAGTCAGTCGAGGGAAGTGATTGTCCCACTCTACTCTGTGCTGGTACAGCCTCACCTCAAGTACTGTGTGCAGTTCTGGGCACCACAGAAAAATAAGGATGTGAAACTGTTGGAGAGTGTCCAGAGGAGGGCAATGAAGACGGTGAGGAACCTAGAGGGGAAGACATATGAGTGGCTGAAGTCACTTGGCCTGTTAAGCCTGGAAAAGAGGAGGCTGAGGGGAGATCTCAATGCAGTCTACAACTTCCTGATGAGGGGGAGTGGAGGGGCAGGCGCCACCCTATTCTCCTTAATTACCAGTGATAGGACCCATGGGGATGGTGTCAAGCTGAGGCAGGGGAAGTTTAGGCTTGACATCAGGAAGTTCTTTGCAGAGAGGGTGGTAGCACATTGGGACAGGCTCCGCAGAGAAGTACTAACTGCAACAAGCCTGTCGGAATTTAAAAAGCGTTTAGACTGTGCACTTAGTCACATCGTCTAAAATTTTGTGTAGACCTGTGTGTTGCCAGGAGTTGGACTTGATGATCCTTATGAGGCCTTCCAAGTCGGGATTTTCTAAGATAGGACAGGTTGGGGTACTCCAGCTCATTCTGTAACATGATGATTTATCATGAAATGATGGCATGCAAGTGAACTGTGCAAGAACACAGTCCCCACCTGTTGATCCAGATTCTCTCACTTAGCACCTGCATGCAGTTCTCCTTATGCCTTTCGCTGACCCTTCTTCATCTGAGAAGCATGAAGTTGTGGTACACACCATTGGAATTTTCCTTCCTGGCATCAGGAAAGGCAAATATCACCAGGGACAGGAGCACATTCCCACTTCCTTCTCTTTCCCTGTTACCAGTCCGAGCTCCAAGGCAAAGGTCCTGCCAGTTTCAAGGAGGAGGGAAAGGTTCTGTCAGGAGGTCTCAGCGAGCTGAGTTTCCCCATTCGGGAAGGCCACTCGGTTGGTGAAGCACGATTTGCCCTTGATGAAGCCATGCCGGCTGTATCGGATCACCTCCTTGTCCTGCACATGCCTTGATATCAGTGAGTGGGGGTTTCCACCCCAGCACCTGGAGTGAGGCTGTGGGTCAGAGGCTGCGTGCCTAGTACCAGCTGCTGGCGGTGGGTTGGGCCAAGTATCTGCATCCTCCCCAGCCTGCTGTACCTGTGTATTTGCTAGCAAACTTTAAGCTGGACTAGACAACAAATAGTAGAGGTCTCAGATCTAGGCTAGCTGTGGGTCTATGCTGGTACTCCCAGGTGGACTTGAGAAAGTGGTATGCCAGAGGGAAAAGTGTGAGAGTGTGTGAGTGTTTGCGGTGAACTTCAAGCTGGACTAACCAATGTGAGGGTGACTGTGGAGCAGGTAAGAGTGCCCAGGATGTGTGCAGTAGTGCTGGGTGGACAGAGGAGCTGTGCCAGGTACTCTAAGGATCCACAATGGTATGTGTGTTTATGAACATAGAGAGAACGTTATGTGTGCCTTCGCTAGTGAACTTCTACCATTACCAGCCATAGAGGAGGAAGGGAGGAAAAGCTAATGCTACTGAAGGATGTTCCCTTCAAGCTGAAAAGCTAATTCTACTGAAGGATGTTCCCTCTCAGGCTTCCTCCTGAGGCTGGGGTATAATTCCAGGGAAAGCCATTCCGTTGAACGTGCAGAGTACTTGGAGGAAGCCATGAAGCTTATATAGCTTCAAGAACATACAGCCCTATATTTAACAAGTAAACCATTTAGCTGAGACTAGATGGGTAAACCCCTGAGACGAGATGGGAAGTCTGGAACCAGGAAGACTCATCCTTAGTGCAGGAGGAGCAGATCAAGGAGCAGTTAGGCAAATTGGATGTACCTAAGTTAATGTGGCCTGATACATAGCACCAAGTACTGAGAGATCTGGCTGTGACTGCAAGGTCACTCTTGATCTTCGAGCATCTGAGATGAGTGGGAGAAGTTCCTGAATATTGGTTGACAGAAAGTATTACACTAGTCTTGGAAGAGCAAGAAGGAGGACCTGGGGAACTACAGTCCAGTCAACCTTCCATCCGTCCCTCAAAAGGTGATGGAGGAGATGGATATTTTCTGGAATGTATTTGCAAATTCATGAGAGCCAACAACTTGACATGGAGTAGTTGACAAGGATTTATGAAGGAAAAGTCATGCTTGACTAACCTCACTGCTTTCTTCAATGAAGAAACTTGCTAATGTGACGCCCATCAATGAGAAGGGTCATAAGGAGGATCCGGGGAAACACAGGCCTGTTAGCCTGACTTCAGTGGCAGGGAAGGCTGTGCAACAAATCATCTTGAGTGCAATCACGCAGCATATGAGAGACAAATGGGGGATCAGACCCAGCCATCATGGGTTCACGAAAAGCAAGTTATTGGGTGCTGGCCAGTACTCACCTGAACAAGAGCCAGTAGTGTTCCCATGTTGCCAACAAAGCCAAAATCATCCTGGCTTGCATCACGACAGTGTAGCAAGCATGATTACGGAGGTGATCCTCCCCCTGTACTCTGCTCTGGTGAGGCCGCACCTCAAGTACTGTGATCAGTTTAGAGACCCTCACTACAAGAAAGACATTGTGGCCCTGGAGCATGTCCAGAGAAGGGCTATGAAGCTGGTGAAAGGTGTGGAACACAGGCCTTCTGAGGAGTGGCTGAGGGAACTGGGGTTGTTTAGTCTGGAGAAGATGAGATTCAGGGCAGATGGTATTGCTCTCTTCAACTACCTGACAGGAGGTTGTGGTGAGCTAGGGGTCAGCCTCTTCTTGCAGAAGACTAGTGATAGGACTAGAGGGAATGGCCTCAAGTAATGCCAGGGAAAGTTCAGTTTTGAAATTTCTTCTCAGAAAGAGTAGTTTGTCATTGGAACGCTTTGCCCAGGGAGGTGATTGAGTCACCGTCCCTGGGATGTTTAAGAAAAGGTTGGACTGGATTATTAGGAAACCGGATTACTGGATAATATTGGTGGTATGGGGACAGTTGGACCAGATCATCTGGAAGGTCTTTTCCAACCTTAGTGATTCTATGATAATGTGTCTAGCCTGGTGGATAAGGGGAGAGCAGAGGACGCTTTTAACCTTGACTTTAGTAAAGCCTTTGACACTGTCTTCCGTAGCATCCCTGTAGAGAGAAGCTTCTAGAACCACAAGGTTCTAGAATAAACTTCACTTCTCTATCTACAGGAGATACACTGGCTTTTCATCAAAATACCATAGGTTGTTTCTCACTTCTATTCTTAATTCTTCTTCCAAGACCTGTGTCTTGGAAGCATAGGAAGTTTTGAGAAGTTGGACTGACCAAGATCCTGTGTTCTGTCTCATTCTTGGAGCCTTTTAGTTAAGTGCTCCTGCCGGTTTATCACTTATTTTCCTATCATCCCAGGTTGCCGAGTGCTTTTCTTGCCTTTGTATGTGCACCCAAATACATTGCACTTGATCCCAGCAGGCTTTTTTTTCCTCAGAAAAATAGAGAAACCACAGGGCACATTGTCCTGTTGACCCTCAGGCTCCAGTTAGTCCATACAGTTCTGTAATTCCCTCACTCCTTCTGTGTAAGAAAAGCAATATGTAGAAATGTCAGCAGTGAGAGAAGTAAAAAAGTGTCCTCACATCTCGGTTCTCTGCAGACTTTGGTTGCACTTACCAGACAGAACATGAGACTCTGGGTCATGAGTTTGGGGCGTACGGGTGCCAGAAAAGAGTGTGGTAGTATAACATCAATAGGTAGGTAAGCACCACACTGCCACTCTTTCATTCCCCCTACTAAACAAATCGTGAGGAGAAAATATGCTGAAAAATGAACAACCTTGTGGTTTGAGATAAGGACAGAAAAATCACTCAGCGATTACCATCATGGACAAAACAGACTCAGTGTAGGTGGGATTAATGAAATTTATTGCCAATGAATTACTAGCTAGAGCAGTGGGAACTAAAAGCAAGCTAAAAGCACCTTTCCCTCATCCTCATTCTCTATTTTTCTACCTCTTCCCCCAAGCAGCACGGGCAAGTGGGAATGCGGTTACACTTGGTCTTTGCAAATCCACCCTCACTCTCTTTCCCTGCTCCAGCATGGCTCTTTTCCCCACTCCAGTAAAAGCTAAAAAGCTAAAAATATGCATCAGAGTATAATCTGAGTCAAAACACGTGAAAGGATACAAACGCATGTAAAATTTGTTCAAATTCATTGGCCAACAGCTCTACCGACTTTGAACGCACAACTGAAATGCAAGGAAAAACACAAAAGGTTTTGAAGGCACTCAGACAAATCTTCTAGATTGTCTACAAGTTTTTGACAAGCCACTGAAACTGTAAGGCGTCCAGCACAGGATCCAGCCTCGCTGAAGCACAGGTAAGGAACAGTTTCTCCTGACAAAACCTGCAGTGGCAAGAACTGTCAGGGACTGGACAGGCGCCATGGTCATATCCCTCCTTCTCATATGCTAAGTGCCAATGGGCTCTAGGGCCACTGGAGAGCATACAAAGCTTTCACACATCACGTAGAACATATTTTCTTCCCCTCTGGGAAGAGCTATAACATTTCAAGTCACTTCTGTTTCCTTCTTTAAAAGCAGGCTTAAAAAAGAGTGATGGGGAATATCCGCTACCAATTCCGCTGAGATGTACACCACTCTCATAGACAGAGCATGCCCTTTCTACAAATCTTTGAAGGCAAACAGACAGGTATGAATCTCTCTAGAGCTTCAGACAAATACATGAGGGATAACAACAAAAAGGAAGGAAAAAGTGAAAACCTCAGTAATATTGCTTGGAAGAAGCAACATCAGTACTAACGAAGAAGGTCACTGCAACCAAAGACCTCCACTTCAAAGTGTTAGTGTGAAAAGAATCAGCTACAACACCCTAAGTTCTTGGCATCATCAGAAAATAATGGAGAGCATTATTAGTTAAGACTAGCCTAAGGCTACCTTTAGGACAAGGCTAGCTAGGGCACACTTGGCAGACTAGAAAAATCAGACTAATCATGAGGTGATGTCTAGTCACAGCTTTTGCTTTCAGGAAAAAAAGGCTGGCAGAGATACCTCCCTTTCTTTAATTCAGAAGTGAATTAGGATGCACTCCCAGGAGGAAGGTTAAACAATAGGGAATATGCTTCTCTGACTGGAAAACTGAAGAAACTAAGATGTGACTAAGCGCAATTTTTTTGTGCCCCCGCTATCTTTGCTTCTGTCTGACAGAAGTTCCGAGTTGTGTGGTACAATCATCTGTCACGTACTGAGAAGGTCTCTCGAGAATGGAACTATGTATGCTGTAGGTGTAGAGGAGGGGTCCAGCATGTCCATCTGTCCAAAGTTCTGGTTCACATCAGCGCTTCTCTTGTGTCAACCATGGTCGCGAAGCTCTGGGCTCTGTGCTTTCCCTCATCTTTCTCCTGTTCTGCGCTTTCTCTCTCGCCAAACCCCACCCATAACCCTAACCCTAACAAACTAACCTCAACCCTAATTCTAACCCTAATCCTAACTATGACTCTAAGACCAAATCAAGCTCATGTAGGTCTCCCATGAAATAATGATCACAATGGAACCCTTCTGGGAAACATGAGCTTTCTTTGGCAGCCTTTGTACAGCCCCACTCAGAACAGCAGCTTCTGGATGATTGATGAGGATGGTCGCCTTGCAAATAGGGATGCAGACAAGATGAACAAGGAGCTCCAGGCTGAATTCAAACACAAACCACTCAACCCTTTGCCAAAATGGACATTGAGAGGTTCTTCCTTCATCTGACTCTGGGAATCCAAACATCTATGTAGGTCCTGCTCTAATTCCCCAAACTTACTGCCCTCCAAAGTCCTTCATCTGCCCTCCAGGTCTCTCTTTTGCAATTGGCAGTGTTTTCCCATGTTTGTAAGTTACTGTGTTTCCCAAGGCCTTTTACAAAAACAAGCGAAGTAGAGGGGCAGAGCATGCACACCTGAATCCTCTGGCCAGACTTTATGCATCATGTCTAATCTCCCTAGGCTGTGTGTTAAAAAAGATCTACATGACTGTTACATGAAGGTAAGAAGGTAATGGTTGGCAAGAGAGACTTGTCAGAAGTACAACGCTGCAGTGCCAATTATGTGGGCTGTCTTCCCACCTGGGTTCTCTGTTAGAGGACAGTGGAGTCTATGGCTTGAAGAGATGGGGAAGACAATGAGAACTAAACTGTGAGTTGCCCCCACCAACGGCAGGAGAAATCCTAGGTGCACTGGGGATGGTCCTTGTGATCAGAAAGTCCTGGAAAAGGGATTCCGAGGAACCGTGCAGTTTCATAGCATCTGCTCTGGCCCATTTACTGCAACCCCCGCTGCTAGCTGCAAAACAAGAGGGCTACTCTGAATTGCCTGCTCTTCTTTATCTTCAGTGTCTCTGAAGATCAAGGGACTGGAAGTCTCCAGTGGAGCTAATACTCAGATATATTTCACCAGACCAGACCACCAGGGACAGAAGCTAAGAAATCCTTCTTGCATGAGGAGGTATGGGACTCTTTGGGGTGCTCCAGCTCACGCTGTATTACGATGATGTAACATGAAATGATGGCATACAAGAGAACTGTGCAAGACCACGGTCCCGACCTGTCGATCCAGATTCTTTCACTTAGCATCTCCATGCAGTTCTCCTTATGCCTTTCACTGACCCTCCTTCATCTGAGGATCATGAAGTTGTGGTACACACCATTGGAATTTTCCTTCCTGGCATCAGGAGAGGCAAGTATCACCGGGGACAGGAGCACATTCCCACTTCCTTCTCTTTCCCTGTTACCAGTCCGAGCTCCAAGGCAAAGGTCCTGCCAGTTTCAAGGAGGAGGGAAAGGTTCTGTCAGGAGGTCTCAGCGAGCTGAGTTTCCCCATTCGGGAGAGCCATGTGGATGTCCTTCTGAAGAGAAACACGTGAGGGCGCTGTGGATAGCATGTTCTCTATTTCCCATGAAAATGAGAGCAGAGCAATAGGGAGCTGTCACTGGTAAAGCATGAGCAAACTGTGCTATCCAACCACTTTTAAGACAGCAGTGATGTCACCGACTGCATCCTAGCTGTGTCCTCCATGCCCCTCTGTTGGGCAAGCTCAGTTCTGCCAGAAAAGAAGACCAGCTTTGCTGGGGTGATTCACAGGGCGGATGGGACAATTGCAGAGATGATCTCAGTCCTCAAGCACTTCTTGAATTTGCCGAAGTGTGCTTGTGAAGCAGAGCTGCCAAGAGGCAACACCTAACTGAGACGTCCAGGGCTCCCCACGTAAGTCCCGGGTCCCAGAGAGAAGCTACCTCTAAAGGAACCCAGGCTACTGTTTGTCAGCAAAGAAGGTAGAAGGAGAAGCCGCCCCGTGCCTGATCAGAAGCACCTCCTCTCCTTCATGCCTTTCACTTTTGTCCGCACTCTTTATTCTTTCTTGCTCCACATGGCAGAGCACTGACAGTTCCTGAGCTCTGCAGAGGCATTTGGTTTTCTCTCCTGTTCCTCTCCTCAGCTCTGTGGGACCAGGTCTGGAGGGAGCACTGACCCATCCTATGCCTTGCATCCGCATCACAGGGATCACTGCAGCAGCCTGAGCACTAACAGCTGTGAATGTGGTGTGACTGGCCTGTCTGGAGTGTGCAAATGCACAGGACTCTGAGCGTCTCTTATCTCTGCAGTCCCTCTGCGGAGGGAACAGGTCTGGGGAAAGCAGCCAGGGAAGGGGGTTGTTTGTTTCCTGCCCCTTCTGATGCCAGCAGGAGAGATATGATGTGGGGCAGATGGGACTGAATCCCACTGTCCTTTGTGGATTTACGAAATGTTCCCCACTCTGATACAGAGAATAAGAGAAACTCACTGCAATGGGAATCACTGTTTCATGCAGGAAACAGGTCTGGGGAAAGCAGCCAGGGAAGGGGATTCTTCCACATGAAACCTCGGCATATTCCTATCTGTCTACTGCCAGCCTCCCCTGCTCCACACCATTTTCTGCAGGGTTTATACGTTCCAGTAATTGCATGCATCATTCCGCAGCGTTCTCAGCCAGCCAATCCTTTCTCACTTTTCATGCCCTCTCATTGCTCTGCCCAGTCCCAGTGTGTCTCATCCTCCTTTAGTACTTTCTTGTCACATACCTCTGAGCAGCTACAAAGACAGGTCCCTGAAAGGAACAGGAAGGACGGGTGTTTTCACATGGTTTCACGCTGTTTCTTTGTGGCCCTTCTGGCCCCGGTGGGTAAGTGAACTCAACAACCCCCTTAGCACCTGCATAGATTCCCGTGCTGCTTGACTCATCTGGATGCCTATTTCCCAAAGCTTCCTGTGGTAAGGACAGACGTTGAAGAAGATGGGCAAGAATCCATGAGTCTCCTGCAATGTCTATTTCTTTCTTGTGTGCACAGCACCCAAGTATTTTGTCTAAGGACACAAGCTGCCCAAGAATATTTCTAGCCTTTCACCTGGATATTGGAAACTCACATACTGATCTAAAGAAGTATGCCATTCCTTCCCCTTTTCCCTAGCCTGTCTTGTACCTTCTCATCCTTCTTTCTAAGAACATACCATGCCTAGTTCATGCTTTTTCATCGTGTCTGAAGTCATGTCCTGCCCTGCTTTGTGCTTGAGTAGCTCTCCTCATCTCTCCATCAATCCGTTTCTCCCCATCCTCCTTAATGCTTCTCCTTTTCCCTTCCAGTGTTGTCTCTGGAACAGTCGCCAGACACAGTCATATGGCAAGGAGAAACCATGACTCTGGCCTGCTCCAAAATGACACCATCCTATCCAACTATGTACTGGTACAAGATGCCTTTGGGAAATGGCTCCGGGATGACCCTAGTGGTTACTGCAACAAAAGGTAGCAAAGCAAGTGTTGAAGCGGCATTCCAAAGCCACTTCAAGAGCAGTGACATACAAGGAGACGGGATGACCCTCTCGATTGAGGGTGCCTTTCTCAATGACTCTGGCATTTATTACTGTGCTGAAAGTGAAGCACAGTGGGTAGGTTGATGAGGCACCTGAGCACAAACCTCCCCCTGCACAAAAGTGAACGACTATCCTCCTCCTCTGCACTGCACAAGGCAGGAAAATACCTTTGTACTCATTACTGTCTCTGCTCCCTAGCCTTCCTTTCCTCCTCAGGCTCTTTCCTTCTTTGTGTCCTTCCATCTGCACTCCCTGCCTAATTTTTCCTTTGGTCTCATTTCGATTATATTCACCTCTGACAATTAGTCTAACCTTTTCTGTCTCCTTTTGTCTCCCCACCTTTTTTCCAGCTCTCCTCAATCCTCACTCCATAGACTTCCCTTCCTCTCATTTAAGTCCACTTTTCTGGCTTCTCTCATCAAACCTCCCTACTCCCCCTCTCCATTTGACAGCTGTCTTTTCAAAGTTATTTTATTTTATTTTATTTTATTTTATTTTATTTTATTTTATTTTATTATTTTATTTTATTTTATTTTATTTTATTTTATTTTATTTTATTTTATTTTTTCATGGCCCGATCTAATTCGCTCCATGCTCTCCCTAATGGTATTGGGAATGAGTGGAAGTTTGGATACACAGCCTTCCAGCTCAATCCTGTGCTTTCCCCAGTTTGCTCCTTCCTGGAAACAGAGAGGACTAACAGAAGTCGAGGTAGTTATCATTGGTTGGTCTTGTCAACTGATGCAGTTGCTCTATCATAGAAGGCCACTAGATTGGTCAAGCACAATTTGCCCTTGATGAAGCCATGCCGGCTGTATCGGATCACCTCCTTGTCCTGCACATGCCTTGATATCAGTGAGTGGGGGTTTCCACCCCAGCACCTGGAGTGAGGCTGTGGGTCAGAGGCTGCGTGCCTAGTACCAGCTGCTGGCAGTGGGTAGGTCCAAGTATCTGCATCCTCCCCAGCCTGCTGTACCTGTGTATTTGCTTGCAAACTTTAAGCTGGACTAGACAACAAATAGTAGAGGTCTCAGATCTAGGCTAGCTGTGGGTCTGTGCTGGTACTCCCAGGTGGACTTGTGAAAGTGGTATGCCAGAGGGAAAAGTGTGAGAGTGTGTGAGTGTTTGCGGTGAACTTCAAGCTGGACTAACCAATGTGAGGGTGACTGTGGAGCAGGTAAGAGTGCCCAGGATGTGTGCAGTAGTGCTGGGTGGACAGAGGAGCTGTGCCAGGTACTCTAAGGATCCACAATGATATGTGTGTTTATGAACATAGAGAGAACTTTATGTGTGTCTTCACTAGTGAACTTCTACCTTTATCAGCCATAGAGGAGGAAGGGAAGAAAAGCTAATGCTACTGAAGGATGTTCCCTTTAAGCTGAAAAGCTAATTCTACTGAAGGATTTTCCCTCTCAGGCTTCTTCCTGAGGCTGGGATATAATTCCAGGGAAAGCCATTCCATTGAACGTGCAGAGTACTTGGAGGAAGCCATGAAGCTTATATAGCTTCAAGAACATACAGCCCTATATTTAACAAAAAAAACATTTACCTAGATGGGAATACTCTAAGGTATTCCATTCCCACTAGATGGGAATACTCTAAGGTATTCCATTTTCATAACGGAAAGAAGATTCCCCAAGACA
This sequence comes from Aythya ferina, assembly GCF_964211825.1. Lineage (NCBI taxonomy): Eukaryota > Metazoa > Chordata > Aves > Anseriformes > Anatidae > Aythya > Aythya ferina. Next base: position 125,737,667 of record NC_140296.1, on the reverse strand, counting down.
CACAGATCTGTGAGATCTTCCCTTAGCCTTCCAACAGGCTGTGTGGTGACTGAGATGGTCTCCTTCCTTAAACTACTTCCAGGTACTGGAGCTAAGTAGTGTTCTAGGGACCTTGCAGTGTAGAAGCAAGCAGCAGAATGACAGGGACAACAAAGCAGGCCATCATTCAGCTTCCCCAATGCACCCACATCATATATTCCATTTATTATTCACACAGTGTTTTCATAAACACACACAATGTGTGGAGAGGTATGCTCACAGGATGTGGTCCAACAGACGTATTACCCAGAAGACAGCACTCACACTCCTGCCTGCCCTAAGGGAGGATGTATCTTTCTCTTCCCTTGCAGTTTTTTCTCATCTTTCTGTCTTCCCCAACTCCATTCCTTCACTTCTCTCCCAAGGCCAACGGCCCCTCCCCACTTTCCGTGCTGTTTCCTCCTTCCTTCCAGACCCACACGGTTCCTGTGAAGTTAATAGCTTTCTCACAGAGCTGCAGAAGCACTCTTTAATAGTCCCACAGTGCTTACTGAAGGAGGCAGACTATAAGGAGAAGCCCTGCTGTAGGCAATGGGAAAGCAGAAGTGTGGAGGTGCTCTTCTACAGGTCTAGTGAGAAGCCGATGACCCTCACGCAGAGGCCCTTGATAGCCCAGAGCAGGCAAAATGATGGGACGCTCCCTGGCAGGAAGATGGCATGAACAGCATAGGGCTGAGCAGAGAAGATACAATAGTGCAATCTGTGTGGCGAGGCCCTGTGAAATTTTGGGAAGTCCGATGTGGGAGAAATATAAAAACAAACTCCTTGTTTGCAGGCAAACTTGATCTCCAGTAGAGAAAGAGTGAGCCAGTGCATCCACCAGAACTGGTGCCCTTAATATAAGTATTTAAGTATCTATCTGCTCCATAAGTATTTATGGAGCAGATCCTCCTGAGAGTCATCACGCAGCACTTGCAGGGCAAGCAGGCGATCAGGCCCAGTCAGCATGGGTTTATGAAAGGCAGATCCTGCTTGACGAACCTGATCTCCTTCTATGACAAAGTGACGCGCAGGGTGGACGAGGGAAAGGCTGTGGATGTGGTCTACCTTGAGTTCAGCAAGGCTTTTGACACCGTCTCCCACAGCATTCTCCTCAAGAAACTGGCTGCTCTTGGCTTGGACTGGTGCACACTTCGTTGGGTTAGAAACTGGCTGGATAGCCGGGCCCAAAGAGTCGTGGTGAATGGAGCCAAGTCCAGTTGGAGGCCAGTCACTAGTGGCGTCCCCCAGGGCTCGGTGCTGGGGCCGGTCCTCTTTAATATCTTCATCGATGATCTGGACGAGGGCATCGAGTGCACACTCAGTAAGTTCGCAGATGACACCAAGTTAGGTGCGTGTGTTGATCTGCTTGAGGGTAGGAGAGCTCTGCAGGAGGATCTGGATAGGCTGCACCGATGGGCTGAGGTCAACTGCATGAAGTTCAACAAGGCCAAGTGCCGGGTCCTGCACCTGGGGCACAATAACCCCAAGCAGAGCTACAGGCTGGGAGAGGAATGCTTGGAGAGCTGCCAGGCAGAGAAGGACCTGGGAGTGATGGTGGATAGTCGGCTGAATATGAGCCAGCAGTGTGCTCAGGTGGCCAAGAAGGCCAACAGCATCCTGGCTTGTATCAGAAACAGTGTGACCAGCAGGGCTAGAGAGGTGATCGTCCCCCTGTACTCGGCTCTGGTGAGGCCGCACCTCGAGTACTGTGTTCATTTTTGGGCCCCTCGCTAGAAGGACATGGAGGTGCTTGAGCGGGTCCAGAGAAGGGCGATGAAGCTGGTGAGGGGCCTGGAGAACAAGTCCTACGAGGAGCGGCTGAGGGAGCTGGGCTTGTTCAGCCTGGAGAAGAGGAGGCTCAGGGGCGACCTTATCGCTCTTTTTAGGTACCTCAAGGGAGGCTGTAGTGAGGTGGGGGTTGGCCTGTTCTCCCACGTGCCTGGTGACAGGACGAGGGGGAATGGGCTTAAGTTGCGCCAGGGGAGTTTTAGGTTAGATGTTAGGAAGAACTTCTTTACTGAAAGGGTTGTGAGGCATTGGAACAGGCTGCCAAGGGAAGTGGTGGAGTCACCATCCCTGGAAGTCTTCAAAAGACGTTTAGATGTAGAGCTTAGGGATATGGTTTAGTGGGGACTGCTAGAGTTATGTCAGAGGTTGGACTCGATGATCTTGAGGTCTCTTCCAACCTAGAATTCTGTGATTCTGTGATTATGTATCAGTGGACAAGACCCAATGTTTTTGCTAAAGACAAACATAATTTGTAGGAGCTTGATTCCCAGTTACATGCACCTGATCAGGTTTCCCAGTCAAATTTACAGCATAAAGCTTCCCATATAATATTGCAAATGGACTTCCTTTTTCCCAAGCTCTTGGGGTTATCTGAACTCTAATCAGTGCTATAGGTAAAACCTCTGTCCGTTTTAACTGTGTTTCCTGGCGCAATTTCCTAAGCTGTCCTTTCACTGTTTGGTTCATTCTCTCTACCTTGCCACTTAACTGTAGCTTCCATGGAGTATGTAGGCCCCATTTTATATTCAAGATCCTCACCAATTCCTTAGTAATTACTGCTACAAAATGAGGTCCTCTGTCTAACAACATCCCTTCCAGTACTCCAAATCTCAGGATTATTTCTTTTAACAGACATTGTACTACTTTCCTAGTTTGGTTCTTCACAGGTTATCTTTTAGCCACACAGAAAAGGTGAAGGTGCCCCCCCAGTAGAAGTACATATACATAACTATATTGGTTACACCTATGTAATTCAGAAAAACTTGCCACTACTCGCGCAGAGTGACTCCCTTTTTCACCTCTACAGAAGGAGGCTTTTTGTATTTCCAATACAAAGCTCACATATTTGAGTTATGCTCTTAGCAATTAGTAGCATTTTTTTTCTCCAATGGCATCCCTTCTGACGTTTCCTACTAGAGCTTCCCAATGAAGTTGTGTCGTCCATTGTTTCATAACTACTAGGGTAATGTCCTGGATTCAGCAGGAAGAAACTTCCGCCTATTGGGTTCTGATTGGGTTTTGTGTTTGGGATTTAGGATGAGAATAATATTGATAACAGGCTGATGTTTTAGTTGTTGCAGAGCAGTGCTTACACTAAGCCAAGGACTTTTCATCTTCTCCCCCTGTCCTGCCAGTGAGCAGGCTGGGGTGCAGCAGGGGATGGCAGGGGACAGAACAAGGACAGCTGACCCAAACTGGCCAAAGGGGTATTCCATACCATATGCTGTCATGCTGAACGATTAATATGGGGTGGCTGGCAGGGGTGTGGGGACTGCTTTTCGGGGATAGGATGAGCATTGGTCAGTGCAAGTACCTGAAGGAGCAAGTACCACACTGATCTTTAAGAAGAGCAAGAAGAAGGACCTGAGGAACTACAGGCCAGTCAACCTTCCCTCAGTCCCTCGAAAGGTGATGGAGTGTATTTTCTGGAATGTATTTGCAAATTCATGAGGGCCAAGAACGTGACATGGAGTAGCTGACAAGGATTTATGAAGGAAAAGTCATGCTTGACTAACCTCACTGTTTTCTTCAATGAAGAAACTTGCTAATGTGACGCCCATCTATGAGAAGGGTCATAAGGAGGATCCAGGGAACACACAGGCCTGTCAGCCTGACTTCAGTTCTCCTTATGCCTTTCACTGACCCTTCGTCATCTGAGAAGCATGAAGTTGTGGTACACACCACTGGAATTTTCCTTCTTGGCATCAGGAGAGGCAAGTATCACCGGGGACAGGAGCACATTCCCACTTCCTTCTCTTTCCCTGTTACCAGTCCGAGCTCCAAGGCAAAGGTCCTGCCAGTTTCAAGGAGGAGGGAAAGGTTCTGTCAGGAGGTCTCAGCGAGCTGAGTTTCCCCATTCGGGAGAGCCATGTGGATGTCCTTCTGAAGAGAAACACGTGAGGGCGCTGTGGATAGCATGTTCTCCATTTCCCATGAAAATGAGAGCAGAGCAATAGGGAGCTGTCACTGGTAAAGCATGAGCAAACTGTGCTATCCAACCACTTTTAAGACAGCAGTGATGTCACCGACTGCATCCTAGCTGTGTCCTCCATGCCCCTCTGTTGGGCAAGCTCAGTTCTGCCAGAAAAGAAGACCAGCTTTGCTGGGGTGATTCACAGGGCAGATGGGACAATTGCAGAGATGATCTCAGTCCTCAAGCACTTCTTGAATTTGTCGAAGTGTGCTTGTGAAGCAGAGCTGCCAAGAGGCAACACCTAACTGACACGTCCAGGGCTCCCCACGTAAGTCCTGGGTCCCAGAGAGAAGCTACCTCTAAAGGAACCCAGGCTACTGCCTGTCAGTAAAGAAGGCAGAAGGAGAAGCCGCCCCGTGCCTGATCACAAGCACCTCCTCTCCCTCATGCCTTTCACTTTTGTCCGCACTCTTTATTCTTTCTTGCTCCACATGGCAGAGCACTGACAGTTCCTGAGCTCTGCAGAGGCATTTGGTTTTCTCTCCCGTTCCTCTCCTCAGTTCTGTGGGACCAGGACTGGAGGGAGCACTGACCCATTCTATGCCTCGCATCCACATCACAGGGATCACTGCAGCAGCCTGAGCACTAACAGCTCTGAATGTGGTGTGACTGGCCTGTCTGGAGTGTGCAAATGCACAGGACTCTGAGTGTCTCTTATCTCTGCAGTCCCTCTGCGGAGGGAACAGGTCTGGGGAAAGCAGCCAGGGAAGGGGGTTGTTTGTTTCCTGCCCCTTCTGATCCCAGCAGGAGAGATACGGTGTGGGGCAGATGGGACTGAATCCCACTGTCCTTTGTGGATTTACGAAATGTTCCCCACTCTGATACAGAGAGTAAGAGAAACTCACTGCAATGGGAATCACTGTTTCATGCAGGAAACAGGTCTGGGGAAAGCAGCCAGGGAAGGGGATTCTTCCACATGAAACCTCGGCATATTCCTATCTGTCCACTGCCAGCCTCCCCTGCTCCACACCATTTCTGCAGGGTTTATACTTTCCTGTAATTGCATGCGTCATTCCGCAGCGTTCTCAGCCAGCCAATCCTTTCTCACTTTTCATGCTCTCTCATTGCTCTGCCCAGCCCCAGTGTGTCTCATCCTCCTTTAGTACTTTCTTGTCACATACCTCTGAGCAGCTACAAAGACAGGTCCCTGAAAGGAACAGGAAGGACAGGTGTTTTCACATGGTTTCACGCTGTTTCTTTGTGGCCCTTCTGGCCCCGGTGGGTAAGTGAACTCAACAACCCCCTTAGCACCTGCATAGATTCCCGTGCTGCTTGATCATCTGGATGCCTATTTCCCAAAGCTTCCTGTGGTAAGGACAGATGTTGAAGAAGAAGGGCAAGAATCCATGAGCCTCCTGCAATGTCTATTTCTTTCTTGTGTGCACAGCACCCAAGTATTTTGTCTAAGGACACAAGCTGCCCAAGAATATTTCTAGCCTTTCACCTGGATATTGGAAACTCACATACTGATCTAAAGAAGTATGCCATTCCTTCCCCTTTTCCCTAGCCTGTCTTGTACCTTCTCATCCTTCTTTCTAACAACACACCATGCCTAGTGCATGCTTTTTCATCGTGTCTGAAGTCATGTCCTGCGCTGCTTTGTGCTTGAGTAGCTCTCCTCATCTCTCCATCAATTCATTTCTCCCCATCCTCCTTAATGCTTCTCCTTTTCTCTTCCAGTGTTGGCTCTGGAACAGTCGCCAGACACAGTCATATGGCAAGGAGAAACCATGAATCTGACCTGCTCCAAAATGAAGTCCTCCAGTATAGTTATGTACTGGTACAAGATGCCTTTGGGAAATGGCTCTGGAATGATCCTAGTGGTTACTGCAACAAAAGGTGGCAAAGCAAGTGTTGAAGCTGTATTCCAAAGCCACTTCAAGAGCAGTGACATACAAGGAGACGGGATGACCCTCTTGATTGAGGGTGCCTTTCTCAATGACTCTGGCATTTATTACTGTGCTGAAAGTGAAACACAGTGGGTAGGTTGATGAGGCACCTGAGCACAAACCTCCCCCTGCACAAAAGTGAACGACTATCCTCCTCCTCTGCACTGCACAAGGAAGGAACAATACCTTTGTACTCATTACTGTCTCTGCTCCCTAGCCTTCCTTTCCTCCTCAGGCTCTTTCCTTCTTTGTGTCCTTCCCTCTCCACTCCCTGCCTCTCTTTTTGTTTGGTCTCATTTCGATTATATTCTGCTCTGAGAATTACTCTAACCTTTTCTGCCTCCTTTTGTCTCCCCACTTTTATTCCATCTCTCCTCAATCCTCACTCCATAGACTTCCCTTCTTCTCATTTAAGTCCACTTTTCTGGCTTCTCTCATCAAACCTCCCTACTCTCCCTGTCCATTTGACAGCTCTCTTTCCAAATATTATAATTAATTTTTTCTTTTTTTCTGTCTGGGTAAGGCCAAGTATCTGCATCTTCCCCAGCCTGCTGTTCCTGTTTATTTGCTAGCAAACTTTAAGCTGGACTAGACAACAAATAGTAGAGGTCTCAGGTCTAGGCTAGCTGTTTGTCTGTGCTGGTACTCCCAGGTGGACTTGAGAAAGTGGTATGCCAGAGGGAAAAGTGTGAGAGTGTGTGAGTGTTTGCGGTGAACTTCAAGCTGGACTAACCAATGTGAGGGTGACTGTGGAGCAGGTAAGAGTGCCCAGGATGTGTGCAGTAGTGCTGGGTGGACAGAGGAGCTGTGCCAGGTACTCTAAGGATCCACAATGGTATGTGTGTTTATGAACATAGAAAGAACTTTATGTGTGTCTTCACTATGAACTTCTATCTTTACCAGCCAGAGAGGAGGAAGGGAACTCGGTTGTCTGTGTCTATGTTTACATGATGGTGTGTAAATGTTGTTGAAGGTAGCCCTTCACCAAGGCAGCCTGTGTGACTAGTTGTGTCAACATCCAGTCTGTGTGTGTGTATCTGTGTGTCTCTGGGATACATGCTCAGCTTTGCTACTGGCTGAACATGTGCAAAAAGGAAAGCAGCAGCCACGTTTCCCAACCTGAGCAGATACTCCAGGTCCCCTGGCACTGGGCAAATTGGATGTACCTAAGTTAGTGTGGCCTGATACATAGCACCAAGTACTGAGAGATCTGGCTGTCACTGCAAGGTCACTCTTGATCCTTGAGCATCTGTGATGAGTGGGAGAGGTTCCTGAACATTGGTTGACCGAAAGTACTACAATGGTCTTTAAGAAGAGTGAGAAGGAGGACCTGGGGAACTACAGGCCAGTCAACCTTCCCTCAGTCCCTCGAAAGGTGATGGAGGAGATGGATATTTTCTGGAATGTATTTGCAAATTCATGAGAGCCAAGAACGTGACATGGAGTAGCTGACAAGGATTTATGAAGGAAAAGTCATGCTTGACTAACCTCACTGTTTTCTTCAATGAAGAAACTTGCTAATGTGATGCCCATCAATGAGAAGGGTCATAAGGAGGATCCGGGGAAACACAGGCCTGCTAGCCTGACTTCAGTTGCAGGGAAGGCACAACAAATCATCTTGAGTGCAATCACGCAGCATATGAGGGACAAATGGGGGATCAGACCCAACCATCATGGGTTCACGAAAAGCAAGTTAGTGGGTGTTGGCCAGTGCTCATCTGAACAAGAGCCAGTAGTGTTCCCATGTTGCCAACAAAGCCAAAATCATCCTGGCTTGCATCACGACAGTGTAGCAAGCATGATTACGGAGGTGATCCTCCCCCTGTACTCTGCTCTGGTGAGGCCGCACCTCAAGTACTGTGATCAGTTTAGAGACCCTCACTACAAGAAAGACATTGTGGCCCTGGAGCATGTCCAGAGAAGGGCTATGAAGCTGGTGAAAGGTGTGGAACACAGGTCTTCTGAGGAGTGGCTGAGGGAACTGGGGTTGTTTAGTCTGGAGAAGATGAGATTCAGGGCAGACGGTATTGCTCTCTTCAACTACCTGACAGGAGGTTGTGGTGAGCTAGGGGTCAGCCTCTTCTTGCAGAAGACTAGTGATAGGACTAGAGGGAATGGCCTCAAGTAATGCCAGGGAAAGTTCAGTTTTGAAATTTCTTCTCAGAAAGAGTAGTTTGTCATTGGAACGCTTTGCCCAGGGAGGTGATTGAGTCACCGTCCCTGGGATGTTTAAGAAAAGGTTGGACTGGATTATTAGGAAACCGGATTACTGGATAATATTGGTGGTATGGGGACAGTTGGACCAGATCATCTGGAAGGTCTTTTCCAACCTTAGTGATTCTATGATAATGTGTCTAGCCTGGTGGATAAGGGGAGAGCAGAGGACGCTTTTAACCTTGACTTTAGTAAAGCCTTTGACACTGTCTTCCGTAGCATCCCTGTAGAGAGAAGCTTCTAGAACCACAAGGTTCTAGAATAAACTTCACTTCTCTATCTACAGGAGATACACTGGCTTTTCATCAAAATACCATAGGTTGTTTCTCACTTCTATTCTTAATTCTTCTTCCAAGACCTGTGTCTTGGAAGCATAGGAAGTTTTGAGAAGTTGGACTGACCAAGATCCTGTGTTCTGTCTCATTCTTGGAGCCTTTTAGTTAAGTGCTCCTGCCGGTTTATCACTTATTTTCCTATCATCCCAGGTTGCCGAGTGCTTTTCTTGCCTTTGTATGTGCACCCAAATACATTGCACTTGATCCCAGCAGGCTTTTTTTTCCTCAGAAAAATAGAGAAACCACAGGGCACATTGTCCTGTTGACCCTCAGGCTCCAGTTAGTCCATACAGTTCTGTAATTCCCTCACTCCTTCTGTGTAAGAAAAGCAATATGTAGAAATGTCAGCAGTGAGAGAAGTAAAAAAGTGTCCTCACATCTCGGTTCTCTGCAGACTTTGGTTGCACTTACCAGACAGAACATGAGACTCTGGGTCATGAGTTTGGGGCGTACGGGTGCCAGAAAAGAGTGTGGTAGTATAACATCAATAGGTAGGTAAGCACCACACTGCCACTCTTTCATTCCCCCTACTAAACAAATCGTGAGGAGAAAATATGCTGAAAAATGAACAACCTTGTGGTTTGAGATAAGGACAGAAAAATCACTCAGCGATTACCATCATGGACAAAACAGACTCAGTGTAGGTGGGATTAATGAAATTTATTGCCAATGAATTACTAGCTAGAGCAGTGGGAACTAAAAGCAAGCTAAAAGCACCTTTCCCTCATCCTCATTCTCTATTTTTCTACCTCTTCCCCCAAGCAGCACGGGCAAGTGGGAATGCGGTTACACTTGGTCTTTGCAAATCCACCCTCACTCTCTTTCCCTGCTCCAGCATGGCTCTTTTCCCCACTCCAGTAAAAGCTAAAAAGCTAAAAATATGCATCAGAGTATAATCTGAGTCAAAACACGTGAAAGGATACAAACGCATGTAAAATTTGTTCAAACTCATTGGCCAACAGCTCTACCGACTTTGAACGCACAACTGAAATGCAAGGAAAAACACGAAAGGTTTTGATGGCACTCAGACAAATCTTCTAGATTGTCTACAAGTTTTTGACAAGCCACTGAAACTGTAAGGCGTCCAGCACAGGATCCAGCCTCGCTGAAGCACAGGTAAGGAACAGTTTCTCCTGACAAAACCTGCAGTGGCAAGAACTGTCAGGGACTGGACAGGCGCCATGGTCATATCCCTCCTTCTCATATGCTAAGTGCCAATGGGCTCTAGGGCCACTGGAGAGCATACAAAGCTTTCACACATCACATAGAACATATTTTCTTCCCCTCTGGGAAAAGCTATAGCGTTTCAAGTCACTTCTGTTTCCTTCTTTAAAAGCAGGCTTAAAAAAGAGTGATGGGGAATATCCGCTACCAGTTCCGCTGAGATGTACACCACTCTCATAGACAGAGCATGCCCTTTCTACAAATCTTTGAAGGCAAACAGACAGGTATGAATCTCTCTAGAGCTTCAGACAAATACATGAGGGATAACAACAAAAAGGAAGGAAAAAGTGAAAACCTCAGTAATATTGCTTGGAAGAAGCAACATCAGTACTAACGAAGAAGGTCACTGCAACCAAAGACCTCCACTTCAAAGTGTTAGTGTGAAAAGAATCAGCTACAACACCCTAAGTTCTTGGCATCATCAGAAAATAATGGAGAGCATTATTAGTTAAGACTAGCCTAAGGCTACCTTTAGGACAAGGCTAGCTAGGGCACACTTGGCAGACTAGAAAAATCAGACTGATCATGAGGTGATGTCTAGTCAGTTTTTGCTTTCAGGAAAAAAAGGCTAGCATAGATACCTCCCTTTCTTTAATTCAGAAGTGAATTAGGATGTGCTCCCAGGAAGGTTAAACTATAGGAATATGCTTCTCTGACTGGAAAACTGAAGAAACTAAGATGTGACTAAGCGCAATTTTTTTGTGCCCCCGCTATCTTTGCTTCTGTCTGACAGAAGTTCCGAGTTGTGTGGTACAATCATCTGTCACGTACTGAGAAGGTCTCTCGAGAATGGAACTATGTATGCTGTAGGTGTAGAGGAGGGGTCCAGCATGTCCATCTGTCCAAAGTTCTGGTTCACATCAGCGCTTCTCTTGTGTCAACCATGGTCGCGAAGCTCTGGGCTCTGTGGTTTCCCTCATCTTTCTCCTGCTCTACACTTTCTCTCTCGCCAAACCCCACCCATAACCCTAACCCTAACAAACTAACCTCAACCCTAATTCTAACCCTGTGAGGAATGTTTTAACAATTCGTGTCCATAAAGAACAATTGTGTTTGAATCCTGTCTGCCTCTGGGCCCTGCACTGGCAATTTAATTCTTGAACCACAGATGCAGTGTGTCCCAGTCTCTCCCTCATTCTAGTCAATTTATCACTTCTTACATTTATGAACCTGTTTGCTTTTGTTATTCCAGACTTCTATTTCTAACACTGCTATAGATGTGTCTGTGAATGGCTGGGGAAGAATGTTTTAATTACTCATGTGTCTGGGAGTTTCAGAACAACTGATTACAACTAGTGACTGTTAGGGGATACTATGTGGATCTTTGGTATCTGGTTGGGGGGGGGCCAAGAGATAAAGAGGAAGGAGAAAGAAGCTGAAGGACGGCTGGGAGACAAGACTTAAAGAGGATGTTCTATAAACTTGGTATGGTGCCCAGTAAGTACAAAGGGGGAGAGGAAGACTACGAGCCTTCAGCATGAAAGACCCCTAGAGACCCCCAGAAGAGACCCCAGAGGAGACTGCGCATGCTCCAGTAGGAGGGACTGCACCCCGGAAGCTAATTTTAATAATCTATTTTTTTTAGAAGTAGTAATGAATATGTATTAGTCTAGGAGCATAAAAATCAGCTGCTTGATGTAACTGGTGTGCGTCCTGGTGGAGCGGAGACTCCCGGTGCACCCAGCGCTGTTTGCTTACCTCTATTCCTTTATATTCTTTCAATAAATCCTATTTTTTTATTTAATCCTAATTTGAATCCTGAGCCATTTATAACAATTTGGGGGCTCGTCCGGGATGGCTATAGTTCCTGAATTCTGATTTAATCTAGGAGAGGCGCCCCACCATTTGGTGGCTCCTGTTTGAGTCAGATCGGGACTAGTGCCATCCTGAACCTGAATAAAGGTAAGCAAAGAATTTGATTTTTTTTTTGAGCTCCCTTGCCAGCTGTTTTTTGCCCGTAATTCTGCGCGCGAAGATCCGGACGAAGACGACAGGGTCGTTTGGATACCGTTCGGTTGGATTTCGGTGTCCGGAATCGAACCGGATGAAGACAACAGTCATTTGTGGATACCGTCTGGTTCGATCCCAGACGAAGACAGCAGAGATGCTTGTGGATACCGTCCAGTTGGACTCTGGATGAAGACGACTGATTCGTAAGATACCGTCCGGTTGGGTAAAGGTGCGGTTGCCAGTTTTTGTGTGTGAGAGTGTAACTGAGACTTCTAAAGTCAGCGTGGAGGTCTTTTTGTTTTCTCACCGGTTCTAATCTCCTGTCGGGGGGGCTGGGCTGGTGAAGAGAGGGATACGTGGGTGGGTGATAGGTCCTAAACGCCCTGCAAGACACTCTCACTGGGGGCAACCAAGGGCTGTGGGAATTGCCACTAGTAAAATTCCCGGATGGGTCAGATAAAATCGAAGACCAAGGACCAGAAAGGGAGCAAATTAGCAGATATATGACCAAAAAGTCCATTATGAATAATGATTAGAAATTGGAACAATAGGGGCCCCAGAAAATTAAAGAGTAAATTAAAAATGATCCAGTATTTTATGATAGAATGACCAAAAGAACCCTTAAGACCCCATGTATTTTGATCCACGGAGGACGGGGTCTGTCAGGCTTTGAACATTAATAGTAGAATACCTGTGGATCCGGAAAAGAGCAAGCTGAAACATTGGAATTAAAAATTAGAGAGCAATTGATTAAGAATGAATATGTGCTACATTTGTGCCTGTGCTGCACTTATACCACCAGATAACAGGAGCCTCTCAGACCCCGAGAACCAGATCAAAAACAACCTCATGGTACGGACTTCAATTAAGGGGTCTGAGATAAGGACGACTGTTCACAGAGGGACAAGTTATGCATATGTATAGGAGTGTTCATGTATATGTAACTTTTTACTAAAGCAAGTTGCCACGTTAGGCGTGCATGACTTTGGTGGGACTACCCGCCCCGTGCTGCATGGAACTGAGTAAACATACCTACTTTACAATCTTACTGATTGTGGAGTCAGCTTTCTGTGAGTCATTCTGGTGAGCCAGGCAGGAGACACTCTGCTCGGCTGCGGGATCGGCTGCAGTGTGGACGCCCCTAGGTGCACCCTGAGCATTTTGCTCGGAGGGGACTCCACTCTCAGCTGCTCACCGCAGGAGCAAAGATCTCCTGAAACTGCAGACAAACGGTATGTTTTCGGCTGCTGGAGGGATACTAACTGGAGTGTTAATAATTGTATGTGTTTTTATGTATGTATTTTGTGTTGTATTTTGTGTTGAAATTTTGTATATTGTAATATTTGTATATTGTACGTATTTTGTGTTGAAAGTATTTGTGTAAGTGTAAGGGTTTGAAACAAAGTGTTACAAGTCACTTCACGAAGAACACAGTCAGAGACAATACTTATTTGGTTGGTTATCATTCTAAGTTATATTCCTGTGGTATGAATGAGATGTGCTGGAGGCCTCCGTGTGCGATTGTGCTGTGTGAGTGAGACGCAGCGTTGCTGCAAAGCAAGTGCAGAGTTCCGATCTGTGGTTCTGTACTCTCCGCAAGGGGAGTGGGCAGAGATGAACAAAGTGCGTGACAGACTGAAAAGAAGTGCTGTTTTATCCAAGTTTTGAGTGGTGGTGCCTAATATATGGGCCCGGTGTATCTTGTGTATCGTGTGTATCCTATTTTTGCTCTTAAATGTTTTGACTGTGACAAGAAAAAGGCAGGAGCATGATCTGACTCTACTGATGCTTTCGGCTGTGCTTCCTGCAACATATGAGGCCCGCACAGGCCGAGACCTGGACTCGTTGAGACCTGAACAGGCCAAGAGACCGGAGCGGCGCCGAGAGACTGGAGTGGCGCTGGGAGACCAGAGAAACTACGGAGGGACTACCGCTGGACGGAGAGAGCCCTGAGAGATGCTGCAGAGCCACGGACGGCTCTGAGAGACACAGAATAGACCTGACAGAAGCTGCAAAATGCAGGGAAATCGAAGTAATTGCGGGACATCCGAGATCAAGTTGCTATGGGAGATCAGAGGCGTCAGTGGACACCGGTAGTCGACTCTCACCGTGAGGCAAGTTGGCACAGAGCAGAGGGGCGGACATCAGGACCCTGCAGCCTGTCTGACGGAACCAAGGAGGCAGCGGCAGCAGCGGCTGTGCTGCTTAACTCTAGCATTCTTTTTATAAAAGGTTTATCTTGCAATGCAAAAAAGAATATTAGTCCCCAGATCGGTGTTATAACTATTACTAATGATGACTTAGCTCTATTGCAGGGCAGGATTGCAGAGTTCTAACCCTAATCCTAACTATGACTCTAAGACCAAATCAAGCTCACCTAGGTCTCCAATGAAATAATGATCAAAATGGAACCCTTCTGGGAAACATCAGCTTTCTTTGGCAGCCTTTGTACAGCCCCACTCAGAACAGCAGCTTCTGGATGATTGATGAGGATGGTCACCTTGCAAATAGGGATGCAGACAAGATGAACAAGGAGCTCCAGGCTGAATTCAAACACAAACCACTCAACCCTTTGCCAAAATGGACTTTGAGAGGTTCTTCCTTCATCTGACTCTGGGAATCCAAACATCTATGCAGGTCCTCCTCTAATTCCCCAAACTTACTGCCCTCCAAAGTCCTTCATCTGCCCTCCAGGTCCCTCTTTTGCAATTGGCAGTGTTTTCCCATGTTTGTAAGTTACTGTGTTTCCCAAGGCCTTTTACAAAAACAAGCGAAGTAGAGGGGCAGAGCACGCGCACCTGAATCCTCTGGCCAGACTTTATGCATCATGTCTAATCTCCCTAGGCTGTCTGTTAAAAAAGATCTACATGACTGTTACATGAAGGTAGGAAGGTAATGGTTGGCAAGAGAGACTTGTCAGAAGTACAACGCTGCAGTGCCAATTATGTGGGCTGTCTTCCCACCTGGGTTCTCTGTTAGAGGACAGTGGAGTCTATGGCTTGAAGAGATGGGGAAGACAATGAGAACTAGACTGTGTGTTGCCCCCACCAACAGCAGGAGAAATTCCAGGTGCACTGAAGATGGCACTTGTGACCAGAAAGTCCCGGGAAAGGGATTCTGAGGAACCGTGCAGTTTCCAAGCATCTGCTCTGGCCCATCTACTGCAACCCCCGCTGCTAGCTGCACAACAAGAGGGCTGCTCTGAATTGCCTGCTCTTCTTTATCTTCAGTGTCTCTGAAGATCAAGGGACTGGAAGTCCCCAGTGGAGCTAATACTCAGATATATTTCACCAGACCAGACCACCAGGGACAGAAGCTAAGAAATCCTTCTTGAATGAGGAGGTACGGCACTCTTTGGGGTGCTCCAGCTCACGCTGTATTACAATGATGTAACATGAAATGATGGCATACAAGAGAACTGTGCAAGACCACGGTCCCCACCTGTCGATCCAGATTCTTTCACTTAGCATCTCCATGCAGTTCTCCTTATGCCTTTCACTGACCCTCCTTCATCTGATGATCATGAAGTTGTGGTACACACCATTGGAATTTTCCTTCCTGGTATCAGGAGAGGCAAGTATCACCAGGGACAGGAGCACATTCCCACTTCCTTCTCTTTCCCTGTTACCAGTCCGAGCTCCAAGGCAAAGGTCCTGCCAGTTTCAAGGAGGAGGGAAAGGTTCTGTCAGGAGGTCTCAGCGAGCTGAGTTTCCCCATTCGGGAGAGCCATGTGGATGTCCTTCTGAAGAGAAACACGTGAGGGCGCTGTGGATAGCATGTTCTCCATTTCCCATGAAAATGAGAGCAGAGCAATAGGGAGCTGTCACTGGTAAAGCATGAGCAAACTGTGCTATCCAACCACTTTTAAGACAGCAGTGATGTCACCGACTGCATCCTAGCTGTGTCCTCCATGCCCCTCTGTTGGGCAAGCTCAGTTCTGCCAGAAAAGAAGACCAGCTTTGCTGGGGTGATTCACAGGGTAGATGGGACAATTGCAGAGATGGTCTCAGTCCTCAAGCACTTCTTGAATTTGTCGAAGTGTGCTTGTGAAGCAGAGCTGCCAAGAGGCAACACCTAACTGAGATGTCCAGGGCTCCCCACCTAAGTCCCGGGTCCCAGAGAGAAGCTACCTCTGAAGGAACCCGGGCTACTGCCTGTCAGCAAAGAAGGCAGAAGGAGAAGCCGCCCCGTGCCTGATCACAAGCACCTCCTCTCCCTCATGCTTTTCACTTTTGTCCGCACTCTTTATTCTTTCTTGCTCCACATGGCAGAGCACTGACAGCTCCTGAGCTCTGCAGAGGCATTTGGTTTTCTCTCCTGTTCCTCTCCTCAGCTCTGTGGGACCAGGTCTGGAGGGAGCACTGACCCATCCTATGCCTCGCATCCGCATCACAGGGATCACTGCAGCAGCCTGAGCACTAACAGCTGTGAATGTTCTGTGACTGGCCTGTCTGGAGTGCTCAAATGCACAGGACTCTGAGCGTCTCTTATCTCTGCAGTCCCTCTGCGGAGGGAACAGGTCTGGGGAAAGCAGCCAGGGAAGGGGGTCGTTTGTTTCCTGCCCCTTCTGATCCCAGCAGGAGAGGTACAGTGTGGGGCAGATGGGAATGAAACCCACTGTCCTTTGTGGATTTACGAAACGTTCCCCACTCTGATACAGAGAGTAAGAGAGACTCACTGCAATGTGAATCACTGTTTCATGCAGGAAACAGGTCTGGGGAAAGCAGCCAGGGAAGGGGATTCTTCCACATGAAACCTCGGCATATTCCTATCTGTCCACTGCCAGCCTCCCCTGCTCCACACCATTTTCTGCAGGGTTTATACTTTCCTGTAGTTGCATGCGTCATTCCGCAGCGTTCTCAGCCAGCCAATCCTTTCTCACTTTTCATGCTCTCTCATTGCTCTGCCCAGCCCCAGTGTGTCTCATCCTCCTTTAGTACTTTCTTGTCACATACCTCTGAGCAGCTACAAAGACAGGTCCCTGAAAGGAACAGGAAGGACAGGTGTTTTCACATGGTTTCACGCTGTTTCTTTGTGGCCCTTCTGGCCCCGGTGGGTAAGTGAACTCAACAACCCCCTTAGCACCTGCATAGATTCCCGTGCTGCTTGACTCATCTGGATGCCTATTTCCCAAAGCTTCTTGTGGTAAGGACAGACGTTGAAAAAGATGGGCAAGAATCCATGAGCCTCCTGCAATGTCTACTTCTTTCTTGTGTGCACAGCACCCAAATATTTTGTCTAAGGACACGAGCTTCCCAAGAATATTTCTTGCCTTTCACCTCGATATTGGAAACTCACATACTGATCTAAAGAAGTATGCCATTCCTTCCCCTTCTCCCTAGCCTGTTTTGTTCCTTCTCATCCTTCTTTCTAAGAACATACCATGCCTAGTTCATGCTTTTTCATCGTGTCTGAAGTCATGTCCTGCCCTGCTTTGTGCTTGAGTAGCTCTCCTCATCTCTCCATCAAACCTTTTCTCCCCATCCTCCTTAATGCTTCTCCTTTTCCCTTCCAGTGTTGTCTCTGGAACAGTCGCCAGACACAGTCATATGGCAAGGAGAAAAAATGAGTCTGACCTGCTCCAAAATGACACCCTCCTACGATACTATGTACTGGTACAAGATGCCTTTGGGAAATGACTCTGGTCTAATTCTAGTGGTTACTGCAATAAAAGGTGCCAAAGCAAGTGTTGAAGCGACATTCCAAAGCCACTTCAAGAGCAGTGACATAGAAGGAGACAAGATGACCCTCTCGACTGTGAATGCCTTTCTCAATGACTCTGGCATTTATTACTGTGCTGAAAGTGAAACACAGTGGGTAGGTTGATGAGGCACCTGAGCACAAACCTCCCCTTGCACAAAAGTGAACGTCTATCCTCCTCCTCAGCACTATACAAGGCAGGAAAATACCTTTGTACTTGTTAATGTCTCTGCTCCCTAGCCTTCCTTTCCTCCTCAGGCTCTTTCCTTCTTTCTCTCCTTCCCTCTCCACTCCCTGCCTAACTCTTCCTTTGCTCTCATTTACATTATATGCACCTCTGACAATCGTTCTAATCCTCTCTGCCTCGTTTTCTTTATTGAGCTTTTTTTCAGATCTCCTCAATCCTCACTCCATAGACTTCCCTTCTTCTCATTTAAGTCCATTTTTCTGGCTTCTCTCATCAAACCTCCCTACTCCCCCTCTCCATTTGACAGCTCTCTTTTCAAAGTTATTATTTTTTTTCTCCTTTCTGTCCAATCTAATTCACTCCATACTCTCCCTACAGGGATTGGGAATGAGTGGAAGTTTGGATACACAGCCTTCCAGCTCAAACCTGTGCTTTCCCCAGTTTGCTCCTTCCTGGAAACAAAGGGGACTTCGAGAAGTCTATCTTTACCAGCCAGATAGGAGGTAAGAGTGCCCAGGATGTGTGCAGTAGTGCTGGGTGGACAGAGGAGCTGTGCCAGGTACTCTAAGGATCCACAATGGTATGTGTGTTTATGAACATAGAAAGAACTTTATGTGTGTCTTCACTATGAACTTCTATCTTTACCAGCCAGAGAGGAGGAAGGGAACTCGGTTGTCTGTGTCTATGTTTACATGATGGTGTGTAAATGTTGTTGAAGGTAGCCCTTCACCAAGGCAGCCTGTGTGACTAGTTGTGTCAACATCCAGTCTGTGTGTGTGTATCTGTGTGTCTCTGGGATACATGCTCAGCTTTGCTACTGGCTGAACATGTGCAAAAAGGAAAGCAGCAGCCACGTTTCCCAACCTGAGCAGATACTCCGGGTCCCCTGGCACTGGGCTGGATGCCACTGGCCAAACCAGAATGGTCCTTGAGTTGGAGCAGCTGGAGGGGGTGTCCGTGTTCACGTCATTCTTCGTTTCCACTTAAAAAGCACATTGGCCAGAGTTGTCCAAACCCAGCATATGCTGGGCATGTTTCCACATCCCTTGCCTGAACTGGGAGCTCTGTTGGCTTGAATCCATAGACATTGAAGTTACCTCTGATCTCTTCTTTCTAAAGGGTGTATCCTGAAGAGAAAAGAAAGGGTCAGGATGTACTGACTCTCCAACGTAACCAGGGTCTGATGAGGAAAGGGTTAAGGATGAAGGCAATGCACATTATGCTGCTGAATCCTAGCATTCCTCTTTCCTTGGAGCGGGGGGAAAGGAGACAGAGTCGTGGCTTTGGCTGGAGATACAAATATCTGTTCAGGTGGGGTTGGGCATGGAGGGTTGGTACCAGATATAGAATTGAAAAGGCCACCAGGCAGTTGATCCTCATAGCAAGGCACTTCCAAATATATAGTTATACGTGGCATTAGTAAATTCTTAAGGAAAGCTAATGCTACTGAAGGATGTTCCCTCTCAGGCTTCTTCCTGAGGCTGGGATATAATTCCAGGGAAAGCCATTCCGTTGAACGTGCAGAGTACTTGAGGGAAGCCATGAAGTTATATAGCTTCAAGAACATACAGCCCTATATTTAACAAAAAACCATTTACCTGAGGCTAGATGGGAAACCCCCTGAGACAAGATGGGAAGTCTGGAACCAGGAAGACTCATCCTTAGTGCAGGAGGAGCAGATCAAGGAGCAGTTAGGCAAATTGGATGTACCTAAGTTAATGTGGCCTGATACATAGCACCAAGTACTGAGAGATCTGGCTGTCACTGCAAGGTCACTCTTGATCTTTGAGCATCTGTGATGAGTGGGAGAGGTTCCTGAACATTGGTTGACAGAAAGTACTACACTGGTCTTTAAGAAGAGTGAGAAGGAGGACCTGGGGAACTACAGGCCAGTCAACCTTCCATCCGTCCCTCAAATGGTGATGGAGGAGATGGATATTTTCTGGAATGTATTTGCAAATTCATGAGGGCCAACAACTTGACATGGAGTAGTTGACAAGGATTTATGAAGGAAAAGTCATGCTTGACTAACCTCACTGTTTTCTTCAGTGAAGAAACTTGCTAATGTGATGCCCATCAATGAGAAGGGTCATAAGGAGGATCTGGGGAAACACAGGCCTGCTAGCCTGACTTCAGTGGCAGGGAAGGCTGTGCAACAAATCATCTTGAGTGCAATCACGCAGCATATGAGGGACAAATGGGGGATCAGACCCAACCATCGTGGGTTCACGAAAAGCAAGTTAGTGGGTGTTGGCCAGTGCTCATCTGAACAAGAGCCAGTAGTGTTCCCATGTTGCCAACAAAGCCAAAATCATCCTGGCTTGCATCACGACAGTGTAGCAAGCATGATTACGGAGGTGATCCTCCCCCTGTACTCTGCTCTGGTGAGGCCGCACCTCAAGTACTGTGATCAGTTTAGAGACCCTCACTACAAGAAAGACATTGTGGCCCTGGAGCATGTCCAGAGAAGGGCTATGAAGCTGGTGAAAGGTGTGGAACACAGGTCTTCTGAGGAGTGGCTGAGGGAACTGGGGTTGTTTAGTCTGGAGAAGATGAGATTCAGGGACGATGTTATTGCTCTCTTCAACTACCTGACAGGAGGTTGTGGTGAGCTGGGGGTCAGCCTCTTCTTGCAGAAGACTAGTGATAGGACTAGAGGGAATGGCCTCAAGTAATGCCAGGGAAAGTTCAGTTTTGAAATTTCTTCTCAGAAAGAGTAGTTCGTCATTGGAATGTGTTGCCCAGGGAGGTGGTTGAGTCACCATCCCTGGGATGTTTAAGAAAATGTTGGACCGGGTTATCAGGAAACCGGATTGCTGGATAATATTGGTGGTATGGGGACAGTTGGACCAGATCATCTGGAAGGTCTTTTCCAACCTTAGTGATTCTATGATTCTGTGTCTAGCCTGGTGGATAAGGGGAGAGCAGAGGACGCTTTTAACCTTGACTTTAGTGAAGCCTTTGACACTGTCTTCCGTAGCATCCCCGTAGAGAGAAGCTTCTAGAACCACAAGGTTCTAGAATAAACTTCACTTCTCTATCTACAGGAGATACACTGGCTTTTCATCAAAATACCATAAGTTGTTTCTCATTTCTATTCTTAATTCTTCTTCCAAGACCTGTGTCTTGGAAGCATAGGAAGTTTTGAGAAGTTGGACTGACCAAGATCCTGTGTTCTGTCTCATTCTTGGAGCCTTTTAGTTAAGTGCTCCTGCCAGTTTATCACTTATTTTCCTGTCATCCCAGGTTGCCGAGTGCTTTTCTTGCCTTTGTATGTGCACCCAAATACAGAATCACAGAATTTTCTAGGTTGGAAGAGACCTCAAGACCATCGAGTCCAACCTCTGACCTAACGCTAACAGTCCCCACTAAACCATTTCCCTAAGCTCTACATCTAAACGTCTTTTGAAGACATTACAATACATTGCACTTGATCCCAGCAGGCTTTTTTTTCCTCAGAAAAATAGAGAAACCACAGGGCACATTGTCCTGCTGAACCTCAGGCTCCAGTTAGTCCATACAGTTCTGTAATTCCCTCACTCCTTCTGTGTAAGAAAAGCAATATGTAGAATTGTCAGCAGTGAGAGAAGTAAAAAGTGTCCTCACATCTCGGTTCTCTGCAGACTTTGGTTGCACTTACCAGGCAGAAAATGAGACTCTGGGTCATGAGTTTGGGGCGTACGGGTGCCAGAAAAGAGTGTGGTAGTATAACATCAATAGGTAGGTAAGCACCACACTGCCACTCTTTCATTCCCCCTACTAAACAAATTGTGAGGAGAAAATATGCTGAAAAATGAACAACCTTGTGGTTTGAGATAAGGACAGAAAAATCACTCACCAATTACCATCATGGACAAAACAGGCTCAGTGTAGGTGGGATTAATGAAATTTATTGCCAATGAATTACTAGCTAGAGCAGTGGGAACTAAAAGCAAGCTAAAAGCACCTTTCCCTCATCCTCATTCTCTTTTTTTCTACCTCTTCCCCCCAAGAAGCACGGGCAAGTGGGAATGTGGTTACACTTGGTCTTTGCGAATCCACCCTCACTCTCTTTCCCTGCTCCAGCATGGCTCTTTTCCCCACTCCAGTAAAAGCTAAAAAGCTAAAAATATGCATCAGAGTATAATCTGAGTCAAAACGCGTGAAAGGATACAAAAGCATGTAAAATTTGTTCAAACTCATTGGCCAACAGCTCTACCGACTTTGAAAGCACAACTGAAATGCAAGGAAAAACACGAAAGGTTTTGATGGCACTCAGACAAATCTTCTAGATTGTCTACAATTTTTTGACAAGCCACTGAAACTGTAAGGCGTCCAGCACAGGATCCAGCCTCGCTGAAGCACAGGTAAGGAACAGTTTCTCCTGACAAAACCTGCAGTGGCAAGAACTGTCAGGGACTGGACAGGCGCCATGGTCATATCCCTCCTTCTCATATGCTAAGTGCCAAAGGGCCCTAGGGCCACTGGAGAGCATACAAAGCTTTCACACATCACATAGAACATATTTTCTTCCCCTCTGGGAAAAGCTATAGCGTTTCAAGTCACTTCTGTTTCCTTCTTTAAAAAAGCAGGCTTAAAAAAGAGTGATGGGGAATATCCGCTACCAGTTCCGCTGAGATGTACACCACTCTCATAGACAGAGCATGCCCTTTCTACAAATCTTTGAAGGCAAACAGACAGGTATGAATCTCTCTAGAGCTTCAGACAAATACATGAGGGATAACAACAAAAAGGAAGGAAAAAGTGAAAACCTCAGTAATATTGCTTGGAAGAAGCAACATCAGTACTAACGAAGAAGGTCACTGCAACCAAAGACCTCCACTTCAAAGTGTTAGTGCGAAAAGAATCAGCTACAACACCCTAAGTTCTTGGCATCATCAGAAAATAATGGAGAGCATCATTAGTTAAGACTAGCCTAAGGCTAGCTTTAGGACAAGGCTAGCTAGGGCACACTTGACAGACTAGAAAAATCAGACTAATCATGAGGTGATGTCTAGTCACAGCTTTTGCTTTCAGGAAAAAAAGGCTGGCAGAGATACCTCCCTTTCTTTAATTCAGAAGTGAATTAGGATGCTCTCCCAGGAAGGTTAAACTATAGGGAATATGCTTCTCTGACTGGAAAACTGAAGAAACTAAGATGTGACTAAGCGCAATTTTTTTGTGCCTCTGCTATCTTTGCTTCTGTCTGACAGAAGTTCCGAGCTGTGTGGTACAATCATCTGTCACGTACTGAGAAGGTCTCTCGAGAATGGAACTATGTATGCTGTAGGTGTAGAGGAGGGGTCCAGCATGTCCATCTGTCCAAAGTTCTGGTTCACATCAGCGCTTCTCTTGTGTCAACCGTGATCGGGAAGCTCTGGGCTTTCCCTCATCTTTCTCCTGCTCTGTGCTTTCTCTCTCTCCAAACCCCACCCATAACCCTAACCCTAACAAACTAACCTCAACCCTAATTCTAACCCTAATCCTAACTATGACTCTAAGACCAAATCAAGCTCACGTAGGCCTCCCATGAAATAATGATCACAATGGAACCCTTCTGGGAAACATCAGCTTTCTTTGGCAGCCTTTGTACAGCCCCACTCAGAACAGCAGCTTCTGGATGATTGATGAGGATGGTCCCCTTGCAAATAGGAATCACAGAATCACAGAATTTGTAGGTAGAAGAGACGTCAAGATCATCGAGTCCAACCTCTGACCTAATGCTAACAGTCCCCACTAAACCATATCGCTAAGCTCTCCATCTAAACGTCTTTTAAAGACTTCCAAGTGTGGTGACTCCACCACTTCCCTGGGCAGCCTGTTCCAATGTCTAACAACCCTTTTGGTAAAGAATTTCTTCCTAACATCTAACCTAAAACTCCCCTGGCGCAACTTAAGCCCATTCCCCCTCGTCCTGTCACCAGGCACGTGGGAGAACAGGCCAACCCCCATCTCACTACAGCCTCCCTTGAGGTACCTATATAGAGCGATAAGGTCGCCCCTGAGCCTCCTCTTCTCCAGGCTGAACAAACCCAGCTCCCTCAGCCGCTCCTCGTAGGACTTGTTCTCCAGGTCCCTCACCAGCTCCGTCGCCCTTCTCTGCACCCGCTCAATCACCTCGATGTCCTTCTTGTAGTGAGGGGCCCAAAACTGAACACAGTACTCGAGGTGCGGCCTCACCAGAGCCGAGTACAGGGGGACGATCACCTCTCTAGCCCTGCTGGTCACACTGTTCTGATACAAGCCAGGATGCTGTTGGCCTTCTTGGCCACCTGAGCACACTGCTGGCTCATATTCAGCCGACTATCCACCATCACTCCCAGGTCCTTCTCTGCCTGGCAGCTCTCCAACCACTCATCTCC
Organism: Aythya ferina; assembly: GCF_964211825.1. Taxonomy (NCBI): domain Eukaryota; kingdom Metazoa; phylum Chordata; class Aves; order Anseriformes; family Anatidae; genus Aythya; species Aythya ferina. The sequence continues at coordinate 125,713,824 of NC_140296.1, read as the reverse complement.
CAATCTGTAGCTCTGCTTGGGGTTGTTGTGCCCCAGGTGCAGGACCCGGCACTTGGCCTTGTTGAACTTCATGCAGTTGACCTCAGCCCATCGGTGCAGCCTATCCAGATCCTCCTGCAGAACTTTCCTACCCTCGAGCAGATCGACACATGCACCTAACTTGGTGTCATCTGCAAACTTACTGAGGGTGCACTCAATGCCCTCGTCCAGATCATCAATGAAGACATTAAGGAGGACCGGCCCCAGCACCGAGCCCTGGGGAACGCCACTAGTGACTGGCCTCCAACTGGACTTGACTCCATTTACCACGACAATTTTGGGCCCGGCTATCCAGCCAGTTTCTAACCCAACGAAGTGTGCGCCAGTCCAAGTCAAGAGCAGCCAGTTTCTTGAGGAGAATGCTGTGGGAGACGGTGTCAAAAGCCTTGCTGAAGTCAAGGTAGACCACATCCACAGCCTTTCCCTCGTCCACCCAGCACGTCACTTTGTCATAGAAGGAGATCAGGTTCGTCAAGCAGGATCTGCCTTTCATAAACCCATGCTGACTGGGCCTGATCGCCTGCTTGCCCTGCAAGTGCCACATGATGACTCTCAAGACAATCTGCTCCATGAGCTCCCCTGGCACTGAGATCAAACTGACAGGCCTGTAGTTCCCCGGGTCTGCCCTCCAGCCCTTCTTGTAGATGGGCGTCACATTTGCTAGCCGCCAGTCAACTGGGACCTCCCCTGATAGCCAGGACTGTTGATAAATGATGGTAAGTGGCTTGGCCAGCTCCTCTGCCAGTTCTCTCAGTACACTCAGGTGGATCCCATCCAGCTCCATCAACTTGTGCACATCCAAGTGCCCTAGCAGGTCACCAACCAGTTCTTCGTGGATAGTGAGGGCCACATCCTACTCCCCATCCCCTTCCACCAGCTCAGGGTACTGGGTATCCAGAGAACAACCGGTATTGCTGCTAAAGACTGAGGCAAAGAAGGCATTGAGCACCTCCGCCTTTTCCTCATCTCTTGTAACTAAGTTTCCCCCCGCATCCAGTAAAGGATGGAGATTCTCCTTAGTCCTCCTTTTTGTGTTGATGTATTTATAGAAACGTTTTTTGTTATCTTTAACAGCAGTAGCCAGATTGAGCTCCAGATGAGCTTTGGCCTTCCTAATTTTGTCCCTGCACAGCCTCGCTACATCCTTATAGTCCTCCCTAGTGGCCTGCCCACTTTTCCAAAGATTATAAACCCTCTTTTTCCTCCTAAGATCAAGCCACAATTCTCTGTTGAGCCAGGCTGGTCTTCTTCCCCGCCAGCACGTCTTTGGGCACGTGGGGACAGACCGCTCCTGCGCCATTAAGATTTCCCTCTTGAAGCGTGCCCAGCCTTCCTGGACCCCTCTGCCCTTCAGAACCACCTCCCAAGGGACTCCACCAACTAGTGTCCTGAGCAGCTCAAAGTCAGCCCTCTGAAAGTCCAATACAGCGGTTTTACTGGTCCCCTTCCTGGCCTCACCAAGAATAGTGAACTACACCATTTTGTGGTCACTCTGCCCAAGACAGCTCCCGACAATCACGTCCTCCACCAGTCCTTCTCTGTTTGTGAACAGAAGGTCTAGCAGGGCACCTCCCCAGGTAGGTTCACTAACCAGCTGTGTCAGGAAACTATCTTCCACGCTCTCCAGAAACCTCCTAGACTGCTTTCTCAGGGCTGTGTTGTGCTTCCAGGATATGTCAGGGAAGTTGAAGTCCCCCACGAGAACAAGCGCTAAAGATTTCGCAACTTCTGTCAGCTGCCTGTAGAACTCCTCATCCGTCTCTTCATCCTGGTTCGGCGGTTTATAGCAGACCCCGACCAGGACACTAGCCTTGTTGTCCCTGCCGATCCTAACCCAAAGGGACTTGACCTTGTCATTCCCAGCCTCAAGTTCTACAACATCGAAGACTCTCTAATATAGAGAGCCACACCACCACCCCTTCTGTGCTGCCTGTCCCTTCTGAAGAGCTTATAGCCAGGCATTGCAGCACTCCAGTCATGAGAGTGGTCCCACCACGTCTCTGAGATGGCAACCAAGTCATAGCCTGCCTGCTGCACGATGGCTTCCAGCTCCTTCTGTTTGTTACCCATGCTGCGTGCATTGGTGTAGATGCACTTCAGCTGGGCCATTACCTTATCCCCCGGCCTTGCCATTGTTCCCCCTGGCACAGCCCCAACAATCCTTGTTTCAGCCCCATCCCCCTTCTTACCTAGTTTAAAGCCCTCTCAATGAGCCCTGCCAGCTCCTGGCCCAGGATCCTTTTCCCCCTAAAAGATAGGGACTCGTCTGCGGCCATCAGGCCAGGTGCTGAGTAAAGTGCCCCATGGTTGAAAAACCCAAGATTTCTGCGTTGGCACCAGCCCCGGAGCCACGTGTTTAAAAGGTGGGCTTTCTGTGTCCTCTCTGTACCCCTCCCTGCCTTGATGAGGATGGTCGCCTTGCAAATAGGGATGCAGACAAGATGAACAAGGAGCTCCAGGCTGAATTCAAACACAAACCACTCAACCCTTTGCCAAAATGGACTTTGAGAGGTTCTTCCTTCATCTGACTCTGGGAATCCAAACATCTATGCAGGTCCTCCTCTAATTCCCCAAACTTACTGCCCTCCAAAGTCCTTCATCTGCCCTCCAGGTCCCTCTTTTGCAATTGGCAGTGTTTTCCCATGTTTGTAAGTTACTGTGTTTCCCAAGGCCTTTTACAAAAACAAGCGAAGTAGAGGGGCAGAGCACGCGCACCTGAATCCTCTGGCCAGACTTTATGCATCATGTCTAATCTCCCTAGGCTGTCTGTTAAAAAAGATCTACATGACTGTTACATGAAGGTAGGAAGGTAATGGTTGGCAAGAGAGACTTGTCAGAAGTACAACGCTGCAGTGCCAATTATGTGGGCTGTCTTCCCACCTGGGTTCTCTGTTAGAGGACAGTGGAGTCTATGGCTTGAAGAGATGGGGAAGACAATGAGAACTAGACTGTGTGTTGCCCCCACCAACAGCAGGAGAAATTCCAGGTGCACTGAAGATGGCACTTGTGACCAGAAAGTCCCGGGAAAGGGATTCTGAGGAACCGTGCAGTTTCCAAGCATCTGCTCTGGCCCATCTACTGCAACCCCCGCTGCTAGCTGCACAACAAGAGGGCTGCTCTGAATTGCCTGCTCTTCTTTATCTTCAGTGTCTCTGAAGATCAAGGGACTGGAAGTCCCCAGTGGAGCTAATAATTAGATATATTTCACCAGACCAGACCACCAGGGACAGAAGCTAAGAAATCCTTCTTGCATGAGGAGGTATGGGACTCTTTGGGGTGCTCCAGCTCACGCTGTATTACGATGATGTAACATGAAATGATGGCATACAAGAGAACTGTGCAAGACCACGGTCCCCACCTGTCGATCCAGATTCTTTCACTTAGCATCTCCATGCAGTTCTCCTTATGCCTTTCACGGACCCTCCTTCATCTGAGGATCATGAAGTTGTGGTACACACCATTGGAATTTTCCTTCTTGGCATCAGGAGAGGCAAGTATCACCAGGGACAGGAGCACATTCCCACTTCCTTCTCTTTCCCTGTTACCAGTCCGAGCTCCAAGGCAAAGGTCCTGCCAGTTTCAAGGAGGAGGGAAAGGTTCTGTCAGGAGGTCTCAGCGAGCTGAGTTTCCCCATTCGGGAGAGCCATGTGGATGTCCTTCTGAAGAGAAACACGTGAGGGCGCTGTGGATAGCATGTTCTCCATTTCCCATGAAAATGAGAGCAGAGCAATAGGGAGCTGTCACTGGTAAAGCATGAGCAAACTGTACTATCCAACCAATTATTTCTTTTTTTTTTTTTTTTTTTTTTTTTTTTTTTTTTTTTTCCTCCTACTGTCTGGCACACACTCAGACACCACATGAACCCTTAACATATTCCTATCTGTCCACTGCCAGCCTCCCCTGCTCCACACCGTTTTCTGCAGGGTTTATACTTTCCTGTAATTGCATGCGTCATTCCGCAGCGTTCTCAGCCAGCCAATCCTTTCTCACTTTTCATGCTCTCTCATTGCTCTGCTCAGCACCCGTGTGTCTCATCCTCCTTTAGTACTTTCTTGTCACATACCTCTGAGCAGCTACAAAGACAGGTCCCTGAAAGGAACAGGAAGGACGGGTGTTTTCACATGGTTTCACGCTGGTTCTTTGTGGCCCTTCTGGCCCCGGTGGGTAAGTGAACTCAACAACCCCCTTAGCACCTGCATAGATTCCCGTGCTGCTTGACTCAGCTGGATGCCTATTTCCCAAAGCTTCCTGTGGTAAGGACAGACGTTGAAGAAGAAGGGCAAGTATCCATGAGCCTCCTGCAATGTCTATTTCTTTCTTGTGTGCACAGCACCCAAGTATTTTGTCTAAGGACACAAGCTGCCCAAGAATATTTCTTGCCTTTCACCTCGATATTGGAAACTCACATACTGATCTAAAGAAGTATGCCATTCCTTCCCCTTTTCCCTAGCCTGTTTTGTTCCTTCTCATCCTTCTTTCTAACAACACACCATGCCTAGTGCATGCTTTTTCATCGTGTCTGAAGTCATGTCCTGCCCTGCTTTGTGCTTGAATAGCTCTCCTCATCTCTCCATCAATCTGTTTCTCCCCATCCTCCTTAATGCTTCTCCTTTTCCCTTCCAGTGTTGTCTCTGGAACAGTCGCCAGACACAGTCATATGGCAAGGAGAAACCATGAATCTGACCTGCTCCAAAATGACACCCTCCTATACAATTATGTACTGGTACAAGATGCCTTTGGGAAATGGCTCTGGGCTGATCCTAGTGGTTACTGCAATAAAAGGTGCCAAAGCAAGTGTTGAAGCGACATTCCAAAGCCACTTCAAGAGCAGTGACATACAAGGAGACGGGATGACCCTCTCGATTGAGGGTGCCTTTCTCAATGACTCTGGCATTTATTACTGTGCTGAAAGTGAAACACAGTGGGTAGGTTGATGAGGCACCTGAGCACAAACCTCCCCCTGCACAAAAGTGAACGACTATCCTCCTCCTCAGCACTGCACAAGGCAGGACAATACCTTTGTACTCATTACTGTCTCTGCTATCTAGCCTTCCTTTCCTCCTCAGGCTCTTTCCTTCTTTCTCTCCTTCCCTCTCCACTCCCTGCCTCCCTCTTTGTTTGGTCTCATTTCGATTATATTCACCTCTGACAATTAGTCTAACCTTTTCTGCCTCCTTTCTTCTCCCCAACTTTTTTCCAGCTCTCCTCAATCCTCACTCCATAGACTTCCCTTCTTCTCATTTAAGTCCATTTTTCTGGCTTCTCTCATCAAACCTCCCTACTCTCCCTGTCCATTTGACAGCTCTCTTTCCAGATATTATAATTAATTTTTTCTTTTTTCATTTTGTGTATGGCCAAGTATCTGCATCTTCCCCAGCCTGCTGTTCCTGCTTATTTGCTAGCAAACTTTAAGCTGAACTAGACAACAAATAGTAGAGGTCTCAGATCTAGGCTAGCTGTGGGTCTATACTGGTACTCCCAGGTGGACTTGAGAAAGTGGTATGCCAGAGGGAAAAGTGTGAGAGTGTGTGAGTGTTTGCGGTGAACTTCAAGCTGGACTAACCAATGTGAGGGTGACTGTGGAGCAGGTAAGAGTGCCCAGGATGTGTGCAGTAGTGCTGGGTGGACAGAGGAGCTGTGCCAGGTACTCTAAGGATCCACAATGGTATGTGTGTTTATGAACATAGAAAGAACTTTATGTGTGTCTTCACTATGAACTTCTATCTTTACCAGCCAGAGAGGAGGAAGGGAACTCGGTTGTCTGTGTCTATGTTTACATGATGGTGTGTAAATGTTGTTGAAGGTAGCCCTTCACCAAGGCAGCCTGTGTGACTAGTTGTGTCAACATCCAGTCTGTGTGTGTGTATCTGTGTGTCTCTGGGATACATGCTCAGCTTTGCTACTGGCTGAACATGTGCAAAAAGGAAAGCAGCAGCCACGTTTCCCAACCTGAGCAGATACTCCGGGTCCCCTGGCACTGGGCTGGATGCCACTGGCCAAACCAGAATGGTCCTTGAGTTGGAGCAGCTGGAGGGGGTGTCCGTGTTCACGTCATTCTTCGTTTCCACTTAAAAAGCACATTGGCCAGAGTTGTCCAAACCCAGCATATGCTGGGCATGTTTCCACATCCCTTGCCTGAACTGGGAGCTCTGTTGGCTTGAATCCATAGACATTGAAGTTACCTCTGATCTCTTCTTTCTAAAGGGTGTATCCTGAAGAGAAAAGAAAGGGTCAGGATGTACTGACTCTCCAACGTAACCAGGGTCTGATGAGGAAAGGGTTAAGGATGAAGGCAATGCACATTATGCTGCTGAATCCTAGCATTCCTCTTTCCTTGGAGCGGGGGGAAAGGAGACAGAGTCGTGGCTTTGGCTGGAGATACAAATATCTGTTCAGGTGGGGTTGGGCATGGAGGGTTGGTACCAGATATAGAATTGAAAAGGCCACCAGGCAGTTGATCCTCATAGCAAGGCACTTCCAAATATATAGTTATATGTGGCATTAGTAACTTCTTAAGGAAAGCAAATGCTACTGAAGGATGTTCCCTCTCAGGCTTCTTCCTGAGGCTGGGATATAATTCCAGGGAACGCCATTCCGTTGAACGTGCAGAGTACTTGAGGGAAGCCATGAAGCTTATATAGCTTCAAGAACATACAGCCCTATATTTAACAAAAAACCATTTACATGAGACTAGATGGGAATACTCTAAGGTATTCCATTTTCATAACGGAAAGAAGATTCCCCAAGACACACAGATCTGTGAGATCTTCCCTTAGCCTTCCAACAGGCTGTGTGGTGACTGAGATGGTCTCCTTCCTTAAACTACTTCCAGGTACTGGAGCTAAGTAGTGTTCTAGGGACCTTGCAGTGTAGAAGCAAGCAGCAGAATGACAGGGACAACAAAGCAGGCCATCATTCTCCAGGCTGAGCACAACAGCTTCCCCAATGCACCCACACCATATGTTCCATTTATTATTCACACAGTGTTTTTATAAACACACACAATGTGTGGAGAGGTATGCTCACAGGATGTGGTCCAACAGACGTATTACCCAGAAGACAGCACTCACACTCCTGCCTGCCCTAAGGGAGGATGTATCTTTCTCTTCCCTTGCAGTTTTTTCTCATCTTTCTGTCTTCCCCAACTCCATTCCTTCACTTCTCTCCCAAGGCCAACGGCCCCTCCCCACTTTCCGTGCTGTTTCCTCCTTCCTTCCAGACCCACACGGTTCCTGTGAAGTTAATAGCTTTCTCACAGAGCTGCAGAAGCACTCTTTAATAGTCCCACAGTGCTTACTGAAGGAGGCAGACTATAAGGAGAAGCCCTGCTGTAGGCAATGGGAAAGCAGAAGTGTGGAGGTGCTCTTCTACAGGTCTAGTGAGAAGCCGATGACAATCACGCAGAGGCCCTTGATAGCCCAGAGCAGGCAAAATGATGGGACGCTCCCTGGCACGAAGATGGCATGAACAGCATAGGGCTGAGCAGAGAAGATACAATAGTGCAATCTGTGTGGCCAGGCCCTGTGAAATTTTGGGAAGTCCGATGTGGGAGAAATATAAAAACCAAACTCCTTGTTTGCAGGCAAACTTGATCTCCAGTAGAGAAAGAGTGAGCCAGTGCATCCACCAGAACTGGTGCCCTTAATATAAGTATTTATCTTTGGACAAGACCCAAAGATTTTGCTAAAGACAAACATAATTTTTAGGAGCTTGATTCCCAGTTACATGCACCTGATCAGGTTTCCCAGTCAAATTTACAGCATAAAGCTTCCCATATAATATTGCAAATGGACTTCCTTTTTCCCAAGCTCTTGGGGTTATCTGAACTCTAATCAGTGCTATAGGTAAAACCTCTGTCCGTTTTAACTGTGTTTCCTGGCGCAATTTCCTAAGCTGTCCTTTCACTGTTTGGTTCATTCTCTCTACCTTGCCACTTAACTGTAGCTTCCATGGAGTATGTAGGCCCCATTTTATATTCAAGATCCTCACCAATTCCTTAGTAATTACTGCTACAAAATGAGGTCCTCTGTCTAACAACATCCCTTCCAGTACTCCAAATCTCAGGATTATTTCTTTTAACAGACATTGTACTACTTTCCTAGTTTGGTTCTTCACAGGTTATCTTTTAGCCACACAGAAAAGGTGAAGGTGCCCCCCCCAGTAGAAGTACATATACATAACTATATTGGTTACACCTATGTAATTCAGAAAAACTTGCCACTTCTCGCGCAGAGTGACTCCCTTTTTCACCTCTACAGAAGGAGGCTTTTTGTATTTCCAATACAAAGCTCACATATTTGAGTTATGCTCTTAGCAATTAGTAGCATTTTTTTCTCCAATGGCATCCCTTCTGACGTTTCCTACTAGAGCTTCCCAATGAAGTTGTGTCGTCCATTGTTTCATAACTACTAGGGTAATGTCCTGGATTCAGCTAGAAGAAACTTCCGCCTATTGGGTTCTGATTGGGTTTTGTGTTTGGGATTTAGGATGAGAATAATATTGATAACAGGCTGATGTTTTAGTTGTTGCAGAGCAGTGCTTACACTAAGCCAAGGACTTTTCATCTTCTCCCCCTGTCCTGCCAGTGAGCAGGCTGGGGTGCAGCAGGGGATGGCAGGGGACAGAACAAGGACAGCTGACCCAAACTGGCCAAAGGGGTATTCCATACCATATGCTGTCATGCTGAACGATTAATATGGGGTGGCTGGCAGGGGTGTGGGGACTGCTTTTCGGGGATAGGATGAGCATTGGTCAGTGCAAGTACCTGAAGGAGCAAGTACCACACTGATCTTTAAGAAGAGCAAGAAGAAGGACCTGAGGAACTACAGGCCAGTCAACCTTCCCTCAGTCCCTCGAAAGGTGATGGAGTGTATTTTCTGGAATGTATTTGCAAATTCATGAGGGCCAAGAACGTGACATGGAGTAGCTGACAAGGATTTATGAAGGAAAAGTCATGCTTGACTAACCTCACTGTTTTCTTAAATGGAGAAACTTGCTAATGTGACGCCCATCTATGAGAAGGGTCATAAGGAGGATCCAGGGAACACACAGGCCTGTCAGCCTGACTTCAGTTCTCCTTATGCCTTTCACTGACCCTTCGTCATCTGAGTAGCATGAAGAGTTGGTACACACCATTGGAATTTTCCTTCCTGGTATCAGGAGAGGCAAGTATCACCAGGGACAGGAGCACATTCCCACTTCCTTCTCTTTCCCTGTTACCAGTCCGAGCTCCAAGGCAAAGGTCCTGCCAGTTTCAAGGAGGAGGGAAAGGTTCTGTCAGGAGGTCTCAGCGAGCTGAGTTTCCCCATTCGGGAGAGCCATGTGGATGTCCTTCTGAAGAGAAACACGTGAGGGCGCTGTAGATAGCATGTTCTCCATTTCCCATGAAAATGAGAGCAGAGCAATAGGGAGCTGTCACTGGTAAAGCATGAGCAAACTGTGCTATCCAACCACTTTTAAGACAGCGGTGATGTCACCTACTGCATCCTAGCTGTGTCCTCCACGCCCCTCTGTTGGCCAGGCTTATTTCTGCCAGAAAAGAAGACCAGCTTTGCTGGGGTAATTCACAGGGCAGATGGGACAATTGCAGAGATGGTCTCAGTCCTCAAGCACTTCTTGAATTTGCCGAAGTGTGCTTGTGAAGCAGAGCTGCCAAGAAACAACACCTAACTGAGACGTCCAGGACTCCCTACCTAAGTCCCCGGTTCCCAGAAAGAAGCTTCCTCTGAAGGAACCCAGGCTACTGCCTGTCAGCAAAGAAGGCAGAAGGAGAAGCCGCCCTGTGCCTGATCACAAGCACCTCCTCTCCCTCATGCCTTTCACTTTTATCCGCACTCTTTATTCTTTCTTGCTCCACATGGCAGAGCACTGACAGTTCCTGAGCTCTGCAGAGGCTTTTGGTTTTCTCTCCCGTTCCTCTCCTCAGCTCTGTGGGACCAGGACTGGAGGGAGCACTGACCCATCCTATGCCTTGCATCCGCATCACAGGGATCACTGCAGCAGCCTGAGCACTAACAGCTGTGAATGTGGTGTGACTGGCCTGTCTGGAGTGCGCAAATGCACAGGACTCTGAGCGTCTCTTATCTCTGCAGTCCCTCTGTGGAGGGAACAGGTCTGGGGAAAGTAGCCAGGGAAGGGGGTTGTTTGTTTCCTGCCCCTTCTGATCCCAGCAGGAGAGATACAGTGTGGGGCAGATGGGACTGAATCCCACTGTCCTTTGTGGATTTACTAAATGTTCCCCAGTCTGATACAGAGAGTAAGAGAGACTCACTGCAATGTGAATCACTGTTTCATGCAGGAAACAGGTCTGGGGAAAGCAGCCAGGAAAGGGTATTCTTCCACATGAAACCTCGGCATATTCCTATCTGTCCACTGCCAGCCTCCCCTGCTCCACACCGTTTTCTGCAGGGTTTATACTTTCCTGTAATTGCATGCGTCATTCCGCAGCGTTCTCAGCCAGCCAATCCTTTCTCACTTTTCATGCCCTCTCATTGCTCTGCTCAGCACCCGTGTGTCTCATCCTCCTTTAGTACTTTCTTGTCACATACCTCTGAGCAGCTACAAAGACAGGTCCCTGAAAGGAACAGGAAGGACAGGTGTTTTCACATGGTTTCACGCTGGTTCTTTGTGGCCCTTCTGGCCCCGGTGGGTAAGTGAACTCAACAACCCCCTTAGCACCTGCATAGATTCCCGTGCTGCTTGACTCAGCTGGATGCCTATTTCCCAAAGCTTCCTGTGGTAAGGACAGATGTTGAAGAAGAAGGGCAAGAATCCATGAGCCTCCTGCAATGTCTATTTCTTTCTTGTGTGCACAGCACCCAAGTATTTTGTCTAAGGACACAAGCTGCCCAAGAATATTTCTTGCCTTTCACCTGGATATTGGAAACTCACATACTGATCTAAAGAAGTATGCCATTCCTTCCCCTTCTCCCTAGCCTGTTTTGTTCCTTCTCATCCTTCTTTCTAACAACACACCATGCCTAGTGCATGCTTTTTCATCGTGTCTGAAGTCATGTCCTGCCCTGCTTTGTGCTTGAGTAGCTCTCCTCATCTCTCCATCAATCTGTTTCTCCCCATCCTCCTTAATGCTTCTCCTTTTCCCTTCCAGTGTTGTCTCTGGAACAGTCGCCAGACACAGTCATATGGCAAGGAGAAACCATGAATCTGACCTGCTCCAAAATGACACCCTCCTATTATACTATGTACTGGTACAAGATGCCTTTGGGAAATGGCTCTGGGCTGATCCTAGTGGTTACTGCAATAAAAGGTAGCAAAGCAAGTGTTGAAGCAGCATTCCAAAGCCACTTCAAGAGCAGTGACATACAAGGAGACGGGATGACCCTCTCGATTGAGGGTGCCTTTCTCAATGACTCTGGCATTTATTACTGTGCTGAAAGTGAAACACAGTGGGTAGGTTGATGAGGCACCTGAGCACAAACCTCCCCCTGCACAAAAGTGAACGACTATCCTCCTCCTCAGCACTATACAAGGCAGGACAATACCATTGTACTCATTACTGTCTCTGCTATCTAGCCTTCCTTTCCTCCTCAGGCTCTTTCCTTCTTTGTGTCCTTCCCTCTCCACTCCCTGCCTCTCTCTTTGTTTGGTCTCATTTCGATTATATTCACCTCTGACAATTAGTCTAACCTTTTCTGCCTCCTTTCTTCTCCCTAACTTTTTTCCAGCTCTCCTCAATCCTCACTCCATAGACTTCCCTTCTTCTCATTTAAGTCCATTTTTCTGGCTTCTCTCATCAAACCTCCCTACTCTCCCTGTCCATTTGACAGCTCTCTTTCCAAATATTATAAGTAATTTTTTCTTTTTTCATTTTGTGTATGGCCAAGTATCTGCATCTTCCCCAGCCTGCTGTTCCTGCTTATTTGCTAGCAAACTTTAAGCTGGACTAGACAACAAATAGTAGAGGTCTCAGATCTAGGCTAGCTGTGGGTCTATACTGGTACTCCCAGGTGGACTTGAGAAAGTGGTATGCCAGAGGGAAAAGTGTGAGAGTGTGTGAGTGTTTGCGGTGAACTTCAAGCTGGACTAACCAATGTGAGGGTGACTGTGGAGCAGGTAAGAGTGCCCAGGATGTGTGCAGTAGTGCTGGGTGGACAGAGGAGCTGTGCCAGGTACTCTAAGGATCCACAATGGTATGTGTGTTTATGAACATAGAAAGAACTTTATGTGTGTCTTCACTATGAACTTCTATCTTTACCAACCAGAGAGGAGGAAGGGAACTCGGTTGTCTGTGTCTATGTTTACATGATGGTGTGTAAATGTTGTTGAAGGTAGCCCTTCACCAAGGCAGCCTGTGTGACTAGTTGTGTCAACATCCAGTCTGTGTGTATGTATCTGTGTGTCTCTGGGATACATGCTCAGCTTTGCTACTGGCTGAACATGTGCAAAAAGGAAAGCAGCAGCCACGTTTCCCAACCTGAGCAGATACTCCGGGTCCCCTGGCACTGGGCTGGATGCCACTGGCCAAACCAGAATGGTCCTTGAGTTGGAGCAGCTGGAGGGGGTGTCCGTGTTCACGTCATTCTTCGTTTCCACTTAAAAAGCACATTGGCCAGAGTTGTCCAAACCCAGCATATGCTGGGCATGTTTCCACATCCCTTGCCTGAACTGGGAGCTCTGTTGGCTTGAATCCGTAGACATTGAAGTTACCTCTGATCTCTTCTTTCTAAAGGGTGTATCCTGAAGAGAAAAGAAAGGGTCAGGATGTACTGACTCTCCAACGTAACCAGGGTCTGATGAGGAAAGGGTTAAGGATGAAGGCAATGCACATTATGCTGCTGAATCCTAGCATTCCTCTTTCCTTGGAGCGGGGGGAAAGGAGACAGAGTCGTGGCTTTGGCTGGAGATACAAATATCTGTTCAGGTGGGGTTGGGCATGGAGGGTTGGTACCAGATATAGAATTGAAAAGGCCACCAGGCAGTTGATCCTCATAGCAAGGCACTTCCAAATATATAGTTATATGTGGCATTAGTAACTTCTTAAGGAAAGCAAATGCTACTGAAGGATGTTCCCTCTCAGGCTTCTTCCTGAGGCTGGGATATAATTCCAGGGAAAGCCATTCCATTGAACGTGCAGAGTACTTGAGGGAAGCCATGAAGCTTATATAGCTTCAAGAACATACAGCCCTATATTTAACAAAAAACCATTTACATGAGACTAGATGGGAATACTCTAAGGTATTCCATTTTCATAACGGAAAGAAGATTCCCCAAGACACACAGATCTGTGAGATCTTCCCTTAGCCTTCCAGCAGGCTGTGCGGTGACTGAGATGGTCTCCTTCCTTAAACTACCTCCAGGTACTGGAGCTAAGTAGTGTTCTAGGGACCTTGCAGTGTAGAAGCAAGCAGCAGAATGACAGGGACAACAAAGCAGGCCATCATTCTCCAGGCTGAGCACAACAGCTTCCCCAATGCACCCACACCATATGTTCCATTTATTATTCACACAGTGTTTTTATAAACACACACAATGTGTGGAGAGGTATGCTCACAGGATGTGGTCCAACAGACGTATTACCCAGAAGACAGCACTCACACTCCTGCCTGCCCTAAGGGAGGATGTATCTTTCTCTTCCCTTGCAGTTTTTTCTCATCTTTCTGTCTTCCCCAACTCCATTCCTTCACTTCTCTCCCAAGGCCAACGGCCCCTCCCCACTTTCCGTGCTGTTTCCTTCTTCCTTCCAGACCCACACGGTTCCTGTGAAGTTAATAGCTTTCTTACAGAGCTGCAGAAGCACTCTTTAATAGTCCCACAGTGCTTACTGAAGGAGGCAGACTATAAGGAGAAGCCCTGCTGTAGGCAATGGGAAAGCAGAAGTGTGGAGGTGCTCTTCTACAGGTCTAGTGAGAAGCCGATGACCCTCACGCAGAGGCCCTTGATAGCCCAGAGCAGGCAAAATGATGGGACGCTCCCTGGCACGAAGATGGCATGAACAGCATAGGGCTGAGCAGAGAAGATACAATAGTGCAATCTGTGTGGCCAGGCCCTGTGAAATTTTGGGAAGTCCGATGTGGGAGAAATATAAAAACCAAACTCCTTGTTTGCAGGCAAACTTGATCTCCAGTAGAGAAAGAGTGAGCCAGTGCATCCACCAGAACTGGTGCCCTTAATATAAGTATGTATCAGTGGACAAGACCCAAAGTTTTTGCTAGAGACAAACATAATTTTTAGGAGCTTGATTCCCAGTTACATGCACCTGATCAGGTTTCCCAGTCAAATTTACAGCATAAAGCTTCCCATATAATATTGCAAATGGACTTCCTTTTTCCCAAGCTCTTGGGGTTATCTGAACTCTAATCAGTGCTATAGGTAAAACCTCTGTCCGTTTTAACTGTGTTTCCTGGCGCAATTTCCTAAGCTGTCCTTTCACTGTTTGGTTCATTCTCTCTACCTTGCCACTTAACTGTAGCTTCCATGGGGTATGTAGGCCCCATTTTATATTCAATATCCTCACCAATTCCTTAGTAATTACTGCTACAAAATGAGGTCCTCTGTCTAACAACATCCCTTCCAGTACTCCAAATCTCAGGATTATTTCTTTTAACAGACATCGTACTACTTTCCTAGTTTGGTTCTTCACAGGTTATCTTTTAGCCACACAGAAAAGGTGAAGGTGCCCCCCCAGTAGAAGTACATATACATAACTATATTGGTTACACCTATGTAATTCAGAAAAACTTGCCACTTCTCGCGCAGAGTGACTCCCTTTTTCACCTCTACAGAAGGAGGCTTTTTGTATTTCCAATACAAAGCTCACATATTTGAGTTATGCTCTTAGCAATTAGTAGCATTTTTTTCTCCAATGGCATCCCTTCTGACGTTTCCTACTAGAGCTTCCCAATGAAGTTGTGTCGTCCATTGTTTCATAACTACTAGGGTAATGTCCTGGATTCAGCAGGAAGAAACTTCCGCCTATTGGGTTCTGATTGGGTTTTGTGTTTGGGATTTAGGATGAGAATAATATTGATAACAGGCTGATGTTTTAGTTGTTGCAGAGCAGTGCTTACACTAAGCCAAGGACTTTTCATCTTCTCCCCCTGTCCTGCCAGTGAGCAGGCTGGGGTGCAGCAGGGGATGGCAGGGGACAGAACAAGGACAGCTGACCCAAACTGGCCAAAGGGGTATTCCATACCATATGCTGTCATGCTGAACGATTAATATGGGGTGGCTGGCAGGGGTGTGGGGACTCTACGTTTAACCCTAATCCTAGCTCTGACCCTAAGACCACATTAAGCTCACCTTGATCTCCCGTGAAATAATAATCACAATGGAAGCATTTTAGGAGACATGAACTTCCAGTAGTAGCATTTACACAACCCCACTCAAAACAGCACTTTGAGCTTTCCCTCTCTTCAAACCGTAAAACTAACACTTACACCAACCCTAACCGTAAACCCAATTATGACCCTAAACCCACAATAAACCCACCTAAGCCCTTCCATGAAATAATGCTCAGATCAGAAGCTTTTTGGGAAACCCTTAAATCCCCTGTCAGCCTTTACACAACTCAGCTTCTCCAGACTTAAGGAATGATGCATTACAACTAAGAGTAAGGCAGGCAAAAATGCCAGGAGTCCTGCATGGATGAACAAGGAGCTCCTGGCTGAACTCCACTCAACCCTTTGCCAAAATGGACTTTGAGAGGTTCTTCCTTCATCTGACTCTGGGAATCCAAACATCTATGCAGGTCCTGCTCTAATTCCCCAAACTTACCGCCCTCCAAAGGAAACAAGGTGTCTGGGCTGCTAGCCCTCACTCTAATCCACCGACCCCTTGACTTCACAGAAGTAGGCCAAGAAAGCCATCATCAAGGAAGTCCTTTCCACACCTGGTTCCGCAAAATCCTCGGAGAAAAGAAAAAAAAAATCAACACTACATGACAGTATGAAATAGCTACACTTGGGACGATGCTGACTGCCAGTTCTCCCGGTGACAATAGAGAGGAGGGGTGGATGCAACACACCTGAGAATTTTTCACATGCACTGCTGAAACAGTCATGGCTGAAACAGGGACAATTCCCATTTCTGTCAGTTCCTTTCCATTTCTCATCCCTAAAAGACAAATTCAGTCCTCCATCTTCTCCATGTAGAGTTCTCCACTCCCTTCTGCCTGGAGCCACGAGGGTCTGAGTTTGTGAAGAACTACAGATGGGAAACCAGGGCTACAAGTGGTGAATGTAGAGAAGAGGACAACTTGGAAGGACTGAAAAGGGCTGGTGTGCAGTTTTTATATTTGAACCAGTTGGGAACCTTCTAGGAGTCACAAGCTGGCAAAACACAGCCCAGGTACCTAGGACATGGACCTATCAGGATAACAAACATCCAGGATAAGGCAACACAGGAAATATCAGGAGCCAGATCTGGGATACAGACTTTGTTTGAAGTCTTTTTGGACTTGAGCAAAGCTTTTGACACAGTTTGCTATAGGATTCTACTGGACAAAATGCCCAGCATACAGCTAAACAAAACCATCATATGATGGGTGAGCAATTGGCTGACAGGTAGGGCTCAAAAGGTTGTGGTAAATGGGGCCATAGCAGGCTGGTGGATGGTCACTAGTGGGGTCCCCCAAGGCTCCATTTTGGGGCCACTCCTCTTCAATGTTTTTGTAAAAGATTTGGATGTAAGACTAGAAGGTGTTCTGAGCAAATTTGCTGACGACACCAAACTTGGAGGAGTTGTAGACTCTGCTGCGGGTGGAAAGGACTTACGGAGAGATCTGGACAGATTGGAGAGCTGGGCAAACACCAACTGCATGAAGTTTAACAAGAGCAAGTGCCGGGTCCTGCACCTGCGACGGGGCAACCCTGGCTATAAATACAGACTGGGCAGTGAGATGTTGGAGAGCTGCACCACAGAGAGGGATCTGGGGGTTGTGGTTGACAGCAAGTTGATATGAGCCAGCAGTGTGCCCCGGCAGCCAGGAGGGCCAACCCTATCCTGGGGTGCATCAACCATGGCATCACTAGTCAGTCGAGGGAAGTGATTGTCCCACGCTACTCTGTGCTGGTACAGCCTCACCTCGAGTACTGTGTGCAGTTCTGGGCACCACAGAAAAATAAGGATGTGAAACTGTTGGAGAGTGTCCAGAGGAGGGCAATGAAGACGGTGAGGAACCTAGAGGGGAAGACATATGAGGAGTGGCTGAAGTCACTTGGCCTGTTAAGCCTGGAAAAGAGGAGGCTGAGGGGGGACCTCAATGCAGTCTACAACTTCCTGATGAGGGGGAGTGGAGGGGCAGGCGCCACCCTATTCTCCTTAATTACCAGTGATAGGACCCATGGGCATGGTGTCAAGCTGAGGCAGGGGAAGTTTAGGCTTGACATCAGGAAGAAGTTCATCGCAGCACATTGGGACAGGCTCCGCAGAGAAGTACTAACTGCAACAAGCCTGTCGGAATTTAAAAAGCGTTTCAACTGTGCACTTGTCACAAGGTCTAAATTTTTTTGTAGACCTGTGTGTTTCCAGGAGTTGGACTCGATGATCCTTATGGGGCCTTCCAAGTCGGGATTTTCTAAGATAGGACAGGTTGGGGTATTCCAGCTCATTCTGTAACATGATGATTTATCATGAAATGATGGCATGCAAGTGAACTGTGCAAGACCACGGTCCCCACCTGTTGATCCAGATTCTCTCACTTAGCACCTGCATGCAGTTCTCCTTATGCCTTTCGCTGACCCTTCTTCATCTGAGAAGCATGAAGTTGTGGTACACACCATTGGAATTTTCCTTCCTGGCATCAGGAGAGGCAAATATCACCAGGGACAGGAGCACATTCCCACTTCCTTCTCTTTCCCTGTTACCAGTCAGAGCTCCAAGGCAAAGGTCCTGCCAGTTTCAAGGAGGAGGGAAAGGTTCTGTCAGGAGGTCTCAGCGAGCTGAGTTTCCCCATTCAGGAGAGCCATGTGGATGTCCTTCTGAAGAGAAACACGTGAGGGCGCTGTGGATAGCATGTTCTCCATTTCCCATGAAAATGAGAGCAGAGCAATAGGGAGCTGTCACTGGTAAAGCATGAGCAAACTGTGCTATCCAATCACTTTTAAGACAGCAGTGATGTCACCGACTGCATCCTAACTGTGTCCTCCATGCCCCTCTGTTGGCCAAGCTTATTTCTGCCAGAAAAGAAGACCAGCTTTGCTGGGGTAATTCACAGGGCAGATGGGACAATTGCAGAGATGGTCTCAGTCCTCAAGCACTTCTTGAATTTGCCGAAGTGTGCTTGTGAAGCAGAGCTGCCAAGAGGCAACACCTAACTGAGATGACCAGGGCTCCCCACCTATGTCCCGGTTCCCAGAAAGAAGCTTCCTCTGAAGGAACCCAGGCTACTGCCTGTCAGCAAAGAAGGTAGAAGGAGAAGCCGCCCCGTGCCTGATCAGAAGCACCTCCTCTCTCTCATGCCTTTCACTTTTGTCCACACTCTTTATTCTTTCTTGCTCCACATGGCAGAGCACTGACAGTTCCTGAGCTCTGCAGAGGCTTTTGGTTTTCTCTCCCGTTCCTCTCCTCAGCTCTGTGGGACCAGGACTGGAGGGAGCACTGACCCATCCTATGCCTTGCATCTGCATCACAGGGATCACTGCAGCAGCCTGAGCACTAACAGCTCTGAATGTGGTGTGACTGGCCTGTCTGGAGTGCGCAAATGCACAGGACTCTGAGCATCTCTCATCTCTGCAGTCCCTCTGCGGAGGGAACAGGTCTGGGGAAAGCAGCCAGGGAAGGGGGTTGTTTGTTTCCTGCCCCTTCTGATCCCAGCAGGAGAGATACAGTGTGGGGCAGATGGGACTGAATCCCACTGTCCTTTGTGGATTTACAAAACGTTCCCCACTCTGATACAGAGAGTAAGAGAAACTCACTGCAATGTGAATCACTGTTTCATGCAGGAAACAGGTCTGGGGAAAGCAGCCAGGGAAGGGGATTCTTCCACATGAAACCTCGGCATATTCCTATCTGTCCACTGCCAGCCTCCCCTGCTCCACACCGTTTTCTGCAGGGTTTATACTTTCCTGTAATTGCAGGAAATTATGCTTGGTCTTGTCAACTGATGCAGTTGCTCTATCATAGAAGGCCACTAGGTTGGTCAAGCACAATTTGCCCTTGATGAAGCCATACCGGCTGTATTGGATCACCTCCTTGTCCTGCACATGCCTTGATATCAGTGAGTGAGGGATTCCACCCCGGCACCTGGAATGAGGTTGTGGGTCAGAGTCTGTGTGCCTAGTACCAGCTGCTGGCGGTGGGTAGGGCCAAGTATCTGCATCCTCCCCAGCCTGCTGTACCTGTGTATTTGCTTGCAAACTTTAAGCTGGACTAGACAACAAATAGTAGAGGTCTCAGATCTAGGCTAGCTGTGGGTCTATACTGGTACTCCCAGGTGGACTTGAGAAAGTGGTATGCCAGAGGGAAAAGTGTGAGAGTGTGTGAGTGTTTGAGGTGAACATCAAGCTGGACTAACCAATGTGAGGGTGACTGTGGAGCAGGTAAGAGTGCCCAGGATGTGTGCAGTAGTGCTGGGTGGACAGAGGAGCTGTGCCAGGTACTCTAAGGATCCACAATAGTATGTGTGTTTATGAATATAGAGAGAACGTTATGTGTGCCTTCGCTAGTGAACTTCTATCTTTACCAGCCAGAGAAGAGGAAGGGAACTCGATTGTCTGTGTCTATGTTTACATGATGGTGTGTAAATGTTGTTGAAGGTAGCCCTTCACCAAGGCAGCCTGTGTGACTAGTTGTGTCAACATCCAGTCTGTGTGTGTGTATCTGTGTGTCTCTGGGATACATGCTCAGCTTTGCTACTGGCTGAACATGTGCAAAAAGGAAAGCAGCAGCCACGTTTCCCAACCTGAGCAGATACTCCGGGTCCCCTGGCACTGGGCTGGATGCCACTGGCCAAACCAGAATGGTCCTTGAGTTGGAGCAGCTGGAGGGGGTGTCCGTGTTCACGTCATTCTTCGTTTCCACTTAAAAAGCACATTGGCCAGAGTTGTCCAAACCCAGCATATGCTGGGCATGTTTCCACATCCCTTGCCTGAACTGGGAGCTCTGTTGGCTTGAATCCGTAGACATTGAAGTTACCTCTGATCTCTTCTTTCTAAAGGGTGTATCCTGAAGAGAAAAGAAAGGGTCAGGATGTACTGACTCTCCAACATAACCAGGGTCTGATGAGGAAAGGGTTAAGGATGAAGGCAATGCACATTATGCTGCTGAATCCTAGCATTCCTCTTTCCTTGGAGCGGGGGGAAAGGAGACAGAGTCGTGGCTTTGGCTGGAGATACAAATATCTGTTCAGGTGGGGTTGGGCATGGAGGGTTGGTACCAGATATAGAATTGAAAAGGCAACCAGGCAGTTGATCCTCATAGCAAGGCACTTCCAAATATATAGTTATATGTGGCATTAGTAACTTCTTAAGGAAAGCAAATGCTACTGAAGGATGTTCCCTCTCAGACTTCTTCCTGAGGCTGGGATTTAATTCCAGGGAAAGCCATTCCATTGAACGTGCAGAGTACTTGAGGGAAGCCATGAAGCTTATATAGCTTCAAGAACATACAGCCCTATATTTAACAAAAAACCATTTACATGAGACTAGATGGGAATACTCTAAGGTATTCCATTTTCATAACGGAAAGAAGATTCCCCAAGACACACAGATCTGTGAGATCTTCCCTTAGCCTTCCAGCAGGCTGTGCGGTGACTGAGATGGTCTCCTTCCTTAAACTACCTCCAGGTACTGGAGCTAAGTAGTGTTCTAGGGACCTTGCAGTGTAGAAGCAAGCAGCAGAATGACAGGGACAACAAAGCAGGCCATCATTCTCCAGGCTGAGCACAACAGCTTCCCCAATGCACCCACACCATATGTTCCATTTATTATTCACACAGTGTTTTTATAAACACACACAATGTGTGGAGAGGTATGCTCACAGGATGTGGTCCAACAGACGTATTACCCAGAAGACAGCACTCACACTCCTGCCTGCCCTAAGGGAGGATGTATCTTTCTCTTCCCTTGCAGTTTTTTCTCATCTTTCTGTCTTCCCCAACTCCATTCCTTCACTTCTCTCCCAAGGCCAACGGCCCCTCCCCACTTTCCGTGCTGTTTCCTCCTTCCTTCCAGACCCACATGGTTCCTGTGAAGTTAATAGCTTTCTCACAGAGCTGCAGAAGCACTCTAATAGTCCCACAGTGCTTACTGAAGGAGGCAGACTATAAGGAGAAGCCCTGCTGTAGGCAATGGGAAAGCAGAAGTGTGGAGGTGCTCTTCTACAGGTCTAGTGAGAAGCCGATGACAATCACGCAGAGGCCCTTGATAGCCCAGAGCAGGCAAAATGATGGGACGCTCCCTGGCACGAAGATGGCATGAACAGCATAGGGCTGAGCAGAGAAGATACAATAGTGCAATCTGTGTGGCCAGGCCCTGTGAAATTTTGGGAAGTCCGATGTGGGAGAAATATAAAACCAAACTCCTTGTTTGCAGGCAAACTTGATCTCCAGTAGAGAAAGAGTGAGCCAGTGCATCCACCAGAACTGGTGCCCTTAATATAAGTATGTATCAGTGGACAAGACCCAAAGTTTTTGCTAGAGACAAACATAATTTGTAGGAGCTTGATTCCCAGTTACATGCACTTGATCAGGTTTCCCAGTCAAATTTACAGCATAAAGCTTCCCATATAATATTGCAAATGGACTTCCTTTTTCCCACGTTTCCAGTTTCTGAAGTGCGTAAATGCACAGGACTCTGAGCGTCTCTTGTCTCTGCAATCCCTCTGTGGAGGAAACAGGTCTGGGGAAAGCAGCCAGGGAAGGGGGTTGTTTGTTTCCTGCCCCTTCTGATCCCAGCAGGAGAGATATGATGTGGGGCAGATGGGACTGAATCCCACTGTCCTTTGTGGATTTCAGAAACTTTCCACAGTCTGATACAGTGTAAGAGAAACTCACTGCAATGTGAATCACTGTTTCATGCAGGAAACAGGTCTGGGGCAAGCAGCCAGGGAAGGGGATTCTTCCACATGAAACCTCGTTGTGTTCCTATCGGTCTGCTGCCATCCTCCCATGCTCCATACCGTTTTCTGCAGGGTTTATACTTTCCTGTAATTGCATGCGTCATTCTGCAGCGTTCTCAGCCAGCCAATCCTTTCTCACTTTTCATGCCCTCTCATTGCTCTGCCCAGCCCCAGTGTGTCTCATCCTCCTTTAGTACTTTCTTGTCACATACCTCTGAGCAGCTACAAAGACAGGTCCCTGAAAGGAACAGGAAGGAACAGGTGTTTTCACATGGTTTCACGCTGGTTCTTTGTGGCCCTTCTGGCCCCGGTGGGTAAGTGAACTCAACAACCCCCTTAGCACCTGCATAGATTCCCGTGCTGCTTGACTCAGCTGGATGCCTATTTCCCAAAGCTTCCTGTGGTAAGGACAGATGTTGAAGAAGATGGGCAAGAATCCATGAGCCTCCTGCAATGTCTATTTCTTTCTTGTGTGCACAGCACCCAAGTATTTTGTCTAAGGACACAAGCTTCCCAAGAATATTTCTTGCCTTTCACCTGGATATTGGAAACTCACACACTGATCTAAAGAAGTATGCCATTCCTTCCCCTTTTCCCTAGCCTGTTTTGTTCCTTCTCATCCTTCTTTCTAACAACACACCATGCCTAGTGCATGCTTTTTCATCGTGTCTGAAGTCATGTCCTGCCCTGCTTTGTGCTTGAGTAGCTCTCCTCATCTCTCCATCAATCCGTTTCTCCCCATCCTCCTTAATGCTTCTCCTTTTCCCTTCCAGTGTTGTCTCTGGAACAGTCGCCAGACACAGTCATATGGCAAGGAGAAACCATGAATCTGACCTGCTCCAAAATGAAGTCCTCCAGTACAGTTATGTACTGGTACAAGATGCCTTTGGGAAATGGCTCTGGGCTGATCCTAGTGGCTACTGCAATAGAAGGTGGCAAAGCAAGTGTTGAAGCGACATTCCAAAGCCACTTCAAGAGCAGTGACATACAAGGAGATGGGATGACCCTCTCGATTGAGGGTGCCTTTCTCAATGACTCTGGCATTTATTACTGTGCTGAAAGTGAAACACAGTGGGTAGGTTGATGAGGCACCTGAGCACAAACCTCCCCCTGCACAAAAGTGAGCGACTATCCTCCTCCTCTGCACTGCACAAGGCAGAACAATACTTTTGCACTTGTTACTGTTCCTGCTCCCTAGCCTTCCTTTCCTCCTCAGGCTCTTTCCTTCTTTCTCTCCTTCCCTCTCCACTCCCTGCCTCCCTCTTTGTTTGGTCTCATTTACATTATATTCACCTCTGACAATTGTTCTAATCCTCTCTGTCCACCTTTTCTCTACCCACTTTTTTCCATCTTTCTTCAGTACTGGGAAGGACTGGAAGTTTGTATACACAGCCTTCCAGCTCATGCCTGTGCTTTCCCCAGTTTGCTCCTTCCTGGTGACAGAGATGGCACTTCTTTACAAGACAGTGATAGCACAGTAACAGGTTGCTCAGAAAGGTTGTGGAGGCTCCTGCTCTGGAGATATCCAAAACCCACCTGGATGCCATGATGCACAATATGCTTTAGGTGTTCCTGCTTGGCACAGGGTTTAGAATAGATGATCTTCAGAGATTCCTCCAAACTCAAACATTAGTGATTCTGTGTTTCCAGAAAGGAATTTTTCTGCACTGAACTCTGCTCGGAACCTTGCTGTGCTGGTTCTGCCAAAAAGCATGTGAGGAGAAAACCTGACCTCTGTCATTGAGTCAGCGGTAGCACTTGATGTGGTTAAAAAATCATGGAGAGCACTCAGGGTGCACAGAGGCTTGGACTCAGTGATCAAGGCCAAAGCAGCCAGAGATTTATCCCAAGTGTATGGATAAGTGTACTAGTGTCTGCCTCGCTGATGATACCAGAATGACAGCTGAACTACAACAGCAGAACTCGATAGGCACACTGGTATTGGAGAGGAAAGCTCACAAAACAAGGTCCTGTTCACTGGCTGAGATGGTGCTTTGCATGGAGAAACCTCATATGCAGATGTTTCTTTGCAAGACGAGAAGTCTGTCACAGATTTTACCCACCCTCTTTTCCGGATGTTTCCCATCTTGGAGTCTAACATCTCGTATCAGCTCTGCTGCGTGAGGATTGTGTGGAACCCTGTGCATGCACTCAGAGCTATATTGGTCACACTACAGTAATCCTGTCGTGGCCAATCTCTCAAAATCCATTCATGTTGCCAGTCTCAAAAAGCCATCTCATATGACCCTGTGGGCTGGAGTGGGGAAAGGCTGAGGATTCTCTTACCTGCACCAAGGTCTCTTGCACTCAAAGGTTATGCTGCCACCTGTCTGTTGGGGGTTTGAGAGAGAAATGGGGCATGTTTCTTTCTAGATCTCAGTAAGAAAAGTCAGGCAAGAAATGGCTAAATGAAATACCTCCTGTAAAAAGATAGAATAACAATAATAATAAGGAATGTAGATAGCAAGTAAATATTACTTCCCTCCAGATGCTGAGCACACTGCGTTGATACAGCATCAGACAGAACAGAGAGGGTTTCTCTCACAGCATGCTGTGTAATTTCCATCCATGGAGAGAGGTTCCAACTTTTTGGTCCTTCAAGCTATTGCAAGTTTTCTTACAAGGAAACAACTATATTCCTAAAGGATGTTTGCATGTGGACTGCTTATTGAACAGTCAGATAAAGGCAAGGCCATAGCGTTGGTGCAAGCACTGGTACCAAGTGGGGGCTTCCTGCAGGCTTTTCTGTTACAATGAGCTGAGTTCATTCTGTGGCCAAGGGAAATGTGCGACCAACATAGCCTGAAAGGCCAAGCTGTACGTACAGCACAGCACAGCACAAGTTTGTACCTCTTCAGGATAACTGACCACTAGTCTCTGAGTGTCACCTTCAATCCAGTTTCATATCCACTGTTTCCAGTTTCATGTCCACCCTTCAAATCCATCTGTCTCCAATTTGGAGATCAGGATGTCGTGTGGGACCTTGTCAAAGGCCTTAGAGAAGTCCAGGTAGATGCACTGGCTGGATGCCATTGGCCAAAGCAGACTGGTCCTTGAGTTGGAGCAGCTGGAGGAGGTGTCCATGTTCATGTCATTTCCATTTCCACTTAAAAAGTACATTGGCCAGAGTTGTCCAAACTTTGATCTCTTCTTTCTAAAGTGTATATCCTGAAGAGAAAAGAAAGGTTCAGGATGTATTAACTCTCCAACATAATCAGGGTCTGATGAGGAAAACGTTAAAGATGAAGGCAATGCACATTATGCTGCTGAATCCTAGCATTCCTCTTTTTTTTTTTTTTTTTTTTTTTTTTTTTGGGTGGGGGGGCGTGGTGAAGGGAGACAGAGTCATGGCTTTGGCTGGAGATACAAATATCTGGCCATGTGGGGTTGGGCATGGAGGGTTGGTACCAGATATAGAATTGAAAAGGCCGCCAGGCAGTTGATCCTCATACCAAGGCACTTCCAAACATGAGGAAAAATGAGGCATTTATAATTTCTTAAGGAAAGCTAATGCTACTGAAGGATGTTCCCTCCCAGGCTTCTTCCTGAGGCTAGGATTTAATTCCAGGGAAAGCCAGTCAACTGAAGGTGCAGAGTACTTGAGGGAAGCCATGAGAGGCTGTTGAGCCAGAGGAAGAACGTGGGCCCTGGATGCAAGGCCACATCAAGCTGGAGATTACCCCTTCTCCCTATTAGTGTGGGAAATGCCTGACCAGATGGGGGACTGATGAGGATGTGAAGAAGCTGAGTGTAACGGAATGAAGATCCCCCAAGACACGCAGATCTGTGATATCTTCCTTTAGCCTTCCAACAGGCTGTGTGGTGACTGAGATGGTCTCCTTCCTTTGACCTAACTCCAGGTACTGGAGCAAAGTAGTGTTCTAGGGACCTTGCAGTGTAGAAGCAAGCAGCAGAATGACAGGGACAACAAAGCAGGCCATCATTCTCCAGGTTGAGCACAACAGCTTCCCCAATGCACACACACCACATGTTCAATTTATCAGTCACACAGAGTTTTATAAACACACATTTATGAACATGTGCTATCTGTGGGGAGATATATAACATCTCCTTTTCCTCTGTGTCAGTTTCCTATCTCTCTGCCTATTATTCCTTTTTGAAATCCTATACCACATGTCAATGTGTGGACTTGAACCATGGCCACTGCAAGCAGACTTACTTGCATTTGTGTATTCTTCTGTTTCTGTTTTTGTCTTTTCTCCTTTCTACTTCATCTCAATTATTATATACCTTATATGCTGCCTCAGTTAATTAAGAAATAGACATTCCTGAAATTCAGAGTTAATTAGTTACCAGTATCACCATCATGTTCCTGTTATTGCACACATACACACATATTAAGACAGATGTGCAGAGTTTGTACCACACTATTTTGTGTATTTCCTACTGTTCCTAGGCAGCCAACAGCTTTTTCACATTTTGGGCGGTCTCACATTGCTCCACCCCCTCTCTCGCCCCCCAGCACAGTGCATCCATTCCTTCCTCAGCATTTCCTCATCATACCTCTTTCTGCATGAAAGGTCACTGCTGCCACAAGGCAGCCTTTCTCCATGGTTCCCTGCTGGTTTCTTGTGGCCATCCTTGTCTCTGTAGGTAAGTAAATTTTCCTCTCCCTTCAGAATATTAATTGGTTCTTCTGCTACTGCCTCAGTGCTCAGTTGTTGGCAGTGCTCCTTTCCCCATGGCTTTCTGGGGGAATATGGACAATGAATGAGGTGAAAAGATTTTCCTCAGCCTCTTACTCAGAAAACTCAACAAGTCTATCTATTCAGTGTTTCTGCCGCATTTTGATAAAACAACTGAGAGCACTTAAGTTATTATTAAATATACATATTTAATTTCTAGTACATTTGAAATTGTTTTTTCTTTCTCCTATATGTCTCTGTCAGAGAAATGGGACACTGTCCCATATCCTTGCTGACATTTTTATACCACCCCATCCCATGTCATACTTCAGGGATCACAGAATCACAGAACCACAGAATTTCTAGGTTGGAAGAGACCTCAAGATCATCGAGTCCAACCTCTGACCTAACGCTAGCAGTCCCCACTAAACCATATCCCTCAGATGTGTCTTTGCATCCCTTTCAAACTATTTCACTCATCACATTTCCTTTCTTTTTTTTTTTTTTTCAGGATGGGCCCTTCAGCAATCACCAGACACAGTTGTCTATGAGGGAGACGCTCTGATTCTGAACTGTTCAGAAAAAAAAGAGAGTGCACTCTTGACCATGTACTGGTACAAGCTGCCTGTCGGGAAGAATGCCACTCTGCAGCTGATCGTAAATTCAGTGGAAGGTGGCAGAGCAGAGATTGAAAAGGAATTCATACACCACTTCCAGAGTAGTGGGACTAAGAGCAGCTGCTTGTCGTTGGAGACAACTCATGTCCTACTTAATGACTCAGGCACTTATTTCTGTGCTAAGCAAGATACACTGTGAAACAACAGCTGGAGGAGCATACCAAAAACCTCTCCCTGAAAAAGGAGATCTGTGTCAAGCCCATACAGCCCTTTATTTAACAGTAAAACCATTTTCTGCTCTCACCCTCCAGCTCTGTCTACTTAAGGAAAGTGGTGTTTTACTTTGTCTCTTCTGTTCGTTCTCTAGTGTTTTTTTTTTTTTTTATATATATATATATTTTTAAGTTTTCTCTACTTTTTTTTTTCCCCTATATTTTCCTATCCCCAAATCACTTTTTGCCCTAGCTTTCTTGTACTCAGCTCTCTCCTCATTTCTCTGTCATCCATAGATTTCTCTTCACTTTCTTCTCTAGTCTTCTCTCTGTACCCCTCCTCTTTCTTCTTTGTCCTCTGTGACACCTGTCTCCCACCAATTTCCTTAATCCTCTTCCTTTTCTTATTGTTTTCTACATGTTGAATTAACTCACAGACATGCAGGATGTGGAATTAGTTCACATAGATTTTCTTCCACCAGCTGAAAAGCCAAGTTTTTTTTTTTTTTTTTTAAAGCCAGGAAATTAATTAAAGTCAATAATTAATTAGTTACTGGTATCCCCATCATGTTCCTGTGATTGCACACACACACAAATACTAAGACAGATGTGCAGGGTTTGGACCACCCACTAGCTTTTCAGATTTTGGGTGGTCTCACATGTCCTTTCTACAAACTATTGAAGGCCAAGGGACAGATATGAATCTCCCTAGAGCTTTGGGCAAATACATGAGGGATAAAAACAAAAAGGGAGGCAAAAGTGAAACCTCAGTAATATTGGTTGGAAGAAGCAACATCAGGACTAACGAAGAAGGTTACTGCAATCAAAGACCTCCACTTCAATCAAAGTGTTAGTAAGAAAAGAATCAGCTACAACATCCTATGTTCTTGGCACCCTAAGTTCTTTATTCAGAAAAGAACATAGAGCAGTATTAGTTAAGACTAGCTTAAGTCTAGCTTTAGGATGACTCTAGCTAGGGCACACTTGGCAGACTAGAAAAATCAGACTGATCATGAGGTGATGTCTAGTCACAGTTTTTGCTTTCAGGAAAAGAAGTCTGGCAGGGATACCTCCCTTTCTTTAATTTGGAAGTGAATTAGGAAGTACTGCCAGGAAGGTTGAACTATAGGGAATATGATTCGCTAACCAGAAAACTGAAGAAACTAAGATGTGACTAAGCACATTTGTTTGTGTCTCCACTATCTTTGCTTCTGTCTGACACAAGTTCTGAGTTGTGAGGTATAGGCATCTTTCACTATTGAGAAGGTCTCTCGAGAATGGAACATATGTTTACATTTAAAAGAATGTAAATGTACTAGCTCTGGCAAGATGTCCCAAGTCATTTCCACAGGCAAGCAAATATCCCCTAGGTCCATGCCTGTTAGCTCCAATGCACAATGATGAAATGACTGACAGTACAACATTCAGGGAGCATTTTTTTGGTCTGCAGACAGTCCCACATTTTTGTCAATGAGATCAGAACTGTGCCTCTCTTGCAGACAGGCTAAGCAACACTTAACAGCCACATGAATGCTTGGCTTTGCTTTTAGTGGCTCACTAACAAGGGTATCAAAGGTGAGCTGTCTCTTCTCCCTCCTCTAAACAAGCTTGATGGACGAACCAGAACACTTCACCCCTCGTCCCTTCATCTAAACCAGAACACAAATTAACCCAGAATTATTACAGTCTTTGACAATATCCAGGCCATGCATTGCTGGTTACCTCTCCCAAGTATCATCCTTACCTCAAGTTGCCCTACATTGGGAACCGAAAAGGACTGTTGTGGTTTAACAGTGATAGACAGCTAAGTACCACAAAACCTCTCGCTAAACAGGGCCTCAATAAATGTAGCGGATGTTCAGGAAGACGAATGCTTTCATAACGGAAGTACCCTCTTCTTTCTCTCCTTGCCTCCTTTCCCCCGCTTTTATTGCTGAGCTTGATGTCATATAGAACGGAATATCCTTTTGGTCAGTTTAGTCTTGCCCACCCCCAGCTTACTGACCTTTGGTGGCAGTAGGGGGGCAGAACTGGAGATAGAGCCTTCATGCTGTGCAAGCACTGTGCAGCAATAGCCAAAACATTGGTGCGACACCAACACTGTTCTAGTTACAAGAACAATGCAGAGCACTACAAAGGCCGCTGTGTGAAAAGTTCTGCCCCAGTCAGATGCAGTCAGCAAAAAAGGGAACAACTTTGTTGGCTGTCTCTTCATGGCACTGTTCACTAGTGGCACAAGTAGTTCTCTAGCCACGTAAGAGGTGAGAGCCTGAGGACATTCCAACAATTTGAGAATCAAGTCTGACATGTCATCTGGAAAGTCGAATTTCTTCTTTACCCACTGAAAGCCCTGACACGTGGGTGGACAGTGACAGAGATCTGGGACTGTTCCCAAACTTCTCTTCTCCACATGCCTGTCCCTCTTAGTTGAGAATGTACTCTGACTGCTGATATAAAAGTTTATTTTCCATTTTTTTTCCAGTCCATTTTGACTCATCCTCCCCATGGTCCTCCAACTTCTTTTGTCCCCTAACATACCAGGCAAAGATATTAAACAGTCTCCACTTGCAGTGGTCAGGGAAGGAAAGACTGTGACTTTCAATAGTTGCAAATACTCTAAAGGGAAGGATGCCCTGACTTTTCTGAAAAAAAAAAAAAAAAAAGGAAAAAAAAAAAAGGAAAAAAAAAAAAAGGAAAAAAAAAAAAAAAGGATTCGAGGGCAGATTCTGAGAAGGAAATCAAGAAGAACTTCCAGAACAATGCGACACAAAGCTGTGGTTTGTTATCATTTGTATATTGTGCTGTTCCCCGACTCAGGCAACCATTACTCTAAGCATCTGATAGAGCACAAACCTCTCTAAGTGAAAACAGTATTTGTTCCTTCAAGCCCTGCTCTTCTCCTCTCCTTTTCCTCCAGTCCTGGCAGTCCCCAGTTACTCTTGCACTTGTTCCCATTTCTCCCTGTCTCTGTTTTTTCTTTTTACTTTATTTTGTTTATTTGTTTTTAGAAAGCTACATAGTCCACTTCTGCAGCTTTTTCATGGACTTTCCCAGTGCCAGTTAGGGTTAGGGGAATTTAAAACCAGAACCCAGAACAATCTGTTCTTTTGACTGGTCCAGGAAAACTAAGCCCAGCACACCCTGTTAACTGAGAAAAATGGTATAGACAGGAGCCCCAATTAGTAAAAATAGCCTCACTAGGTCATATCATTGGTACATTAAGAAAACTAGTCCTAGGAAGAGGTTGCTTTCATTTCCCAAGTACAGCTCTCAGGAATTCTGCACCAGGAAAAGTTTAGACATATGGCTGGGGGCCAGGGTTGATGGGGAGAGTTCATGTTCTGACTGCTATTCTCTCCCGTAGGTGTATGCTGCTGCCTGAGTGTTCACCACACTCTTTCAGATGTTTCAAGGAGATGTATAGCACCTGAGTACATGCTGATAAACAGAAAGCATCTTCTACTCCAAAATGGTTGTACACAACAGATTCAAAGACTCCTGAAGATGATGCTACAAAATGTTCCAAGGTTCTTCTAGCTGATAGGAACTACAAACATTTAATATGTTTCTGTGGTGGTTTTACCTTGCTTGGCATCAGAACTCTACCACAGACACCCTCTCACTCTCTGTCTGTAGAAGAGGAAGGGAAGAATAAAGTATGCTCGAAAGAAAACAAACAAAAAAACAAAAAAAGAAAACCACAACTTATGGTTGTGAAAAAATTAATTAAAGGGAAAAGGAAGAAAACAAACAAACAAACAAAAACAATAAGCAAAGGCCACATGGAAGCACACACAGAGAGAAAATAAATTACACTCTATTTCCCATCAACGCATGATAGTTGGCCACACCCCAGAAAGCATTGCCTCAGTACATGTAGTAGCTGTTTGGGAGGACAGACATTTTTGTAACAAGAGCCCTGCCACTCCCCGCTTCTCCTTTCCCACCTTTTATTGCCAAGTGTGACATCATATGGTATAGAATATCCTTTTGGTCAGTTTAGGACAACTGTTCTGGTGATGTTCCTCACCATCTCTTGCCCACCCCCAGCCTGCTCATTCTTGCAGGTTGTGGGCTTGGAGGGAGTCCTGATGCTGTGCTAGTATTGGTCAACAATGGACAAAACACTGGTGTGATACCAATGCTGTTCTAGCTACAAGTGCAGCCACAGCACTGTATGGGTCACTGTAGTGAAAGTTAAGTCCACCCCTGCCAGACCCCGTACATTTCCCCAGAGTGTTCTGTGTCTCTGTCCTCTACATGATAACCCATGGAAGTACCCAGAGGAACTCTGCACAAAGAAGGTCTGCCTGAAAGCCTTTATTTTTTGATAAGTTTTGTATGTCCAATTCTAAAACAGAAGAAAATGATAAGGAGAAAAAGCAGGTCACATAGAAGACAGTGTCTCAGTTGGCAGCAATAGTTGATTGGATCCAGGAGACATAATTGCAAACCTTAGTGTAAACTCCAGGATAGCCTTTCTGTGCACATCCAATGCCCCAGGAAACAATACCTTGGAGTTGCCCATTGCAGACTACTGGACCACCAGAATCCCCCTATGCAGATAAAGGATACAGACATTCAGCAAACATTTTCAGCATAAACAATAAGCCAGATGTCTCAGAAAACACTGAAATTCTGGAGAGCTCTGCTGGGCTTTTTTCACACAGAAACTCTACAATCATCATTTCAGATTACCACTCTAGACTTGATGCTAGTGTGCCTTACTTTAGCTTAGTATAGCTAAGAGTGAGTAAGCTGCCTGTTTTTCACAGATGCAGTTCTTGGTTGATGCTCAGGAAATTTGTGTTTTACACATTATTCTGTCAAATATTTCCCTGGAGTTAGGCATAAGTAACACGCAGAGCAATTTCCAGTTGTGTTCATTTACCAGACTTCTTGGAGATTGACATACTGGGTATTTCATTTTTAGCGAGTCCAAAAGCAACCTTTGCATCCTAAGCTCTATATCCACTGTGATTATTATTGATTCTGTGGTGCAGCACTCCTCCATTTTCAGAGGCCTAAAGTGCAGAAGGTGGCATACTCTGCTTATGGAGAATTAAGCCAGAGAGGTGCATCATGTCCCCAAAACAAAAACAAAACAACTCATCAACAACAAAAGAAAATGCCCAAGAAGGACAAATTGAATGAAAAACCTAACCTGCTCAGTAAGTAACCTCTACCCTAAGCCTCCACTGTTAGTCAAAAAACAGGGTTCAAACATGCCACTGAGGATAGCAGCTTCTCTAACATGATATCCTCTTCCACTAGCAAACTGCAGGAGAGATACACGTAGGAGAGGCAGATGTTTTACCTGGCAGGAGTCTTTCCCTCCTTCCAGGTATCCTACACATATCATGTTGCTAGTAATTTGGCCGGGGTAGGCACTGCTGCACTGGCTTGAGGAGAGTACAGGAGCTTTCAGGCACTGCAAGTTATCTGGATACAGACCTACAAGAAAATAGAGAAATGTCTGATGACATGTCTGATTTGATTTCAGAGCCCGGAGAAGCCATCTTTCTTCTCAGAAAAGTCATTGCTCAACACCTTAATTTATTAGTCCTCATTTTTCCTCTGAAGGAAAATCACAGCCTGGATTCTATCTAGGTGGAAGAGATTCTGCCCATGGGTCCACTGTTCTACATTTCAGCTACATAAACATTTGTGATATCTAGAAAACCATCAACTGGCAAGTGTGGAACTAAGAGCTATTCCTTTAGTGCATATGTTGGAGAAAACATGGGTCTGAGGAAAAGCATCCTCTCCTCTGGTGTAGGTTTGGTGGTTTTCAGAGAATTAGATAGCAGCCACCATCTGCACTTCTGACTATTGGTGTAAGAGAGTGGAGCTCTCTTGTAGCAATTTTATATGAACACATTTTTATCATGTTCTCAGAGAACTGGCAACTCTATTAACATTAGCTAAATTGCTAGCGCTTGGCACTGCATAGTGCCAAGGCACATAATGTATGGTAATTTGGCATCCTAGTGAAGGGCACTTGGATGACCTAAATTATTCCATTTTCATAACATAGAAGAAGAGGAAGGACCAGGCTTGCCGTTAGAGCATTTAAATGGTTACTGTCCTACACAGATCATTTACAGTCATTCCTCAAAAAGGCCTAACCTGCAGCAATATTCTGTTCTTTACCCTGTACTGTTTGGACCTAATTGTGAGGTCTTAGAATGGCCCTCAGAATGCTGTACATTCTCTCTGAGCACTCACTGCCACTGCTGAGTGTGTTGCCCCATCCAGAGATTAGGCATGTGGTGCCAGTGGCCACACAGCTGGTAGGAAGAGGAACTGTGTTGACATAGGAGTTGAGTGTGGCTGCTTTGGAAAGTTTGATGAGCATAATGTCGTTGTCCAGCGTGTAGGCGTTGTAGCCAGAGTGGCGGATGACTTTAGATGAACTTATGGTCTGCTCAGTGCCTTCTTTGGTTGCCAGGTTGTGTTCCCCAAGTTTCACTTGGATGGAACTGGAAAAGATAAAGAATGTCATGTACTTTACAGTTACTGACATTGTAGTTTGTAGAATCCTCCCTGTAACTGTATGCACTAGCTTCAACATCATTAAAGTAGTAGCTTTTTTCACTCAGGGTATCTTTATTGTCCTGCAATAGCTCCTGGGCATCCTCAGTGAGATCTTATGCACACCCAGTTCAGCTGGTGAATTCAGGAAGGATTACTTTTCTGAGCTGGGTCAAATTAAATATATTACAGTGCCTTATACAAACTTTCTGGAAAAAGACAAACTGGTACCACCAAGAGGTCATTCCTCTTCTTGTTCTCCAGTAACTAAGTCATAATAAGATTAATGCAATTTACAAGAGACCACAGCCCATAAATTGTTGTTAGATAATCACATTGTCATTTCAGAAAGTAACCTGCATTCACAGAAACATTTGCAAAAATGGAAAACCCCATATGATGCCCCAGCCCAGCTTTCTGAATGAACCATCCATTCCTTGATTGTCTCCTGTCAGAACAGGGTCAGTTGCATATTTGAATCTCATACATATTAGAATCTCACTGTTAAAAGTGAACTGGAAGAAATAGGTTATGGAAGAATATATTTTTTTCACTCACGACTTGTAGCAGTGAGCCGCTGACAGGACCCACTGGCTGCTGATGAGAGAACCTCCACAGAAGTGATACCCAGAATTCAGGGACACCTGATATGGAACAGAGTTCTTTGTACAGGTGTAGCCTCCCACAATCTTGTCATCATCATCATCACTGATGGGGAAGGCAACTGGGAGATAAGAAGTAGCATATGTAAACATCTGACATAAGGAACTTTGTGGTGCTGTGATTGCCTGAAGCATCTCTTTTGTAGGCTCTGGTCCTATTAAAACGCACAGTGGCAGTGGTGGGCAAGTCTAACAGACATTTGTTTACTGTTCCCTATAATAAGCTGATTGAACTTAGATTGGTAGCTCATCTATTTGCATCTAAAGCACAGGCTGCTGGTCCCAGGCTGAAACTAAGAATACAGAAATGTTTTTGTTGGACAGGATCAAGGGTCTGTTTGTCCCAGGATCCTTGTGGTGGTTTTACTCAGGTGGGTAGCACAGTTCCACCACGGCCGCACTCTCATGCCCTCTCTTCAAAGATGAGGGGAAGCAGGAAGCAGGCCCTGGGAAGCAGCACCTCAATACACATAGTGGTTGTTCGGGAGAAGACGCTTCCACAACAAGAGCCATCCCCTCTCCTTCCCCTTTCCCACCTTTTATTGCTGAGCGTGACATCAGGTGATATGGAATATCCCTTTGGTTGGTTTAGGTCAGCTGCCCCGGCAATGTCCCCTCCCCATCACTTGCCCACCCCCAGCCTGCTGGCTCTTGGGGGCTTGGAGGGAGTCCTGATATGGTGCCAGTATTGTGCAGCAATACACAAAACACTGGTGTGATACCAGTGCTGTTCAAGCTACAAGTGCAGAGCACAGCACTGTATGGGCTACTGCAAGGAAAGTTAACTCCATCCCTGCCAGACCCAGCAAAATCCTGTCTGCAGGAGTAGTCAATAGCAGACTGAGTCAAAGTACAGGATAAGTCTGCAGTGGTATTTCCTTGGAACACTCCTCGGTATTCCAAGAAATAACAACAGCAGGACTTCCTGAGCAAGACATATTATCTTTGTACTTCATTTTTCTTGACGGTCATGAATTTATAAAGTCAGTTATTGAAACTATATAGTAATTTCAATATTCCTGGGTCAAGAACCCTTATGAGGGCATTCATTCCACAGTCTGTGAAACAAACTATCCTGAACAGATATGTAGCAGTCAAAAGAAGTTGCAGTGCTCTTTCTTAAAACTTTTGCAAGGTGTAATTGGACTTAACTTTTTCACAAGAGACTACCTTGCAAATTTCTTCAGAAATAACCTTCATTATACATTACAAAAGTAAATTTAAAAATATACTCACCAGCCACACCAACAAAGGCGACAAACAGTATGTATTTCATGATCTTGACACAGCCTCAAGCCCAGACTGGTGGACTGGAAATGTAACCTGCTGGAAATATATTTTCTGAAATGGCCTTATCTGTGGCCCAAGGTTTTCTCCAGGGAAAAATACACAGTGGAAAATTTGAAGATCCAAATGCAGATATTAAAAGGAAGTGGCAGAAGGTAAAAATAACTTATCAGCTAAGCACAAACCTTTCTTAAGATAGCTCTCTTAAATTATTTCAAAGAGTAACCTTCAGTATAAAAATATATTTTGGCTTTGGAAGTTGTGTATTTGTTTGTCCTTCTCACTTTTGCATGCAGCACTTGTTGATAGCAAACCTTTGAGATTCCTCTGCATTTATGAAGTCATTTTTAAGAACATATGCTTTTTCCATAAGCTGAATATTGTAGGTAAAAAACTATAGGACAATTTACATTTATTTTAAAAACAAAAAACAACCAAGTAAACAAACCAACCAACCAAACAACAAACAAACAAAAGTGAAACTTTGTGTTCTCTTAAGTTTACTTTAAAAAAATAATTTCCTTAATTATCTTGTCTTCTCATCTATACAGAGTGCTTACTAAAAATTATTCATCAGTAATTTCAGTAAGAGAGTATGAGAAAGCTATTCTGTATAATCCACCACTTCTTAAGATAAATTTTCCAAATGTGGGAATGCTCACCAGTTTTCTTTGAAAGCATTTTTCTCATCTAATCTAAATGATCATAATAGATTAAGCAGTGAATCACATTTTCTATTTCATTTTGGAATATTCTACATATAGTGGCTTTTGCACAGAAAAAATTCCGTATAAATTGATATTTATTGATATAATGTATGTGAACAAAAATACTGTGTTCACAAATAATGAGATTTCCTGAGATTCTTCTCTGAATGTGTGATAATTTCTTCTACGATAATGAGCTCCTTAAAGCTTAATGTGTTAGGCAATTAACAATTTTCCAAGCAGCTGCCATGCCAGTTCCTGAAAGACATCAGAAAATCTCAAGTATCCATTAACAGAAGTAATATACATTGTGATGCTAAAATAGAATGAGAGACTAAATTAAAATTATCTTTTTATGGGGTATCGGGGAATACTCCGCACTATTGGATTAATTTTCTTGGGCTTTAATAAGCATACAGTTTTCTTAAAAAACTCTTAATATGAAAAACAAATAAGGATTAGAGATATCTTCTGGAAAAGGAATTATAATGTTAATGGTAGTAAGCATGGTAGAAAGTATCAAGCAATCTAAGTACATCACACACAAATAGGGCAAAAGCATTTCCACGCTGAAATAGTGTTTATTTTGATTCTGCTGTGGATTTTTAATTTCATTCATAAAGACGTACCACTGCAATAGAGAATGGCTGTCATCAGGCATTTTAAATGTTGTTTCTCATGAAAAATCTGATAACTGATTTTGGTAACTTACAGGCTACAAAGGCTATCTCCCGTTCCTATTTTGCACATTTATTTATGCTAGTTTACATAGCAAGTTTCTTCTCCCTCCTCCGACCATGCTTCATGGACAAATCAGAGCATGGGGGGGCATCAGTCTCTAGCCTCTTCTCTCTTAATGCACACTGTTCTGGAACAGCTGCTCCTAACCATGCTGACCATTTTGCTTGCTCTTCTGCCCGGTGAGAGACAACAGATCCATCTGCAGCATCATCCAGGCCATGCTGGACTGGTGTGAGTTGAAGGGCCATTTTTGGCCACTGTCCATACTTCTCCTTTCCACTTTTTCTCTCTGACTCATGCAGGTGCTGGGGTCAGAAATCTCATCACACAATGGCCAGAGGAAACCCTCAAGAGAGCTGGAGAGGCTGTGGACATCTCCTGTTACCAGAATAATAGCCACCAACTTGCCTATATGTTCCGGTACCAGCAGCCTCCAGGGAGTGGCCTGAAGTTAGTAGCCAGCACCTCTCTGTGGTTGCAGAAGTCTTATATGGAAGGTTACAGTGAGGCCAAGTTTGAGATCAGCAGAGACAACAGTGATCTCTCTGTTATGACCATTAAGAATGTGACACGCAAGGATGCAGCCACGTATTTCTGTGCTGCGAGTGATCACACGGTATCGTGAGGGGGTTGAGCACTAACATAAAATCCCCACCTTGCCAGAATGGGAGACAAAGTCTCTGAAAACTGTGAGACAGATTGGAGAGGGGCAGAGGAAGATCAGAAGGAACACAAGGGCAAAGTAAGTTAATGGAACCGGGACTCTTTGGAGGGAAGAGCGTCAAGCAAAACAATGCAGCAGCACCTAGCATTTTTGAAGACAAAACCCCTTCAGACATACAAACACACAGGTCGGCATTAAGAATTGAGGCACTGCTGGCGTGGTTAGTAAAAGGCAGCAGATACTTCTCAGGACTAGTGCTGCGGCAGCACAGCCGTGTTCTGGGCCACTATCCCCACAGCAGGGCCTACCGTGGCACCAAGCAGAGAGAGGGTGTGGTAAGAAAAGGTTGGCTGTTGAGGGAGGAGAGCCCAGCCTCTGGCAATGGACATGGGAGGCTGACACCAGTCCAGGTGGGAGGAAGCATACCCAGGACACCAGGCATTCAATCCACTGTGGAGAGGGCAGCCCCTTGGCAGCTTCACAAGTAACAATGTGCCCTGGCAGACACTTTTAGCCACCTGCTCCACACACCTCTTAACTGCCACAGGAACGCATACAGTTCTGAGCAGGACTAAGGCACCTCTTGATGGCAAAACTGCATGGCTAGAGTGCTGCCTAACTAGGCTTGCAATTTCCCTAACCCACCTCCCCCTTTTAAGGCTCCCTTCAAGACCCAGGGAAGGAACCGTCACCCCCCTTGTAGAAGCACATGGTATGTGGGCAAAGCTGTGGTCTGGTCTGCTCACGTGAATGTCAGGCACCTCGGCATTGGTACATGGGACACTAGTACTGTAGGCAGTCAGTGAAAAAGGAGCTTAAAAAACAGATCATCCACTCTCAAAGGCATATATCACATCGCAGGGGGCTGGGTTGGTAATCTCCTTCGAGGGAAAAGGTCTCTCAGACAGTCTCTGTGCTACTTGCTTACGTCAAGCAGGAGACACTCCTGACCCCTTCCCAGACTAATGCCAGAGCTTGCAGCAGAAGTCCTGGATGCTTGTTCCTAAATCCTTGATGAGAGACATATAGTGAAAGTACTGCATCCAAGTCCCTACCTATTCTCTGTGAATCCCAGTAATCAAGATGGTACACCTGTCGGCGCAATGGTGCTGGAGCTCATGGCACAAACAGATCTCAAATGGACAACTCAGAGATCATCCAGGAGACAGACCCCATCAGAAAAGAATTCAGGCTGCTCGTCGGGAACTCTGAAGGATGAACTGACTCCTTTGTGTTCAGGTTCAAATTAGAACAACAAATTAGAACAAATTAGAACTTCTTCCCACCTCCTCCTCTTTCTTTAAGATGAGGAAGCTCTCCGTGGATTGTAAATGCCCTCTTCTGCTCACTGTGGGTGAACATCCCACAGCCTCATTATTCGGGCTCTTTCCAAACATAAACTCCTGGGGTGGGTCCAACTCTCCAGCTGCAAACAATTCTCTCATTGAGTGCAGTGGCACTGCAGCAGAATGCTGGTGGCTCCAGGGGCATGGGAGAAAGGAGAAAGGAGAGTTGCTAAATGGAGAGCAGCCGTGTTGGGTATTATCAGTGGTCTGGCAATGACAGCTTGCATTTCTAGAAATACGTTCTCCTAGTTCAGGTATTTCAGTCAGCTGTGTCATTGCTGTACTCAGATAAAATAGGTAAATTTGTCCAGTCTGATGCAAGATCCTGGGAAAGGGAAAGCTGGAGAGACCATGGGCTGACAAAGATAAAGCTCTCCAGGAGCATAAAGCAGAGGAGTTTCTGAGGCTAGTCCTCATCCACATCACAGAGCTTGGTCGTGGAGGCACCATGCATTCTCTCTTCCTCCTTCTCTCCTGCCTGGGAGCCGCTGGTACGTTCTCTAATGATACTGATCGTCTAGCTACCTGCACACCTGAGCAAACCTTCTCTCACAGGCTCTTGCCTTGTCCTCTCTACTGGCCTTTCTCTTTCCCCAGTAGCATGACATTCTGTTTTTCCTCAATTTCCACTCATGTCAGAGACATAGACTCCAGCCTCCTAGAGACGTGGAGAAGGTAGGACAAGACAAGGGTGCATAAAACAATGCAGGGCTTGCTGTCTCCTTGTCTACAAGAATTAGGGAGTATGAAAGACAGCTAGGCATTTTGGCAGGTTCAAAAACAGCAA
The DNA here is from genome assembly GCF_964211825.1 of Aythya ferina. NCBI lineage: Eukaryota > Metazoa > Chordata > Aves > Anseriformes > Anatidae > Aythya > Aythya ferina. The sequence goes on along the minus strand of NC_140296.1, from coordinate 125,673,568 downwards.
AGGACATGGCCTGTTAAAATCTGGGAGGGTGAAGGTGAGTTAGAGGGGAAGAGGATGGGACGGATGGTCGGGCAACACATTTGTGAAAGAGAAGTCCATTGTGGTTTATGAAGTCATCTTCTGCTCCTTGCATCTGTAATGGATGGTCAGAGGCAGGATCCCAGCCTGCAATGTTCTGGTGCAGTGGGTTTTAAAATGGGGTGCATGCACCTCTGGGGTTGTGCATTACAGTGTGGGAGGAAAACATTCGAAGTTCAGTAGGGCAAGTACGTAACTTCGAAATGAACAAATAGACATATGTCAGGGCTGTGGGAAGGTGTTTTACTGATAGGGTTATGGAATCAAAAATGCTGGAGACCACCGTTCTGTTGGCTCCAACAAATATCTTCTTTCTTACATTCTACTGTGACATCATCCTCCAACTCTGTGGAGCCTTTGTGTTCTCTCTGAATCCTTCACTACCAAGTTTTTCTACCTCTCTTGCTCACTCTTTGGCAGCTTGTGCTCTCCTGTTCTCTTCCTGACTTCAGGTGGTACAGACAAAGCCTGGTGTTTCAGAGTAGTGCAGAAAGAACTCAGCAGGATATTTCAGGAGTTGCCTGGAGACTTCTGAAGTTTCAAGCTGTCTTGGCTCTTGCTCATTCTCTGTAGCTCACTGGCTGCTGCTATGCTTTAAGAGAACGAATTCAGGCATGGTGCTGTGAAACCCAATTCTCTTTTCCTCAGTTGCTTTCCCTGGAGCTGCTGATGATGACAAGATTGTGGGAGGCTACAACTGCCCAGAGCATTCAGTTCCCTACCAGGTGTCCCTGAATGCTGGCTATCACTTTTGTGGAGGATCCCTCATCAACAACCAGTGGGTCCTGTCAGCTGCTCACTGCTACCAATCGTACGTATGGCTTGGGTTGTGTATCCGGGTGGATTCTGCTCAAATCTTACAAACCCACCACATCTAGAACTCCGGTGCCTCTCAAGAGAAGACCATGCATGCATGGGGGCAGGGACAGAGGCAGGGCAATGCATGGTGTACCTGAAGCCAAAGGAGAAACCCTAGCCTCAGTCCTGCTGCGTTACATGGTCTTTCCTGTATTCCTGCACTCATAGCATCCTTTTCTGTGCATCCTAACATGTCTTCTAACATACATGGTGCTTACCATTACCGCTTTCGTCTTTGTCATTCCTCCAGACTTTCTCCATGGACCTCCCTCGTCCTGAGTTTAGGGCACACTTCTGTGCAGAGGGAGAAACAGGAAACTGAATCTCCCTTTCTTGTCTATCTGGCAATGCTCTCCCAACTCAGTCTTCTATGAAATCATGAAGTTCCTAGAGCTGCGTGACACACGAACCATTGATTAGCACAGCACTCCCTTACTCGCTTTCAAGTGTCTGCCGGTCCCCACGTGGCAGCCAGTTGTTCTACGCATGGCTAACTGCTGCTTTTCTCTGCTGACAATTTTGCAGCCGTATACAAGTGAGGCTGGGAGAGTACAACATTGATGTGCAGGAAGACAGTGAAGTAGTCAGGAGTTCTTCCGTAATCATTCGCCATCCTAACTACAGTTCAAGAACCCTTAATAATGACATTATGTTGATCAAGCTGGCATCCGCCGTGGACTACAGTGCCGACGTTCAACCCATAGCCCTGCCCACCTCTTGTGCCAAGGCAGGGACGGAATGCCTGATTTCGGGCTGGGGAAACACACTGAGCAGTGGCAGTGAGTATCTACGCACTCTGCATGTAGCTTTCACACTTCTCCTGCTCTACCACCATGCTTGCGAGACCCATGTACAGTTCACCCCTTCTTTGCAGCCTTTTCTTGTTGTGCCCGCAAGTCCTCCACGCTGCCCTGACTTCACGCTGCCCTGCCAGTGTGTCTCAATCTACAATGCACTTCACTGTTTTACTTTACCCTGCTCTGCTGGATGGCTCTCGCATATAGGTCGTTGGTCTTTCTGTTCACTGACAGTACTGAGTCCCAAGACAAAACCTAAAACTGTTACTGCTCTCCCGGCAGCCAATTACCCTGAACTCCTCCAGTGCCTGCAAGCACCAATTCTGAGTAACCAAGAGTGCCAAGATGCTTACCCGGGTGAAATCACCAGCAACATGATCTGCATAGGATTCCTGGAGGGTGGGAAAGACTCATGCCAGGTAGGAGTTGATGTCTGCGCAGAGCCCTGGGCCACACACTGCCAGGGTGCCCCAGGCTGCACGGTATACATTGGAGCTTGGCAGCCTGCTTAGCTTCAGCCTCCTCCTCGCCAGGTGCTCTCTTCTGACGCACCCTTTGCAGCACGCTTTGGGTGCAGGGTGGACTTCACTGAAAATAGCAGGCCCAGCCGCATCTGCTGGTTGGCACTGAGCATGGTACCAGTGAATTCTGGGGGGCTAGAGGAGGCCAGCAAGCAAGGGGTGGTATCTCTCTGTGCTCCCATATCAGGGCCTGCTGCGCTTTGTTTTGCATTCCCTGGATTCTTTGTGCCAAGTCAAAAACTTTCTGGGTGAGATTCTGCTTTTAAATCATCTTGTGCCTCTAAATTTTCCCCTCCAGGGTGACTCAGGTGGACCAGTTGTGTGCAACGGAGAACTCCAGGGCATTGTGTCATGGGGAATCGGGTGTGCTCTGAAAGGTTATCCCGGTGTCTACACCAAGGTCTGCAATTATGTTGATTGGATCCAAGAGACCATTGCAGCCTACTGATACCTTGACAACCACATGGCTCCTTGGCCACTACCCTCCCGCCCTAATGCTTTCCCTAAGAAGACAACAGCACAAATAAATATCTAACTTAAAGAGCCTTACAGACATTTACTTTGGGGACTTTAGCTCATCAGAGACAAGTGGGGTTCCCTGCAGCCTTCCACCAGCTCCTCCTGAACCTTCCGTGCTGTTCCGGTTCAGGTGTGTGCACTGGGAGCAGCACCCTAGAGCTGTTGGGCTGTGAGAATCTGCAATGGGGAGCTTGCAGGCCCTCTCTGTCCCTCAGAAGGGAGTCGCCTTTGACCATTACCCTTCTTTCTTTCTTGGTGGAGGGAGTCTTGAGGAGCGGAGGTGACTTCCTTGCCTGAGACAGCGTCCTGTGTGGCCTTTCCCCCACATCCTCACCACTCTGTCCCTTGCACTCCAGGGCCTCAAATCTAGTGTGTAAGGGCACTTGGGGTCGAGAGGCGGGTAGGGATGGTGCCACCTGCGATGCCAAACAGGGACCAGTATCCATTCCTCTCCATCTCTCAGGCCCCCTCCATCTGCCCGACAAGAACAGGGTGGGAGGTCCACCACTATTTTGGGTGCGTTGCCCCAGTGCCTTTCTCTCAGGCGTGATAGGGAGCGACTCCACCAGCCCAACTCCTGCTCACACTCCCTGATAGTCCTTAACCTCCTTCTTGAGCTCTGCCACCAGGCTGATCACATCCTCTACCCGCTCGCACCTCACACAGGCAGTATCTCTCACCCACCATTGGCAGCAGCAGGCTCAGGCACTCCCTGCAGCCAGAGACCTGAACAGCCACATCTTTGGGCAGGCACTCAGTCTGGGGTTCCATAGTGGTTTTGGCAAGCACTTCAGTGAGTGCTTCCTGCCTGGTTGCTCATGCTTCCTAGGGGCTGCCTTTGTATGATAGGGAGAGCTGCTGGCTCCACCCGCACCTCATGAGGCAGCCTCATGAGGGCGGCTGGGTCGTGGTGGCTGCCTCAGAAGCCTTGAGCGACCTCTATGCAGAAAATCGCCCTCTTGCTGCTCCTCTGTAGTAGGCAACTGCCTTGGAACTGATCACCTGTTGAGTGGCCATGAAATAGCGATGACACCTGATTGAAATAGCTTGCCACTGCTTCTGCTGGCTCTGCTGCATCTTTTCAGCCACCCTTGCGCCTCTTCAGCCACCCTCAACAGCCACTTTGGCATAAGCTTTGGACCCTGAAAGGACATCACCGCCTTGGCAGAAGCTTTGGCCTCCAAAAGGACATAGAGGACTGGGGAGTCCCAGTTTTAAAGTGTACATTTAACCCATCTCATGCAACACATGATCTATAGAGGGTGGAAGAGAAACCTCCCCCAAAGCACCCTGAGGCAGTGTAAACTGGGCCAGTACAGAGCAACTTTAGCCTCTCCAAACCTAGAAACTGCCTCTTTCTTGTGAGAATCTGGGATGGGGAGCTTGCGAGGAAAAAAAGAGAGAGGCTGAGGAGAGACTGGGAAAAGTGCAAGATTCCTGCAAGGGTGGTGAGGTGGAGAGTCACAGAATCACAGAATTTTCTAGGTTGGAAGAGACCTCAAGGTCATCGAGTCCAACCTCCAACCTAACGCTAACAGCCCTCCACTAAACCATATCCCTAAGCTCTACATCTAAACGTCTTTTGAAGACTTCCAAGGATGGTGACTCCACCACTTCCCTGGGCAGCCTGTTCCAGTGCCTCACAACCCTTTCAGTGAAGAAGTTCTTCCTAACATCTAGCCTAAAACTCCCCTGGCTCAACTTAAACCCATTCCCCCTCATCCTGTCACCAGGCACGTGGGAGAACAGGCCAACCCCCACCTCGCTACAGCCTCCCTTGAGGTACCTAAAAAGAGCGATAAGGTCGCCCCTGAGCCTCCTCTTCTCCAGGCTGAACAAGCCCAGCTCCCTCAGCCGCTACTCGTAGGACTTGTTCTCCAGGCCCCTCACCAGCTTTGTCGCCCTTCTCTGCACCCGCTCAAGCACCTCGATGTCCTTCTTGTAGCGAGGGGCCCAAAACTGAACACAGTACTCGAGGTGCGGCCTCACCAGAGCTGAGTACAGGGGGACGATCACCTCCCTAGCCCTGCTGGTCACGCTGTTCCTAATACAAGCCAGGATGCCGTTGGCCTTCTTGGCCACCTGAGCACACTGCTGGCTCATATTCAGCCGACTGTCCACCATCACTCCCAGGTCCTTCTCTGCCTGGCAGCTTTCCAACCATTCCTCTCCCAGCCTGTAGCTCTGCTTGGGGTTATTGCGCCCCAGGTGAAGGACCCGGCACTTGGCCTTGTTAAACTTCATGCAGTTGACCTCAGCCCATCGGTGCAGCCTATCCAGATCCTCCTGCAGAGCTTTCCTACCCTCAAGCAGATCGACACACGCACCTAACTTGGTGTCATCTGCGAACTTACTGAGGGTGCACTCGATGCCCTCGTCCAGATCATCGATGAAGATATTAAAGAGGACCGGCCCCAGCACCGAGCCCTGGGGGACGCCACTAGTGACTGGCCTCCAACTGGACTTGGCTCCATTCACCATGACTCTTTGGGCCCGGCTATCCAGCCAGTTTCTAACCCAACGAAGCGTGCGCCAGTCCAAGCCAAGAGCAGCCAGTTTCTTGAGGAGAATGCTGTGGGAGACGGTGTCAAAAGCCTTGCTGAAGTCAAGGTAGACCACATCCACAGCCTTTCCCTCATCCACCCAGCGCGTCACTCTGTCATAGAAGGAGATCAGGTTCGTCAGGCATGACCTGCCTTTCATAAAGCCATGCTGACTGGGCCTGATCGCCTGCTTCCCCTTCAAGTGCTGCATGATGACTCTCAGGAGGATCTGCTCCATGAGCTTTCCTGGCACTGAGGTCAAACTGACAGGCCTGTAGTTTCCTGGGTCTGCCCTCCGGCCCTTCTTGTAGATGGGCGTCACGTTTGCTAGCCGCCAGTCGATTGGGACCTCCCCCGATAGCCAGGACTGTTGATAAATGATGGACAGTGGCTTGGCCAGCTCCTCTGCCAGTTCCCTCAGTACCCTTGGGTGGATCCCATCTGGCCCCATCGACTTGTGCACATCTAAGTGCCGTAGTAGGTCACCAACCAGTTCTTCATGGATAATGAGGGCCACATCCTGCTCCCCATCCCCTTCCACCAGCTCAGGGTACTGGGTATCCAGAGAACATCCGGTATTGCCGCTAAAGACTGAGGCAAAGAAGGCATTGAGCACCTCCGCCTTTTCCTCATCTCTTGTAACTAAGTTTCCCCCCGCATCCAGTAAAGGATGGAGATTCTCCTTAGTCCTCCTTTTTGTGTTGATGTATTTATAGAAACGTTTTTTGTTATCTTTAACGGCAGTAGCCAGATTGAGCTCCAGATGAGCTTTGGCCTTCCTAATTTTGTCCCTGCACAGCCTCGCTACTTCTTTAAAGTCCTCCTTAGTGGCCTGCCCACTTTTCCAAAGCTTATAAACCCTCTTTTTCCTCCTAAGATCAAGCCACAATTCTCTGTTGAGCCAGGCTGGTCTTCTTCCCCGCCAGCTCGTCTTTGGGCACGTGGGAACAGACCGTTCCTGTGCCATTAAGACTTCCCTCTTGAAGAGCGCCCAGCCTTCCTGGACCCCTCTGCCCTTCAGAACCGCCTCCCAAGGGACTCCACCAACCAGTGTCCTGAGCAGCTCAAAGTCAGCCCTCCGAAAGTCCAATACAGCGGTTTTACTGGTCCCCTTCCTGGCCTCGCCAAGAATAGTGAACTCCACCATTGCGTGGTCACTCTGCCCTAGACAGCTCCCGACGATCACGTCCTCCACCAGTCCTTCTCTGTTTGTGAAGAGAAGGTCTAGCGGGGCACCTCCCCTGGTAGGCTCACTAACCAGCTGCGTCAGGAAGCTATCTTCCACGCTCTCCAGAAACCTCCTAGACTGCTTTCTCTGGGCTGTGTTGTGCTTCCAGGATATGTCAGGGAAGTTGAAGTCCCCCACGAGTACAAGAGCTGATGATTTTGCAACCTCTGTCAGCTGCCTGTAGAATTCCTCATCCGTCTCCTCATCCTGGTTCGGCGGTCTATAGCAGACCCCGACCAGGACACTAGCCTTGTTGTCCCTGCCGATCCTAACCCAAAGGGACTCGACCTTGTCATTCCCAACCTCGAGTTCTACAACCTCGAAAGACTCTCTAATATAGAGAGCCACACCACCACCCCTTCTATGCTGCCTGTCCCTTCTATAGAGCTTATAGCCAGGCATTGCAGCACTCCAGTCATGAGACTGGTCCCACCACGTCTCCGTGATGGCAACCAAGTCGTAGCCTGCCTGCCGCACGATGGCTTCCAGCTCCTCCTGTTTGTTACCCATGCTGCGTGCATTGGTGTAGATGCACTTCAGCTGGGCCATTGCCTTATCCTCCGGCCTTGCCATTGTTCCCCCTGGCACAGCCCCAACAATCCTAGCCTCAGCCCCATCCCCCTTCCTACCTAGTTTAAAGCCCTCTCAATGAGCCCTGCCAGTTCCTGGCCCAGGATCCTTTTTCCCCTAAAAGATAGGGACCCGTCTGCAGCCATCAGGCCAGGTGCTGAGTAAAGTGCCCCATGATCAAAAAACCCAAGATTTCTGCGTTGGCACCAGCCCCGGAGCCACGTGTTTAACAGGTGGGCTTTCCGTGTCCTCTCTGAACTCCTCCCTGAGTCGAGTGGTGGAGAGTCGAGTGGAAAGGTTTCTGCAAGAATTGTCTCCAGTCAGGTGAGCCCTGACCCTCCCGATAGTCTCCTTTTTATTAAGGGGCGATCTCTCTGCTTTCCCCAAGACTTACTGTTGGGTAGAGCTGAAACTGGTAGCCTGACAGAGGGGTGGCTGCCATGGCCTCACACACCCAGGCCCAGCCAGTAGCAAGGCTGAGAATGTGTTCTCAGTAGGAACTCATACATGCAACGCTGTTGAGGGATTTTTTGAACCAGCAAAAATCCCATGGCTTGCTGCAGCTGAGCAAACCAAGCTACCAGGGCAACTATGAGAAGTTCCCATGACAGTGTTCCCACATTGCCCAATTGAGGAATTTAGAAAAATATTGTTACCAGCATCTGTCTTCAAGGACAAGGTCTACGTGACTGCTAATCACAAGGGGGTTGTTTTCTTACAGGTGGGGTTGTTTTCTTGTAGTTGTTTGTCTGAGTGCTTTTGACCAATAATCATGTGTGAGACACTGTCCGCCCCTGTTAAGTTCACTATAAAAGCCAGTCTATTCGGGCAATAAAATGGAGCATGATCTGGCTCTACTGGTGTCTGTCGTGCTTTCGGCCGTGCTTCCTGCAACACAACACATGCATACCTGCATTTGCAGCCAAGCACACAGATCAGCATAGACTCACACTCACATTCACACCAACAAAACCAGCATCATTTTTCTTTTTTTCTTTTGTGATTTGGCTGTTTGTTTGGCTGTGGGTTTTATTTTGGTTGGAGTTTCGTTTTGTTGGATTTTTTATATACACTTGTCTGCTCATCTTTTTACCAAGGCAAGAAGCGCATGCCTGATTTCTGGGTGGGGAAACACACTGAGCAGTGACTGTGAGTATCTACATACGCTGCATGTAGCTGTCCACACTTCTCCTGCTCTACCACCATGTTCATGGAACCATGTACATGGAACCACGCCTTCTTCGGAGCCTTTTCATGTTCTGCCCACAAGCAAGGTTCGTTTTGGGGAAATATGGACATCTATAAGTACAATTTGCATCTTTCCTATAGCTGTGGTCAGACACACTGTCTGGCCAGTAGCTGCCCCTGGATTCCAGTCTCTGCTTTCACTGGTACCTGGTCCTATGAGCCCCCAAGCACAATCACAGAGACACTGTGTTGGGTCTGTCTGAGCTGGAGTCACCTTTTCCCTGCAGCAGCCCACACAGTGCTGTGCTCTGCACTCGTAGCTGGAACAGCACTGAGAGCACTCCAGTGTTGTGTCTATTGCTGCGTAGTGCTGGCACAGCATCAGGACTCCTTCCAAGCCCCCAAGAGCTGGCAGGCTGGGGGTGGGCAAGTGATGGGGAGGGAACATTGCCGAAGCAGCTGACCTAAACCAACCAAAGGGATATTCCATAACACCTGATGTCACACTCAGCAATAAAAAGGGGGGCTCTCGTGGGGGAGGGGGCTGTTCCTCCTGAACAACCACTGCGCGTTTTGAGGCTTCCCAGGATGTGGCTGAATATCGCTCGTTGATGGGAAGTAGAGAATATTTTTTTTCCTCTCTCTGTGCTTCCACGTGGACTTATTGTTTCTTTTCTTTCTTTTTTCCTCCCCATTCCCTTTCCCTTTAATTAAACCTTTCTCATCTCAGACCTTGAGTTCTCTATGTTGTATTTTCTACAACACAGAGAGCGGTTGTGGTGGAGCTAGGCTGCCCACCTGAGTAAAACCACCAGAGACATCTTTGCAAACAGCTGCCTGGGACAACCCTGGTCCCTTTGCTTTCCAGTTCCCACTCAGGTCCTGCCATCAGATACATACACACATGTACCACCCATGGTTTTCTTTGCCTACGTTCCGTGGAGTCCAGCCTGATGTTCACTAGCAATCATACAGACTGTCATACCCTGCCTTGCTCCTGTAGCTGGCATCAGAAAAACATGGGCCCATTTACCCGTGGCCTTCTTCGAGTTCCTAGTGCTTAAGTTCACTCACTCTGGTCTCTCCAGTCGCTGGTACCTGTGGTCTGTGGTCTGACTACAGTTCGTTACACATAGCCCCCCAAACACAAAGGACATGTACACAGACTAGAGTCCCTCACTCAGGGAAACTGTTAGAAGTAGAACCTAATAAAAGGAAAGGGACAGGTAGAGGCATAGGGCATAGCCAGGCAAGCATACTCACTAGCAGCTTGCCCTTTCTATACCTTTATTCCTCGTTTTTCCCTGAATTCATTCCTCCCCAGATCACCTAACTCCCTCCATTGCCTTGCCTTTGGTTCTTCACATAACCATCCCCTAAGTCTGATGCAATCCCCAAGTGCTGTTCTCCTGATTCCCTTAGCACGTTCCATGCCTGTAGGCAGTAAGACCCATGAGACCCAGAAGTGATCCAGAGAGCTGCTCGCCTTGATTCATGTAGATGGATTTCACAGCTGGACCATGGGGCTTATTGCTCTTTGGGGATAGCTCTGGGTAGAGGTTGAACAAGCTGTTTCTTCAGCTCTGAAATTTGGGTTCCCATTGTAAGGAATGTTTCAGCAATTCGTGTCAATAGAGGGCTTGCAGGTGAAACCTTCCGTCTCTGACATCTGGGGGGGGGGGCGGTTCAGCATAACTGCTAACTATTGTGACTATTGCATGGGACACTACGCAAGTCTCTGATATCTGGCCAAGAGATTAAGGAGAAGGGGAAAGCTGAAGGATGACTAAAAGACAAAGCTTGCATGGGATGCTGCGCAAGTCTCTGATATCCGGCCTAGATGGACAAAGGAGAAGGACAAGGAAAAAGCCTGGGAGGAAGACTACGAGCCTTCAGCACAAGAGACCCCCAGAGGGACCACCAGAGACTGATATATATGCACCAGTGGGAGGGTTCGGATTCCTTGAATTAGTTATAATAACTCTGCCTTTTCTAGAAGTAGTAATGAGTATGTATTAGCCTAGGAGCATAAAGACCATTGACCTGATGTAACTTGTGTGTGTGTTGGAGGAGCCCAGGCTCCCTGCGCACCCAACGCTGTTTACTTGCCTTTTATTGACCCCATAAATAAATCTTATACCGCTAAATTGACTCGGAATTTCTAACAAAACCGCCTCCCATTGTGCCTCGTGTCTCTTTGATTGTAGAGGTGAACCTTTGATGGGCTAATCACTCTTGTGTGGTAGGACTGGGAGAAGTGACGCTAGGGTGTCCCCCCGTCTGCCATCGCCTCTCTGCTTCAGTTTTTACTACATAACCTAGCATTTACCATTTCTTCAAAGAAAGGGAAGTTCACAGAGAAGAGCAAAAAGGTATCTTTAAGAAAGTACGGCTATAGAGTTGTATATTTTGGAGTTCTTCTGATCACAGGAAAAACAAAACAAACAAACAAACAAACAAAAAGAGTGGGGGCTGAAGAGAATAGCTGGTAAGAGCAAGGTCAGGGAAGCATCTGGGCGCATGATCTGTGCTAGATCCTCCCTCCCATACTCCGCTTTACCACAATTTCTGAGAGACTTCTGTAGTGCCAGGATGGATCACTCACTGTCATGCCAGGATCCTAGCTTCTTCCTGGTCAACCAAGCTGCGTAAGTTTTACTTTGCTTCCAGGCTCTGCTCTAAAATAAGTTACACTCTTCTTGACTAGGGAGATACAGACGCATGACAGATACTTATGTTAATTGTAGTCCTGCCCTGGGCATAGGGAGGGCTCTGAAGAGGCTAACTTTCTTTGTTACCCTGACTTAATGCAATCCAAAAAAGACATTTCTGAAAGGGCCTTGCACACCCTGGTAGTCAATGTTCTTACTTCAGGAGTTGTTCAGCAAGGAGTGTAGCACAGCGTTCCTTGTTCTCAGGGAGCACTCACCTATTTGCTCCTCAGGAAATTCTCGGGCCCCTGATCTACTCACTGTTTATATCAGGTAATAGACACACAGCAGGGAAGCACTGGGAAAGCATTGTCTCTCACAGACCCAGTTAGTTGGTAGTATTGGTGATAGGAAGATGGTTGGACTATATGATTTCATAGGTCCTTTCCAACCTTGTGTTTCTATGATTTTAAGGCATAAATCAAAACAGCAGTGGCCCATGCAACTGTCTCAACATTGGACGTGTCTCAACCTTTCTCATCCTAGCAGTGCTCAACCTAGAGCCACTGGAGAGCATACAAAGCTTTCACACATCACATAGAATATACTTTCTTCCCCTCTGGGGAAAAAGTATAGCTGTTTGGGTCATATCTGTGACATCAGAAAATCTCAAGTATCCATTAACAAAAGTCATATACTTTGCGATGCTGAAATGGCATGAGAGACTAAATCAAAATGATCTTTTTACTCTATTTCATTAAGGATTGGTGGCACCATAGAGGTGGAAATTTTCCTTCCTTAAAAAGGACAATCCCAAGATCAAGGAATACTCCACACTATTGGATTAATGATCTTGGGCTTTAATCAGCATGCAGTTTTCTTACAAAAACTTTTAACACGAAAAACAAATAAGGATTAGAGATACCCTCTGGAAAAGGATTTATAATGTTAATGGTAGTAAGCATGGCAGAAAGTATCAGAGCTATCTAAGTACATCACACACAAGTAGGGCAAAAGAATTTCCACGCTGCAATAGTGTTTATTTTGATTCTGCTGTGGATTTTTAATTTCATTCTCAAAAACATACCACTGGCATAGAGAATGACTGTCACCAGACATTTTAAATATTGTTCCTGATGTCTAAATCTGATAACTGAATTTGGTAACTTATAGGCTGTGGTGGTTTTACCGTGCTGGGCAGCTAAACCCCACAACCGCTCTCTCACTCCCCCTCCTTTAGATGAGGAGGGGGAGAAGTAAAGCAAAGAACAACTCACGGGTTGAGATAAGGATAATTTAATTAAAGGGAAATAATTATAATAATTAAATAAAGATTACCATGAACTAAACAATTTAACTAAGGGGAAATAAAAAGGGAAAGGGGAAAAGGGAGGGAAAAAGGAAAAATAAAAAGAAGGGAGGAAAAAAAAACAAACAAAATAAATGAAGGCTATATGGAAGTGCAGAGGAAAGAAATTACTCTCTACTTCCCACAAATGAGCGATGATTGACCATGTCCTTGAAGCAAGGCCTCAACGTACGCAGCCGGTGTTCGAGAGGAGGACCGATGTTTTCCCAACGAGAGCCCACCCCTCCCCTCTTCTTCCTGTTTCCACCTTTTATTGCTGAGTGTGACATCACATGGTATGGAATATCCCTTTGATTGGTTTAAGTCAGCTGCCCTAGTGATGTTTCTCTCCTCACTTTTTGCCCACCCCCTAGGAGGGTTAGAGAAAGGCCCAATGCTGTGCCACTGCTGCTCAGCAGTAGACACAACACTGGTGTGATAACACTGCTGTTCCAGCTACAAGTACAGAGTACGGCACTGTATGGGCTGCTGCCGGGAAAGTTAACATTCCAGCCAGACCCAGTACATAGGCTACAAACGCTGTCTCCCGTTCCCATTTTGCACGTTTATTAATGTTAGTTTACATAGCCTGTCTCTTCTTCCTCCTCCACCAACCAAACTTCATGGACAAATCAGAGCACAGGGAAGGGCATCAGAAAATGGTATAGACAGGAGCCCCAATTACTAAAATAGCCTCACTAGGTCATAGCAGTGGTACATTAAGAAAACTAGTCCTAGGAAGAGGTTGCTTTCATTTCCCAAGTACAGCTCTCAGGAAAAGTTTAGACATATTGCTGGGTGCCAGGGTCGACGGGGAGAGTTCTTGTTCTGACTGCTATTCTCTCCCATAGGTGTATGCTGCTGCCTGAGTGTTCACCACACTCTTTCAGATGTTTTAAGGAGGTGTATAGCACCTGAGTACATGCTGATAAACAGAAAGCATCTTCTACTCCAAAATGGTTGTACACAACAGACTCAAAGACTCCTGAAGATGATGCTACAAAATGTTCCAAAGTTCCTCTAGCTGAGTGGAACTACAAACATTTAATATTTTCCTGTGGTGGTCTTACCTTGCTGTGAATCTGATCTCCACCACAACCTCTCTCTCACTCAGTCCCCATTCCTGGAAGAAGAGAGGAAGAATAAAGTATGATCGATAGAAAACAAACAACAAAACAAACAAACAAACAAACAAAACTCACAGATTAAAGGAAAATTTAAAGGAAAATGAAGAATGAAAACTAAAAACAAAACAAAAAACAACAACAATAACAACAAAACACCAACAAGCAAAGACTGCATGGCAGCACAGACAGAGAGAAAATAAATTACTATTTCCCATCAACGTGTGCTGTTTGGCCACATCCCAGGAAGCATGGCCTCAGTACATGTAGTGCTTGCTTGGGAGGACAGACATTTTTGTAACAAGAGCCCTCCCATGCCCCGCTTCTCTTTTCCCACCTTTTATTGCTGAGTGTGACGTCATACGGTATGGAATATCCCTTTGGTCCGTTTAGGTCAGCTGCTCTTCTCCCTCCTCCGACCAAGCTTCATGGACAAATCAGAGCATGGGGAGGGGCATCAGTCTCTAGCCTCTTCTCTCTTAATGCACACTGTTCTGGAACAGCTGCTCCTAACCATGCTGACCATTTTGCTTGCTCTTCTGCCCGGTGAGAGACAATAGATCCATCTGCAGCATCATCCAGGCCATGCTGGACTGGTGTGAGTTGAAGGGCCATTTTTGGCCACTGTCCATACTTCTCCTTTCCACTTTTTCTCTCTGACTCATGCAGGAGTTGGGGTCGGAAAACTCATCACGCAATGGCCAGAGGAAACCCTCAAGAGAGCTGGAGAGACTGTGGACATCTCCTGTTACCAGAATAATAGCCACCAACTTGCCTATATGTTCTGGTACCAGCAGCCTCCAGGGAGTGGCCTGAAGTTAGTAGCCAGCACCTCTCTGTGGTTGCAGAAATCTTATGCGGAAGGTTACAGTGAGGCCAAGTTTGAGATCAGCAGAGACAACAGTGAACTCTCTGTTATGACTATCAAGAATGTGACACGCAAGGATGCAGCCACGTATTTCTGTGCTGCGAGTGATCACACGGTATCGTGAGGGGGTTGAGCACTAACATAAAATCCCCACCTTGCCAGAATGGGAGACAAAGTCTCTGAAAACTGTGAGACAGATTGGAGAGGGGCAGAGGAAGATCAGAAGGAACACAAGGGCAAAGTAAGTTAATGGAACCGGGACTCTTTGGAGGGAAGAGCGTCAAGCAAAACAATGCAGCAGCACCTAGCATTTTTGAAGACAAAACCCCTTCAGACATACAAACACACAGGTCAGCATTAAGAATTGAGGCACTGCTGGCGTGGTTAGTAAAAGGCAGCAGATACTTCTCAGGACTAGTGCTACAGCAGCACAGCCGTGTTCTGGGCCACTATCCCCACAGCAGGCCCTACCGTGGCACCAAGCAGAGAGAGGGTGTGGTAAGAAAAGGTTGGCTGTTTTGGGAGGAGAGCCCAGCCTCTGGCAATGGACATGGGAGGCTGACACCAGTCCAGGTGGGAGGAAGCATACCCAGGACACCAGGCATTCAATCCACTGTGGAGAGGGCAGCCCCTTGGCAGCTTCACAAGTAACAATGTGCCCTGGCAGACACTTTTAGCCACCTGCTCCACACACCTCTTAACTGCCACAGGAACAGTTCTGAGCAGGACTAAGGCACCTCCTAATGGCAAAACTGCATGGGCAGAGAAAGGAAACCACAAAAGGCTGCTCTCACATGGTACATCCATTGTGACAGCCAGCTGTGGGCAGAAACTGAATACGTCTTGGCCAGAGCGCTGCCTAACTAGGCTTGCAATTTCCCTAACACACCTCCCCCTTTTAAGGCTCCCTTCAAGACCCAGGGAAGGAACCGTCACCCCCCGTGTAGAAGCACATGGTATGTGGGCAAAGCTGTGGTCTGGTCTACTCACGTGAATGTCAGGCACCTCGGCATTGGTACATGGGACACTAGTACTGTAGGCAGTCAGTCAAAAAGGAGCTGCAAAACAGCACATCCTTCAAGCAGCACTCTGCACCCCAGGTGGGGCCTCTCTTCCGCACGAGGCCTCAGGAAGCCCACTCTAAAATACGACTCTCTCTCTTTTTATCTCTCTCTTTTTTTTTTTTTTTTTTTTTTTTTTTTACTCTTTAGCAGTTTAGAAAACAGATCATCCACTCTCAAAGGTACACATGACATCGCAGGGGGCTGGGTTGGTAATCTCCTTCGAGGGAAAAGGTCTCTCAGACAGTCTCTGTGCTACTTGCTTACGTCAAGCAGCAGACACGCCTGACCCTTCCCGGACTAATGCCAGAGCTTGCAGCAGAAGTCCTGGATCCTTGTTCCTAAGTCCTTGATGAGAGACATATAGTGAAAGTACTGCATCCAAGTCCCTACCTATTCTCTGTGAATCCCAGTAATCAAGAGGGCACACCTGTCGGCGCAATAGTGCTGGAGCTCATGGCACAAACAGATCTCAAATGGACAACTCAGAGATCATCCAGGAGACAGACCCCATCAGAAAAGAATTCAGGCTGCTCGTTGGGAACTCTGAAGGATGAACTGACTCCTTTGTGTTCAGGTTCAAATTAGAACATCTTCCCTCCCTCCCTCCCACCTCTTCCTCTTTCTTTAAGATGAGGAAGCTCTCCGTGGAAAGTAAATGCCCTCTTCTGCTCACTGTGGGTGAACATCCCACAGCCTCATTATTCGGGCTCTTTCCAAACATAAACTCCTGGGGTGGGTCCAACTCTCCAGCTGCAAACAATTCTCTCATTGAGTGCAGTGGCACTGCAGCAGAATGCTGGTGGCTCCAGGGGCATGGGAGAAAGGAGAAAGGAGAGTTGCTAAATGGAGAGCAGCCGTGTTGGGTATTATCAGTGGTCTGGCAATGACAGCTTGCATTTCTAGAAATACGTTCTCCTAGTTCAGGTATTTCAGTCAGCTGTGTCATTGCTGTACTCAGATAAAATAGGTAAATTTGTCCAGTCTGATGCAAGATCCTGGGAAAGGGAAAGCTGGAGAGACCATGGGCTGACAAAGATAAAGCTCTCCAGGAGCATAAAGCAGAGGAGTTTCTGAGGCTAGTCCTCATCCACATCACAGAGCTTGGTCGTGGAGGCACCATGCATTCTCTCTTCCTCCTTCTCTCCTGCCTGGGAGCCGCTGGTACGTTCTCTAATGATACTGATCGTCTAGCTACCTGCACACCTGAGCAAACCTTCTCTCACAGGCTCTTGCCTTGTCCTCTCTACTGGCCTTTCTCTTTCCCCAGTAGCATGACATTCTGTTTTTCCTCAATTTCCACTCATGTCAGAGACATAGACTCCAGCCTCCTAGAGACGTGGAGAAGGTAGGACAAGACAAGGGTGCATAAAACAATGCAGGGCTTGCTGTCTCCTTGTCTACAAGAATTAGGGAGTATGAAAGACAGCTAGGCATTTTGGCAGGTTCAAAAACAGCAAAGGACATGGCCTGTTAAAATCTGGGAGGGTGAAGGTGAGTTAGAGGGGAAGAGGATGGGACGGATGGTCGGGCAACACATTTGTGAAAGAGAAGTCCATTGTGGTTTATGAAGTCATCTTCTGCTCCTTGCATCTGTAATGGATGGTCAGAGGCAGGATCCCAGCCTGCAATGTTCTGGTGCAGTGGGTTTTAAAATGGGGTGCATGCACCTCTGGGGTTGTGCATTACAGTGTGGGAGGAAAACATTCGAAGTTCAGTAGGGCAAGTACGTAACTTCGAAATGAACAAATAGACATATGTCAGGGCTGTGGGAAGGTGTTTTACTGATAGGGTTATGGAATCAAAAATGCTGGAGACCACCGTTCTGTTGGCTCCAACAAATATCTTCTTTCTTACATTCTACTGTGACATCATCCTCCAACTCTGTGGAGCCTTTGTGTTCTCTCTGAATCCTTCACTACCAAGTTTTTCTACCTCTCTTGCTCACTCTTTGTCTCACCCCTGCAAATGAAGAAGTTCTCTCAACTGTGTTTGCCCGTTTTACATACGCTTTCTACCATGGCACAGCTGTCTCATCCCAACCCAAAGGTGCCCCGGAAGGAACACAGTGAAGGCTGCGTACAATTCATTTATGAGGTTCTTTGGCAGCTTGTGCTCTCCTGTTCTCTTCCTGACTTCAGTGGTACAGACAAAGCCTGGTGTTTCAGAGTAGTGCAGAAAGAACTCAGCAGGATATTTCAGGAGTTGCTTGGAGACTTCTGAAGTTTCAAGCTGTCTTGGCTCTTGCTCATTCTCTGTAGCTCACTGTCTGCTGCTATGCTTTAAGAGAACGAATTCAGGCATGGTGCTGTGAAACCCAATTCTCTTTTCCTCAGTTGCTTTCCCTGGAGCTGCTGATGATGACAAGATTGTGGGAGGCTACAACTGCCCAGAGCATTCAGTTCCCTACCAGGTGTCCCTGAATGCTGGCTATCACTTTTGTGGAGGATCCCTCATCAACAACCAGTGGGTCCTGTCAGCTGCTCACTGCTACCAATCGTACGTATGGCTTGGGTTGTGTATCCGGGTGGATTCTGCTCAAATCTTACAAACCCACCACATCTAGAACTCCGGTGCCTCTCAAGAGAAGACCATGCATGCATGGGGGCAGGGACAGAGGCAGGGCAATGCATGGTGTACCTGAAGCCAAAGGAGAAACCCTAGCCTCAGTCCTGCTGCGTTACATGGTCTTTCCAGTATTCCTGCACTCATAGCATCCTTTTCTGTGCATCCTAACATGCCATTCGGTCTACATTTACACATCCATGGGGCTTACCATTACCGCTTTCTTCTTTGTCATTCCTCCAGACTTTCTCCATGGACCTCCCTCGTCCTGAGTTTAGGGCACACTTCTGTGCAGAGGGAGAAACAGGAAACTGAATCTCCCTTTCTTGTCTATCTGGCAATGCTCTCCCAACTCAGTCTTCTATGAAATCATGAAGTTCCTAGAGCTGCGTGACACACGAACCATTGATTAGCACAGCACTCCCTTACTCGCTTTCAAGTGTCTGCCGGTCCCCACGTGGCAGCCAGTTGTTCTACGCATGGCTAACTGCTGCTTTTCTCTGCTGACAATTTTGCAGCCGTATACAAGTGAGGCTGGGAGAGTACAACATTGATGTGCAGGAAGACAGTGAAGTAGTCAGGAGTTCTTCCGTAATCATTCGCCATCCTAACTACAGTTCAAGAACCCTTAATAATGACATTATGTTGATCAAGCTGGCATCCGCCGTGGACTACAGTGCCGACGTTCAACCCATAGCCCTGCCCACCTCTTGTGCCAGGGCAGGGACGGAATGCCTGATTTCGGGCTGGGGAAACACACTGAGCAGTGGCAGTGAGTATCTACCCACACCGCATGTAGCTTTCACACTTCTCCTGCTCTACCACCATGCTTGTGAGACCCATGTACAGTTCACCCCTTCTTTGCAGCCTTTTCTTGTTGTGCCCGCAAGTCCTCCACGCTGCCCTGACTTCACGCTGCCCTGCCAGTGTGTCTCAATCTACAATGCACTTCACTGTTTTACTTTACCCTGCTCTGCTGGATGGCTCTCGCATATAGGTCGTTGGTCTTTCTGTTCACTGACAGTACTGAGTCCCAAGACAAAACCTAAAACTGTTACTGCTCTCCCGGCAGCCAATTACCCTGAACTCCTCCAGTGCCTGCAAGCACCAATTCTGAGTAACCAAGAGTGCCAAGATGCTTACCCGGGTGAAATCACCAGCAACATGATCTGCATAGGATTCCTGGAGGGTGGGAAAGACTCATGCCAGGTAGGAGTTGATGTCTGCGCAGAGCCCTGGGCCACACACTGCCAGGGTGCCCCAGGCTGCACGGTATACATTGGAGCTTGGCAGCCTGCTTAGCTTCAGCCTCCTCCTCGCCAGGTGCTCTCTTCTGACGCACCCTTTGCAGCACGCTTTGGGTGCAGGGTGGACTTCACTGAAAATAGCAGGCCCAGCCACATCTGCTGGTTGGCACCGAGCATGGTACCAGTGAATTTTGGAGGGCTAGGGGAGGCCAGCAAGCAAGGGGGGGTATCTCTCTGTGCTCCCATATCAGGGCCTGCTGCGCTTTGTTTTGCATTCCCTGGATTCTTTGTGCCAAGTCAAAAACTTTCTGGGTGAGATTCTGCTTTTAAATCATCTTGTGCCTCTAAATTTTCCCCTCCAGGGTGACTCAGGTGGACCAGTTGTGTGCAACGGAGAACTCCAGGGCATTGTGTCATGGGGAATCGGGTGTGCTCTGAAAGGTTATCCCGGTGTCTACACCAAGGTCTGCAATTATGTTGATTGGATCCAAGAGACCATTGCAGCCTACTGATACCTTGACAACCACATGGCTCCTTGGCCACTACCCTCCCGCCCTAATGCTTTCCCTAAGAAGACAACAGCACAAATAAATATCTAACTTAAAGAGCCTTACAGACATTTACTTTGGGGACTTTAGCTCGTCGGAGACAAGTGGGGTTCCCTGCAGCCTTCCACCAGCTCCTCCTGAACCTTCTGTGTTGTTCCGGTTCAGTTGTGTGCACTGGGAGCAGTACCCTAGAGCTGCTGGGCTGTCGGGCTACGGGAATATGGCACTATTCCACCATCCAAGAAGTCTTCTGAGCCAGGCACCTCCTTTTCTTTGCTCCTGGCCCTCTTACTGAGAAAAGGAGCAGGTCTCTGGGGAGCGGGTTCCTACAGCAGCAGAGCAGAGTTCCATTTTGCTCCTGCCAGTGGCAAAGTTTTCTTCTCACTGGCACCGTAACAGCTTTGATGGTGGCCATTACTGCTATGGCACTAGGTGGGACAGCAGGCAGAATCCGGAAGCACAGAGCAATCAGGCTACAGGCAACACCTGTGGGCAGTGATATGTTCTCTTTCACTTGCTCCAGGACATTCAAGACAGGTGGACTGTGTCCACCAGGGTCCAGCAGGTAACACAGACTATCTGCTAAGGAAAGGCGGACAACAACAAATGGGGATAAATACCCCAGGCCTGACTGCAGTGTAAAGCATCGAGGGAAATCAGTTAAGAAAGGAAATACAGAGAGCAGCTTTGGCAGAAGCTTTGTGCTGCAAAAGGACATAGCCCATGGATGAGTTCCAGTTTTAAAGGGTGTATTTAACCTATTTCATCCAGCACATGATCTGCAGAGGGTGGCTAGAAAGACCTTCCCCAAAGCACCCTGAGGCAGTGTAAACTGGGCCACTACGGAGCAGCTTTAATCTCTCCAAACCTAGAAACTGCATCTTTGTTGTGAGAATCTGGGATAGGGAGTTTGTAGGAGGAAAAAAGAGAGGCCTAGGAGGGACTGGGAAAAGTGCAAAATTCTTCTAAGGGTGGTGAAGTGGAGAGTTGGGTGGTCTAAAAATGTTAGGAAGGAGTTTAGAAGTGGGAGCTACTAAGTTTGGCATAGTGAAATAGAATGAAGGAGGAGGGGAAACTCATACCACATCAGCAGGTGCAGTTGTATCAGAAATGGAATAAGAATGGACTGTTTGGGTATGAGAGGTGTGAAAGAATGAGCATAGGACTGACTGGGCAGGGGATCTGGGATAGCAAGCCCCAGCTGGAAGGGTTTCTGCAAGAATTGTCTCCAGTCAAGTTCCGGGGGAACTGTGCACCAACATAGGCTACTGAATGAAACTGGCATGAGATGCTTTACATCCATTAAAGCCAAGAAGCCATCTGATGGTAATCGCACACAGCCACAGTTTAGCTGGACAATCCTAGTTGTGGCGTTAAGTGTTAAGCATCTGTCGAGCTTTGGAAGTGGGCTGCCAGTGCCTTTGTTGCATTGCAACCATCATTTGTCCCTGTCACGACTGGAAAGCCAGTCCTTACTTGATGTTCTCAGTCAAAATATTAGCCTCCAAATCCAATAGAAACTTCTGCCAAGCAGCTCTTACTGTTCCCAGCTGTCCTTAAACACTCTTCCCTCAATAGGAAGCATTTCCTTGATCCTTTGGTCCTCTTCCACCTAGGCAGGAGACATCAGCCCTCTGGTCATTGCCACATCTCTTCCTATAGTCCCTATTTTATTAAAGGGGCGATCTCACTGCTTTCCCCAAGACTTACTGTTGGGTAGAGCTGAAACTGGTAGCCCAACAGAGGGGTGGCTGCCATGGCCTCACACACCCAGACCCAGCCAGCAGAAAGGCTGAGAATGTGTTCTCAGTAGGCGTGCATACATGCAATATGTGCATACCTACATACGTAGCCAAGCACACAGATCAACACAGACTGACATACTCAGCAGTCATGCCAAGAAAACCAGCATCAATGGTCTCACCTTAGACATCTTCATTTTCCTTCTTTTCATTGTTTTTCTAATGTTTGTAGTTTATAGGCTTTGGTTTTTTTTTTTTTTGTTTGTTTTTTTTTGTTTTTTTTTTTTTTTTTCCAAACAAAATCCAGTAGTTCAGAATCTGAACTGGTAAGCTCAATCATACCTATCTTTATCTTACTATGGTTTGGCTTACAAAACATACAAAGCATTAAAGAAAAAAAGCATACAAAGCTTTCACACATCATATAGAATATATTTACTTCCCTTCTGGGAAGAAACTATAGCTGTTCAGGTCATTTCTGTTTCCTTCTTTAAAAAGCAGGGTTAAAAAGGAGAGACAGGGAATATTCACTACCAATTCTTCTGGGATATACACCACTCTTACAGGCAGAGCATGCCCTTTCTACAAATCTTTGAAGGCCAAGGGACAGGTATGAACCTCGTTGAGCTTCAGGCAAATACGTGAGGCATAACGCCAAAAAGGGTGGAAAAAGTGAAAACCTCAGTAATATTGCTTGGAAGAAGTAACATCAGGACTAATGAAGAGGGTTACTGCAGTCAAAGACCTACATTTCAGTCCAACAGTCCTGTGAAAGTTCTAGGAAAACCAGTTTATGCCAGAATCACTATGGAATATAAACACCATGATGGCAACTTTGGGAGTGTTTTTTTTTTTTTTTTTTTCGTCTCCTTTAATAAGTTACCAGTTCCTGAAATTCATAATATTACAGTCCTAGTTCAGACCTCTCCCTTAAACATTGAAAACCAGTTCTATTAGCTTGGGAACATAAGCAAAAATCTATTTCTCAGCTCCCAGTTACGTTTTTTTTTTTTTTTTTTTTTTTTTTTTTTTTTTTTAATTTTATTTTTGTATGAGAAATGCAATTGTAAGAGCCTTTTAAAGCAAATTATCAGTAGCCTTCATTCCAGTAAATAAATGAACTGGTTATTGACTGGTCACAGCTGTGTAGTTTCCAGTTGCAGTGGAAAACCATCCATATCTCTAGTGGACTTTGTCAACTTGAAGTTCTGCAGCCACAGTGCCCAATTCCAGCTCTGAGGTAAAACTTGATCCTAGGCATTGGTTCTTTTGCAAGCTTGAGATGGCACCGAAAATAACCTGCTATTCTAAGAATAGTTTATCATGAAATAGCTATTTTCCTTGTCTCATTCCCTGTCCTTATATTTATTCTTCTTCAACTCCTGCTGTAGTGGATTTTAGGGAAGCTGTAATTACAGAAACCACAGTCAAAGGTACCTGTTGCAGATGTCCAGCAATGACATTCCAGACACAACTGTGTAAACTGTTGTGTATTCACAGTGTTGTATATTCACAAAAATAACAATTTGTCAGTAATAGCCTACCAGCAGTCTAGAAATTGATCTGGCTTCTCAAAAGATAATATGGTGGAAGGAGAGGATATGTAAAGTCACATCCCTATGCAGAATATGCCAGACCACCCTATGTATGTATATTTACTTTCCTTCCATTCTCTCCTAGCCTGTGTATACTCAAGCTTTGTATTAGAGCCACTGGTTTGCACCCAAGTTTTACTTTAGTTTTACTACTAAGGAACAATATTGTTTCCCAAATGCCCATCTGCTCCCAAGCTAGTGCCTATACTGGGCAATTAGCACAAGGTCATCTGTCCTGTTATTTCTGTTCTGTCAGCTCTTGTACCACAAGAAGCCTGAAGAACAGCATCTGTAGTCACAGTTTTTCAGCTTTTTCTTCATTGTCTGTTCTAGCTACTCAGACTTTTTCTGCCTTTCTCCTTTTAGAAAGTCAAGCTTATAAGTCTTGGAATGAGGAAACTGACTTTTGCTTACCCAGCTAGGAAGCTTGATGTCTCTCTTCTCCACTATGCAGCGCAATTATGCTCTGAAAGGGCTGTTGCTTAATTTTAGGGGTTCATGATCTGAAGTACTGAACATTTGTGAAACAAACTTCCTAGTGCTCCTAAGACAAATTTATAAAGCTCAAGACTTCTCTGTATTTTGCTTCTTCTGTGTATTAGAGAATAATCCAAGACAGACATAAGCAATGAGATCATTATTTCCTTTGAAATTCCCTCACTAAAATGATACTGTTTTTACATAATATGGCCTTAAATGTTTCTTGTTGACAAATCCTTACCTTTCCTTCTTGGCTGGAGTTTTACACATGAAGCCTCCTATCAGATACATGGAAACCCAAAGCAATAAACAGTCTTTGCTTCCCTCCCACTTGTTTAAATTCATGGCCTACAAGGCCTTTCCTTTTGAGGAGGGATGAGGGGGGATGCAAGGGGGGGAGGGGAATGGTGGGAACTAAAAATGAACTCTAAAGTGGGACAAGACTGCTGTCTGCTGGCACTTTTGGAAATTACCTCATAATAGTGACCATCTATGTGATGTTAGCATCACATAGAAATACTCCTTCAAAATTAATACAGAAGAAGTGGTTTGAATGGTTTTACATGAAAGACACAATGTTGGAGAGAGTCTGCTAATGACAAAAAGGACCATAATGGAGCTGTAGACTGGTAAAGGAAACAGAATAATCTTAAAGGGATTTCAGTAGAATGGTTTTAGACCCTGAGTAAACACTGCTGACATCAGAGACAGAATTAGACCAAGGCAGGCAAATAATATCACACTATTAGTGTTATCATGTAGGCAGAGACAGACCAATAAAAAATGCTAAATGTATTTTTAAAATAACTCAGTCCAAACAAAGACAAATGTCTGCCATCATTCTTATAATTGGTGAGTTAAACATACAGGCAAGTTAAACACACAGGGCATCACCTGTCACCTGTCCAATATTTTACATGGCTTTCTGTAGTCTTCTGTTTTGGTCCTAAATGTTTCAACTTACTCTGACTTTCTCATTCACCTCCCCTGAGGACATAACAGCTGTTAGGAGCTTAGCAGAACAGCACAAAAGAAAAAGAAATATTTTGCTTGGAGAGCTATCTATTTTCAAATAATTGTATGTATCCTATAGTAACTGACTGCTATTTATATCAAGACAGGATGGAGTGAAACCATTAGAATGCAACATGAATTGTAGGTATTCAGTAATGTTGCTAACTATGTCCTGACTATTTACACAAGAAGATGAGGCCTGGATCAGCTAAGCATGTCCTAAACCTAAATTTGTTTGTTCATGCTCCTGTCTCTCCCTGTATAGCCTCAATGTCTGTTGGTATACACAGTTGCACTGGCACAGATCTTTCCCTCTTGGAAGCTACATCATACCTGGGCACACCTAAGGGGAAAAATGCAGTTTTGTTTCTTCATTTAATTACGTGTGTGAGAGAGAAAAAAAAATAATAAAGTACCCTTCCACCTTAAAGTTCTCACCACCTTAAAACAATCTCCAACATGAAGGTATGCTTGTACTCCTAGATGAAGCTTTTTTGTAGTCATAGATACTCAGGAGAAGATTATATTTCTGCTTCCTGGAACAGGGTAGTCAGAGTAGTAAAAACCTAAGAGCTCAAAATCATACTTCTTGCCCTTTCAGAGCAGCCAAAAAGTATTGCACAGACAGAAGAAGATATTCACAAGCAGGCAAGACTACAAGTATAAACACCAGTCTGTAGTAAGCAAATCAATCTCAATGCAAAACAATTACAGTTGGTTTGCGTTCTGCTTATCATTCTGTGTTGGAAGAGTGAGAATGAAAGCACCATAAACACTACCATGAAGTTGAATGGTGAAAAATAACTGCATATAAAACCAGTTAATAAAATGGGAAGAAAAAAAAAAAAAAAAAAAAAAAAGACTAATTTTTGTCTATAGGAAAAAAAAATTAAAGTTGGAAATATAGATTCTGGGATAATGGATACACTAAGAGGTGATCAGATTATCTCACAGACAAAGCAATGGCAGTGGAAGGAAGGGGCCTGTGGTTGCCACAACTTCTCATGGTGACTGGATGACAAAATGTGAGGGTGGAGACATGTGGGATTGTTTTTGTATGAGGTTGTATCGTTGTGGGGACAGGGGATCCACAATGATATATTCTCCAGGAGGTCTTTACAAAAACCCATATGTGCATAAGCCTCAAGGGAGAGTGTATTTAGACAAATACAGAGCATTCTGAAGCACAGTGGGCATGTTCTGTCTTGGTTTCTCCTGACAGACCCAGTATGCTGAGACTTACTTTTATCATCTGAGAACTGCAAGCCTAAGCCTATCCTGTCTAGAAGACAAGCCAGAAGATTCTGGGATGACTTTGAAATAATTTTCAACAAACCAGATTGATTGGAGATGCACCTAAAACTTATCAGAGTATGTGAAACACATAACTAATATTTTTTCTGATGCAATAATGCCTCCACCCTCCACCCCATGACCCCCTCCCAATTGTTCTTTGCTAACATGACCAAAGTGTTAGGAAAAAAATCTGAAAAGTAGCAGGTATCAGTCAAAGGCAATATATAAAATGGTGTTGGGGCTTTCTCTGGGCAAGTCTCCAGTGTCCACTAAGACATGCTTGTCAGGGCAATTTTCTTTTCTCAAATCCTCCATTCTTTCTCACTGCAGTTTTTCCTAATGGATGCAAAAGGGTTTGTCTGAGATTAGCCAATGGATTCTTCTGGACTGTACTTATGTAGATTACTTTTAACCTATCAGGAATTTTAATGGGATCTTGCAAGACTATTTAAGATGTCTGGCCTGCCGCTGAAGAGAAACAAATGAGTTTGTTTTAATTCAATACCACAAAGCTGAAGCACCTATAAGAAAACACATGACCATGACCACCACAAAACAATTTGATTATTAAGCTTCACAAGCTACAGAAATGAAGGCTTCCCTATGCTTAGAGTACTAGGCTGACAAAACAGAAGCTGTAGTTGTAGAGGAATTATATTTGTAGACTTTGACAGCCTCTAGTATTTTGAGTACCTCTGTATGGTTTCTATGTCTTCAAAATGAGAGCAGCAGGTGATATCAATGAGAGTAAATGGAGATTAGGCCGTGAAACAACTGGAGGTGAAATGTAGACAACAAAAATAAGTATCAATAAACTCTGAAAAGTGCTCTTATAAATGCTACAGATTATACAATAAAATTTCAAGCTGGTGATCTGCCATAGTCTTTCAGAGACTAAGGACATCTTTGGGTTTCCAGATACAGTAAACATTACCTAAGTTTCTGCTTACTAAACTCAACTGCAGCACATCCATTTTCTTAGCTTATAATACAACAGTTTGTCATTGTGACCAACACTAAGGTGATTTTTGGTTTTGGCACAAAAGTTACAGTGATGGGTAAGAAAATTTTGTTTTCTCTTTAAATAACTTTAAATCCCTTTAAAGTTTAAATCCCTTAAAACTTTAAAGTTCTTCTTTTCAGAGAATTTCAACTTTATCCTCCTTTTCATCATTAAGCTGGTGTTTTACTAATGTTCTAATATCCCTGTCTGCTTTGGAGACCAGATTAAGTTTGCTACTCTATTTAATTACATACATTTCACGTTGGAGAACAAAGGCATCTTCTGTGAATAAAGGACTGTCCATAAAAAAGATAGACGGGTTGAAAAATATGTGCATGTTATCACTGTATCTTCTTAATAAATTAGCATCTGCAAAAATCATTATTTTTGAAAGTATAGCTATGCCCCCATAATGCTAGTTCTCCTGCGTTTCCAGGTTATCCATAACAGTTGTCTAAGTTATGTTTACATTTAGGGCAGGTCTAGAAAACAAATCAAGAATCTACAAACGAATTACTTTGAGTCTTTTGAGGGTAAACTAAAACATGTTATCTCAGATGACTGGGAAAGACAAATAAGTATACTACTGTTTTTGGTTAACAAACAGAAGCAAAAATATTCAGCTTTATCATAAGCAATAATATCAGCTCTCTGCAGCTGTTTAATTTCTAGTTGTTCTAGAAAACTACTGTCCATAGCATAGCAAGTTTTTCTTCCACAGAGCACACTTATCAGGATGATAATAAAAATTACTCTTACAGTTTTTACTATTATTATTATTACTATTATTAAATAAAAATACTATTCCTATTACTATAATTACTATTTCAGAATAGATTCTGAAAGGCCACTGAAAATCACCAAAAGAGAATGTGTGGTTCATTTCGAATAAAAGTAACTCCTGTGGAATATTTCTATCTGGGCCACACTTCTGGATTTGGACTGTTTCCAAACCCAAGGGAAAGCAAGGCTGTTTCTGAGACTGATTAATGATGGTGATCTCTCCTTCTCATTATTATTCCTGGAATTAGAAGAACCTCACACTTTTATACCAGACCCTTCCTCACAGAGAAAAATGCTTTCAAGTGATAAATTTTAGTCTTCATAGGAAAAATGGAGGCTCTTCCTCAGACATGATCAGACATTAGAAAAAAAAATACAGAAAATTGCTCTGTCTGCATCTGAGAAATATTTTCTAACACTGCATGTGTCCTCTAAAGAAATGGTGAAAGCTGCAGCAACTGATTCACCTAAGGCTGAAGAAGAGAGCTCTGGAAGAGTTATTTCTTAGATTGGTTTCACTGGATCAGACACATAGGTGTATTTGCTGTTCCTTTACACATCTTTACACATCTGTTTTTTTTTTTTTTTTTTTTTTTTTTTTTTTTTTTTTTTTAGGGGACCATGAATTAATGAGCTCCTAGTTTCAGTATTTGCTAGTTCTGCATGAGGGAGGGTTAGTCCAGAGGTATGGCTCAGAGGACTAACAGTAGCAGAGAAGTTTTACTGCAGCTGCAAAATAGTGTGAATAATGAGAAACTGTTCTTTGGCACTGGGACAAAACTCACTGTCATAGGTAAGACAAAAATCAGATCTCTGTATTATGCATGTAATACTGTTTTAGGGGACAAGAACATTTTTAATTCACAGCAAAATAATGATCATGTTCCACTCATCTATGATGACAGAATTAATGATTTATTGGTTGTTTATTAGAAACAGAAGTTCTGATATAAAAGTGTAGGGTTTTCAGGCACCAATTTTAAGATTGTTTTGACTGTGAAATTCATGATGGGAGAAAGGGAAAAAAAAACACTGCTCCCATTGTTCAAGAAAACATTACAGAGTTTGAAAATGAAGGGTCCTTCTTTAGTCTGCAAGGTGTTTTTGTTTGTTTGTTTGTTTGTTTTTCAGTTCTTCTGCCCTGCTGTCTAACAACCAAAAGCAAAATTTCAGGGATACTGTCAAGTTCACAAGTATGCTTGTGGTGGCTCGGAATCAGGCAGGGAAGGTGCAGTCTTGCTGGTATTTTGCTTCCCTCCCCATAGATGGTAGGCAGGCTGCCTGAAATTGCACTGGGACACTGTTTCCTTTTAACATTCTTTTTCACTGTTAAAAAGGATATTTTAAAAAGTCTGAATTATCTTTCTCTTACTTTTCTGACAAGAGTGCACTTTTCTCCACTATTCATTCTCTTCTTCCCTACATTCTTTCTCTGCCTTCTCCCCTCCAAGGAAAGGATTTAGCATGACCTGCTCTGTTAATACCATCTTCCTTTAACATCAAGGTGGTTCTGTTGAGCATTTTTGAATCACAGGACAAAACAACCTTATCACTCTGCCACTGCCAGCTCTAATAGCAAACTGTAGAAATACACATGGGCTTGATCCTTTAAACATTCCCATTTTGGGGAACTAAGTAGCAGACAAAAACAGGAAAAGGCCCCTTTGTGTTACTGGTGTAACACAAATGGTGTAATGGTGTACACCTGTGCTTTTTGACTGTACCAGTTATATTTAGAGTTGGCACTGTGTTCAGAGTTATATTTAAGCTCAATGTGAAGGACATTTGAAAATTTTCCTTGCATTAATTATACATAACATATACGCAGATGATTTTCAAATGGGAATAGAGGTGAAAAATAGCAAGATATTATTAAAATGATCTTGCTATTAGGGGAATGGGAGAACTGTGATACTTTTTCTCTTAGATAGATGAAGAATGTTTGACAGGGTATACATGTATTTATATACATAAATACAGTGATTAAGCATTGCACCAGTGATCTTCCGTGACCAATGTGGAAGATCAGAACAGAATGGGCTGTTGATATATATATTTTTCTAATTCTCTCTGCTCTTGCTTATGTCAGTCTCCTAATTCTTTATTCCATTTCAAGTATGCTCATCTCTGGCTTTTTTTTTTTTTTTTAATTTCAATACATTTTTTTTTTTTTTTTTTTTTTTTAGCATGTTGAATCTTTCTCACTATTTCTCACTGTTCTCCTCATCTGTTTCAGTGTCTTCACTTTTAGCCACTGGGGCTATGAGACAATGAACTTATGCTAGAAAGAATTTTAAGATTAAAAAAATAAATCATCAAGCCATGTACTAGAAGGAGCAGTAAAAGTGATCAGCCTTACTTTTGGAAGGAAAGCAGTGCCAAACTTGCTAGTGAGCTATGAATGTAACTATCTAGTTACCTCTTCTGAGGTCTGTATGAGCTCATGTTTTCACAGAAAGGCCTAAGGTTCTTTGTAGAGTAGGCACTGACAATCATGATTAAGGCTAGCGGTTGAAAGAAAACTCCAGGGCTTATGGGTCAAGATCTATGCAAGATAAATTTCTGTTTATTTATGTATGTCCACTCCAGAAAGGAGGGAATGATCAGGAAGAGCATCCACAATGTATTGTAGAATCATAGAATGGTTTGGATTGGAAAGGACCTTAAGGACCACCTAGTTCCAATCTCCCTGCCATGGGCAGGGACACCTCCCACTAGACCAGACTGCCCGAGGCCTAGCCCAACCTGATCTTGAACACCTCCAGGAATGGGGCATCCACAGTCTGCCTGGTCAACCTGTTCCAGTGCCTCAACACCCACAGAGTGAAGAATGTCACTCCTAACATCTAATCTAGATTTCCTCTCTATTAATTTAAAACCATTCTCCCTTGTCTTATCATTATCTGCCCAATCAAAAAGTTGCTCTCCATCTTTTTAATAAGCACACTTTAACTCTTGAAAAGCTGCAATGAGGTCACCCTGGAACCTTCTCTTCTCTGTGATGAACAACCCCAGGTCTCTCAGCCTTTCTTCATAGGAGAGGTGCTCCAGAGCTCTGATCATCCTCATGGCCCTCCCTGGACCTGCTCTAACAAGTAAACATCTTTTTGTGCTGGGGTCCCAGACCTGGACACAGTATTCCATGTGCGGCCTCACAAGGGCAGAGCAGAGGGGGACAATCACCTCCCTAGAACTGCTAGCCACATCTCAGTTAATTCTATCATATGGAATAAGTAAAAGTTTACTCTTTATCTCCATAGTTCTTTCTGACTTTCTGTTTCCATGTGCACTCTGCAGACCTGGCAGAATTATCAAGCTTGATAAAAGAAAGGAATTCTAGTAAAACATATAACAAATATAAAATGATATAAAAAAGTGGCTTTTAGAGTCACTGCCTAGTTTCTAAGTAGCATCTCATTGTTACTTTGTACATCCCTTCTGACTGCAGATATACATATAAGATATACACATATCTGCATATTTTATATGTATACATGTATATATATGTAAGATTAAATGTCTTAAACACTCTTGAGAATAAAAATATTAAACACTCTAGGACATGGAATATCTTTTGTTTTCTGAGTGTATAAATTCTCACTTTACTCTGAAAAGTGTAAGGTGAGGTTTTCTCATACCCAGGATAATCTAAATAATAAATAACATAAATATGATATTTCGTAGTCTTAAAAAAGGATGGCAAGTAAAGATCTAGAGCTAAACTTGCCCCAGGCAGGCTCAGGTTACCTACCTAAAGTGTTATTCACTTCAGATAGTGAGAAAGATTATCTCTTTCTTTTCATGTCACACCTCAGCTGGGGCTCCAATTAGGGTATCACATGGAAATACAATTCTGAACACTGCAGCAACAGTCCTGTCTTACTACAATTTCAGGAATGTGCTGCAGTCAGCTAAAGATGCTTATTCCTTATAACACAGGCTTTTACCTGTTACTACAAATACAGGCCTTTTGGTTACTTTACTTTGTTCGCACAGCTTTTTATAAGCTTTCCTGTTCTTTTGACAGGGACTATGCCAGAAATACAATCAGTGCTCCATTTCTGTAGCCAGGCCTTTTATATTTCTGTGCAATGAGTGAATTTTTGCACTTTTTTGATGTCTTTCTGTCTAACAGATAATAATATCTCTAATAAGCATTCGTTAAAAAGCCAGATGCACCAGGAGTCACACAGCACAAATACGATGCACAATTACAAGACCTTCTTGGCTAAAAACAATAATGGAGACTCTGGGCTGTATTCCTTTCTGTTTCAGAGAAAAACGATGTAATCAAACGACCAGCTGTGGCCATCTTTTTCCCATCAAAGCAAGAGATCCAAGAGAAGAGCAAAGCCACACTGGTATGCCTGGCCTCTGGTTTCTACCCCGACAACCTCAATTTAGTCTGGAAGGTGAATGGTGCTGAGAGGACAGAAGGGGTGGGGACAGATGAGACTTCCACATCACATGGGAATACTTATTCACTGACCAGTCGACTGAGAATCTCATCCCAAGAATGGTTCAACCCTTTGAATCGTTTTGAGTGTGTTGCCAATTTTTTTAAGAATGGAACACAGGAATCAATACACAAATTCATCTATGGTGATGCTGGTAAGTAAAAAAATTAAAATAAAAAGAGTATAATCATCATCATGGTGTACAAACTAGAAATCACTTAAAGTGGGAAAAAGGCTATGGGTTACTTATTTCTATGTACAGTGGTGTGTTCATGGCACAAATTATATGTAAATGTGTACCTATTTCCATGTATCTCTTTATATTCCCAGCCCTGTGTATCTGTTATTATCATTATATATCTATGAATTTTCAAAGGTTTCTTCAGATTTTCTTAGTGTAAATATATAGTAAAATATTTATTATGATATAATATATACTATATTTATATTTTATACTATATATATTTACTGTACTAAATATATACTTATGTAAAATATATAGTATAGTAAAATAAATACTGTGAAATTAAACTTCTAAAATTTGTGTTATATTCACATTGAAGAGAAATGTAACTTTCAATTCATTTTTGTCTTTCAGGATGTGCACTTACTGAAGGTATGTGTGTCTTCTCACAAGCTAGTAAATATCTTCATTTATTTCAATTCCGGTTTTACTGATGTTACGTACAAGGGAAATGAGATATATATATATATATATTTTTTTTTCCCAATAAAATAATAACTTATATTTCTACAGCTAAACAGCATGAACGTCAGATTTAAGAAAAAAAAAAAAAAAAAAGACTCAGGAATGTCTGGACCTGCATGTTGTATGTAGCTATTTTTTTAGCTCTTCTTTATGTTTACATTTTGAAATGGTGCAAGAAACAGTGGAACTTTACTGTACTGTCATCTGCTTTTTTATCTTCTCCAGTCCTCAATGCTGCTTTCTATTGGGAAGCTGCTTGCTTACCTTTTTTCTAGAAGAAAAATAAACCTTGAAAGAACAGAAATCATAGTTAGCAAAGTGATTATGACCTCAAAATTATAACACCAGAATTCTTAATATTTCTTATTATTGAATTCAGAATGTTTCTTATTAAAAGTCACATCTTTCCTTCAAACTGTGAAGACATTCATATAAATAACTATGATTATTTCCTCTATGTATTCGAAATTACATATTCTTGGTTTTGACCAACTTCTTTACTGCTTCAAGTATCTGAAGGGTGAAATGAAATCAGGCTGGTTTCTCAACACTACCACTGTACCTTGAGAGTGAAAAAGATGTAAGAATGAAAGGCTAGATTTCAGGTTATTCTGGACTAAGTAAACCTTTGCTTATATATCAGCATTTACAAGGCTACTGAAAATAATGAGTGAAAAAAAATATATAAAAAAAAATATATATATATCTTGTGATTCAGCTTAATTTCAGTTCCTAAGGGTGATTAACAAGACCACCCTAGTTTTTCAATGTGTGGTAACACAATGGTTAAATGTTCCCAATTAAGACATAGTCTTTTAGAATAAAGCCAATCTATGTCTTTTCTAGGGTCATTTTCTTCTTTGGTTCTTTGAATAACAATGTTCTCTCCGCTCCTGTGCTATCACAGGTGTTAACATAGCTATTTATTTGGCTCTAGTTCCTTTGCTTTGCTTAGGTAAAGATTTCAAGAATTCTTATTTGATTAAAGCTACATTAGATCAGTCTCTCCTGATGATGATAATTCAATACAACAATGATATTTGGTTTGCAGAGTCCTACATACTGCATGGAAATTCTCTGAAGCTCACTTACCTTATTCTCTGTGGGAAAGCCTTCCTGTATGCTATTTTGGTGTGCACTCTGATGTTGACAGCCAAGGTAAGCTTGTGTATCACTTCCAGGGTGATTTTGTTCACTAGTACAAGCATAAGACAAAACCTACTTTCAGGCATGGGGTGTTCTCCATATGCTCTGCAGAGCTATGTCCTGCCTTGTTTGAAAAATCACAAGTGCTGAATTTTCTATTACTGTTCTTCCACATCTCAAACAAAATCAGTGCTAACACAGCAATTCCTTCTATAAATATTCTTTAAACACATGGAAAAAGAAGAACAATTATGTACAACTTACCCAGAAAGTAAAAAAAGGAAATATCATACATATCATACTTTTCTATAAGCACTGAAAAGAGACACATGTCTGCAGTAAAAGTAATAAACAGGGGTTTGAGGAGATATGTGCAATGAATGGGATAAATCTGAAGAAGTGGGAGAAGTTTAAATAGCTAGTAACTGCCATGAAATACTTTTTATCCATGAGCTTCTCATACATCTAGCAGATAATTACAGTAAGAGTAGTGGAAGTCTCAGCATCTGTTCCTTTAGAAACAGGACGGGGAGGTATGTTTGAAAAGGGACCTGACAGAGCTGAGAGTATGAACAGAACCTCAATTATTTTCAAGGCATTTTTGTCTCCTTTTTGAAGGCTACTTGAGGAAGTAGGTTTGTACTTTACTGGGTCACAATGATCTGTGAAAATTTGTGTGTAAAACTATTAGGTCAGGATGTAAGAAAATATTATGTACAGGTTAAGATACTTTCTTGCTACAAAGAGAGGATGAAAACATAGAGCTACAACATGCTCATTTTTGTTAATATTCTCAGGAAACACAACAGTTTAGACACTGATATATCAGGTCTACTGTTTACTAGATTGTTGTATTTTTGGCTTTTGCTTGTTTGTTTATTCTGTTTTGTTTCCATTTAGGCTGGTGGCACACTGTATACAGAATGAATGAATAACCCTCTCCATTGCATCATCAGGACCAAAGCAAATTCTATTTTTTACTGTATAAAGGATCCAAGCTTCTGTCTAAGATCTTCTTTGTTTCTTGTGTTTCTCTGTTCCCTCCTGTTCTTTCTAATTTGTTGTAATCACTGGTGGGTTTTCCATGGACATCCAAAAAAATCTCTGTCATAGCTTTAAAACTAACACCTTGTTGCTTAGAGAGTTGCATCAAGTTGCATCAGCTCCTTGAATTGGAAATAAAGTTTTATCTTTGTTCCATTTGAGAAGCTTGAATTTTATTTTATTTTATTTTATTTTTTATTTATTTTTTGTAGCAATAGTCTACTACACCACAAGTTCCAGTGACCTGTTGTGTTGTGAGGAACTCACATTAAAAAAACATTCACAAACAGTCCTGAGAGAAACTATCTCTTATGAAAATATTAGAAGGCTCATCCACTGCTGATACTGTATACCAGCAACTGGAGTGGACTCCAAGCTTCAGAAGCTTGCACAGTGCAGTCCAGTGACTGTGAGAGGGGTTACCAAACAGACTGCATGTCTAAGTCAAGTTGCTGGGAGATGCATAGTACATATGTGTAGGTCCCAGTGTGTGTGCAGGTGTGTGGGGTAACTGGAAGTTAGTATCTGTGAACGGGAGGGTCTGTACCAGGGAGTGGAGTGGGACTGCAGGCCTCAGGGGCTCAAATGTCCAGCTACGAGCATGTGAGAATGTGAGGAGCTCAAGGATCCAGGCCAGCTCCTAGACAAACAGAATGTCTAAGGCCAGCTACTAGAGGGATCCATACTGTATATCCCTCCTGATCAGACCTTTATCCTGATCTGCTAGAGGGGCACAGAATGAGGCTAGAACAGCCCTTTTTCTGTTGGATTCAGTAACCCCAACTAAAATAATTGGAACTTATCATTCCCTCCTAGAGCATTCTCTCCTTCATCTTGGGGCACCTAGGACATCATCAACCCATGCACAGCATTGGTTAAATGACCAGTGGTACATTTTGTGTTAACAGTCTTGCTATGCTTCATCCCTACTTTGTCAACAGTTTTTGTGCTACAGCAGTTCATAAATTGAGAAGATGGATCCAACCTCAGTCTAAATGAAGAAAAGAAAAATGGGGGTTTAGGTAGAAGGGGTATTCCTGTGATTTGACAGTCATAAATTTACTGGGGGCCAAGGAAGAAAAAAATAGTAAGTTTTTTGTAATTTTTTGGTATTGCCTACAATACCACACGATGCCAGCTGTGAAGTATGGAAGCATTCTCACACCAACACAGATCCCACATTCAGACCATTATTTTGATGTTTTTATTATGAAATGAAACCCTCACTGCTGATACATAAGGGACTAACTTCTGCCCTTCTCATCATAGAAGCCAAAGTCTAAACAGGTGATAAAAACTGAGTTTCTCTTTCCCTTATATTACAGAAGATAAGTTAAGGGTAAATGCAAGAAAATTAACTTCATAAACTTACCTGGGCAAAAGAGAGTTTACATTTATTTCAGGGCAGGAAAACAAGAAAATTCCAAATGTGTATTTAACTCCTGCATAAAGTTAAACACTCACAGGACATGCATAAACGGTACTCCATCTACTGTGTCTACTCCAACCAATGCTGGCCACTGTTGCTCAATCACCACTATATACCAGGTTCAGGTTACACAGAGCTCATACAGTGGCCCAGGACTTCATTAAATTTACTTAGGTCAAACAATAGCTACCTTAAATACTAGCAGCTTTTTTCCCTTTCAGTACCACTGAATAAAGCCTGACTCTGTATTCTTAAAACCATACCACATATAGTTCTGTACATTGGTGAGATTCCACCCTTAGTCTTCCACTCTCCAGTCTAAACAGTCACAGGTCCCTCAGCCTTAGCAGTTTCTTAATCATGTTAGTGGCCCTTCGCTGGACTCTCTTCAATATTTCCACATCTTTCTTGTATAATGGAACCCAGAAATGGGCACAGCAGTTCAGATGTGGCCTCACCAGAGCTATGTAGAGGGAAAGATCACTTCTTTCAACTTATTAGCAACACTCCTAGGGCAGCCCAGGACACAATTAGCTTTCTTTAGACTGGGCCAATGGGCTGAGGTCAACTGCATGAAGTTCAACAAGGCCAAGTGCCAGGTCCTGCACCTGGGGCACAACAACCCCAAGCAGAGCTACAGGCTGAGAGATGAGTGGTTGGAAAGCTGCCAGCAGAGAAGGACCTGGGAGTGTTGGTTGATAGTCGGCTGAATATGAGCCAGCAGTGTGCTCAGGTGGCCAAGAAGGTCAACGGTGTCCTGGCTTGTATAAGAAGCAGTGTGACCAGCAGGACTAGGGAAGTGATTGTCCCCCTGTCCTTGGCTCTGGTGAGGCTGCACCTCGAGTGCTGTGTTCAGTTTTGGGCCCCTCGCTACCAGAAGGACATCGAGGTGCTCGAAAGAGTCCAAAGAAGGGCAATGAAGCTGGTGAGAGTTCTGGAGAAAAAGTCTTACAAGGAGCAGCTGAGGGAGCTGGGATTGTTCAGCCTGGAGAAGAGAAGGCTCAGGGGTGACCTTATCACATTCGACAGGTACCTTAAAGGAGGGTGTAGTGAGGTGGGGATTGGTCTATTCTCTCACGTGCCTGGTGACAGGATGAAGGGGAATGGGTTAAAGTTGTGCCAGGGGTGATTTAGGTTGGATATGAGGACGAACTTGACTGAAAGGGTTGTTAGGCATTGGAATGGGCTGCCCAGGGAGGTGGTTCAGTCACCATCCCTGGAGGTCTTTAAAAGACATTTAGATGTTGAGCTTAGTGATATGGTTTAGTGGAGGACTTGTTAGTGTTAGGTCAGAGGTTGGACTAGATGATCTTGGAGGTCTCTTCCAACCTAGATGATTCTGTGATTCTTTGCCATAAGGACACATTACTGCTTCATGGTTTCATGGTGCATGGCCTCTTGGTGTTGGTCTGTCCAAGAGACAGGACCAAAGACATGACTGGAGACAAGCTACAGTGTGCATATGAGAGGTCCATCTAGAAAACAAGCTACCAACAATGAAGGTCCAAGGTCCACTCAGGAGGATGGATACAGGTACACCAAAAACATAGCTTAGGCAAGAATTGAAGGCCCAGGTCCAAGCTCAAATGCAGATCCTGGGCTCATGGATCCAGGTGAGGGTGATCAGGTACGTTATGGCTATTAGCACACTCAGGCCTTGACAGAAAGTATCAAAGTGAAACCTGCCTGAAAGTACCACTCAGACAAAATGAGGCTTTGACTACATTTGCCTGGTTCTCATTCATTACATGATTCTATGAGGTACAGAGAAATAAAACACAGATCACTGTGATGGGGGAGAGTTCCAGACTGCATCCTCCAAAACTGTTAAAAGGTTTTCATCTTTGTTTTATACATGTATACGTGGTGGGAAGCTAGAAGGTGATTGCAACAGGTAACAATTATTAATGGGCTTCAAATATGGATAAAGTCAAAGAGGTCAGTCTGGTGTGACATGACTAGGAAGGCAAATGCTGACTTGTGCCAGCCATCTAAGGCAAAGAACAGTAAATAGTTGAGACAAGATCTCTTCCAGGCAAAAACATTAATGATGTCCAACACTGTAGAAGACAACTTGAGGTGAACATTGTAAGCCTGGTGATCAGCTTGGACTCAGACTCACTGACCAGTTGGAGTGAGTGTTATGTTTATCCACATCCAGGGTGCTGGCCACAGCTTTTATGGAGGGCTTGATTGATGTATTTTGCGTATTCTGTGTCTGTGTGTGTGTGCCAGAAATCTTAGAATAAAAACTGCTATCCACCCATTATACCCAGCCTAATATATTAGAAAATGTATTTTAGATACTATGGCACTTGGTGGTGGTGTTTTGTCTTTGTAACTATCTTTCCCCTAAATTATACTATAACAACAAGTTTGCACTCGTCTTTTTTACTGCACCTGTGCTGTTTACCTTCCTAATAGCGTTTAGCATCTCTGTGGTGTGCTCATACCCATGTTTGTGTCTTTCTAGTTCTCAGCCTATCACAGCCATCTCCCCTTCCTGTTTGTCATCAGATATATACAGGACTGGGCTGATGTGTGGTAATGTATTGGAGGAGACAAATAGCATAGTACAGCTCTGCACACAGAGGGACAGAAGCGCTTTATTCTCCCCAGATATCTTTGCAATATGATCACACAGTCAAGACCATCCATTTTCTATAGTTCAGTCAGTGTAAGCACAGACTTTGGC
This sequence comes from Aythya ferina, assembly GCF_964211825.1. Classification (NCBI taxonomy): domain Eukaryota; kingdom Metazoa; phylum Chordata; class Aves; order Anseriformes; family Anatidae; genus Aythya; species Aythya ferina. Next base: position 125,634,461 of record NC_140296.1, on the reverse strand, counting down.
ATTTTCTCAATTTGCCCTTGGTCACTGAGGGTGGAGCATCAGAATGAGAATCAGTCATTGTAGGAACACCAGTAGGAGAATGATGCATTCCTTTGGTAGGCCTTTACAGAAACCCTCCCTAAGAAGGGATACACTCGGAAACTCTCAAGTACACTCAGCAAGAACAGGTAGACAAAATATAATGAATTCTCTCCTCTTGATACGCAGAAGTCACCCACATATTTTTATTTTTTATTTTTATCTTGTAATGAAATCCTGGCAATGTTCCTGTTTTTCTTCGTGTGGGAGGGTTTGCAGTCTAGATGTCATTGAGGACTTTGTAAGTAGAAAAAAACATTTTGCTCAGCCCATCAATGATCTGTAGATATTTCCAACATGACAGGACAGTCTCAAACAAGACATCCTCTGTACAAAAATCAGTAAGTTTGTGGTCATTAGTAAATGGCCACATGGGAACCATACTGCTTAATGCAATGTCTTTCTGCTCTCCAATGAGGTCCTGGAAGATTCTGTCAGGCTGGGGCTTAAGGAAAAATGAATACAATATTATCATGAGGAAAAACAAACAAACAAACAAAAACTAATTTTGACAGGCTTATGAGCATTGCTCATGCTGGGAAGGAGTACCAAATCAGGCAAGTGACTCCTAGGAAGGAGGCCACAAGAAGGCCTACATCTACCTCCCAATCCCATGTCATTCTTTTGACAACATATCCAGCAGAATACTTCTTCAGATGTTGTCCAGTCTAGTTTTCAGTTTCCAACAAAACAGCATTTATACCACTTCCTTTGGGGAAGCAGATTCTGTGGCCTACTTGTTAGCTCTATTAGCATTCTTGCACGTTCTCCTGCTAGCCTCAGTCTCTGTCTCCTCTTTGGATTTTTCACGTGGTGTAGTCATATTACTCTGTCCCCTTTTTGTTATGGGGAGGGGCATATTTTGAGAGAGCCTCTGTAGTACCGTGATACATATTCGGTTGAGTTTGGTCCTGGGACCCACATAACAGTACTAGGTAAGGAGAAGAAGCCTGTACTTTTAACAAATCCATGACAGTGGAGTTTTTTTGTAAGAGAAAATTGAAGAGTTGTATGAAGATTGGGCAGGAGGGAAGACAGGCAAACTAAGCACAGAATGGGCAGATGGGTGAGTTCCAGAAACTCGAGCCTTCATTAGCACAACTTAGTGTTGGCAGAAAGAAGATAGATTCACTGTTGCTGCTTTTGTTTCCAAAAGTTTTCTCAGACTGAATTCTGAAACTGAGAAGTAGAATACAGAGATGAGAAGAGTTACTTCCTACAGAGGCTGGGTTCACTAGAAACAGCATCTCCTGAAGTAATATTCAACCTGTTTCAACACATTTTTCAGAAAAGTATAGTATTTTTCTAACACAAATGACAGCATAATAGTCCCTTCAGTGTCTGGTCTCACAAAAGTTATGGTATATCCTGATATCATATAGGTTTTATGTGCAGTTGATAGTTTGTAGTGGCACTTTTTAGTGGCACTTCAAAATACTGTGCAATCTCAACAACTGCATTTTGGAAAGGGCACCCAGCTGACAGTGCTTGGTAAGTTTCTTTTGTTCCTTTATTTGTTACTCTAGGATATTAATTCATTACAGAATAAAATGCTGGAACAACCAATAAAAAGTGATAAAGGTTTGATTATCTTGGCAAAAGGCAGTTGAGAGTAATTGCTAAATCTTTGTCTACTGACATGAAGGAGAAAAAGAAGTTTGCATTACTAAGCATATTTGTAAACTAAATGTTTATGTGGATCTGGTGTGAGATCATATAGGTTAATGTAGGACAATACTATAAATGATTCTTCAATTTTCCTGGAGTACCTGAACTGAAAAGTGCTGGAGATAAGAGCATTTTAGGGAAGTAACTTCTACATGCCTTCATTAGTCTTATGGTCTTCACTTGATATTTATTCTTCATGAACGCAGAGATATGGTGTTAGTTTAGTGGAACCTTTCAACATGACCAACACAACTATTTTGACATTTTTGCATTCCTGTTAAAAACAAATGCAGCCAAATCAGTAAGTGGCAAAGCTTTAGAACATATTCCATTGTATTTTCCTGTGTTATGGGTGTGAAGGAGGAGCTTTCTTACATTTCTTTTATCTGTCATCTAAGCAAATGTTCAAACAACTGCTAATAAAAAAATGTGCTGATTTCTAGCCAAAGTAGATGCAGGATTCTAGCATGGTAGATACAGGAACAGAACAATAGCTAGATGAGAAATGACACCCTTTCAGGAGAGAGATGGTAGCTGCTGTTTCTATCATTGTGTTCTTACTCTGGAGTTTGGTGATTGCACCAGGCTTGTTGTGGTAGGTAAGAAAAGTGAATTGATTTGGTGAATAGATTAAAAGTCCTGTCAGTTAGTACATTTGTTGTTCTTGGTACTTGAAAAGGATTTGATGACAGATTTTAGTGTAACCTGGCATATATTTTTTAATGTCATTATCAGAAAAGTTGTATACATATATATTGGTACTACTGAAAAGATAGGCTTAGAGCCCATGAAATGGGCTTGCCACTTACTTCATCTGTTGAAAACTCTTTGAAACAGGAGAAAATATCATATTGAACAGAGGTTTGTTTGGTACTCTGATTACAGATGTCACTTATGTAGTCTCGTGATAGTTCCAATCAAAAGGAACTGTTTTGTGTGAAACTGCTTTTTACAAAAAATGCCTTTATGAGTGTCAAATTCACAAGGCATGAACAAAAAAAGGCCTTTCTATTATCACTTATTATCACTGACTAACCAATGTAATGTGCCTCAATAATTCACATAAAGTCTTAGCATTTATTTCTCCACCAAGAAAGGAATTCTGAGTTGATTTCTCTTTCACACTGACTCAGATGATAAAGAATAACAATCATAGCCATTTGGACTTCTACCTTCAAGTTTTTAGCAATAATTATTAGCAAAAATAATTTGCTTACACACAGCCATTGCAATTTAGAGCAGGGTCCAGGCAGATTGTTGCAAGTAAGAAAATGTTGTTTAGAATGTGTGTTTAAAATAAAAGACAGGAAAGCTAGAACTGCTACTTATAAGAATTTTGTCTTTCAGTTTTTCTGTTTGTTTGTTTAAATCATAATTTTCTATTTTAAATAAGTATGTATAAGTTATTCTGTGTACCAGTGAGAGTGGTGATCAATCTTATACCTACATTTGCTAGCTCATAACTAATTTTTGCCACATTTGCAATGATAATTGTAAAAGGTGTTCCTAGGATTTTTTTTTTTCCTTGAGAGAGTGAAAGAAATATAATAATAATAATAATAATAATAATAATAATAATAATAATTTAAAAATATGGAATAAAAACAAAGAGAAACGCAGGCAGGAATGTATGAGGGGGGAAGCCCTTAGGAGAAAGTAGAAGATTAAGAGAATTTACTGGACTTTTTTGATTCTTGAAGTAAAACTCATTAACTGGAGATAAATTGCAGATAAAGACACTAAAACTCTGTTCAGGAATTGAAAGATAGATTGAGGGACAAACCAGAACTCTATTAATATAATTTATGAGGAGGAGGAGGGTTGATGAAGTACTTAAAGACCAGGACAAACATTAATTGTGAGATAGGAGAAAACAGGTCTTGTAGTTTAAGCACCTGATAACAGAAAAGATAACCTTATAACAGAGAAGGGAAGGGAAGGGAAGGGAAGGGAAGGGAAGGGAAGGGAAGGGAAGGGAAGGGAAGGGAAGGGAAGGGAAGGGAAGGGAAGGGAAGGGAAGGGAAGGGAAGGGAAGGGAAGGGAAGGGAAGGGAAGGGAAGGGAAGGGAAGGGAAGGGAAGGGAAGGGAAGGGAAGGGAAGGGAAGGGAAGGGAAGGGAAGGGAAGGGAAGGGAAAAGAAAAGAGAAAAGAAAAGAAAAGAAAAGAAAAGAAAAGAAAAGAAAAGAAAAGAAAAGAAAAGAAAAGAAAAGAAAAGAAAAGAAAAGAAAAGAAAAGAAAAGAAAAGAAAAGAAAAGAAAAGAAAGAAAAGAAAAGTTCTTGGTTATTGTTTGGGGCAGTTAAAGTCAGGGGTTTTATAAATTCCTTGTCTAAAGGCAAGTCTTTGTAGGTTCATAAGGAAAATAGTGACTAACTCCAGCACAGCTTAAATGTTTGTTTTTTTCTTTTTTCTTTTTTCTTTTTTCTTTTTGTTAGGCTTGAAATAAAGGGTAGTAAAGTTAGTAAGTGACTGCAAGGGAAGAATGGACAGGGTTTTCGCCATGGTCCTAGTATTTTAATGCTGTAGACTTTACTTTCAGAAGTAGCATAATGTATCTCCAGTGGCTTTTATAACAGTTCCAGTGGTGGCTTTTCTGAGAATGAAGGACTAGGAAATAGAGAACTGTGACAATAAGGAGGAGGAAGGCAGGGCAAGCTCCTCAGACATTTTCATGTAAAGGTCAGCAGCAATACCATATTCTGAAGAAGGAACATGGCTCACTGTTCTAGGTAAGAAAAGAAGTGTAACGGAAGGGCTTGAATCAGGAGGGTCTCACTAGGAAGGCTGCAAAGATGTTTCAGGAAAGACAGGTCAAGAAAGAGGGAAATAGTAGGTATTGTGAAGAAGAAGGGGACAAATTAAACAATTCATTATTATTATTAAATTTGCCCGGGGAATTGGATGTGTTGATATTATACAGTCAGATTAATAAACCTAGCAAGAAAACTAGCAAGCAAGCAAGATTAATGGAAGAAATTGGAGTCAGAAGGAAAAGACAATCAAAGAAGAGACCTCAAGTCAAATAAGACTGACTTGTAAGTATGTGTATTCTGGAAGAACATATACTACCTTTGAAATGCAGAAGTCCCAAAGACTATTCAGGGTTCAATGAGTCTACGGGTTGTCTTCTACTAGAAATGAACTATATTCGTGACCAAGTTTTTTTTCCACAGAATTAGAATACCTGTAGAATGAACCAATCCTTATGATTTCTTCTTATCCCTACAGTCTATCTCCCATTGTCATATTCAAATAGAATGTCTGTCCATGAAAGAAAAGGATGGAAGAATTGGGAGGGATGTACATATATTCATAAGGAACTGGCAAAAGACATGGAAGCTGGAGGGAAAGTGAAAATGTATCCAAAAGAAGGATGGATTTTTCATTATGCTTCATAATTCCTAAAAAGTGTGAGGATATACTGATGTCATAGTACAAGAGAAGAGTAGACAATAAATTGTTTTATTAATGGTTTATTAATGACAGAGAAATGAGCTATGATTTAGACCATATGCTATGAACCACGACATATAACTACCATATAGATAATTGATACACCTTCTTTTCAGTTAACCTTTGGCTACTACTGTGGGAAAAAAAAAATCATATCTGAACCTTTAACACATTTATCACTGGACAGCAGTGCAAGACAGGAGTGAGTAGTTTTGATATTAGACTGTGAGACTGTGTTTTATCAATAACCAGTATTTTGGAGAAGGAACAAAAATAACAGTTCTGGGTAAGTGGGAGTCCTAAGTGACTTATTTTGTACAAGGAACAAGATTCTAGGAGTGTAATGGAGAAAGATGAAATTCAGTTGATTCAGATGAAGGATCCTCTTTTCAGAATGTCTCATTATTGATGCTTTATAGTTACTGTAGACTAGAATGAAATATACCATTCCATTTTTATGAAAGCACAGCAGAATGGAATATAAAAATAATTCCATCTCTGACTGGAGCATATTAAGATGAATATAAGGACATCTGGTGAACGTGACTGTATTTATCAAGCCTACGAAAAAATATCCTGCCCAACATGTTGCTTACACACAGACTTACAGAGTGGATATGGTGGAGCTTTGTATGAGTGAGTAGAGGAGAGATTTGGGGGTGGCCATTTTGGATCAAAAATAAGATAGTGTGTTATCAAAGACAGAGAGTACATTTTGGAGGAGGAATACACTTTAAAGTTCTGTGTAATAAAGAAAGAAAGAAATATACCAAACACTAGATAATTCCTTTATGATTCTAAAATAAAAAGAAAATGTATTTTTGATGGGAACTAAAACAGTAAAATCTGGTGATCTTCAGTGGGATTCTTTAGGAAAAGATAGAGAGAAAGGAGACAGGCAACACAACAGATTTAAGAATAGAGGGGAATGGTGGTGCATGAAAGTGCATGAGTGAATGAATATACCCTGCTCCAGCTCTGGTGAAAATACATTGCTGGAGAAAAACAGCTCAAAGTTTCAGATAGAGTGCTAACATCTATGACTTTCCTAATTGACAGCATTTATAATTTCGGAAGGTAGGACCAGTTCAGGGGAAAGAGAAGTGACCTACACGTCCACCTACATGAAACGTGGGAAAATGCATTTCCTCAAATTAAGTGCTGACCCTGACCTATACCAATGGATCCAGAAAAAAAAAAAAAAAAAAGAGTTGCTAGTTTAATTAAATGACTGATAAAGCTTCCACTAATTTCACTAGAATCAAGATTCCACCCTCCCTTTGTTAGTTTTATTCTGGCTTCTGACACACCAATTAGTGTTGCGGAAGTTATTTTTACCATGATATTTCTGGTTGTCTACCTGCTGTCTGGCTATTCAGATTTCAGAAGGATTCCTAGCAGAGAGATGAGGAAAGAGAAAAAGAGGAGAAGGAAATAGTCAAATGAGTCTGAGAGAGAACATCGGCAAAAACTGTAAATGTTAATGAGGGAGATAAATCTGTAGTGTCATCCATGAGAGCATAAGAAAAGACAAAAGGGAAGAGTCTGAATTAAAGAGTTAATTAATAACACTCAAGTATTTATATTGTCAGACAAAGACAAGTAAACTTTTGGTAAAAAGAATTCTTGTCTAGCATTTAGACATGTCTGTTTTTTTCTGAACTCCATTCATTTCCACATTGCCATGGATTTATGCAAGAAAAAATGAGTGACGTTTATAGAAAAGATGGAACTGACAAGTTCTGTGATAATGGCATGAGAAACACAGTTGAAGTCCCATTTGCTTTTTTTCATACTATAATGAACTTGCACTTTGCACTATTTTTGGCACTAAGGGTATAATACACGCGTTTCTTATCAGGCAGAGTGGAAGTTGTATCATTAGTGCAGAATCAAGCCTTCAAAATTTAAATCCATGTTTTCCTCAACAGACAGAAAGCAGGAATTTATTACTGCTTTATGTCCTCGTGGTTTGGATATAAGCAACATTTTGTGGCAGAAATTAAACTGTCTGGCTTGGGTAAGAAAACATAGCCTGCTATTTCTTTGCTAAGAAAGAAAACGTTGTCATTCCTGATTTTTTGGGGAAAATTTGTAGGTTAAAAAAAATAGAAGATTATAGGTCTGGGGAATTCAGTTTGTTTTCTTTTTCTTTTTAAAACTGTAAGACAAAGAGAAAGAGGACTTGAGGTGAAATAAGCCAAGATATTTCAGAAAAGTCTTGACTCAGAGAGTGAGGAAACAAGCATACACAGAGACATAAAGACCCAACAGAAGGTGAATGCAGAGGACCACTTTGACCCCTGCTCATTGTCTAACTTAGCACAGAGAATTAAAGGAGGAGGAGGAGGAGTATTCAATTAGCATTTAATGTTTAGTATTTTGGCTATTTGGTCAAGAATAAGAAAAAATATTTTGTACTTGCTCTGCACATTTACACTTAAAATCCTCATACCAGATCCTGTTCAAATATCCTATTGACTTTGACTCAAGTGGCATATATAGCATGACATATGTAGTACATACTATCCTGGAAAGACACTTATAAGCTAATGTATGCATACTTGTCTTTTAGCCCAAAGATCATGGTCCTGCATACTCAGTGCTTTAAGTCAAAATGAATTGTGAATTCACTATACAGCTTCCCATACACAGATTTCTACAAACAAAACAAAACAAAACCAACTAATCAAACAAACAAAATCAACAAAAAACACCCATACTTTGATATCTGCATGTGTGATGGTAAAGTCATTGATGGAGGCTCTGGGCTGTATTCCTTTCTGTTTCAGAGAAAAACGATGTAATCAAACGACCAGCTGTGGCCATCTTTTCCCCATCAAAGCAAGAGATCCAAGAGAAGAGCAAAGCCACACTGGTATGCCTGGCCTCTGATTTCTACCCCGACAACCTCAATTTAGTCTGGAAGGTGAATGGTGCTGAGAGGACAGAAGGGGTGGGGACAGATGAGACTTCCACATCACATGGGAATACTTATTCACTGACCAGTCGACTGAGAATCTCATCCCAAGAATGGTTCAACCCTTTGAATCGTTTTGAGTGTGTTGCCAATTTTTTTAAGAATGGAACACAGGAATCAATACACAAGTTCATCTATGGTGATGCTGGTGAGTAAGACTTATGTGGGTGTGGGTGTCATCCTCTGTAGGCTCCTTTCTCTAGGGCAAGTAGTCATCACTGCAAGCATGTTTCTTGGCAGTTCTAGTACACTTAACTCAGATCTGTCAGTACCCAGAAAACTGAAACCAGTCAAAGGAATCCATTCAATTCCGTTTTATTTCAAACTGGCTAAAAACTATATCATTCTCATTTTTACATCAACCCTCCATTATACAAATAATTGCACAAACACAGGAAAAGGTGAGCTGATACACATCACTGCTCAAATAATAACTCCTATTCCTTTCCTTCTGCTTTTAGGCTGTATTATCTTCAAAGGTAAGCTAAATCACTGTTTTTTTTTCTTCTCTTGACAAAGCATCTGTTACTTTGTGCAAACATTTATGTGTGCAATGAGAGATGTGTCCTGTGTAAAAGTGTCTCAGTGTGTCCTGTGATTGTTTTTTCTGTCAGGCATGGCAGTTTATGCCTGTGTACATAGATGCAAGTATGTGTGGACATATACATTCATGTTCTACTGTATATGTGTGAACATCCAACTTCTGTCTGTTCTCATCAAACATTCCATGAGACTGGCTGCTAAAACTCAGCATTTTGGCATAAAAATATCTCTCACTGCGGCACAGCTGCTCATAGTGTAAAGCTGGATGCTGATTTTCTAATGAGAAGTCAGAACACTTGGTAGGTCACTGACAGCAAAGACATTCTGCAGCATGTTGTCTCCTTAAATACAATGCAGAATTAGAATAAATTATATTCCCATCTGAAAGACTCCAAATACAATTTCATTTGATGCTTCCAAATTCTGATTTTTCAGATCAGCTCCTAATCAGTCCCACCACTGTGAATGTGAGAAATCTAATAAAATTAATGATTAAGATTATATTTAAGCTAAGGGCAGCCAAGTTATAACTTGTGCAAATGAGTGTTGTACAAGTTTTCTTAATCAGCAGGTTGAAAAGTAATGTCCTTGCCCAGGAAAATTTTGTAAAAAAGAATGTTTTCTCTGTTGGTTTTTATTTTCTTCTTTTCCCCCTACTTTTCAGAAAACTATCAAAGAAGTGCTACAGCTGGGAAGTTTTTGTACATCATGCTCATTTTGAAGAGCATTTTGTATGGGATATTTGTAATGGGGATGATGCTTAGGTCCAAGGTAAGGAACAGAGGTTTTTTTACTCTGTACGCATTTGTCTTAATTCATTCTACAGGAGACCCATCTGGGCAAAATGAAGTCATACAGTTGATATTTATACAAACCCACCTCTCTTAAATTATATTGTGTGTTTCATCATTTTCAAGAGAAAAAAATAGTGAGGATAGAAGGAAGATCTCCAGACAAAAAGAGGGAAAGGTGACAGGGAGGTAGGCAATGAATTTAATATTACCAAAATCTATAGTGTCTTTAAATAAAAGAATAAAGAACAATTAAAGTGTGAAACAATACAGAGAAAAGTAAGATAGACAAAGAAAAGCAAAGGAGGAAAACAAACAAACAAAAACCTACCACTCCAAGAAAAAATGGAAGAGAATTTAATCTATGGGGGAACGGGAAGGGGAAAAAGTAATGGTTCTTTAAAGCCATGTTTGTAGGCACCATTGATTTGTCGTTGAAAACTTTCTCCTTCCTTCCTTCCTTCCTTCCTTCCTTCCTTCCTTCCTTCCTTCCTTCCTTCCTTCCTTCCTTCCTTCCTTCCTTCCTTCCTTCCTTCCTTCCTTCCTTCCTTCCTTCCTTCCTTCCTTCCTTCCTTCCTTCCTTCTACCCATTATCTCTTCCCTCCTCCTTCCCTGTTCCTTTCTTCCTATCAACTTTATTACTTAAACACAAATAATCACTTTACATCTAGATACATAATGTATTCTAAATCCTTTTGTTGTTGTAAACAAAACCGTCTAGTTCTTTTATCCATTGCAAGAATTTAAATATTTGTAGACTGAACTGTGGAAAACTTGATTATTCCCATTCTTCCTTTCTCACTCAGAGAAACAATTTATGTAAGAAACATTGCTTGGACTTCAGTAATTTCAGTGACACATCCTTAATCTCTTGCTCTTTTCCTTCTTTATGCAGTAAATATTCTAGATGTGCTTTGCCCTGAAGAGGAAGATGGACATATGATGCAAGCTTCATATCTTTGAACACAAGTCCTCATTTGCTTCAGGAACCAGCCTTCTATACTAACAAAGGCAGGAGAACAGCGATTTGGCAACATAATTCTATTATTGCTTGTTTTCAAAATTATCTTTTTATAAAAGTCTATCTTTAATAAACTTCTCTGTAATTTCCTTTATAAGCTATAGGATGACACAACTGTTTGATTTCTACTGTTCTCAAAGAACTGAATGGATACAATTAGCTCTAGGGAGAATATACAAGTGAACAAAGACGACCTCTACTTATTGGAGTAATGTGGTACTCCAGATCATGTTCTTATGGTATATTTAAATTACATAGGGTATAAAAGGAAGTCTCCATATCTCAGGGAGGAAGGGAGGAAGGGAGGAAGGAAGGAAGGAAGGAAGGAAGGAAGGAAGGAAGGAAGGAAGGAAGGAAGGAAGGAAGGAAGGAAGGAAGGAAGGAAGGAAGGAAGGAAGGAAGGAAGGAAGGAAGGAAAGGGAGTAAGGAAGGAGAGGGAGGGAGAGAGGGAGGGAGGGAGGAAGGGAAAAGAGGGAGAGGGAGAGGGAGAGGGAGAGGGAGAGGGAGAGGGAGAGGGAGAGGGAGAGGGAGAGGGAGAGGGAGAGGGAGAGGGAGAGGGAGAGGGAGAGGGAGAGGGAGAGGGAGAGGGAGAGGGGAGCGAGTTAGGATGGGGACAGAGGAAGAGAGAGGGAGAGAGGAGAGTGAGGGAGAGGAGAGAGTGGGGGGAGAGGGGAGGAAGGGTTTGCAGGGCAAGAGAGAAAGCACAATCCCAGACATTACTACAGATTGGGGGATGAATGGATTGAGAGCAGACTTGTGTGGAAGTACTTTGGGGTGTTGGCTGATAAAAAACTCAACATGACACAGAGATGTGTACTTGCAGCCAAGAAAGTCAACTGTATCCTGGGCTGCATCAAAAGAAGTGTAGCTAGCAGGTCAAGAAATGATTCTCCCTCTCTACTCTGCTCTTGTGATACTCCACCTAGAGTACTACATTCCGGTCTGAGGTCCCCAACGTGGATCTGTTGGAGTCCAGAGGAGGGCCATGAAGAAGATCAGAGGGCTGGAGCACCTCTCCTATGAAGACAGGAGAGATCTGGAGTTGTCCAGTCTAGAAAGAGAAGACTCCGGGGAGATCTTATAGCAGCCTTCCAGTAACTAAGGGTGCCACAAGAAAACCGAAGAGGGATTTTTTTATAAGGAACTGTAGTGATAGGAAGGTGGTAATGGTTTTAAACTGAAAAGAGGGTAGAATATGTCAGGAAGAAATTCTTCACTATAACTTTGGTTAGGCACTGGAACAGATTTCCCAGAGAAGCTGTTGATGCTCCATTCCTGGAAGTGTTCAAGGCCAGATTGGATTGGTCTTTGGGCAACCTGATCCAGTGGAAGATGTCCCTGCCAATTGCAGGGGGATTGGAACCAGAAGTTCTAAGGTCCCTTCCAACTCAAGCCATTCTATGATTTCTAGGCTGCAAACGCACGTTGCCGTCTCATGTTGAGTTTTTCACCAACCAACACCCCCAAGTCCTTCTCCTCAGAGATTAAGTGACTAAATGTGTTTGAAAATCTCTTTAAGGGAACAGCAGTTGAGTTTTAGCCAAAACAGGATGCGGTTTGACATTTACTCAGAAAAGAACCGTTTCATTAACTCACCAGCGTCTTACCGCAGCACCCCCCCAGCCTCTCAGGATGAGGCATAGGGCACAGCTGTCTGTTCACCAAGTTACAGTTGGACAGATATAGTGACATATATGGGTCTTATGAAAGCTGTGGGTTTTTTTTTGTTGTTGTTGTTTTGTGTTTTTTTCTCTCATTATCTCACACAATCTTCTTGCTACTGAAGTCTGTAGATGGTTTTGCATGTGCAGCTGCAGTTTCTGTTCTGCCAAAAAAATAAAGACTTGTGGGTTTATGGGGGAGGGTTGCTGACCTGCTTTTAAAATTTAGAACAATTACAACAACAATAAACAACCTACCATAAAAAAAAAGCAACATAAAAAAAATCAGGTGTTTGTTAGGTGTCTCAAAACAACAAAACAAGATGATAAAAAACATTGACTTGTAGAAAAAATGATGGAAAAGGACTTCAGTAGGTTTCTCAATCTGAATTCCTGTTCAAAATAGAGCTAATTTGAAAACTAGGTCATGTTGTACAAGGGTTTGTCCAGCTGAATTCTAGATATCCTCAAGGAAATAGATTTAATACGCTTTCTGAGAAACTGAGTGCTGAAGTACCATTGTAGAAAAACATTTGCTCCTTATGTCTAATCAATTTCCCCTACTGAGTTTTTTTTTGTTTGTTTGTTTGTTTGCTTGTTTGTTTGTTTGTTTTTACCACTATCCTTTCACTGTGCCCCTCTAAAACACCAACTCAGGCTAAGACACCAAAACTGCGGGGGGGGGGGGGGGGGGGGGGAGGGAGGGAGGGAGGAGGAGATATGCAATTAGCTATCCTTTAGTCTCCTTGTCTCCAAGCTGATCAAAATTGATTTTCTGAGCCTCTCTTCTTATGTTTCTTTTCCAACCTTTTGACCATTTTAGTGATCCTTGGCTGGACTTTCTCCAGTTTGTTGGTACCTCTGTTGCACAGGGGCTGGGACAGGGTGAGTTGGGGTGTATGGACAGTAGAGGTAGTATTCCAAATACAACCCTGCAAGTGCTTCAACATACTAACTGCATTCTTGCTAATGCAACCAAAAATGTAATTAGCATTCAAATAGCTGAAAGTCTCACAGCTTACTCATGTTGAATTGCTTTCCCACAAAGCTGCTCCCTACTCAGTCAGTTGGTGTTTAAATGACTCAGATAAAAGTTCTTTCACCTTTTCACCAGGGGATGTACATGTAATACAATAGTTCCTTTCCCAATGAAGAAATGCGACATAGTAATCAATAACAAAATTTGTCATAAAGGTTCAACAAGTTTGGTAAAACTGTGTGAAAGTTGTGTTTATTTATGTTCAACATGACAGTTGATAAATATTCCTTTGCCCTAAAGCACTTACAATATAATTTAACATAATTCAAACTGGGATAAGAATAATGTCAGAATGTGTATGCCGAGTCTGTATTTATTTAATAGTTGCATTCTATGTCCTTTCTTTAAGATTTTCCAGCTTTTTTAAAAAAAATAAATTAAAATAAAATAAAATAAAATAAAATAAAATAAAATAAAATAAAATAAAATAAAATAAAATAAAATAAAATAAAAATAAAATAAAATAAAATAAAATAAAATAAAATAAAATAAAATAAAATAAAAAACTTCCGAGTGGAAACAGATTATTCTTCTTATGCTAAGAATTTAGGATATGTTGTTATAACATGATAATTTAATGCTTAGACCATAGTGTACCTCATGCTATGATCAATCCATTCAAAAAAACATTAACACAACTACCTGGGAGAGGGGTGCTGCTTTATGTGTTTTAACTGGAAATACATTGGTAAGTCTTTGTGTGTGGGAGCCATAAGACTCTTTGTGGAAGGTATGAAATATTTCATCAGGGAGAAATCTGCCAGTAGATAAAATTACATTCACATTCTGCTTCTTCATCCTTCTACTTTTTTTTTTTTTTTTTTTTTTTTTTTTTTTTCTTCAAAATATGGATGCTTAGGGCTTAGCTCAATTTCAAAACAACTTAGGGTCTTTGAACACGGGAAATCACAAAGTTGCCTGGGAGGGGAAAAAAACAATAACTCACAACTCATCCACAAATAAGGAGTAAACCAAATGAACATAGATTGTCTTGTATCTTGTAACAAAACATAAGTATGAGGAATAAAGGGACAGATGTAACACACATAAAGCATGTACTTCAGAATATAGCTGGCAGTAAGCTGAATAAACAGAAATCTGAATTTCTCTTGAATGTGAATTCATTCTATGTTGTATACTACTTTACGCCATCTCTTTCTTTATGGCCTCCATGCACCTGTAACTTATCAGGAATGTGTCTACACCTATCAAACACTGTAATGGTTGTTCTGCCATTTCAGGCCAATCTGCAGCATGTTAGTTCTACTTAGCTTCTTTTCTTATATCATATTTTGTCATTTCTTATATCATATTTTGTTCAGAGATGTCCTCGTTACTTTTGACAGTCTTAATTGTATTAATTTATTCTGTTTAGGGTAACCTTACCAAGCACAGTGAAAATCACTGTGACTCTCACTGCATGATAATATCCAGAGTGGTGTTAGAATGGTCATACAAATTATTGTCTCCGAAGTATTTCTGACTTGTATGTAAGTATGGATATTTCAATTAACTGTTCTACATCAGGAAGAAAATAGTCTGTGGGACAATAATTTGTCTATGTGAAGATGGCAGTTTCCATTTCCTTCTTTTTATGTCTGGATTTGATTAACAATATTTAATGATCTAATGTGATAGAGAATCAACAGGCGATCCAGAAAGAGTTCAAAAATTAAGCTGCACCTACTTTACCTGTTTTAGTCCAAGTCCTCAGCAACATATGGTTTGTGAATAGGCTATTTGCCTACATGCCATTTTCCTGTGCTGACAGCTGCTCCCTCCTGAGGGAAGGTGAGGGAGAGAAGAGTTTATGTAAAGAAAGCAAGTGACTTTGAAGTGTTGTGTCCAAACTGCTGGCACAGAAATAGACAGCTGAGTGGTTCATCTTCACAGGTTTAACAACTAAATGGAAGTCTGAGAGATTTAACCGCTTAGCTTTGTATCCAGGGTGAGTATCACCCACAGCTTCCTGATCTGCACCGATGGAATAGTAGAGTAATTGCAGCCCCTTCCCTGGCTGTTGCAGATACCAGGACATATAATTGTGATTATCATTTTGACTGCATTTCAGAGTAGCTTCTCCATCTTCTTTCAGTACCAGACTTGATGTTTGGGTTATTTTAGCTCCTATAAGACAAAATAACAACAAAAAAATAAACAAGGTAAGAAAAGTAAACTACATTCTCCCCACAGCAGAAGAGGTATCATGGCACAGCTGATGCCTTACTTGCTCCAAAGAAGAACGTGACCACACACCAGGCTGTCCACATACCCATTTCTGCTTCAGTAGGCAGAGAGCATGATCTAATAAGGGACTTCTGTAGGTCTGTTTCACATGCTTCTCTTAAACCAATAGCAAAGACGTCTGTAGCAGCCACATCTATGCTGAAAACCAAGCTTCTTCCTGTATGAAATCTCAAGCAAATGTATTGTTTTAAGTGTATCTGTTGAAAACATACAGAAGCTTTCAAACTGCCTCTAGTAGAAGTTTTTCTATCAGACAGGATAGTATCATACACAACAATTGTCTTTTTATTTAATGTTGTATATCTTATTTTTAGCTTTTGATGATTTGCTTCCAGAATGAAACCAAAAGACTTTAGTGTAACGAAGTAAAGAGGTTTTTTTATATATTGGTGAATGATGGATTTTTTCTTTCTGGAAAACTTCAGCCATTTCTGGTCACTCTGTACTCCTATGGCTGCAGATTTCTGACTTCCTACACATTCAGTGGAACCTAAACAGAGTGAGAAGAACAAAAAATATATTTTCAAGGTCCACAGAGCATGGTGGGTCTTCTTGGCATAGCACAACAAGAAAATAGCTATTTTATGAGCAAATCAAACACATATGCTCCTTAATTATTTTTCTTCCTTCTACACCTATCTAGGCCAGCATTCATGATCTTTTGGGGGGGATCACTTTAAATGGGACCTTGTTGTATCCTAAGCACACACCAAAATAAATAAATAAATAAATAAATAAATAAATAAATAATAATAATAATAATAAAAAAGAAACCTAGGTTGCCCCTGAAGCAAACATCTTACAACTTCTTTTCCCTTAGGTGTCCTAGCAGTATCTCAGCAGGACTGAGTGGCACAGTAGTTGCTAAAACAATCTTTTATCTTGTTTTAAGAAGACTGATTATTGTCACACCTTGGTATTTTCAATGCATACTGAGAGCAATTGCAACCATCATATTTGTGATCTATAGTTGAAAGATGAGGTGCCAGAAATTAATATCAGAGACAAATACACCAAAATCAAACAACCTAACAGCTGTGCTACTGAAAATATTCTTTCTTATTTATGTGAAAGGAAAGAATGGATGTTTACAGTGAACATTTTGGGCTGTATTTCCCACATTTTTCTATTTTTACATTGGCAGAACTGCATGAAAAAGATGCTGGAACTAATGTAACAGCCAGATATGTATGCTTGTCATTACACTTGTGACTGTGAAATTCTGCATTGGAAGTGCTGACTCAGAAATACATACATTCTTTTTCTCTATAGGAGAAAGATGTCAGAGCTGATATTAAGAACATGAGTTCACAAAGCCAATATACAACAGCTGAGGGAGATAGTGTGTGGAATAGCTGGAAAAATATATACCTAGTGAGGTAGATAAGATGTAAAACTTGTCTTAAGATACAGGCACCTGGCCTGGAAAGAGAACTCTCCTTTTATTCAGAACACATAGTCAGAATGTTCTTCTGGGTTTATGTGGAACTGGGGCTAGAGGGGCAGTTTACAGAAATATAACAGGTGAAACTCAAGCAGAATATCTAGATTCAAATCCCCCATAGTTATTGCTTCAAGCCAGGATCCGAAGCCAGATAACCCAGCTCTCCAGAGCATACTGTGTTGTAGGGTATCTCAAAGTGATTAATGACAAATGTTTTTCTACTCTATAAAAAAAATACAGAAACTTATAGCCTGGACTTTTTGCACAGAAAGCCAGATTCTATGTCTTTTTAATACATATTTAAGTATTTAATATGAGGTAAAAGGATTTCAAGAGAAAAATCTGATTCACAGTATCCTGTTACACAACAGTGAGTACATCAAGTCCAAAGTAAGCAAAGGGAGGAATCAAAACTAGTCTGCTAATTCTGAGGTGTGCATTTTACTTCTTGGACTACTGACAATAAGTGTGGTCATTTGGAGGGAGAGATCTCATCACGTAATTCAGGCAGTGTTTGAGGGAGATTGAACCTCTTGTATACATCCAAGCAACTGGACTTGTAAACACCTACAAGACAAACCCAGCTAAGTCTTGACACAACAAGCTGCATACTACTCTCAAGGCTTAGACTGTTTTGAACACAGATATTGGCAAAAACTTGTTTGTCAGGATCTTCTTACCAAAGCAATACATCTTGAAATAAGGATCAGGAAATTACCCATTTTTAAGTAACCACTTCCGTAGTTTTATTGCAAGCATGTTTTCACTCCTTTTTCAGGTAAAGTCTACTGCTTTGAACCACAGCAGCACCAAGAGGGAGCTGCAATTCTCACAGTAGACATTTGAAGATTTATCTGCTCTACAGATGAGGAGATGGAAGCACAGAGAAGCCAGAATCTTGTGTTCAGCTGCAAAATGGGGAGGTGAACAAAGACCTTCTTGTTGGCTGATTTCACAAGTCCTCAAAGGCAAGGTGCTGCACTTATACTGACACAGTGTATCCCTATAAGCCATTCTGAGCTGGCAGTTAAGGTGTTTCTGACGTTAACATCCCTAGGGATTTTAACAATAATGCATTGCATGGAAGAGCAATGAAAGTGTAGCAATGAATGGATGTGAACATTCACAGAATCGTGCTATTAGCAGTGGAAGCTTTAGGTCTGCTGCATTTTAACTCAGGCTCCCCCTGAACAAACTTGTTCATTGAAGCTGCTTTCAACCTAAGAAGGCTGAAGGTGAACAATTAATGGCACAAGTGTGACACACACTGACAGGAGAGGAGGAGTGTACCCTACTAAGCCTAGAGCGGTGGTTCTCCTAGGCATGACAGAGGAGTAGGAGTACTCAGAGAGTTTGATAACTAATTGTGATTGTTGTTTAATAAGTGACTGTAAATTTAGAAACTTTCTCCATTCTGTGTAAATATATATCCATATACATAACCATATATATATGTGTATGGACAAACAAAAATATACACTCAGATAAGATATATACACATTATTATATTCAAAAGGAATAGACAAATTAACACACACTATTGTTATACATTTTTCTCTCACTCTGTATCTTATGAAGCAAAATTATGTTCCAGGCTTAATGCCAAATAACCAAAGTCCAAATCATTGCTATATATAAGGGCCTGAGTTATTCACATTGAGGTTCCTTGTGAAATCATATAGGCTTGATCTCTCTTTCACCCACTGTTGCTGCAAGGTCTCAAAGTGCTTTTAATACCTACAAAATAGAGACCATTATTTAATTCCCTTTTTTTTTTTTTTTTTTTTTTTTTTTTTTTTTTTTTTTTTTTAGCTACAGGAAAAACATGGGCAGACAAATGCTTTAGTCATGGATATATATAATCAAACACTATTACAACTTACACAAAACTTATCCCTATCAAATTAAGCATTGAATATTGCTTCATATAGCACAAGACATGAGATTATCTTAATGTACGTTAAATCACAGTACAAGAAAAAATGTAGAGACCTATATAGCCACTTACGGAGGTACCCGTTAGAAGCTGAAAAATCAAGTGGCCCAGAAGGCTGCTGCAGCTCCTTGTCCCCACATCCATCCACTAGCAAGGCTGAGTGTATATTCCCAACAGGCATATAAACAAACACACACAAAATACAAATATACGCATCCACAGAGCCAGCCACAAATCTACACAGACAGAAACACTCAGCACTCATACAAGCACAAACAATGATGTGCTTGCAGCCTCATTCTGTTCCCCTCTGGCTGATCAGGATAAAAGTCTGATCAGGAGGGATATACAGTATGGATCCCTCCAGTAGCTGGCCTTAGATTTTCTGTTTGTCTAGGAGCTAGACCTGGATCCTTGGGTTCCTCACATGCTGGTAGTGACACAGGAGCCAGGGCACATTGCTGGCTCATGGTCAACCTGTCATCCACCAGGACCCCCAGGTCCTTCTCTGCAGAGCTCCTCTCCAGCAGGTCATCCCCCGGCCTGTACTGATACATGCGGTTGTTTCTTCCCATGTGCAGGACTCTACACCTGCTTTTTAAAACCTCACTTGATTTCTTCCTGCCCAGCTCTCATCCTGTCTAGGTCTCACTGTTCATTTCCTTCATAGGGAAACCAGATCTGAATGAGAGGCATAGTAGAAACACAGATCTCATTTGCACATGGAGTTAGGATACAGTCAGCATACACTCAGTCCCAGGAGCAAGACAACATTCCCAGGTCCTAACACGTTTACCCATACTTGAATGTTTCTGCTTCTGAAGCAACTAGGAAAGCCCAATAAAGAGATCAAGCAATATGAATCTCACAGGTCACAGACTTGCAGAGCAAAACTTTTCTGGCTCTGTACATGAAAGAATCTCATCTGTAAATTCCCAGCTCCATCTATTAAAAGTTTATGTTTGTTTGTTTGTTTTCCCCAAATAAATGGCCACAACTGTAAACTGGCAATGGTGAGTATGCCACTTGAAAACGTTAGTTTTCTATACTGCCTCCCCAAGTGATTGAGTGAAAATTTCTTACTCTAAAATCACAGGCAGAGAGCAGAAAGACCACTTACTAGTATGTCTTGTAGAGGGAAGGGTGGAATCTATGCTAGGCCATCCTGACAGTCTTAACGCTACTTCATTCACCATATATAGTACCAAATTAAATTAATCAGGATAACATTTCTTTGCAGCAATTTCATACACTGAATAAGAACTGTCTGTTGTGTTTTAACGTTCTGAGGTTATTTATTTGTGTTTCACCAGTTGCCACTGCTATTTTACACAATGAGTAACATGCACAAAGATATCCCAGGAAAGGAATTTCACTTGCTGAAAAAATTCAATTATCTACATAATTTATTGCCAACTTTGGATTTAAGAAAAAACATGACAGATAACTTTAAAAACTTTGTAGTGCGGTTACTGGTATTGAGTTTGTCAGGAAGCATGTAGTAAGAGCAGGGGAAGAAGTGCCAGATCACAAGACAAGCAGAAACAGCATCCTCGCTGGTAAAATCCTAGAGTAGCCAGTCAAAGTTGGTGACAATTACATGTTCTGTCAATGATAAATACCAATCAGATAAATGCAAAGTAAAAAGTCAAGTTCATGTTCAGTCCATGAACACAATCAACAAGCCAGAAACAACAGAGGTTAAGAGTATGCACAAGACTACCTTCAGCAGAACTTAGGGAGTGGATGCCTAGGTTTGAGTTTACATACAGCTCCATGGTCACTGGACTGAAACTGCAGTGTTGTAGGGCACAGGTGAGGTTGTTTGGACAATTAAGGCTTATTGGCACACTTGGGACCATGACTGTCCTGGTTAAATCAGTACAACTTCTAGTAGCATCACAGAAGAAATCCTAGACTCACAGAAAAATAAATAAATAAATAAATAAAATAAAAACACTTTATAAATGAACTTAATTCTTTATATTGTACCATTACACTGTGTCACTAAGACAGTGCTGACTTAAAACAGAGAATACCCATTTTACCCATTTCCTAAAGACACTTTCTGCCACACAGAGAAGCTGAGTAGGGTAGTCGTTAATGATTAATAATAGCCACACAGAGTTCCTGAGTGACATGATAGGTATTTTCAAAATGCTTTCTCCACCAAGTTCAGTTGGTCAAAGGAAATAAGCAGGTTAGGTTAGCACTTTTCTGAGCTTTGTTTTTCTACGGAATTAAAAAAAAAAAAAAAAAAAAAAAAAAAAGTACACTGGAAGTCGATACCCGTATCTCTCAGGTTTTGGTGTGCTTTGTCATGCTTGCATGTTAAGGAGCATGCTGTTCTCTTAGCTAGCAATACCGCTTTTGTCCACTCAGTGGAACTGTTCGATTACACAGACACAACGTAGACAATCCTCTAGCCTGAACACGTGATTTTTGAAAGACGCACTAGTAAATTACACTAGTAAATTACATGCTTTGTGTGATTTTAAACCTACAGCGAACTAGAAGTCCATGTTCTCTTTAAAGAACTGGAGAATGCTAGACCTTCCAAATATTTAGTCCCTCTGAACTATAGACTTTAGCACAAACAAACAAACAAACAAAAATATTACTCGTTCTCAACCCCCCCTCCCCCCCACTGGATGCGCACTGGTTTCCCTGAGCTCCAGCTACAGAGTATTCTCCTTTATTCTTTAATTCTTTTTTCCTAACTTTTTCACAGTTCTTAGTTCTCTCTTTATTACAGAACTCATATTCTGGTGACTGGCATAAATACACTTTAACCATAAATCAGTTGGGTTGCTGCTAAAGGGAGCAATCTTGCCAATCTCTCTCCTGCTTGCACATCCTTTGACTTCCATCTTCCAGCTATAGCAGACTCCATAAAGCCTCCTACACCTGCTACAAAATTTTCCTCTTTTTTTTTTTTTTTTTTTATTAGTTTTCAGCTAGATTAATTACTTGCTCCAGACACTACACAAACCTTTGCTGCCAGCACAAGGAAGGTGATGAGGACATATGAAACAGGACAGAAAAGGGAGAGAGAAATGTTGTTTATCTCAGAAAAAGCTTGTACCCTTGTGGAGTTGAAATGTTTTGGGGACCACAGCTTTGGAAGCAGTTCCCCTTTTTGCACTTTGGTGACTTAAACTTTCTACAAAAACATCACCACTAAGCTTCTGAGCATGCCAGTAAGTGCATGTGAGATGGAATGTGTGAAGGGAGAAATTCTTAATGCTTCCTGTTGAGATGTTTCCATGCCTTACAGGTAATTAGGCATTCCTTGAGGAAAAGACTGGGACTGAGATGCAGGTAGCCAACTACCAGGCTATAGACTTGTTCTGTTCACAAAATATTTTTTCTGCCAGCAGCTTTATGTGTTTAGCCAATCATTTCCGTCTCTGAAGAGACCCTGAAATAAATAAGCTAAATGGAGTGTTTCATACTAAACAAAAAGAATTATTTTAAGCGTAACTTTTCCCATACTTTTCCTCTGATCTGCCTTTCAACTCCAGTCATATATTTTCCTTGTTTTCTATTGGGCTTCCAAGGAAAAAAGGTTGTATGTTTTGGAACCTTTTTAGCAGAATAATTTTGCTTAAATACCAAGTATTTAAGAAAAGTAACTTTCCATCCTATCTGCATTACTCCGTTTGCTTGCTCTGTTTGAGCATAAGCATGCAACACAAAACAGAGCTTTTTGAAATCTTATGCAGTTTTCTAGAATAATCCTTTAGATTTGCAACAACCACCTGAATCTAGCACAGATCTGCTCTAAGCATGGAATACTTCCAAACAATCTTTTTGAAGCAAAACCACACTGGGATAATTGCAGTTTGCCTGAGCCCCTCTTCTTTCCAAGTCAAACAGACAACAGTGACAAAAGTACAGTGGTACTTTGTCTACCCTATTCCAACCGGAGTTTGGAGTTCCTGTTTTTCAGAAATCCAGCAGAAATTAAAAATCTCACACTAGGACAATAATCAGGGACATCACACACTTCCAAAGGCAAAACAAAACCAGAAACTACTAGGGAACTTTGGAATGTGCATCAACATGGATCAGCAGATAAAAAAGGCTAGTCTCAGGTGCTTGATAGAAGACAATGAAGAGTACAAGAGTAGACAGAGAAGATTACAGGAGCAATATGTGCCTTTTAAGAGATACACATTCATACTTTCTTGGGAGTTCATAAGGCTTTATTACCAACATGCACAAGATAAATATACATTTATTTGTCATATAACTGTACATTTCTGTTTCCGAGTGACAGATATGGGGCTTTTGAATTTATTTCAAAAATATATATATATATATTATTTTTTTGAAGCTTCAGAATCCCTGTTGTGTCTCATGTCCCAGTGAACTTCAAATTAATTTACTAGGTCTAGGTATTCAGGTAAAAAGCCAGCAGCTAGTATTGAACTCACCCAACTGGACTGCAAGTCTATACAAAACTGACTAAATACACCCAAAGAGTCCAGTCCCAGCATGGAACCAGAATTACTATAAAACCAGGCATGGATTCCCAGACATCTGCTTCTCCTTGTAAAATTTTTCCAGGAGATCCTGGTATACAGCTTAGATAGTTGGTTTTATTTTTGGCATTAGCATTTTGAATGCCAGTGTTTAACCTTTGTGATAAATATGTCAAAATGTTGGATTATATAGGCAGATTTCTATAAAATGGATAGATAGTACAAGCATTTACATTATAGGCTCCACTGCAAAGGTATGAGTCTAACTCTTCACCTTTGAGACTGATACACATACTTTACAAATGTGTACATATTCAGCTAATATATATATATATATTTTTTTTTTTTTCCATTTCTAGTTTAACTTTACTTCCATTAAACCTCAGGAAACAGTGCTCTAAGCAGAAGTGAGTGACAGAATAAAAGGATCAAAGTTGACAGCGTTTGCTCTGTAAGCAGAAACATGCTGCTTCTTTCAAGGGGAAAATGAAACCCTTCAGAAGTCTTCTTGTTTGTGGAAAATCTCATTATTTGTTATAAAGATTAAAAAAAAAAAAAAAAATTATGACCAGATATTCATGGCTACCAAGAGCCAGTGTAGAGACTGCGACTCTGTAGCTTCTGGTCTTTCACACTTGATCTTGTCTTGTAGTCCTTTTGTATTTCCAAGCTTCTCTAAATCCTATTTAATTAACTCCTGTTAATTTTCTTCAAGTTTCTTCTTTTAAACACTAGGCTTTCTTAGAGAGAAAATACCTTCTTGTCACCAGACACAGTAATAGACAAAACAAGGCCACAAATACATTGTATCCAGAAGAGTATTGCAAGGTTTCAATTTACACCTAATAACTTCATCTTTATGATACTTTTTTAGAAATATTGTTAGGAAAATTGTGTTATTTTAAACTTCTGATAAATCTGATCTTGAAAACAATCTTCTTGAAGAAGAATTTATCCACTGAAAATAGTTCTGCTTCAAAACAGCTTGTAAAATGTTTGTTTGTTTTTATTTTTATGTTTAACTACTACCCTTCATACTCTTTCCTCTGCCTGCTATTCTATTTGCTATTCCCCTTTCTTTATTGCTTCCCTTTCCTTCCCTTTTATGGTTACTCTGTGTATGTCTTGTTTTCTCTGGCTGTCTCTTACCTCTCTCACTTTCACCCTCCCTTTTTCTTTTGAAACTCTATTCCCCATGTCTTAGACACAGTCTTCCCTTTTATCCTCCTCAGCCATTTTCATGGATGTTTGTTTTTTTCTTCTCTCATTGTGTGGTCTCCCCTGTACATTCCACCTCTTTTCTCTTCAGGACCCAACATGTTCCACACAGTACAGAGATTACTTTGAAATGGATTATGCTTTGTTATTCTGACCTTTGTATTAAGAAGTGCATCTTCTTTTGCACTTTTGTTTGTTTGTCTGGACATTTGCGCTGTGCTGTTGTGTGTAATTCTGTGTCCATAAATTGCATATGTGACCATTCACATGATTGTCTGTATCAGTACTCTCCAAACTTTTTTGATGTACCCCTATCACTAAAAACATTTTGAGCATGCACCTCCAATATTTATTTATAACGTGTATTACTGAAACTCTAATATTTTCTTCCTACACCCCAGTGGGTCATCTCATGCACTCCCAGGGATGCATGCACCCCACTTTGGAGACCACAGATCCATATCATGGGACCTCACAGTTGCCTAAGTTATGCTATTTTTTACAGAATCACAGAATCACAGAATTTCTAGGTTGGAAGAGACCTCAAGATCATCGAATCCAACCTCTGACCTAACGCTAACAGTCCTCCACTAAACCATATCCCTAAGCTCTACAACTAAACATATTTTAAAGACTTCCAGGGATGGTGACTCCACCACTTCCCTGGCCATCCTGTTCCAGTGTCTAACAACCCTTTCGGTAAAGAAGTTCTTCCTAACATCTAACCTAAAACTCCCCTGGTGCAACTTAAGCCCATTCCCCCTCGTCCTGTCACCAGGCACGTGGGAGAACAGACCAACCCCCACCTCGCTACAGCCTCCTTTAAGGTACCTATAGAGAGCGATAAGGTTGCCCCTGAGCCTCCTTTTCTCCAGGCTGAACAAGCCCAGCTCCCTCAGCCGCTCCTCATAGGACTTGTTCTCCAGGCCCCTCACCAGCTTCATTGCCCTTCTCTGGACCCGCTCAAGCACCTCGATGTCCTTCTTCACAGAATCAGAATCACAGAATTTTCTAGGTTGGAAGAGACCTCAAGATCATCGAGTCCAACCTCTGACCTAACGCTAACAGTCCCCACTAAACCATTTCCCTAAGCTCTACATCTAAACGTCTTTTGAAGACTTCCAGGGATGGTGACTCCACCACTTCCCTGGCCAGCCTGTTCCAGTGCCTCACAACCCTTTCAGTGAAGAAGTTCTTCCTAACATCTAACCTAAAACTCCCCTGGCTCAACTTAAGCCCATTCCCCCTCGTCCTGTCACCAGGCACGTGGGAGAACAGACCAACCCCCACCTCGCTACAGCCTCCCTTGAGGTACCCATAGAGAGTGATAAGGTCGCCCCTGAGCCTCCTCTTCTCCAGGCTGAACAATCCCAGCTCCCTCAGCCGCTCCTCATAGGACTTGTTCTCCAGACCCCTCACCAGCTTCGTCGCCCTTCTCTGGACTCTTTCGAGCACCTCAATGTCTTTCTTATAGCGAGGGGCCCAAAACTGAACACAGTACTCGAGGTGCGGCCTCACCAGAGCTGAGTACAGGGGGACGATCACCTCCCTAGCCCTGCTGGTCACACTGTTCCTGATACAAGCCAGGATGCCGTTGGCCTTCTTGGCCACCTGAGCGCACTGCTGGCTCATATTCAGCCGACTATCAACCATCACTCCCAGGTCCTTCTCTGCCTGGCAGCTCTCCAACCACTCATCTCCCAGCCTGTAGCTCTGCTCGGGGTTATTGCGCCCCAGGTGCAGGACCCGGCACTTGACCTTGTTGAACTTCAAGCAGTTGACCTCAGCCCATCGGTGCAGCCTATCCAGATCCTCCTGCAGAGCTTTCCTACCCTCGGGCAGATCGACACACGCACCTAACTTGGTGTCATCTGCAAACTTGCTGAGGGTGCACTCAATGCCCTCATCCAGATCATCAATGAAGATATTAAAGAGGACCGGCCCCAGCACCGAGCCCTGGGGAACACCACTAGTGACTGGCCTCCAACTGGATTTGACTCCATTTACCACGACTCTTTGGGCCTGGCTATCCAGCCAGTTTCTAACCCAACAAAGCGTGCGCCAGTCCAAGCCAAGAGCAGCCAGTTTCTTGAGGAGAATGCTGTGTGAAACGGTATCAAAAGCCTTGCTGAAGTCAAGGTAGACCACATCCACAGCCTTCCCCTCATCCACCCAGCACGTCACTTTGTCATAGAAGGAGATCAGGTTCGTCAAGCAGGATCTGCCTTTCATAAACCCATGCTGACTGGGCCTGATCGCGTGCTTGCCCTGCAAGTGCTGCGTGATGACTCTCAAGATAATCTGCTCCATGACCTTCCCTGGCACTGAGGTCAAACTGACAGGCCTGTAGTTCCCTGGGTCTGCCCTCTGGCCCTTCTTGTAGATGGGTGTCACATTTGCTAGCCGCCAGTCAACTGGGACCTCCCCCGATAGCCAGGACTGTTGATAAATGATGGTAAGTGGCTTGGCCAGCTCCTCTGCCAGTTCTCTCAGTACACTTGGGTGGATCCCATCCGGCCCCATCGACTTGTGCACATCCAAGTGCCGTACCAGGTCACCAAACATTTCTTCGTGGATATTGAGGGCCACACCCTGCTCCCCATCCCCTTCCACCAGCTCAGGGTACTGGGTATCCAGAGAACAACTGGTATTGCTGCTAAAGACTGAGGCAAAGAAGGCATTAGGCACCTCCACCTTTTCCTCATCTCTTTTAACTAAGTTTCACCCTGCATCCAGTAAAGGATGGAGATTCTCCTTAGTCCTCCTTTTTGTGTTGACGTATTTATAGAAACGTTTTTTGTTATCTTTAACGGCAGTAGCCAGATTGAGCTCCAGATGAGCTTTGGCCTTTCTAATTTTGTCCCTGCACAGCCTCGCAATATCCTTATAGTCCTCCCTAGTGGCCTGCCCACTTTTCCAAAGATTATAAACCCTCTTTTTTCTCCTAATCTCAAGCCACAATTCTCTGTTGAGCCAGGCTGGTCTTCTTCCCCGCCAGCTTGTCTTTGGGCACATGGGGACAGACCGTTCCTGCGCCATTAAGATTTCCCTCTTGAAGCGTGCCCAGCCTTCCTGGACCCCTCTGCCCTTCAGAACCACCTCCCAAGGGACTCTACCAACCAATGTCCTCAGCAGCACAAAGTCAGCCCTCTGGAAGTCCGATACAGTGGTTTTACTGGTCCCCTTCCTGGCCTCGCCAAGAATAGAGAACTCCACCATTTCATGGTCACTCTGCCCAAGACAGCTCCTGACAACCACATCCTCCACCAGTCCTTCTCTGTTTGTGAAGAGAAGGTCTAGTGGGGCGCCACCCCTGGTAGGCTCACTAACCAGCTGCGTCAGGAAGCTATCTTCCACGCTCTCCAGAAACCTCCTAGACTGCTTTCTCTGGGCTGTGTTGTGCTTCCAGGATATGTCAGGGAAGTTGAAGTCCCCCACGAGAACAAGCGCCGACGATTCCGCAACTTCTGTCAACTGCCTGTAGAACACCTCATCTGTCTCTTCATCCTGGTTCGGCAGTCTATAACAGACCCCAACCAGGACGCTAGTCTTGTTGGCCTTCCCACTGATCCTAACCCAAAGGAACTCGACCTTTTCATTCCCAGCCTCGAGTTCTACAACATTGAAAGATGCTCTTATATAGAGAGCCACACCACCACCCCTTCTGTGCTGCCTGTCCCTTCTGAAGAGCTTATAGCCAGGCATTGCAGCACTCCAGTCATGAGAGTGGTCCCACCACGTCTCCGTGATGGCAACCAAGTCGTAGCCTGCCTGCTACACGATGGCTTCCAGCTCTTCCTGTTTGTTACCCATGCTGCGTGCATTGGTGTAGATGCACTTCAGCTGGGCCATTGCCTTATCCCCCGGCCTTGCCATTGTTCCCCCTGGCACAGCTCCAACAATCCTTGTTTCAGCCCCATCCCCCTTCTTACCTAAAGTTTTTTTGCTACATTTAAAGACCGTCCTAAGAATCTGATCCACCTGTGGTAGTTTGGGATGGAGAGCTTTTGTCTCTCCATTCCTGTCACATCTGGGCTGTGACTGTTTACATTTTAGAGAGGAGTGGGACTTTTTTTGTTTGTTTTTTGTTTGTTTGTTTGTTGGCATGTGACAATCTGCCTAGTACTGGAAGGTTTCATGAAGTAGAAGTGTTTTTAAAGATATAAATGTATATATTGCAAAATGATGTAGCATCAAAGAAAGAATATTTTAACAATACCTTAAAGTTAACCCCTAGTAAAGAATTGACTGTCATCTTCCCTTCCAGTAAATGATTATCTTAAAATAGAGGGTGTGGACGTTGTGTACATGTGTGTGTCCCTGTATCACAGGAACGTGGGAACTTTGCCTAGACTTCATTCAGAAAGGCAGCACTTTTCATGCTTGGCTTTCATTTCACAGGAAGGAGGAGGAGGTTTGGGGAGTGGTGGGTGTGTGTGTGAGGGGATGTGGGGGTGTGGTTGGATCTCTGTCTCTCTCTCTCTGGAATATTCCATTATCAAAAAGGGGAGGAAGTGTTAGTTCAGCTATTGAACAAAATTTCCAGTTACCCAGTTTCCTGACCCCAATACAATGGTAGAGTCTCACTGCTCCTTTCTAGGGGCCAGATGTAAATTCCGTATATTACTACAGTTAAGAAAGAAGGAAAATGTTACTGTAAAAGCCAGTGTAAGAAACTCTCTAAGACTCAATTATGGAGATTGAGAAAGCAAGCATCCTTTTTATTGCAGCACTGGATGCACAGGGGATAGTTCCTCCTATTGTGCATAACTGGTTCAAAAAACCTGTTCAGTTTATGTACACTGCAGGCATTACATATGCCAAAGTCTTCCCATAAGGCATATGTATATATTTTCAATACTTTACCCCAAATCATTTACTTAGTGTCTGCCCCTTTTTGGGCATGCCCTGTTAAATGTATCGGTGGTCTCAAGCACTATGGAGATAAAGCCGAGCATTTGTTCTAGGCATCAAAAACGTGCAAAAATTTACCACTGAACCAAGTAAGGGCCAGATTCTGAGAGAAGCTGAGTACCTGCAATTCCTCCTGAAGTCAATTTCTTTTAGAATCAGGCTGGGGGAGGGGAAAGGAGTCAGAAGGAAAGAGGTCTACACTAGCTCATGTCTAGAAACCCCCACAGAGAGAATTAAGAAAGAACCTATACTGCCTATGAGGATGTAGGTACTTGTGCTATTCCATCTATATATGGAAGTGCTAGAGAAGACTGCAATGTGTGGAAACTAGCCCTAGCTTTCTGAACTCAGAGATGTAGCACTAGCTTCAGACAGTACTTCTTTTAAGAAGAAACCTATACTTTTTTTTTCCCTGAAATAGGGTGTCTAATGTGCATTTTTGCTTTTATATGTGTCCCGCTGTTTAAGGGAATCATTCATATGATTTCCTTGTATTGTGTCATTTCGTATTGCATGTAATGTGAGGCTTATATTTCAGACCAAAAGGAATTTACTTTGGGAGCAGAAGCACAATATTCCACTCTATTATCACACAAGTATTTGTGAAATTGTAAGCCACTGATTTTTGTCATATTTTCCATTCAGTCCTAATGAGTGCGCATTGTTTGCACTGTAGCTGATGGCATCCTAATTTTCTGCCGCTTGTCTCTGTAACTTGCTGTGAATGTAACTCAGGTGGATGGTAGATAAAATCTGAGGGCTGTGCAGCATGCCTAGTCCTCTAGCGTTTTCCAAATTCAGCCAGTTACATTTCCAGTTTGAGTAGGCAGACTCTCATTTATGTTCTTGCACTAGGAGAAAAGAGTGATCCAGAAAGATGTTTCCAGTCCATTTTTTCCATATCTGATGTTGACATTCTCCTTTGGGATCTGCTCTTTACTGATGATCCCCCCCCCCCCCCCCCCCCCGCATTGGATTATTTAGGCCACTGCTGGGAATTAAAGCAGAATGGTGGTCTGCTAGTAAGTAGAATTAAGGAAGCACACAGCCTCTGTGACATTTTACCTTCAACATTTGGACGCGGAGTGCAAGCATGCAAGCCTGTGCTAGCCTGAAGCTAGGGTTCCACAGAACAATAGCAGATGCCGTACAGCAACGCTAATTTCAAAGAGAAACCAGCCAAGAATCACTAATTCGTACTCTTAGTCCCGTATTGCTGCAACTCTTGACTTCTAGCATGAAGCTGGCTGCCACGTGAGGCGGCAGCGGCAGACCTACCGGTGCTGCAGTCCTACTCGGGCATGCCGCAGGAAGACAGGACAGCGGGGGAAGCCCACCCGCAGGCTCTCCCTCTGAGAGGCGCTCACTGGCTGAGGGCTGCGGGAGGGAACAGCCGTGATTTTAACCGAGGATCGAAGCTGGTGTCGCCCAGCAGTGCCGGTGTAAGGCGGGGAGGTGGGGGGTCTGCACCTTGCGTGAGCTTGGGCTACACGATCCTGCATGGGACAGTCCGTTATGCTGGAGGTGGGCGAAGGGGGTGGGCCGAGGCAGTGGTGGAGAGGGGTGGTGACAGCAGTGGCCACTGACTCGCAGCGTGCCGTCTCAGTCGCGCAGCTCCCCATCCCCATGTACTCTCGAGTGCTGCGCTAGGCTGGGCCTCTGGAGAGGAAGAGAGGTTGAGGGGGTAAAGCACAGAGAGAGGAGGAGGGGTACGGGGGGTGAGGTGAGGGAAGGAAGGAAGTAAGGAAGGAAGGATGCAAGCAAGCGAGGAAGGAAGGAAGGAAGGAAGGAGGAGCAGAGGGGAGAGAGAGAGGGAGGGGGAAGGGGGAGAAAGAGAGGGAGGGGGAAAGGGAAAAGGGGGGAGGGGGAGGGCGGAGAGAGAGGGAGGGAGAGAGAAAGAGAAAGATCCTGGTAAGCGGGAGGAAGAGAGGCGTCTATGGGAGAGAGAACCCGGGTGGGTAGAGAAAAAACATTACGAGAGAAGGGCCAGGAGAGGAGTGCGAGAACTGGGACTGGTCACAAACGTCAGGCTTCTTGAAGACATCCATTGGCTGTGCCTTGGGCTGGGGGACAAAGAGATAGTGGGCGCAGAGCGGGAATGACCCAGCGCTGGCCCACCAAGATGGTGTAATTTACACGGTGAAAACAGCCTTTGTCCAACTTTTCTGATGCCACGAGACAGCTCTTTACAGCTTTGGTGGGAAGGCCTCCTCTTGAGTAATTCTGGGAAGTGAAGGGGGTGTTGCTGGAGTCCTACAAAAGGTATTGTGGCGGGCGAGCAGGCTGGCGGGAAAGGATGTTGTGAACCTGTCCAAAGAGACCGGAGGAAGAGAGCCATCTTCTAAGATATCATTGGGTCTCTGCCATTGGGGGTGGGGGTGGGGCGGGGAAGAAAGATGACAAATGAAGTACTACTTCGGAATGTGATTAAGACTCCAAAAAATTGTGGTTTTTTTTTTCATTGTTGGTGGTGGTTCATTGGTTGGTTTTGTTTTATCCCTCCATATCCTAGTGTTTGCTGTATGGAAGTCTGCATTACTGGGACTTGGGAGGGTCCCGAGACCCCCAAGCTCACTTATGTCAGATGCTGTGTGTGGGCAAGGAGAGAAAAGCCATATGAAATCATGTCACAGTTTCTCTTCTCATGGAAATCAGTATCAAAATCAGATACTTTTAACACATGCATGGTTGGTGTGGTCTGATCCTATGTGCTTTTGTTGTCGTTATTGTCTTTCCCCCCTCCCCCCCATCTTTAAGAGCTATGATTGAATCTTGCCTTAGAAGTCTCTGAAGCAGGGAGGCAAAGGTAGCTTGATATTGGTGCTGATTCCTGATTCTGGTGGACCAATATAAGGAAGGCTTTGTGGCCTTTTCTGTGGATAGGGTTGTTGAATGCTCTTGCAGGGGACAGAAATCTGTATAAGTGTGGCAGAGGAAAGCTGTGCTACTGTATTTTTCAAGATGGAGAATAGTTAGTACAACTCATTAAATTATGATGTGACTGTTGCTGTGTTGGGTATTTTAAATTTGCCTTTTGTGACCCACTGAGATAATTTTATTTAGTCTGAAGTCTCTTTGGCTATTACCCCACTTGTTTGGTTGAAGAGAGCAGTGAATTTCACCTGCCTCCCTCACAAGTTACATAAATAAAGTCAAGATAGTGAAGCAAATCTCCCAACGGGCATCCCTCATTTAGGAACGATATCAGCTCATCAACTGATGAGGAAGGAGAGTGAGAGGGCAAATGAAAAGAACAAAGTTAAGATGGGGCAATGATTAACTGCTACTAGGCACATTTGTTACAGAAACGGATCTGCTGCCTCAGCTGGGATGAGCAAGGGAGGTTCCCCTTTTCCTTGCTACACAGATCCTAATCAGAAACATGGATACTGGATGAGGGAGCACCTCTTCTTTAGTCACAACTTATCTGCCTACCTTCACCTACTAATACAGGATTGCAGTGACTGTTTTTAGGGCTTTCTTCATTCCCAGTTTGAGATTACTTCAGTGCTGAGGTGCTTTAAAGTAAACGTACAGCTGAACAGTGAAGGAAGAGATGCTCCACAATCTAATAATCCTGTTTCTTACATGTTACCTGATCTCTATACTGAAAAACAAAACAAACAAACAAACAAAAAAAAAAAAACCTGTTTTTTCTCTAGAACTTCATTCCCTAAATTCAACTCTTTGTGCCACTTAAGGTTATTTTGCAAACCTCGTATAGCTGGAGGTAATTGATTCTCTCCTGTACTGACTTTTGCATATATGTGCTCTTAGCTGAATTATATATATGCAGTTTTTAGTTTGTTGTCAAGGACTGGTGCCCCTTCAATCTTTAAATGTATTTACTGTGTCTTCTGAGTTCACCCTTATTTGAATTCCTCGACTGAGCTACACAGAATATTAGGTATGGCCATATATTTTGATACTAGAAAAGACCATTGCTTTGGGGCATTGGAGCTTGTATGAAGTAAGATTTTATCCTCTATAATCACTGAAACCATGCAGAAAGACTTGTTTTCTTGCTTTGTTCTGAGGTTCTCAGCTCTTCCATGCTATTAACTGTGGCAAGAACAGCTTGGGTTATAGACACTGTTTTTAGAGGGGATTGGGCAAGAAATGCCTCTTTTCTTTTGACCAAGGCTAGTACTGACTTCACCTTCCGTATTTCACTTGCAGGCTGACCCACTGACATGGTGTAAATGCTAATTTGGGGAGAGGCAGCAAGTTGTCCCAAGGAGACAGCTGCTTATTCTCCAGGATGGCTTGCTCCTGTAGGCTATGTGTTTGACAAGAGAGCTGATACCTCACTCAACTGAGAATTGTCTTCTTTATGCCTATACAAATTCACTGTGTACAGTCCTTTTTGTGACCAGGTCAAGGTGTTTTTCCCCTTTCCCCCAGTAGTACAGCATATGCCATAAGCAGAGAATCATATAAGAGATCACTATGGTTTCTCAACCCTTATTTTGTGTACCACCATTAATACAGAATTGCTTTGTGGCCGACTCATCCTTCCTCTGCATTGTTGAGACTTGCGCATGCTCTTTCTCTGGCATCAGGAATGCTTCCCATCTATGTCTGCTTCCCCCATAACCTGCTTTTCCGTGTTATGCATGCATTATGCCTTAGTAGCTTCTGTGGGAAAAAGTCCCTGAAAATTAGTGTAAAGTACATTTAGTGCACTGTTAAGGTTTCACAGTTTATTACTCATTTTTGTGGCCATATTTATATATGGTCAATGCATACACAAGCAATAGAAGATGGAAGAAGTAGAAACTGGTACGTATGGTCAAGCTAGACCTATATAATGTAGTTTAACAACCAAAAAGGTTGGCAGTATCACCATAAAGGGTGCTATTGTGGGAGAGTGTTTGTGAAGAATGTGTCAGTTAGAGTGCTTTCTTTCATAAACATACAATGATACAATGTTTTTTTTTTATTATTTTATTTTTTATTTTTTTCAAAAAGCCAAAAGACTCTTTTATGTGAAGAGAAAAGATGGTTAAAGCTTTAGGAGAAAACTGATGATCCTGTTATAATTTTGTCTTTTTTTTTTTAAAGTCTTTAATATTATGTTACTAGTATGTCTTACTGTCTAAAAAAGGAAAGTATGTTTTGTAAGAAAGCTGTATATCATCTTACAGCAATACAGCTAACACACTTTTTCCTGCTACTAACTCAGCTACTAATTCCAGCTACTAACAAATTCAGCAAGTTTCCACATTTTTGCAACTTTATCTTTGCAACTTTTTATAATTCTGTAGTTGTTGTATAGCAGAAAACTATCTCTCTGTTGACAATTGTACTAGGCATGCAGACCCATAAAAGGATGAAAACTCCCTAATTTCCCATGTCAGCCACTGTGCTCTGACATGTGAGGTGTAAATCTGCTGAGTAAGAAGATACCATTTTATATCATCACTCTTATTACATTCAATTTACACAAGGAGTTTCATATTTAACAAAGAGAAGAACTACACTAGCACTTTCTGCTCAGAAGCATATGTTTTGCTTTCAGGAAATATTCCTCTGCCATCAGTAACAGAATTTTGTGTGTGTTATTGATACATACCCTGTTTTTATTTAAGTGTATATTTTGTGGAAGTACTGACACATTATTTTTATGGAAAATGCTGTCTTTTCTCTTAAAAAAGGTCGCCTTGGAGTAGGCCGATATTCCTGTCAGGAAGGTGATACCTGATTGTTCTAGATACCACTTCTGAGATAAGAGGCAACTTTGGGAATCAATCTTGTCTAGTCACTGTTTTCAGTTTGCCATGTTTCCATGTTTCTGCATTCTGCTACTCAGGGCTTGTTTGTCAAGGAAATTTGTATTCAGATATTTCACATGCACATGTGCACACATGTATCTGTGTTCACATACACGCACACATGCACACAAGAAGAGAATAAAAGAGGAGAATAAAAGTGCTTTTATGGGGCTAGACAAGATGGTGGATAGTGTCAGAACACAGCCTATCCAGTCTGAAAACTAGTCGTGTGAAGGCTAGATCCTTAAGGTCTTGGTTCACCTCAGGATGGAAATTCTGTCCTGTCCAGACGTGTGGATTGAAACATCCATGACTTCATTTTCAGACAGACTTTTTTTTCCCCCCCTAGGCTTGCCATGTAAATGAATCCTCTGCTGATTCTGGAGTTTCCAAATGCAGCTTTTCTCTGTGTCATGTCTCCGGAAAACATTCTGTGTGTCTAAATCATGTAATTAAACCCTAGAAGGTAGTGACTGAGAACTACTAGCTCTGTCTAGTTTATTTCTGTTTTAGCAAGCTTTTGATTTTGAAAGGTAAAATGGGGCACACTGATGTTCCACCAAGTTCTATAAAGCTTTCAAAGCTTCCTTAAATTACCTAATCTCTCTCCCACTTAATATAAAACACACACATGATATGAATGTATTTGACCCAGCTGACCACTTCAGAGGCACTGTGTGGGATGGAGACGCCTGTGTGGGGGCTCTTAGCATCATGCTTACAACAGGTTTCCACAGATCCTGAGGATGTCTACACATGGAAATAGGGTTCCTTGGCAGAGCTATTTTATCTTCCTAAAAATTATTTAAGAAGTGTATGGAATATCACAAAGGAGATCTTGCTGTGGAGACCTCTGGATAGGGTTTGAATAACTTCAGTTTGGAAATTAAGGGTTTGGACTGTTTATAAAAATTGAACTTCCAAATGTTGCTTTACACACAGCTTGGCTCAATTTGATCCCAGTAAGCAGGATCAGAAATACCTTCTGCACCAGGGAAAATATTTGGATTTACTCCTTCCTGGCTTTGAACCAGGAAGAATTGCTGATGGAAACACAGCTGGACTGGGATGCTTGCAATTTTCTCTGAGACAGCTCCTTCCCATTCTAATGTCAGTAGGCTTTGAGCTAGTGCCAGTAGCAATGGGAATGCATTTTCACTTTTCAGTGACTTTGCTAATCCCATTTGAAGCATGTGGTCCTTATAAAGGGGCAGTCACACCAGCAGTTATCACTGCCATCACTGTAATATCAGGACTGGAATAATTCTCTTGAGTAATGATCATTTAATTACTAGCACAGAGAGCATCTCAGTGGCCTTCTTATATACTTCGCTAAGCATACTTCTGCATTGGGAATTGGCAGAGACCTGGTACTACAACATGATTTGACAACAAATTCTGCTGACCTGGGTATAAGTCAGTGGTCTGTTCAGATCTAGCAGCTAAACAGAGACTTGATAGAGGGAGTTTTCTGTAGTTTGCATGCATCTTGGTGTTGTGTTCTTCTGTGACACACAGATCTGGGAGTCAGATGCTGAGGAGTAATTAGTTTTCTTTTGGTGCTTTACTATAGCACCCATTTGCTCAGGGCCCTGGACTATGTACTAGAAACAAATTTGGTGAAATAACGTAATAGGAATGATACATGACTTGCGTTCCTTATTTCAGTCAGAAGTCATCCTAACGTTGACTTGAAGAATCATGTTAAAAATTGCCTGTTCCTCATGGATAATTTTACCCATCCTTAATTAGAAGTGGCTCTGGATAGTCTCAGACAGCTGAAGGTTCCTGCAACTCAGGGAACCAAAATAGTGACTAACTACCTATTTAGTTCTTATTATTACACTCTCTCTGGCAACTGGGGAGGGAGACAACCTTCATGTCAGAAAATGTGTCTTGGATCTGCTGTGTTACAGTTGAGACCAGTATCGAAGGAAAGGAAGTGGTGTGTTGTCCTTGCTTCACTTTGAGTGTTGTCCTTTGCTTTTGTTATTGAACATGATTGTTAATAAGAATAATGAGCTCCAACATCCACAGTGAAATATAAGTAAGCCTTTAAGACACAGAGGAGGCAGGATGAGATCTGAGGCTTATATGTGATTGCTTTCATCTCTGGCACTAAAAATAGTACACATGTAATTAGAAAGAAATCTTATGAGTCTGAAATATCTTTCTACCATAATCCACTTGGCCTTCCCTTTTCCTCTTAAGACTTTTCTATTTTCGTTAAGTATTAGTGGCACATAATGTTCCCATTTCCTGAGTATGGAAACAATGAGCTGGAAATGCAGGATGGAGGAAGACGAGGGAAGGATCTGGCAATGGACTTAGTTGCTCTTCAGGCTTGGCCAGTGGCAAGTTCATGTTTTTTGGTGGGGCTTTCTAACCTACCTTCACTGCTCATGGGCTTCCTGGAATGCTGCATTCAACTCATCTAATCATTCCACCCAGTCATTCCCTTCCAGGTCATCTGTCTCTTATTTACAACCTAGATCTCTTCAAGCTGCTGTTTCTGCCTCACTGCTCTCTGAACTGCCGTCTGCCTCACTGCCTCTGCTGTCTCCTAAACAAGAGCCAAGTTTGAGTAACCAGACTGACAAAATCAAAGTAGGGGCCTAGTCTGAGCTCTGAACTTGCATAAATCATTACTGTTGTCCTCTAAATAAATATCTACATATAATTGATAAAGATTTAAAAAAAATAGTGCAAAAGTAAGATGTTTTTGAAGTTGAATGGGACTGTTACATTCTCTGTTGTTGCTGCTGGTTTCAGTCACTTTAATAGTAAGACCAACATACCATGAGAGAAGGGGACTGAGTCTGAAGATTCTGGATTTAGAAGCTGGAACTGGAGAGAGCTAAAAATAGAGAAATTAGCAATTTTCTAATTCCCAGAATAAGTTCTAGTTTTCACAATCCCTGGCTCTGTGCTCTTACATTTCCTTGGGGGATTGCTACCAAGATAGTCTCTGTTTGCATGTTACTGCAAAGTGCCATGCACCTAATCCAAAAATGGTTAGACATAGATTAAAGTTAGTTTTTGTGTATAGTACTGTTGAGTGTGATCAGTGCAGTATAGGATTTTGTGGCACTTTACTGCCTGATGGGAATGTGAGGCTCATACTAGTGGTGGAATAGACCAAACTCCTATCTTGAAAAATGATGGTCAAATAAGCATAAAAGATGCATTGTGGAACTAACTCTTCTTTGAGCTATTTTCCCTCTCCCCCATAGTTTTGTGCATATGTTTTCCATATCCAACACTCTAATTGAAATGCTGCAACTAAAGCCTGTATATTGTACAGCCTGTTGGTGCAGTCAGCAACATTTAAGTGAATCAGCATGACTGAAGATAATTTTTAATCCCCAGTTCCATATCCTAGAACTAGAAAACTGATCTTTGCAATAGGAGATATGGGGGTATAACTGGATGGAATCTAGCTGGTAAACGATCACATGGAGTGGGGCTGGGGACTAAGGTTTGGATGGCAAGATCAGGGCAACAAAAAAAGATGAGTGATGTGATTATGTTTCAGTGCTTCTGTTGTCTTGTGTTTTGCAGAGAACCATTCTGTGCTTGCTTCTCTTAAGATGAATAAAACCAGTGATAAATAGTGTTAATAATTAAATAGTTTTTAAAAGTAGCCTCTATCTGAAAATGCTTGCAGCCAACACTTTGAAAGCCAAGATATATGACAGAACAAGGCTGATTAAAATGGAAAAAGTAGTTATAATCAACGCTCAAATCATTAAGCATGTTATCTGAAAACCCAAAATTGCATACTTTGAGCAAGAAAGGAGAGGTTTTTTAGGTTGATAAAGACAGCAGCAATTAAATGAGGATGTTTTAATATTATTAGTTCTTTCTGTAGTCAATTTGAAATGTCAGGTTCTCTCATGGAATGAAAGGCAATTTCAAATGGAAGGAATTCCCATAGAAGACTAATGATTTTTTTTAAATTATTTTTTTATTTTACCAGCTGTCAGTGTTGCTGCTGTCTCCTAATGAACAACATACATTTGAATACTGTGAATAGCATGCATTTTCTGCTTATGCCAAATTCTCCTTGCTGAAAAACCCTAAAAAAAGTCAAAAGCAAAATCAGAGATGAAGACAGTAAATATATTTTTAAAAAGTCTTTACTGCAGATTAAAAAAAAATCTTAATCCTTATAAAGGGCTTTGCAAACTTTTGTCCACAAATAACGGTTAAAAAGAATTAAGCAGTTTAACAGTTAAAAAGTTAAAGTTAGAAGTTTTCTTAAAAAGAAAGATATTCTCTCTCTTTTTTTTTTTTTTTTTTTTTTTTTCTCCCTCCCCATTGCAATGTTTAAGTGTTTATACATATATTTTGGTTCATGTGTAGCCTTACATGGCTGGAAATACTCTTAACTTAAAATGGAAGAGAACTTTAGTATAAAAAATTCATTTTCTTAGGCTTGTAAGCTTTCATTGTTCATATCTTACTTTTATAAGACCACCATTTCCCCCCCACCCAAACTTTCGGGGACTTGATTTCTTTTACAGCATCCTGACAGTGCCCTTAAGGCCCTTCTGCAGCTCTGTGCCTAGTTTGTCCATGCAGATTTGCAGATGATCTCCCAGATATGGGAAGCAAATATCAAGGTTATTTGCCTGATTTGTGCTATTGCTTGTCTTACCATTATTAACACTGTGCTTGGCATCTTTATCATATTTTTCCATCCCTTAACAATCAAATTAATTTAAGGTGCAAAAGAAGCAAAATCAGCACTGCTTAAAAGATGAGAACATGATTTTAGGGACATACTCTTTATGTCAGACATACTTTGCTTGAATATTGCTTGTGAAAAATGTTTTTCCCTTTTTTTTTCTTTTTTTTTTTTCTTTTTTTCTAATGACAAAATAGTATGCATCATTTTCTGCAATTTTTTCAGAGTTGTCCTTATAAACTGTAGGTGTCACTACCCTAAAATTACTGTGAAACTTCAGGCATTTAAATAAACTTAGTGCTAGTATTACACAAGAAGGAAATTTCAATTTTCAAAGAATTTTAACTACCACAGAATTTTTTCATCTAGAAGTTGATGATGTGGTGTGATATTACCTGTTTGAACAGCTAAACTCCACCACAACTGCTTTCTTACTACCTCTCCTTCTCAGAAGAGGGGAAGAAGAAAGTATGTTGAAAAAAAAAAAAAAAAAAAGCTTCCAGATTTAGATAAGAATAATTTAGTTAAAGGGAAAAGGAAGAAAAGGAAGAGGGAAAAAAAAAAAAAAAAAAAAAAAAGTCTGTGCAAAAGCACAGAGAGAGGAAAAAACTACATTCTCTACTTCCCATCAACAAATGATGTTTGGACACGTTCTAGGAAGCAGGGCCTCAATACCCGTAGCCATTATTATGTAGGACAGACATTTTCATAATTCACAGAATTCACAGAATTTCTAGGTTGGAAGAGACCTCAAGATCATCGAGTCCAACCTCTGACCTAACACTAACACTAAACGATATCCCTAAGCTCTACATCTAAACGTCTGTTAAAGACTTCCAGGGATGGTGACTCACCCACTTCCCTGGGTAGCCCGTTCCAATGCCTCACAACCCTTTCGGTAAAGGAGTTCTTCCTAACATCCAACCTAAAACTCCCCTGGCACAAATTAAGCCCATTCCCCCTCGTCCTGTCACCAGGCACGTGGGAGAACAGACCAACCCCCACCTCGCTACAGCCTCCTTTGAGGTATCTGTAGAGAGCGATAAGGTCGCCCCTGATCCTCCTTTTCTCCAGGCTAAACAAGCCCAGCTCCCTCAGCCGCTCCTCATAGGACTTGTTCTCCAGACCCCTCACCAGCTTCGTCGCCCTTCTCTGGACTCTTTCGAGCACCTCAATGTCTTTCTTATAGCGAGGGGCCCAAAACTGAACACAGTACTCGAGGTGCGGCCTCACCAGAGCTGAGTACAGGGGGACGATCACCTCCCTAGCCCTGCTGGTCACACTGTTCCTGATACAAGCCAGGATGCCGTTGGCCTTCTTGTCCACCTGAGCACACTGCTGGCTCATATTCAGCTGACTATCAACCATCACTCCCAGGTCCTTCTCTGCCTGGCAGCTCTCCAACCACTCATCTCCTAGCCTGTAGCTCTGCTCGGGGTTATTGCGCCCCAGGTGCAGGACCCGGCACTTGACCTTGTTGAACTTCATGCAGTTGACCTCAGCCCATCGGTGCAGCCTATCCAGATCCTCCTGCAGAGCTTTCCTACCCTTGAACAGATCGACACACTCACCTAACTTGGTGTCATCTGCAAACTTGCTGAGGGTGCACTCAATGCCCTCATCCAGATCATCAATGAAGATATTAAAGAGGACCGGCCCCAGCACCGAGCCCTGGGGAACGCCACTAGAGACTGGCCTCCAACTGGACTTGACTCCATTTACCACGACTCTTTGGGCCTGGCTATCCAGCCAGTTTCTAACCCAACAAAGCGTGCGCCAGTCCAAGCCAAGAGCAGCCAGTTTCTTGAGGAGAATGCTGTGGGAGACGGTGTCAAAAGCCTTGCTGAAGTCAAGGTAGACCACATCCACAGCCTTCCCCTCATCCACCCAGCACGTCACTTTGTCACAGAAGGAGATCAGGTTCGTCAAGCAGGATCTGCCTTTCATAAACCCATGCTGACTGGGCCTGATCGCGTGCTTGCCCTGCAAGTGCTGCGTGATGACTCTCAAGATAATCTGCTCCATGACCTTCCCTGGCACTGAGGTCAAACTGACAGGCCTGTAGTTCCCTGGGTCTGTCCTCTGGCCCTTCTTGTAGATGGGCGTCACGTTTGCTAGCCGCCAGTCAACTGGGACCTCCCCCGATGGCCAGGACTGTTGATAAATGATGGTAAGTGGCTTGGCCAGCTCCTCTGCCAGTTCTCTCAGTACCCTGAGAAACACTACAAAATTGTACGAAACTAGTGTGATACCAGTGCTATTCTAGCTACAGGTGTAGAGCACTGCAATATATATGGGACACTGCAGGGAAAGTTAACTCCATCCCAGCCAGAGCTAGTACATATGGCCACCCTCAGGGATAATTAAGTCAAATCCCTTAAACATAAAATGCTTTGTTTAAGTTCTTGGAAATACAACATTTTACACACTGCTTGAGAAAGGTTTAATTCTATTATTTAAAAACTGAAGATCATCCTGGTTTTATACAGATAAAACCTATAAAAGGTAAACCACACCTGAAATTGAAGAAAAAAAAATCATGTTTATTTCCACATAGATAGAAGTGTATTGCAAGGGTCTGTGCATAGTTGTACTGCAAGAACTTTCCAGAAAAACAAGGTGAAATTTGAGACAAGCAGAGCAAAATTATAATTATTTATTGATCTGTTACCTCTCTTCTTTCTACAGTCTCCTTCATTTACTGAGTAAAAATTAAATGGAATAACCTCTATGCTTTTGCAATTCCTGTTATTCTTAGGAAAGTTTATATCAGACAAGTGATGGGTAATGTGCACAAGAAAGTGTTTGTTAATTTTCACTCTATAATGTGTTTAAAAGACCAAAGCTGGAGCTTTGCTTCCAGGTCTTAGTGTTAGAAACTTTAGTATGATTACCAGTGTTCCTTTAAAAGCCCGTGAATGGCACAAGGCACTCATGAATCACTATAAAAATCAAGTCAGATCCTGTGAGGTGGCAAGAAATTTATTCAGGAGCTTTAAAATATGTTTTGTGGTATTTAGTATGCATATAATTCAAGTACCTAGTAAGCAAAGAAAGGAGCTGCTTTTGTATCTTTAATTAGGGAAACCTTATTGCTTTTTATTGCTTTTTTTTTTTTTTTTTTTTTTTTTTTTTTTTTTTTTTAATTGCAATAATATCAAGAGGTCAGTATCCATCTTGTAAAGCATGGTAGAAATATAATGGGGAGGCATTGTGAGAATTTGAGGAAAGATAGGACAGAGGTGAATGAACTTTGGTCAGGAAGAAAAAGAAGGGTGACAAACAAAGATGTGATGCATATGCCTAGCCAGGTAAGCAAAGAAGAGAGATTTGAAGGAAAGCTCTGTGGTTAGCTAAAGAAATATGTAATATGTCAATTCTGTGTATGGGACAGGTTGCAAGACTTCACAGATAACTCCCCAGATAACTTTAGGTTGAGAAGCCTGCTGGGGAGAGTTGAGCTATGCATAGCTCGCTTTTTATTTAGTGGACATATTAGATATCTGATAGAGATATTTGAGCTCAGTCTGCTTACTCTAGATATTGTTTGAGGAATGATGCTCGTAATTTGTGCATCCAATTTGATGGGGTAAATCCAAGCCTCAGGAGCTTAATAAAAATAATAATAATAATAAAATCCATTTACTTTAAGGCCTATGAAAGTTCTTGGATTGGATCCCCATAGGAAATGTATAGTCAG
Source organism: Aythya ferina (assembly GCF_964211825.1). Taxonomy (NCBI): domain Eukaryota; kingdom Metazoa; phylum Chordata; class Aves; order Anseriformes; family Anatidae; genus Aythya; species Aythya ferina. The sequence goes on along the minus strand of NC_140296.1, from coordinate 125,590,820 downwards.
AGCACAGAAGTTCAGCTTCAAGACTACTGATATTTCAATGGCAAACAAGGAATTAAATTGCTGTCTTTGGATAGCATTCAATATCAACCTTTGGCTTCTTGAAAACTAAAGAATCCCAAAAGATGTAGACACAGCCCCATTCCATTGCAGATCAAGGTGAAACCTTCTAGCTGGTTTTATAGGCTTGATCAAACCAGCTAGAGGAAATATTTCATTGATATGAGAAATATGAGAAATAATTTCAAGATTAGTTATACATTAACACCTAGAACTTTTATCTCTAACGTAAATTAATAAATTGCATGTATGATTAAAACCCCACAAGTCTGTAACAAATTCCATTCTTCTCTCAGATATCTTAAAAATACTTTGTTGTCATCAAAATAATTTCAAAAAGAGGATAAAATGATATATAAGAACTATTGAAATGATTTATAAATTGAATTAAACATCCTCTGTGCTGCTATGTGTGCACCAGTGATGACTTTTGTAGAAAATCACATTAATTTCAAAATACTAGAACCCTGGGTGACAAATAATGTGTTGCTGTACCCCTATTCACTTCCTGTTTGAGATGTAGAAAGATTTCCATGAATAGCAGTTACTGTAATTATGGTCAAAGAACGAAGGTAAGCAGTACTATGTCATGCACAAAGTGTTGCACAGGCAACACAGTTGTGAAGAATTGACAGCTTTTCACAACAGCGTTATGAGCTGGATGGATAAGTTTTTCATAGTGAGGTGCATGACCATAGACACAAGGGCATCTCATTGTTAAAGAAGTAGTTGTAGTAGGAGAGATCTGGGGGTAGAGGGATAGGCCTTTGACTTGATGTATGACACTATCATGATTTCCCATTTTACATGAATGGGAAGAAGTGTTAGCTTCACTTCTTGTACTCTTCTCTATCTAAACATGATGAATAAGTGTGTGTACTATAAATTAATTGATGCAGTAGTTTATTGACTCTCCATGATTGTGTTTATTTATCTCCTCACTGAGAGATAATATTATGCTGTTATGAGTCACAGTGCAAAATGTGCAAAAGGATAAAAGAAAAAGACTGCTACCAAAATTTTTAAGGTATTTGCTTTACCCTGAAGAATTTTTGAAGTTGCATTTCCTTTGCATCTAGATGATTTTCATGTAGAAGTATGACAAATGTGAGGGACATTTGTTGAATAAAGTGTAGCAGAGGGAAGTTATGACTATATAAATATTTCTACTGTGATACTGGCTTAGAGGAGTCAGTTAATCATAAACAAGGAAGAAGCATTTTTCCAGTGGGACAACACAAGATGATCTAGAAAAGCTCTTGGGACAGTTAGGAAGAATGGGAACAGCAAAAAATAAAAATAAAAAAAACTCACATTGTTAGGTTCTCAGCTCCTATTGGTAGATCAATTTAAAATACGTAAAAGTAGTTTGTTGCAAAGGGATAGATACATTTTCAAATCTGTTGCCATAGAAGCATGTACAGAGTATCAGCAATTTTTCAAAATTGGGATTAGATAAATTCATACAGATATATTAGAAGGAATGGTTTGGTGTCTACCATTTAGCAACTGTAGTTTTGTGGATGCTAGAGAAGTAGTAGCTGAATGCAACGGAGAGAGGCCAAGCTTGCAAGCTGGCTCTAAATCTCTTCCTGCCACTCGAGGCACATAGAAAACTGTATTAGATAGACTGTTGATCTGCTTCAGTGTTCATTCTTGTGTTCTGAAACATGGTTTGCACTAAATCATGAAGAATAGTTATTCTGCTGACTGCTTATCTGAACACATAAGTGCTCTTCCAGTAAGGAAGACCGTCAAGAAAATAACTCTAGATTAAGAATGGACAGTTCCTTCACTGTGTGGACAGACCCATTGTTTACATTTGGCTCCAGTGAATAAGCTACTTGGACCAATTTTAGAGGTGGGATTTCTGCAAAGTAATGCAGGATGATAACCTCTTCGGAGTAGTGGATCAAACTCCTGTCAGCTTTCATAAAATGGAATAATGGAACTGACCCTTCGGTGGTCTCCTGTAGTAATTGGGGACTATAGGACTGGCAGTTCTCCCTGCTGCCTCTGTTTTGGTCTCTTACTTTTTGTGAAATAAAGAGCTCAAAGAAACAGATACATTCCATTTCTGGATAGGAAGAACCTATCAGGCCCTCATCTCTTCTTTAGAGGGCTTTTGAAATGCTTGAATAATCTTGCTTTTTTCTTAATACTAAAGGCATGTCCAAATTCATTCTGTAGAACCCAGATAGAAGCATGTTTCAGGTGCATATTTAACTGCCATTTTTATGCATGTTTTGCAGGTGGTGTCTGTTAGAGTGGTAGTGTGTACTGTTTACTGATCTGTAGTTACAAGCTGTCCACCTACTAAGCTGGACTATACTTCAATGAAGGTCTGCGATTTATGGGTTTAATCAAAAGGATTAGAAAGTGAGGGTTTTTCTTCAAAGCTTAGATTCAGTAGATCCTGTGGCCAGGGGTGAAACAGTACAGTATCTCTAGTTGTGACTGTTCTTCATAAGTCTCAGAGGGTCAGATAAACCCAGAAGAAAAGACAGTCGTTTCTGAGGAAATCCCTCCTAGATGGGCCATTTGCATGACCACGTCATCAAGACTCAAGGCGTATGTCATTGGGGTACTGCAGGATAAGTGACTGCACAAATCCATATAACTGCCTGACACTTTGAGGGCTAACCAAAAGTTAAAGCTTGCTATTGAAGGTGTTATCTTAATGCTTCTTGAACACTGACATCCATGGGGCATCAATAACTCACTAAGAAGCCTGTTCCAGTATTTGACCACCTTTATGTTAAAGAAAATTTTCCTAATATCCAGTTGGAACCTCCCCTGGCTCAGCTTTGTGTCATTCTTGCATGCCCTATTATTTGTTATCAAGGAGAAGAGATTGGCACCTCCATCTCTACTTCCCCTGCTCATGCAGCTGTAGAGAGCAATAGGGTAACCTCTTAGCTTCCTTTAATCCAAACTAGACAACTCAAGTGCGCTCAGCTTCTCCTCATAGGACATGCTTTCCAATCCTTTTACCTGCTTTGTTGACCTCTTCTGGATGCTTTCAAGTATCTTAATATCCTTTTTGTATTGTGGAGCTCAGAACTGCACACAATGTTCTAGGTGAGGATGCACCAGCACTAAATAAAGCAGATGCCTGTTGTAGACGGGCTAGCTATGCTACGTTAAAGGCAACACAAAATGTTTTGCCCTCTTGGCTGCCAGGGCACACTTCTGACTTGTGTTGAACCATCTGTTGATTAGCACCCCCAGATCCCTTCTTGTCTCAAGCAATAGTCTTCAGCCCTTTACCTGGAGAATGCTGCTATATGCTTCTTTCTGTAAGAAAGGGTATGCTCATCGTTCAACCTGAAATTTTCTCCTTTTCAGTTTCATGTGTGGTGTTTTTCTTCTGTGCTGTCTACATCTTTCCTAAACTGATTCCTGTATTACTGCTATCTTCTTTTTTTTTAATCTTCATTTTTCCTCAGTCACATTTTACTGTCTTTTGTTTATTTATTTTATTTTTTTAAGTTTCTCATCAGGGACAGTGTAAGACAGAACTATCCCATTTTGTCCAGTAATTTCTGCCCCTCTTTAGCAAAGCAAATGAAATTCCACTCCATTGCTTCATCTCATGCTTCCCAGGCTGCTAGTTCTATGCTACTCTAAAATTGCTCAATTTTCCCTTTTCTGGGTTTTCAGATAATTGCAGTGAGGCTGTCCCTTTAAATTACAGCTCTTCTGTCCCCTATTTCAGCCAAGTTACTGAGCCATTTCTTCTCTATATTGTCTGAGACTTTTTTTTTTCCTCCTTAGCCATGCTTCAGTGTCTCCCTGAAGTGTTTTCAGTGCTCTGCACAAAGAGCACATAAAGAAAAAAAAACATACTGTTCTTTGCATGTAACCTACATTGTACCATGAGGTTTCCTTTGTGGTACAAGAACTGGGCAGATGAGGCCAGAAACACCTTCCTTAGCAAAATTATTATATTGGGTTGATTTAATGTAGTGCTGGATTAGGCTCTGTGCTGTTTCCAAACTGTGACAATGGCCTTGATGCCTTGATGTCAGGTTCTTAGTAGTGGTGTTTTTTTTTTTTTTTTTTTTTTTGTTTGTTTGTTTGTTTGTTTGTTTGTTTGTTTTGTTTGCTTTTTTCCTTAGATAATAAATTTGGAATTTTGTTCATTTTTTTGGCAGTAATGCAGACTCCCTGTTTGACCTTAAAAAGCACAGTGTTTGCTTCCTCACCTGCAACACATTTGTGGGAATAGTACTGTCCAGCTTCTGTAGTGTGGTGCAGCACTATCTTTACATGGACAATTGTCTGCATCTGAAATGTAGTTACTTTTAGCATCAAAGTGTGTCAGCAGTGCAGATTTGAATTGTCACAAATGGTGAAAACTCCTGTCATGGCTACTGTCAAAAGTGAAATGTAATTATGAGACAGAATTTGGAAACAATGCAAGGGAATTGGAATAGAGACCTTCCAAAGGATGTTGCCAAAGACGCAAAGGGTCAGGACTTAAAGCAGCCTATACTGTGTGAGAAATTAACAATGATCTGGGAACCCCACTCTCACTGATGCCATGAATGTCTCAGAATCTGTGTTCACTAGCAGTGTACAAAACAACTGGGACTGAAGGCTTAGGAGTGAATGCTATGGAAACATGGTACATATTGTGTCTTTGCAACTCTCTTCACCTATACCTCTGAAGTAGTAAATGAGTAGGTGTATAAAAACTGCCAGGTCTATATTATTGTGACCTCATTTCTGTTTCTACCTTCTCTCTGTCCTTAACCAGCATTACTGTGTGAAGGCCTATGCTTTGATACTGAAACACTTCAAGCAACCTCTGAACATTTCAAGAGTGTCTATTAGAGATGGTGGGAACTACAGAGAATCTTCATGGATTCTAATGCTGGCATCAATGCAAGAAGAGTGTTGGGAATGGGTTGGCTCTGGATGGTCTGCTTCTTTCATCTAGTCACCTCTCTGGAAGGTAAGAGTAGATTTTATGAAATGCAAGAACTTAACAGGTTTTTCTCCAGAGGAAAAAAAAATAAAAGTGTGTTCTCCAGCATGCTTATCACAGTAAAGATAAGCATTAAGCAAATACCTTTGTGTTTTTTGATGGTTACACTGTCTCCTGAGATATAAAAGATACTAATATTGTTTCTAGTGTAACAGGCAACAACACCTCATATGAAGAACTAGTCCTGTTAATGGATACTTCTACTGTCTGTTTCAGGAGTGACATTCTCAAATACTAAACTTCGTGCCCCATGAATAAGCGTGTTTATGCTTTGTATGTATTTGATTCCTGTGTTAACGTTTTTGCACCATGTTTGTTTTGAGAAAGTCTCTAAAGGTTTATGCTGTCTTACAAGGCAGCATCCAGTGGGCTACAGGAATTTTTGCCTCCACCATCTGAACAACTTGTCCTATGTAATAGACATGGAGAGAATACTTTGCATTAACAAGAAGAGGCAGTTTGGATTGAGCCAGCAGAGGAGGAGGCAAGGAGACAGAGCAGTGATGAGATGATAGAGTAAAGACAGGAAAGGGAGAAGAAAGGCCAATAAAAGAGGATAAGAAAGAACAGGTGATAGGAGGGAGGATAATGAGAACAGGAGATGAGATGGCAGCTATGAGAGTGATTTGGAGAAGGGCAGAGATATTGTAAACCATCCTCTTGTTTGTTCAAAGAAATATCCTTGCAGCTACACTTGTTCACTGAACTGCACTGCATTGTGCTGAATGTTCATCTTGCATACATGAAAGCCTCTGAAAAAGGAGAGGAGAGAAGGGGAATCAAAGGGAGACAGGACAGGAAAGACCTGGAGCGAGGGAAAAAAAGAACTGTGGGAGATGCAAGAAAAAGTGAGTGAAGAATGGAAAGAAAAAAAAAATGATTTTTCTATTTAATAGTGAAGAGGAAAGCATTCTTTCACTTAATAGGAGGGGAGAAGAGCATAGTGGAATTGAGTGAGGGAAGTTCAGAGGGAAAATAATTGATGTAACATTGTACACTAATACCTAAGTCTCTGAAACCGTTCATTAATGATATTTAAATTAAGTACTTTAAGAGTTGTTATTCCCTTGTGTAAATGAGATAGAGAAGGTGGGGAAAATGTCCTTCTTCCCCAGATATGAAGTAATTCAGTGACGCCTGTAGAAACATTTTCAGAATTCAGTGATCTCCCCTGAAAGTTTCTAGTCATGAAAGAATTTTGAAAATGCTCTTTGATACAACCACGCAGATCACATGATTTAAATGTTTTTATCAGAATAAGACAGTAAAATTCTGCCTATGGAGAAGTACAGCTGCTCAGGAGCTGAAATGCAACTCAGTGCAGTCAGGGGAGACAGGACCTTGTGTTGTGACAGTGTTATTTAGAACTAGGATTACTCCCCAAAGCTAATTAGTATCACAGATGTAAGTAATTTTGGTTTGGTCAAAACACAAAGAATTATTATACATTAGGGGAAGGACAGTAAGTGATGAGTGACATGTAAAAAGTTTTGCTGCAGTTATCCATAAGAAAGGAAAAAGAGCCATGGCCATTTTGTTAACTCATGATTATATATAGTAGAAACCTGAAACTTCAGATTAGAGGTTTAAGTTGAAAAAGCCCCTTTTGTCTTTAAGAAACCTTACCAAAAAAAAAAAAAAGGAAAAAAAGAAAAATAAAAGTTTTAAATCATAACTAAAATATGACTCATCACTAGCAGAAGAGGATTGACTGAGTAGGTAAAATCAATTAAGATAATTTTTCTTCAAGTTTTTATCAGGCATTTTTGTTTCAAACTAAATGTTTAAAATTTTCTATCAGTGGAAAAACAATATCGTTAAAACCATGATATAAATGGTTAAGAAATAAAAGGAGAAGCTGGAGAGTGGAATAGAAAAATAGCCAAATTATTCACACTGTTTTTCTATACATCCTAAAGAGAGCAAACACTTTTTAGGCAAAATGCTTTTGAAATATAATGAAGGCAGTACCCTTTTACAAGACCTAATGGAACTTTAAGACTCCTCAGAAGAAGTTCTTATATGCAATTTAGAATGATTTTATTCTTGGTGGTGGTGTGGTTTTTTTAATGCATAAAAAGGAATTATCAGGCTGAATTCATTTGATACAGTTATAGAATATAGCGTCTGTCCAAAATTTTCCAGACACGATTTTTAGAGTACAGAACAATCTGCATGGGAAGCATAAGGCAAAACTGTTTTGGAAACAGAAGGCATTTGTAAACTTATTGTTTCAACTTTTTAAAAGGAAACAAGATTGCACAATGGTTCTCATTAAGATTGTGTTTACCAATGTTTATAGCACTTCAAAAGTTTTTGAGGTTTTAATTTGGGAAGCATTATTTTTAAGCTACACACTGGATGATAAAAAGATTTTTTCCTTGTTTTTGAAAAATCCTTAACTAAAAATGCACAGAAATTATATTTCTGTCAGTAGCTATGTATGTATGTTATTATTGTTTACAGTTTGTCATGTAAGATTTTTGGCAAGTTAACTTTATTAATCATAAAAGGTAGGGTAGCATAGAATTTCAGAACGCCTGATGGGCTACAGTCAAAATGTAGGAGAGCAAGTCAAAACTTTCTAATTAAATAGCTCTTACTAAGACAGAGTTAAATTTTCTGTGGAATGTTACTTTTGTTTCAACAGAGTTATAAATGCGTACAGCTATAAACACAAGTGTAGCTCATTTTGCAGAACTCATTAAATATGTGCAAAAAGAATGGTATGTTCTGCATATGAATGACTATGTCTGTTTTACAGCAAATGGTCCAGCCTGTGGAATGGCTGGACAGTCTTTCTAAATGTTTTCTGGAAGTTCAAGACAGAGAGAGGTTAATTGTGCTGCTTTGCTAACAACTTTTCACATTAGTGTACCTCCTTAGCAGAAGGGAATATGGCCACAAAAAGTTGTGAGATCAGGTATTCTTATTTAATTTTTCCCCTACCTTTTCTACTAACTGGTTGATAACTTGGTTTATTGAAAATAGCTTAGATTGCTCAAAATGACTTGACATGAAGTGAAGGAAAACATTTTTTTTTTTCCTCAAAGGTAATCTTTGGAGTAAGAAATGCTTGGCAGAGATAGGATCAACCTCACTAAACTGAGCAAAGATATTTTCTGAAAAAAAGGATGGCTGATCTCAAAAGGAAGGCTTTAAACAAGGAATCACATGCGAGGGAGAGAGCAACCAGCAGCCCTGTGAGGCAGTGAACAAAGGACATGCAGTGGTATGACAGGGAAGGAATCACAAAATCAACAAAATAAGTCTTATGTGGGGTCACCTCCAGCACTTGCTTTTAGGCAAGAAAGTTCCTATAAGGAACATTTTGCAGAAATCCCTCAGACCCTTTTAAAGAATGCAACACATTGGGGTGCCTCCCTTAAGTGCCTGTGTACCAAGGCATACAGTATATAGAATAAATTATGAGTTAGAGATGTGTGCACAGTTGCAGGGCTATGACCTTATTGGAATCGGAGAAGTGGTGGATGGCTCCCATGACTGGAGTGTTGCAGATTCAAATTAGTGATAAGTAATGGCAGTTCTGCAAATCTGAAAGTCTTGAGCTGAACTTCAGACTTTCAGAACAACCTATCAGAATATTTCTAAAGTTAGTAGACACAAGCTCATATTTGCTTTCTCATTTAGATTCATGCTTCTAAAGCCTTCTTTTATGTTTGATGATCAGATCCTTGCTTTTTACATAAAGATGTGTTGAGTGTGCAGGGGTGGACTCTGTGAGAAGAGTCCAGAAGCTACCCCATGTTAGATAAGGCAGCACCGAACAGTTCTTCAAGAAGTTCTTCAAGTTCTCCATTATCGATGCATACCACTGGGTCCATCTCTTGGGAGCAAACTGCTCCAGCACGGGACCCCACGGGCAGCAGCTCATCCCAGGCTCCCTGCTCCTGCATGGGCTCCTCTCCACATGCTGCAGCTCCGGCCTAGGGCCTGCTCCTGTGGGGGCTCTCCATGGGCTGCAGCCTCCTCCAGGCCACATCCACCTGCTCCACCGGGGGCTCCTCCATCCATGGGGGGGCTGCAGCGTGGAGATCTGCTCCATGTGGGACCCATGGGCTGCAGGGGGACAGCCAGCTCCACCAGGGGCCTTTCCACAGGACACAGGGGAACTTCAGCTGCAGCACCTGCAGCACCTCCTGCCCTCCTGCTGCACTGACCTTGGTGTCTGCAGGACTGTTTCACACTCCTTACTCTCTCAGCTGCTGTTCCCCAGCAGTTTTTTTCCCTTTCTTAAATCTGCTCTCACAGAGGCACAAACATCACTTCTTGGCTTAGCTCTGGCCAGCAGCAGGTTCCTCTGGAGTCAGCTGAAACTAGCTGTTATCTAGCTTGGGGCAGCTCCTGGATTCTTCTCACAGAGGCCACCCCTTCAGCCCCCCACTACCAAAACCTTGCCACACAAACCCAGTACAGATCAGTTTGGGAAGAACAGCATCTCGTGGGAGGGACCCCATGCTGGAGCAGGGGAAGAGAGTAACTGTGAAGGAGCGGCAGTTACAAAGCGTCATAGACTGACCACAGGCCCTGTTCTCTGCTCTGTTCCCCTTCGCCACTTGTGGGGTGGAGGTAGAAGAAGGTGCGTGGGGGGAAAGTGTTTTTAGTTTGTTTTTAGTTTCTCAGTGCTCTAGCTTGTTCGTAATAGTTAATAAATTACATTAATCTCCCTGTGCTGAGTCTGTTTTGGCCTTGACAATAATTGTTGAGTGATCTCCCTGTCTTTATCTCAACCCTTGAGCCCCTTCCATTGTACTTTTTCCCTCTGTCCCTTTGAGCAGGGGGAGTGAGAGAGCATTTGTAGTGGAGCTCAGCTTCCGAGCTGAGTAAAACTACCACACTCTTCAAGGATATTCTTTGAAGAGTCCAGTTGGATAATGCCATGGAGAGAAGAGGGGCCCAAGAAATTTGGTTAATATTTAAGGATCACCTCCTCCAAGCTCAAGGGTACTCCTTCCCAATGAATAGGAAGTCAGGCAAAAAAGCCTGTATTGATGAACAAGGAGCTCTTGGAGAAACTCTAACACAATTAGAAAGCCTGTAGAGGATGGAAGAAAGGTGGAGTGGAAGGAATACAGAGACATTGTCCAAGGAATTAAGTTAAAAAAGCTAAAGCCCAAATGGAATTGAATCTGGTCAGGGACACCAAAGACAATATGAAAAGCTTCTGTAAGTACATTGGTGACAAAATGAAGACTAGGAAATATGTGGGTGAATGAGATGGGGGATCTGGTAACAGAGGATGTGGAAAAAGCTGATGTACTGAATGCATTCTTTGACTCAGTCTTTACCAGCAAGACCAGCCTTCAGGAGTCCCAAAGAGCCTGGGGAAAGGCTGGAGCAAGGAAGACGTACCCTTGGTGTAGGAGAATCAGATCAGGGAGTACTTAGGCAAACTGGACCTTCAGAAGTCTATTGGCTCTGATGGGATGTACCTATGAGTGCTGAGGGACATAGCAGATGTCATTGCAAGGCCGCTCTCAGTAATATTTGATCAATCATGGTAACTGGGAGAAGTGCTCAAAGACTGGAAGAAAGCAAATGTCGCTCCTGTGTTCAAGAAGGGCAAGAAGAAGGACTTCAGGTTGGCCAGCCTCACTTTGATCCTGAGGAAGGCAATGGAGCTGCTAATTCTGGAAGCCATTTCCAGGCTAATGAAGGAGAAGAAAGTCATCTGGAGTAGTCAGCATGGCTTCAGCAAGAGGAAATCATGCTTGACCAACAAGTTTCTGCAATGAAAAGACTGGCCTGGTAGATGAGGGAAGTCATGGTTGTTGTCTTCCTGGACTGTCTCCTATATGATCCTTATAGACAAGCTGTGAGAATATGGGCTCTATGGGATGACAGTGAGGTAGACTGAAAACTGGCTGAACAGCTAGCTGTTCCCAGAGCATGGTGATCAGGAGTGCAAAGTCTAGTTGGAGGCCATAATCAATAAAGATATTAAAGAGGATTGGCCCCAACACCGAACCCTGGGGAACACCACTGGCAACTGGTCTTCCTATTTCTGGCAATTTGTCTGGGATGTTTTGCACTGCTTTTGAAGTTGGGAACTGCAGCTGCTCCTCAGGAAAGCCTAAGAAATATAAGATCTCATGTAGGAATATAGGAAACATAAGTTCTGGCCCATGCTGAAACCTGAGGCCTGATTAACCATGACCACTTGATCATGTTTACCTTAGGATGGGTTTACTCTGCCCTTTCTGATGTTTTCTTCCCTTTCAAAGAAGGGCTGTTCCACTGGCTAAGTGGGGTACTTGGAGTACACATAACCCAGCGACTGGAACTGTTTTATAGCAAATCTGCACTGGTCAAGGGCACTCATCCTACCAGACTTTCAAAGTACAGTGGTGGACTTTGTCGGAGAGCAAAGACTGCAGCTCTCTGTCTGGAGCATCTGCACAATCTACCACAGCAGTGGCCAAAGCCTTTACCCAGACAGAGCTGCTGAAGCAAGAGTCTGCTGTGCTCAGACTGCAGTGAGTGCTTAGACCTTTTTCCTGGGGCAGGGACAGGGAGCAGACCTGCATGCAGAAGGTGTGCCCAGGTGGAGGACCTCCTGCAGTAGGTGGCTGAACTGCAGGAGGCAGTGAGAAGACTGCATAACATTAGGAAGGCTGAGATGGAGTTAGATTGAACACAGTCTACAGTGGACCCACAGCCCACGGCCAAAGAGCCAAAAACTCCCCCACCAGCACACACTGAAGGGAGTAGGGCCAAAAACACAGAAAAATTGAAGCTTGCAATAGCAAGGAGCAGCAGGAGGAAGAGACTTCCCCTGAAGCAAGGTGTGCCGTTGCAGAACCGCTTCACCAGTCTGCAGACTGATGAGGAAAGACCTGTCACATAAGGAGAAATGCTGGAGCTGACTAAGCCAGCCCAATCTGCTCCTGAATAACAACCAAAGCAACTAAGAAAAGACAAAGGGTGATAGCAGTAAGTCACTCTTTTCTGAGAGGTACAGAGGCACCCATTTGCCAACCTGATGCATTCTCTAGAGAGGTGTGTTGCTTCACAGGCTTTTAAAAGGAATGTCACTGAGAGACTACCAAACCTCATACAGCCCCCTGATACAGCTGTTGTTGTTTCACATGGGCACCAGTGATAACAACCAGAAGTCTGATAAGTACCAAGAGGGTAACAGAGCACTGGTGGCAGCGGTAAAGGACTCTGGAGCACAGGTATTTTTTCATCAATCCTCCTGGTGAAAAGAAGGGGATTTGAGAGAGCCAGTCAAATCTGGCAAATCAAAACAGTTACAGGGCTGCTGGTACCACAGCCACAGGTTTATCTACTCAGACCATGGGACTCACTTTGAGAAACCTCATCTACTTGGGGATGATGGTGTCTATCTGCAACAGGAGGGGAAAAGATCTTCAGTCACAGGCTTGTCAAGCTGGCGAAGAGGGCTTTAAACTAAAGTTGCTAGAGGAGGATAACCTCAATCCATCCAACTCCTACCAGTTTGATGCTAGTGCCAACAATAGATGCCCAGAGCCTAGAGAAGGATCACAGATCAGCAGGAGAGCACCCAAAGAGCATCATGAAGGAATTTCAGCCACCCCAACCAGTAAGTCAGCTTCATCAGGGGCCCAACTCAAAAGCCTCTATGCAAAGGCACATAACACAGGGAATAAATGAGGAGTTACAGACATACACATGCCTGCAAGACTATGATCTTACTGGTATCACAGAGACATGGTGGGATGGCTCTAAGTGTTGGAATGGAGTGTTGGAATAGAAGGATACAGGTTCTTCAGGAAGGACAGGCAGGGGAGATGAGGAGGGGGTGTCACCCTCTATGTCAGTGAGCAGCTGGAGTGCATGGAGCTGCGCCGAAGGATGGATGAGAAGGTGAACAAGAGCTTATGGGTCAGGATTAAGGGGAGGACAGGGACAAGTGATATTTTGGTGGGGGTCTCTAACAAGTCACTCAACCAGGATGACCAATCAGATGAGTCCCTCTATACAAATAGGAGCAGCCTCACATTCACAAGCCCTGGTCCTCATGGAAGACTTCAGCAACCATGATATCTGTTGGAGGGACAATAAAGCAGGGCATAAGCAATCCAGGACATTCCTGGAATATGTTGATGATAACTTCCTTCTCCAGGTGATAAAGGAGCCAAGGAGGAGAGGTGCTATTATTCTGGACCTCATTCTCACCAACAAGGAGGGGCTTGTGAGGAATGTGAAGTTCAAGACAGCCTTGGCTGCAGTGACCATGAAGTGGTAGGCTTCAAGATCCTTAGGGCAGCAAGGAGGGTGCCCAGCAAGCTCGCTGAACTGGACTTCAGGAGAGCATACTTTGTCTTCTTCAGGGAAGTGTGTGGTAGAATAGGACCTGATGAATGCATCCAAGGATCTTGAGAGAGCTGGTGGATGGAGTTGCTAAGCCACTATCCTTCATATTTGAGAAGTCGTGGCATTTTGGTAAAGTTCTCACAGACTGGAAAAGGGGAAACATAATTCCCATTTTTAAAAAGGGAAAAAAATGAAAATCTGGGGAACTACAGGCCAGCCAGTCTCACCTCTGTGTCTGGCAAGATCGTGGAGCAGATGTGCTGGGAAATTTTGTCAAAGCATATGGAAAACAAAGAGGTGATTGGTGACAGCCACCATAGCTTCTCTAAGGGAAAATTTTGCTTGACAGTTTGGTGGCCTTCTGCAATGGGGTTGCAGTGTTCATGGATAAAGTAAGAGCAACTGATATCATCTACCTGGACTTGTGCAAAGCATTTGACACTGTACTACACAACATCCTTGTCTCTAAATTGGAGAGACATGACTTGATGGATGGACCACTAGGTGGATAAGGAATTTGCTGGAGTTGTAGTCAATGGCTTGATGTCAGGGTGCCCTCACCATTACTGCTCATTATGATAATTGTTTAGTGCTGTGAGTATACTTAAACTTTGCCTGGGAGAGGTTTTGTCTGGCAAGAATATTTCAGAACAACTTACTAATGATGGCATAAGCATGATCATATTCCCTGCACCTCTGTCTTGGTCTTGCTTAGTTTCCTAGTATAGATGTAGCCTATTGTATTTAATCTCAAAATATGAATGTATATTGTGGGTGTGTGGAAGCCCTCTACAAAAGTTGTTTTTTTGTTTTTGTTTTTTTTTTCAAAGACAATCTTGTGAGGGACAGATAAGATTTTTGCCTGACTCAGAAGAGCACAAAGTACTTTTTTATTTAATCTTTTTAAATATAAACAGAAATACTTCTGGATACAACTGGAGAAACCTCAGAGATTGGCTGGACCACTCACCCTTCTGATGGGGTAAGCATTTCTCTTGTCCATTCCTTGACCTTACCTCTGCTGGGATGATGTGCATGCAGTTGATAAAGAAAAGGAGACTGGAGCCAATGAGGCTTGGTTTATATTTTTGGACATAAGAACAATTTGAACATAGTCTGTTGCTCAGAACCAGAAGAGAAGAGGATAGTTGATATAATACTATTGCCTCTTCCTTACCTTCTTCCTTACCCCCTCCTTCAAAAATATTTATAAGATCTCTAGCCAACCCTCTACACAGACTAACTGTGGTGGAGTTGTGTAGGAGGGACTTCTGCTTTAATGTGTTCTTCAAAAAGTGGTCTCTTGTTCCTCTGTCTTACTTGTGTTGTGCATGTCTGTGGATATAAGAGATAGGGAAGTAGTGTGGAAAGGTGTGACTTTGTGACTTAAAGATACTCAGTGCTGTATGAGTTTTGTATGAGTTATGTCTTGCCACAGTTCTTTCTTACAGGCTTTAGAAGCTTTTCTTTACAAGGTAATACTTTGTTCTGTCTGTAGTGCTGTGCTGCACATGACAGCAGCAGGCTCAAATCTTGTCATAAACATAACAAAGAAAGAAAAAAAGGAAGGGAAGAAAGCCCATCCTGTGTTTCTGGCACAGTTGAACACTGAATCCCTATTTTTTATACTATTTCTTCTTCTTTTTCTCTTCCATACATCCATTATAGTGGGATGAAGTAAGTGTCCTGGATGACAAGAAGCGCCCGATCCGAACCTTTGAAGTCTGTAATGTGGGTGAACCAGGTCAGAATAACTGGTTGCGTACTCGTTTCATAGAACGACGTGGAGCTCACCGAGTCCATGTCCGCCTCCGTTTTTCAGTGAGGGACTGTGCCAGCATGCGCACTGTGGCCTCTTCTTGCAAGGAGACTTTCACACTCTATTACCACCAGTCAGATGCCGACATTGCCTCTCAGGAACTGCCAGAATGGCGTGAAGGCCCCTGGACCAAGGTGGATACTATTGCAGCTGATGAAAGCTTTTCCCAGGTGGACAGCACTGGGAAGGTGGTAAAGATGAATATTAAAGTACGCAGCTTTGGGCCACTCACTAAGCATGGCTTTTACCTGGCCTTCCAGGACTCAGGAGCCTGCATGTCCCTGGTGGCAGTCCAGGTCTTTTTCTATAAGTGCCCAGCTGTAGTGAAAGGATTTGCCTCTTTCCCTGAAACTTTTGCTGGAGGGGAAAGAACCTCACTGGTGGAGTCACCAGGGAAATGTGTAGCAAATGCTGAAGAGACAAACACAACTGGGTCTTCAGGTGTTCGATTGCACTGCAATGGAGAAGGGGAGTGGATGGTGGCCATTGGACGATGCACCTGCAAGGCTGGCTACCAACCTGTTGATGATGAACGAGCCTGCCAAGGTGAGAGGCTTTTTTTTCTACCCCACTTTGTTGGTCACTTTGTTGGTCCTGTGTTTGCATATTTGGCATTTGCCTGGGAGTTTGTTTGCATATTTGGAAGTTCACAGAGCTATGAGATGAGATAATTCTCATCAATAATGTCTAAGAAAGTGTTTACTAGCAGTCTCTTCTCTTTATGCTTCTAGTTTCTCAGACTAGTATTGGAGGGACCACTTGTTGGTGCTAAGAACATGTCTGGAAACTCCATTCAGGCCTTTGTTCAAGCTGCCTATTGGGTTCTGTCTGAAAAATGAGAAGTTGTAACTAACCAACTAAAATGTAGTTCCACTTCTTTACCGATGTGTAACAGTATTGAAGGAGAGATGCCACATGGAGCAGAGCTGACACCAGATCTAATACACTCTAGCATCTTAACTAGCTTGGGCCCTCTTGCTAGTGCTACTGAAAATAGTGGTCAGAAAGGAAAGGGGAAATAGCAGCAACCTGGTCATGGAACAGGGAGCATGGAGCAGGGGTCTGTGAGTCTGATTCAGTAAGGAACAGTGAAATGGTATTATCATTAGACTTCTAATGTGCTCTCTGTCTTGAGGCCAATGCTACTTTGTGTGAAATACTTGTAGGAGGAAGTAAAATAAATTGCCTATCACCCAGTAAAGGTATTTGGCCAAAGTCTTGCCAAACTGTCATGACATTTAATTCCATACCACCTGTGTCATGCTCAGGTCACACACTTCCCAATACATCCTCATTAATCACCACATATGGAATGTCCGTAAAATGTTAATAAAACGTCCACTGAGATCTTTTACTCCTTGACTGTTATGATGGTCACTCTGGGACAGGAGAGATGGTGTGTTGTGTGAAGTTACTGGATGCCAAAGCCAGCTCAGGTTGGGTCACTGCTGTACTTGTACTGTCTTGTAAGGCTTGTCCTCCATTGTTTTGAGTGTTTCCTTCTATAGGACTCCTTATAACATGCAACTCAGATCATGGGTTACAACAATTTAAAGGTATATCCATCACAATCTCCACTGCTTGTCCCTTTAGACCAGAGGTCCCTTCAGACAGATACCTGCTGTGTTGTGGTATTATCCACGGCCACAGGCACTCCGAAGTATTCTGGCATGGCCTTCTCCATGGACAGAGACACTGTAAGGTGTACCTGCTGTGGCACAGATTTCTCTGTGGCCACAGATGCTTCAAAGTGTACTTTGCTCCAGAGTGGACTTATCTGTGGCCAGAGATGCTTTGGGATGTATGTGCTCCCATGTGGATTCATCCACAAATCCATCTGACTCATGTTCAGTCTGGAGTTCCAGCCTGTTCAGTACAGGAGCATAGGAACAGCAGTGATGCCCTGGTCATCTGCTAGCCCAGGCACATGTCCACAGTTCTTATCAAAATGCTCCCAAGTACAGAAAACAAGATAATAAGGAGTAGAGCATGTGAAAGAAGCAAAAGCAACCACTAACAAACACTAGACTCTAACATACAGCAAGCAAGCTCTGTGGCAATTATAGGAACCTGCCAATTAGAAGCTAAACAGCTGTAATATCTAAAATTTGCTCTTGCATACTGTAATCAAACCTGTCATCATCTCGGAACCTTTGAGTTCTACATTGGGCATCAAAAAGGACTGTTGTGTTTTTACCCTGGCAGGCAGCTAAGTACCACACAACCACTCATGCACTGTCTCCAGGTGGGCTGGGGGAGATAAACAGAAAGGTAGAAGTGCAAGAATTTGTAGATTGAGATAAAGGTAGTTGACTAGGTAAAGCAAAAGCCATGCATGCAAACAAAACAAAAGAAGGAATTCATTTGCCACTTCCCATTGGCAGGCAGGTGTTCAGCCATGCCCAGGAAGGCAGGGCTCATCATGCGTAATGGTTTATTGGGAAGAAAAATGCCATTACTCCAAACACCATTACCACTCCTCCTCCTTCTTTACTCCAGCTTTTATTGTTGAGCTTGATGTCATATGGTATGGAATATCTCTATTCAGTTTGGGTCAGCTGTCCTGGCTGTGTCCCTTCCAACTTCTTGCACACCTCCAGTCTCCTAGCTATCAGGGCAGCATAAGATTCAGAAAAGTCCTTGTCTCTGTGTAAGCACTGATCTGCAACAACTAAGAACATCAGTGTGTTATCACCACTTTTCATCAAAAATCCAAAACACAGCATGGTATGAGTTCCTACAAAGACAATTGACTCTATCCCAGCCAAAACCACGACATGAATCTGAAAGTCATGATTGTCATGAATGTCTTCCCATCTCAACCTTAAGACAATCTATTAAACCAAAATGCTGCTTATGTTACTTATATAATTTTTTGTATAATGTTATTGTGGAGCTTCCTTGTTTTTGATATTCGGGTTCTTAATAATGTAAAATGTTGCTGCACCACAGTTAGTATTCTAAAAATTATATCTAATGTGGAACCCAGCTTCAGCTGCAGACACAATTTTAATGTTGGATTGTAACTTATTCAAGAGTTTGTCTAGGACATTGAGAGTACAAACATTTTGGTTAACACTGAGTTCAAATGCAGTGGGTAGTTAATGGTTGTCAGTGTGTTACCTAATTCCTGTTTCATTAAGTGATTGGGATTATGCAAAATAACATTATTAAAACACAGCTAATTGTGCTAGACACTTATGAAATGAATGTTGGACACTTATGAAAGGAAGTTGGTTAGTACTTTTTATTGTTTATTCTTTGAGAACAATTAAAATGTGTGCCTTTTGATTTTGCTCATCCTGAAAGAAACGTCACTACATTCATACAGCGCTGCTCCTGTGACAGAAAGCTCAGCCAGTCATATAGTATCTCTATATGGCTCTAGCACTGTTGTCTTTATCAGTAGTGTGACTATTCCAAAATCCAGGTAAACTGCCTGTCAATAATTCAGTATCAGACAGTAGTCATAAGTACTCCAAAAATATTGAAATTAGGCTTGCCAAATAAAAATGAGGATTTTTTTTTCTATATTCTTGAAGGTTCCATTTTTTCTAGTCTTCAATGAATGCTGATACTCCTCTGCAGCCTGTTATTGCAGGAGCTGAACATATATAAGAATGAACAAATATTTTAAGGATTACAACTGAAATAATGACAGTCTATCAAACTACAGAACACTACACCCATTAGTCATTTCCTCAGCTTAGAACAGGCAAAAATTAGAAAAAAGAACCAACTAGTCAACTTGAATGTTAGAAGGTAATTTTTCTCCTCATGGTTTTCGCAAAATTTTCTGGCTTGACAGCCATTCCTCATCTCCTCTTCTGCTAAAAATACGTTGCTGTCTTGTCTGAATGGAGCCACGTTCTGCTAGTGTACTTTGTGCTCTTGCTTGCTTATTATCTTTGCACAGAGTCCTTTCCAGTACTTCTCTGTGTATATTCAGTTCTTCCTGTGAACAAAAGGACACTGGGATATATATAGTGTTCTTTATGAAATACATAGCAAAAGCAGTAGCCTAAGAGCAGATCTCTACTGAACATCCTGCATAGACCTCTTTTTATCAAGACTAGAGAGTGAACTATAGGATAGAAAGGCGAAGCAAGTTCTCTTATGCTGTAGTAGAGGAGTGTGGGGGCATTTCCCTCCTCCTCACCATATGGAAGCCTGCGGAGTCCTTTCTGGACCAGCTGTTACCTCTTTATTTAGTACAAAGAATCTGACAAGAAGCATTCAAAGTAGATATCTTTGTCTCTCCTGCTACCTTTCCAAGATAACTTTGTCTCTCCTGACCCCTACCATGACTTAAGATATTCTTTCTTTCGTTTAATAAGACTGTCTGTTGGTTCTTACTATACGGCAAATTTATCCAGCTAATCAGAAAAGTGAAATAACATCCATGAGCAGTTAACCCTCCAGGTGATACAGGATATAGTGTGTGTTGGGGATTCACTTTTTACTGTATCAAAGTAAACTTCTTCTCATGCTCAACAGCCAGAGAAAGGAATGGCAGTTTACAGAAGGAAAATGAAGGTTCGAACCCTGGTTTATTTTCTTCCTGTAGGTGTATATAAACAGGGTGCCTTGCCTTGCAGGGTTTCCTGCAACTCTAAGGGCTTTTCCATACAGAGGGCCTAGTATGGAAAGTTCTAGGTGATTGGGCCATCCTAGGTTACTGGTTCCCAAAATTCTGGATTGATTGGCTTCTTTCAAATTGACAGATTCATTAATGAAAATGGTTGTTCCTGAATTCCATCCTCACAAACCTGTTTACAATGTGATACATTTCTTGGTATTCAGTACCCACTGCTTATCCAGGGCTTTTAGCTAAAAGTCATGTGGTGTTTAAGTTACCAGATGCTTTTGCAAATAGTGCTCAGAATTCACAACTAAAACATTTTTTTTAAATATTTCAAAAATGAGAATGTGGGGAAAAAAGAGAAATGACTACTTGATAAAAGTGCTAAGCTGACACTTTTAAAAGAAGTAAAGTGAGCTTGAGGTCAGTGAAATAAAACTATTAGTTTAATAATATGAAATTTCTCTTTTTTCCTTTTCATGTCCAAAATACAAATTAATTCCAGTGCAGTTCTGTCAATCAAGCTCTATGTCTGTTTTTTGTTTGTTTGTTTGTTTGTTTGTTTTTTCCTGTCCCATAGTAGTATCCAATATGATGTCTGCCCCGTATCACTGAAAATGTGCTATTGCTATGTGTGTACCCCTACATCTGTAATTACCAACTGACTATCCACTTGCTGTTTCTGTAGCTCAGGGGATCGACTTTTATCCCTTTATCCAGTTTTGATGTCTGAGGGAAAGATTGTTGGAGTACAGGAAGGAACACAGGTTGAACCATATTTTGAAAGGGATGGAGCGGAGGGAGCTATGTAGATCATGAGATCTAAATATCCTTGTTGGGTATCATAATGTATGGGACTTTTTGTGTCAAGGTTTTAGTCATGGTAGAGACTGAAGGGGTATCTTCTGTTGGAAAAGGCTAGGGGATTTCCCATGCCAGACAACTGTTTCCAGTTGGTTCTGCAATGCCCAACTGCAGGACAGAGCTGAGCTGATCAGATATGTATGGCACTTCTGGGCAAACAATATTTAAGGTCAGAAAACATCAGACAGAGAGAGGAGGAGGGACTAGAAAGAGAGAAATAGCAGAGGGAACACCAAGGTCAGAGAAGGAGGAGGAGGAGATAGGTAGTCCAGGCACCATAGCAGATACTCTCTGCAGCCTGTGGAGGAATCCATGCCAGAGCAGATACCCACACTGCAGCCTTTGGAAGACTCCGTGATGGAGCAGATAGGTATTTTTTCACAGAACTGCAGCCTGTGGAGAGTCCATGCTGGGGCAGGGAAAAAGTGTGCGAGGAAAGAAGCTGCAGAGAGAAACTGCTATGCACTGACTGCACACCCTCCATTCTCCTCTGTGCTGCTTACGTGGGGTAGAAGAGTGAGGGAGTTAAGTTAAGCTTGGGAGTGGAAAGGTGTCGTTTTAATGTGTTTTGGTTTGGTTTGGTTTGGTTTGGTTTGGTTTGGTTTGGTGGTTTTTTGTTTGTTTGTTTGTTTTCTTTTTCTTTTTTTTTTTTCTTTTTCTTTTTTCTCACTACCCAAATTTCTTTTAATCAGCTATAAATTAATTTTCCCCAAGCCAAGTCAGTTTTGCCTGTGATTGTAATCAGTAAGCAATTCTCTGTCTTACCTCAATTCATAAGCATTCACATCCTATTTTCTCCCCATGTCTTGCTGAAGAAGGGGAGTGGCTGGGTGAGCATTTGTCTGTTTGCCAAGATTAACCCACCACACACAGTTATCTCCTCTCTTCTTTCCCTGTATGTTTCTAGAAGTATTAGGGAAGAAATAGTTCTGCCTGGCTTCTGTATTAGCTATAGGCTCTTCTTTCATAGGATGCAGGAGTATATGAAGAAGTCAGCTGGAGAGGATAAAATTGACAGTCTCTTGTGACCACATGCAGACCCTTCTGATTGCAGAAGGAATCACAACTGTATTACTGATAGTTGGAGGAGCAAATAACTGTGCAGAGTTGTTTGAGGGCTGGTATGGGAAGAATATTGAATGATTATTTTATGTGTTATGAAAAGATGTCCTTCCTTACCAGCTTGGTTAATTTTTATTTTTATTTTTTTGTAAATATAGGATCCTAAATAAATGTTAAGATTTATGTTAAAGCATAAACTTCAATAATCTGCTAAGAAATATGCATGTGCTGCTAGTATAAAATATATACAATAAACCTTTTTCAAATCTTAGTCACTTAAAAGATGCTTTCTACAAAACCAAAGAATAATTTAGGTTGCAGGGACCTGTGGAAATCCTCTGCTCCGACCCCACTCTCACAGCAGGACCAAAGTGTGTTAGGTCACTCAAGGTCTATTCTAGTCTAGTTGTCATTACTCCTAAAGATGAAGATTCCACAACATCCTTTAGCAACTGTCCCCAATGTTTTGTGACATGGTGAAATTTCTTTTTCCTATATAGCAGGAGATTGTAATAAGATGTAATAAGAGATTATTGCAACTTGTGTCTGTGGCATCATGTCCTATTGAGTATTGGTTGATAGTCGGCTGAATATGAGCCAGCAGTGTGCTCAGGTGGCCAAGAAGGCCAACGGCATCCTGGCTTGCATAAGAAGCAGTTGTGGACAGCAGGTCTAGGGAAGTGATTGTCCTCCTGTACTCGGCTCTGGTGAGGCCGCACCTCGAGTACTGTGTTCAGTTTTGGGCCCCTGGCTACAAGAAGGGCATCGAAGTGCTCAAAAGAGTCCAGAGAAGGGTGACGAAGCTGGTGAAGGGTCTGGAGAACAAGTCCTACAAGGAGCGGCTGAGGGAACTGGGTTTGTTCAGCCTGGAGAAAAGGAGGCTCAGGGGCGACCTTATCGCTCTCTACAGGTACCTTAAAGGAGGCTGTAGTGAGGTGGGGGTTGGTCTGTTCTCCCATGTGCCTGGTGACAGGATGAGGGGGAATGGGCTAAAGTTGCGCCACAGGTGTTTTAGGTTGGATATTAGGAAGAACTTCTTTACTGAGAGGGTTGTGAGGCATTGGAGTGGGCTCCCCAGGGAAGTGGTGGAGTCACCATCCCTGGAGGTCTTTAAAAGACGTTTAGATGTTAAACTTAGCGATATGGTTTAGTGGAGAACTTGTTAGTGTTAGGTCAGAGGTTGGACTCGGTGATCTTGAGGTCTTTTCCAACCTAGAAAATTCTGTGATTCTGTGATAATAGTCTTCCTGATTAGCAGTTCCTCAGTTAATCATCCTTTAGACATCTCCAAGGCCTGGGTCATCTTTCCCTTTCCTCAAAGAACGTATTTTATCTCTTTCATACAAAACAGAGTTAGCTATTGACTGGTATCACCTACACTGTCTTTATATACTCACATTAGGTGGCTAATGCCAGCAGTAAGATTCCCCCAGCAGTAGCATTCCCCCAGCAGCCTTTTCTTCTTTGAAATTAACAAACCCAGTGCTCTTAGTCTCTCCTGAGTGAGAAAACTTCATTGAAGTAAACTCATGTTTGGTAATACTGCTTGGCATCTTGTGCTAGATTATGTATTTATATATTATTTTTCTTTATTGCTTCTTTCTTCAGCTTCTGAAGTTTATTCTGCTACATGCACACATTTTGGTTCTTTTCATGTGATTTTCCTTCTGTCCAGTGATTGCTCTGTACTCATATTCCCTTCTTTCCCAGCCCAAGTTTTCCTTTCATTTCACCTTTTTTGCTTCACACAGTCCATTCCCTAATGGTCTTCACAATGTATAACTAGTTCATCCCAGCAGTTCATTAGGAAACAGTTCTCAGTCACTTAATCTGTTTTATCTCAGTTGATTTTATTTTCCCCTTTTTTTAATAAGGCAAAACCAAAACAACCCACACTCTTCTCTCCTTGTTTCTTTCACTTCCCACTGTCTGTTCCCCACCTAACCAGCTGTAGAAACTATAAATCTCTAGATCAACCTAGGGGGCTATTACTATACTATGCCTCAAATACTCCTATATTCATTTATTCCTCCAAGTTTGGCTCCAGTGCCAGATTTGATGCTCTGTTCATTTTTCATATTCTCACATCTAGTATTCATTCTTGCTGTAGAAACAGATAATTCCTAATGTAAATCTCTCCTGAAATCTAATTATTCTATGCTGTTAAAAGTAAGTTTGAACTCGTGAACTGTTTCTAAATAAACTGAAAGGAATCGTCTTTCTGATATGTGTATTCTTGACCATACTTAAATTTTTTCCACTGTTCTTTTTTAATCTTGTTACTCCTCTCTTTGTATCTTGATTGAATTCTGAGCTTCTTGGGAAACCTGCTTATTTGTGCTTTTTTTTTTCTAAGATACTTTGTGTACTGTCATAAGAGGCAGTTGGCTGTCCCTTTGTTTACTTGCAAAAAACAAAAACAAAAACAAAAACAAAAAACAAAAAACACAATGTTTTTGAGTGTTCTTTTGGTCCTTGGCATTTGTCTTACTGACATGAGGTTACTATTAGTGAAAATTAAAAAACAAAATCTAAAATCTATTATATTGTTCATGTTTTTAAAGATGCCTAGCTTTTATTATTAATAGGCATATTATGCTTTAATTCAGTGTACTGCAAAATAGTTTATATTTACTGATAGTAGCCAAGCACACACAGTGTATCATTGGTTTGATGACATACTAGTGTAAAACACAGTTTATATCTCTAAACCCTAAAAATATGTAATGATTTTCTGTGATTATTATGGTGTTATAATCTTCTGAATGTCCATTCCATGCTGACACTTTGCTTATCTTTAGGGCTTCCCATCACCCCTTCTCTCAGAATCTAGTGACTGCACAACCTCAGAGGGTGACAGCATAGACAATTGCCAAATAATGTTTTTTCTTTTCCTCTGTTTATCTGTTAGACTGCTTTACCAACAGATCAGACAGGTGAATTGACTTACTTTGAAACCACACAATCAAAATAGATCCAATGCAAGTAAAGGGGTGAGGGTCTGATTTTTCAAGGATTAGTCATTATTAGATAAGTTAGCAATGTGAAACTGTAGTCCTGAGCTGAAGAAAACAAGACCTTGAAGAAAACAGGGAGACTAGTAGTCTTGAGCTAGCAAAAGCAAAGCAGATGAGGGATGAAAGCAAGAAAACAAGAATTAAGAAAGCAGCTGAAGATTACAGACTGACCTTTTGCTCATTAAAGGTCATCAGTATATTTAAAACCACACCCACCAAAATGGAAATGTATGGAAATATGGGATTTGGTGTTCGCCCCTCTGGTCCTCTGTAACACACATGCTCAATAGAGATAAGTTAGGTGAACTAAAACAACCAATCAGAAGTAGCTAGAGAGATGATTTCACAAGTTAGGTGTGTATAAATATTGGCACTTCAAGTAAGAAATGTGCTTTCTTTGCAAAAGATCGCCAAGCACCTGATTCTGCAGAATTCATTATTTAATAGACTTTCATGTAGATTCCAACTCGCAGTGCCTATTGGACAGGTGTATTGGGAACAAACCTTCGGATAACAAAACCATGTCCTAAGGCTCACTAACGCTGTTTTAAACTGAAGTAACAGGACAGACATAAAATGTTTGTGTAAATATTCCAAGTGATTAGAGAAGAAAGTAGCATCTGGGCAGGTACAAATGTATATCTCTTTTCTGACCTCTTGCTCAAAACAGGCTCAAAAAAAAGGTCAGACAGGTTGCTCAAGAGCATTTTTTCAATGTGGTCTTGAAAATCTCCAGGAATAGAAACTGCATAACCTCTCCAAGTAAATTTTCCTAGTGCTTGATGGTCCTCATGGTAGTAAAGACTTCCTTATATCTAGTCAGAACATTTTGTGTTTCAATTTGTGCCTGCTGTCTCTCATCTTTCTACTGTGCACGGATGTGAAGAACCTGGCTCTATCTTTCTAATAAGGTCTTTGTAGTTTTTGGAAGCCTGCTTCTGGATTTCATGTTCTCCAGGTCCTTCACAGGGCAAGTACTCCAGCTGTGTAACTATTTCAGTGGCCCTTTGCTGAGCTTGCTCCAGTTTTTCAACAACATTGAGGGATCCAAAACCAGATACAGTAATTTCAATGCAATCCTAAAAACTGCATCTCTGCTAGATATTCCCATAACTCTAGGGGCCTGTCTTCTTTCATTCAGTCCTACAAGTGCAATTTAAATGACAAATATTTTCAGATTATTGACAGTATCAAAGCCAATAGATCTCTTCTGGCCTTAGAAGAGTTCCTTTCACCTGACCTCCCCAAGGGGTTGTCTTGTAATACTGTTGTGCTCTCTTTCATAGTATGGCAGAAACAAGAAGCAAATTGGCAACTTAGAGAGAATGATCTGATTAAAACTGGTAAATCCCATGCAATAATGTTTCTTTGACTTTACCTTACTCTGCAACACAAACGTCTTTTGCTATGTCAGTTCTGAAAAGGTGGCTGTGGGAATTATGTATGTGTGTGAAAAAGTTGGGCAGCTTTTCCTGTATATCTTGTTTTCTGGGCCAGCAACAACACCCTGGATGCATGACCCTTTAGCCTTTTTCTTTACTTTTGTATATTGACTTTCTCTCCTCTCATGGTCCAAAAAGCTTTGCTAATCTAGTACCTGGACAAATCCTCTATCTGCACTGTAGTCAAAGACAGTCTTTCCCAGACATGTCTGTTTTGCTTTAGAACAGTCAAAAAAACTGACACATTTTAAAATGGAGACTTTCTCCTAAGGAGAATGGAGATTTTCTCCTAAGGAGTAGAGAAAAGATCTCCACAGAACTCTTGTTTGACTGCCTCAGTCAAAAGGAGAGTGATATTATGCTCTTCTAAATGTTCTCTTAAATCTCTTCTCATTTCCAAATCAGGTCTGGGTGCAAAAAGTCAAAGTGTTACCCTAACGTCTATCCCGTGCCCTAAAAAATTGTATTGGGGGTACATACAGCTCTGTTGAAGTTTCTTTCTGTCCTTGGTCCTTCTCCTTGCTGTATTTTTTTTATGCTCTCAGAAGCTTTACTGTCAGCTCTTATTGTCCAAGTCAGCTTTTCTTTATGCCTTTTCTTCTCTCGTCTTCTTTGGTTCTTTTTCTATCCCCTCCTACACATACCCCATGATCCCAGAGCTTTTCTCTGCTGTTTTGATGTTAGAAGTCTGTCAGAAACTGCTTCTCCAGCCTCCCAGGTGGAACATTTCCCCATGGAGCACTCAGGCTAATGCAGACAAAGCAGAAGAGAGTGCTCTAGGGTGGAGCTGAGGGAAATTGGGTCAGCATCTCTGAGACAAGCTGTGACCAACTAAACTGTTGTGGCATTCTGACACAGTGCCAAGATGTGAAAAATAGCTGAGACAAACTGAGAGAAAAGCTCTTGCATAGTCCAAACTCTGCCTTCACCTTTCATAGTAGCCTTGACTTAATGGGAAGTGACAGCTTTTTCTATCCCTTGAGGTTCTAGCTCTGCTACCCTCTGTCCTTACATTAGACACTGTCAATCAATTAGTACTAAATCTCTGTTTTCCTGGAAAGTACTGGTGCCTTTGGGATGGCACAGTGACAAGGCCTGTGTTTTTTGTGAAGTTTTTCCACAGGCACACAGTGGAGGTGTTTCGGGAGAAGCTGCTCTTGTTCAGGCTTTCTTTGGGATGGTCCTAAGAAGGTGATGTTCATTAAAGCAATGCATGTCAGTCTTAGTGATGGTGGGTTCTTTTCAACTTGGGTATTCATTATGACTGCCACCAGTGAGCACAGTAGTTATCTGCAGAGATTGTAGGACCGCAGGAAATGAATGTGATGTCATGATCTGCAATTAAGGGGGGAGTGTAAGGTGCATGAAAAGTGAAAAATCTCATGGTGTGAAGAAGGCAATCCTGCAGAAACAAAATAGAGCCGAACACTGTGGAAAGACAGCCCTAGGCTCACTATAACTGCTGGACTAAAAAAAGGTGTCTTTTACCTATTTAGATTGCCAGGAATTCCCCTTCCCTTCCCTTCCCTTCCCTTCCCTTCCCTTCCCTTCCCTTCCCTTCCCTTCCCTTCCCTTTTCCTTCCCTTCCCTTCCCTTCCCTTCCCTTCCCTTCCCTTCCCTTCCCTTCCCTTCCCTTCCCTTCCCTTCCCTTCCCTTCCCTTCCCTTCCCTTCCCTTCCCTTCCCTTCCCTTCCCTTCCCTTCCCTTCCCTTCCCTTCCCTTCCCTTCCCTTCCCTTCCCCTGAAACTTTTATATCTTATTTATAGAGTGACTGGACTGAGGCAGTGCCAGGAAATGCTACATATCATGGGAATGACTGTTGTTGCTATCTGTGAGCTGAATGAAGTGAGACAGCATATCTTAGGCAATTTTGGAAAGGGATGAAGATGCCCACAAACTTAACTATCTCCCTGATTGGGTACAGAGGCAGGGGTCTGAGTTCAGATGGAAGCAGGTGTGTGACAGCTGTAGGCCCTGACCATGGGAGGCTGTTCTTTACCTACATGGAGACCATGGAGACAAGTTAGTCTCTGCCATATTGGCCAAAATGTAAGTAACTAGAAATTTTAGGTCATAGTTTGCTTGGTTTTTTTTTTTGTTTTGTTTTGTTTTGTTTTGTTTTGATTTTTTTCCCCTAATTATCTTTGCATTAGGAATGCAGGGGAAATGTGAATCATGTTTAATCTTTAGAAATCAACTTAGCTTCAAGTATGCTATATGATTTCATTTTCTGTGGGGTTTGTTTGTTTTGTTTCGTTCTTGACTGTAGACAGTAGAAATCCCTGGGGACACAAAAAAGGTTTTCAGAGCATGATCCTTTCTCAGTATCTGCCCTCTCTCCTGGAAAGACCAGCGTGAGACCATAGGATCATAGGTTCATGTAGAGCAGTGTAGTGATTAATTTGTTTCACCAGACAATATAACCACTTCAGAGAGATCTCTCCTCCAAAGTTGTTCTGTACTACTCTTAATAGCTCTCCAGCTGCCATTTCTGTTATATGGGTTGAACTGACCATGTGAGTCTCTTCCCTACTGATTTTTTTTACGCTTTTTTGTTTATCTTGTTTGAACGTATTTTTTCAGATTCCTCCCTCAGAGGGGTCCTGTCAATCCTATTCCCATTTTTCTTCTGAACATCTAAAATGAGATGTTTCCTAGTGGCAAGAATTTTCCCTTTCACTGTTCCCCATCCTCTGACAATCATGTATATGTGGTGAAAACTCTGACAGTGGGGCAGCCGGGACCAGAGTGATCTGACCAGACATTTTAATTTGCCTGTGTTCAAGAGAAATCACAGAATCATGGAATGGCTGAGCTTAGAAAAGGCCTCTGGAGGTCATCATATCTAACCCCCCTGCGCAAGCAGTTTGTTGCAAGAAAATATGGATGAGAATTACTTGTAAGAAAAAAAAAATCATGTTCAGTTTAGCATTCTCAAGTTTGAAATAAATACAGAAGACCCAATAAAATGGTAAATTTTTATTTACCATTTATTCATAAATGTTGGATGAGAACCGCCCATTGGTAATGCTCATAGTGTCAGTATAGATGTACTTGCCAAGAAATGTGAAAATTATATTCTACATCTGTGACTGTCAGCAGAGTCTTAAACTGAATGAATGAATGAATGAATGAACGAACGAACGAACGAATGAAGGGGATACGCTTCATAAAGTGGAAAAATCTTATTTCCTTTGTATTTTTTCTCATAGGAGCATAGGGACAGAACTTTCTGTATGAAAATAATTTGACTTTCTGCTGGATAAAGGTCTGAAGGCAAAGGCACTTGCTCTTTTCATAGAATCACAGAATGGCCAAGGTTGGAAGGGACCTCTGAAGACCATAAAGTCCAATCCCCCCAGCAGAGCAGGATCACCTAGAGCACGTTGCGCAAGGTGGCATCCAGGCAGGTTTTGAATAGCTCCAGAGAAGAAGACTCCACAACCTCTCTGGGCAACCTGTCCCAGTGCTCTGTCACCCTCACAGTAAAGCAGTGCCCCCTCATATTGAGCCAGAACCTCCTGTGCTTCAGTTTGTGCCCCTTGCCTCTCATCTTGTAGCTGGGCACAGCTGAAAAGAGACTGGCTCCATCCTCTCAACACCCTCCCCCCCAAATATTTGTATACATTGCTGAGGTCTCCCCTCAGTCTTTTTTCCAGGCTAAATTAGCCCAGTTCTTTCAGCATGTCCTCGTACGACAGATGCTCCTGTCCTCTAATCACCTTAGCAGCCTTCCTTTGAGCTCACTCCAGTAGTTCTATGCCTGTTTTGCTCTGAGGAGCTCAGAACTGGACACAGTACTCCAGGTGTGGCCTCAGCAGGGCTGAGCAGACTTACCATCGTATGCAAAATTGCAATCTCTTCTCCCTTTCATTCTATATGGTAATGTATTACACACTGAATGTTGTCATTTTCAATGTGTTGGGAAGATTCAGTGTCCTCCTATCCCAGTGCTATCATTCAGCATTATTGAAGTCCCTGTTATGGTCTGACTGTTCCAGGACTTAACTTTCTGTCACAATACACATGGACGTTACTCTGCAGCCAGAAGACTTCCAACAGAGAAGATGAAGTAATATGAGTCTTAAAGCGAACAGGACTCCATAGATATTGTTTATTGGCTGTTATGTCCAGAATGTGTCTGAAACCCTTTCAGCTTTGTTAAGGTTTGCATCCCCACAGGCCTAAAGTATACATCAGAAATTCCCAAACAGACTTGGAGAACCCAAAGCAAAGGGAATTGGACACAAATGAGAAGGACAGATAAGCAAGCTACTTAGTTTTTCTGAAGTTGTTTATTTGTTAAGGAAGATGCTTAAAGGGCCACTCAACACGTATGTGTTAGAAATAATTTCCAAATAATTGGTATAGGAGGTGGAAGTCTGCTTTCCTTTGTCATAGTAAGTAATTACCAGATGGATTAATTCTTCAGCTTCTGGTGTGGTGTTCCATTTCAAAATATTCATTAAGATATCCTAACTTCATGTTAACATCTGCACACAATGTTCTTCTTTTACACAGTTCTCTTTGAAATATATGGTTTTTTGCTATTCATGATCCTTTGGATTCTTCTCCTTATGGCAATCACTAGGACGGTTCTTCTCTTGAAAGGAGAAAGCAGCATTACCATGTGTCTTCTGAAATCAAACATTCACTTGGGATCTATCTGAAAGCTTCCCCTTCCCTGGAAATGTGTTTTACTGTGAAACTAACTAAACAAATGTCAATCCATGAAAGAACATTCACCAGAGCTAGTTAGTCCATAGCATGTAAAAATTCTGTGTCTATTTATATAGAAAAGCAGCTATAGAAAGCTTATTTAAAACCTGCATTAAAATTATAAAACCTCTATCCTACTATTTCAGTGCAAGATCCAAGCACTTTCTGCTGTTATTCAGCACAGCATCTTTGCTGACCCTCGAATGTATTATACTCCTTTATTGTTAACCCTTTTTTATTTTTTTTTTAATTTTCTTTCCCCAAATGTTGGATTTCCCCCCTTGTTTCAGCTTTTTCCACAGGCGTGGTCCTATGCATTTGCAGATTAAACTTGACTATTTTAAGAAGCTTCTATCCACTACTGGAAAGTGTCCAGACCTACAGAAAAACAATTAGGACTGCATATCTTCATTCTGGCTCTTCATTTTGATGCAAAATCAAAAAAAAAAACATGGTACCTTACATTAGTTTAAGCAATTAAACTGTCTAAGGCAGCATAAAAAAATCCATTTTTGTGGCTGTGTTGGGTGGGGGAAAGGAGATGTGGATGGTTATGGCTATTTCCAGACAGATCACACGACTGTGCACTTTGGCTTCTCCAGTGTTAATGCTCTTTGGGTGAGTAAGGAGAAGACAATTATTTCAGATGGCCAAAGCTGTCTCTGGACTGATTCTGTTTCATCTGACAGTGAATCAGTTTAAGTACCTATTGTGTAGAATAAAATAAACTAGTTTGAAATTGCAACTCTAACAGCGCATGCTCCATCCCAGAGCTGGTATTGTCTGTATAGCCATGCAGCAAGGAAACCTGCAGTAAATAATCTGTGTAACAAATTTTTCAACAGCAGCAGCATGAGTTAAATGCAAATAAGATTGCATTGTTTTTGAAATCTGAAAAAGTGTGTTTCCTGCTCTTGACTGTCTCATTTTCCTCCCCTTAGCCTGCCTCCTTGGTTCCTTTAAAATGTCTGTGGGAGACGACCCTTGCCATCTCTGCCCTGCCCACAGTCATGCTCCACTGCCAGGTTCCAGTGAATGTGTGTGTCAGAACCACTACTACCGATCTGCTTCTGACAATTCTGATGCTCCCTGCACTGGTAAGTATTTGAATGGAGCGTTTGAACGCAGGGAAAAGGGCTGTTAATGAGGGAGAATTTGCCTGAATGATTCAGGGGAGTTCCAAATCACCTCTTTTCATGACCAATAGACCACACTGGAGATGTGAAGAC
Source organism: Aythya ferina (assembly GCF_964211825.1). NCBI lineage: Eukaryota > Metazoa > Chordata > Aves > Anseriformes > Anatidae > Aythya > Aythya ferina. The sequence continues at coordinate 125,558,715 of NC_140296.1, read as the reverse complement.
CATATTTACTATGTAGAAATCGAATTGTACTTATGGAAATGATTCATTTTCTCATTGGCTTATCGGTTATAACTTTTCACCGTCAATGATTATGAACATTAATAGGTCAAGCAAGTAATTAACCCCAGAAAATTAAGTAGGGTTAATGATGAGCACTCAAAAACTAATTTAAATGATACATCAAGAATCACTCATGAATTTTGTCAAAGTGACAGGGAATAAATTCATGTCCTAAAGCAACTTACAGTCACTCTACATCTGTGAAGTTAAACACTCAGAAATTAGGAAATGTGTTTTGTTTTGTTTTGTGTAATCCCTTGCTTGTACACTGCACAGAATCCATCCTCAACAACATCAAGCAATCTTAACTTCAAAGGCATTTTTCTTCCTGAGCAGTTATATATCCTTTGCATTGGTCACAATAAGAACCCTCGGGGAAAACTAGTATGTGATTATACTATTAAATACTATACCACAATACAAATTGCTTCATCTTGTCATGAATACATATTTTAACCAGTCTTTTGTGTGCAATTTTCTGGGATATTTTTGGGGAATAAGAGTCCACAGGAAGATACAACTAGTGGAAATATACAAAAAGTATAATCCTTTCCATTGATCAATAGTAAACAGACAAAAGGCTTTGACTGTAGGTTTCATAGATGTTTGCTGTTAATAAGGGTACAGTGAGAATGAGGATTCGTGGATTTCATTGAAACCTTTGGAGGGAAGTGTCCTGTAAATCGCGTCTCCCTTACCCCTACCTACTACAGAGCTCAATATCTATATCCCTGCCTTTTCTGTCTTTGTCTCCATAGAATCATTAAGGCTGGAAAAGACCTCCAAGATCATCTGGTCCAACCATAACCCTACCACCAATGTCACCCACTAAACCGTGTCCCTAAGCACTACGTCCAACCTTTCCTGAAACACCCCCAGGGATGGCGACTCTACCACCTCCCTGAGCAAACTATTCCAATGCTGAGCAGCTACTCTTTCTGAGAAGAAATTTCTCCTAATTTCCAACCTGAACCTCCCCTGGAACAACTACAGGCCATTCCCTCTTGTGCTATTGCTAGTTATCTGTAAGAAGAGGCCAATTCCCAGCTCCCCACTTCCTTTCAGGTAGTTGTAGAGAGCAATAAGATCTCCCCCGAGTCTCCTCTTCTCCACACTAAACAACCCCAGTTCCCTTAGCTGCTCGTCATAGGACTTTTGTTCCAGGCCCTTTTCCAGCTTCATAGCCCTTCTCTGGACAAATTCCAGGGCCTCAATGTCTTTCTTGTAGTGAGGGGCCCAAAACTGAACACAGTACTTGAGGTGCGGCCTCACCAGAGCATAGTACAGGGGAACGATCACCTTCCTGGTCATGCTGGCTACACTGTTCCTGATACAAGACAGGATGCTGTTGGCCTTCTTGGCCACCTGGGCACACTGCTGGCTCCTGTTCAGGTGAGCATTGACCAGCACCCCCAGATCCCTTTCCTCTGCACAGTTTTCCAGCCACTCTGCCCCAAGCCTGTAGCATTTGCATAGGGTTGCTGCGGCCAAAGTGCAGGACTCAGCACTTAGCAATGTTGAACCTCATCCCACTGGCCTCTGCCCATGGATCTAACCTGTCCAGGTATCTCTGCAGGGCCTTCCTATCCTCAAGCAGATCAACACTTCCCCCCAGCTTGGTGTTGTCCTCAGACTTAATGAGGGTGCACTCAATTCCTTCATCCAGATCATCAATAAAGATATTAAAGAGGATGGGCCCCAACACCGATCCTAGGGGAACACCACTGACAACTGGTCACCAGCTGGATTTCACTCCGTTCACCACTACTCTCTGGACCTGGCTGTCCAGCCAGTTTTTAACCTAGCAAAGAGTGTACCCATCCAAGCCATGGGCTGCCAGCTTCTCCAGGAGAATACTATGGGAGACCGTGTCAAAGGCTTTGCTGAAGTCTAGGTAGACTACATCAACAGCCTTTCCCTCATCTACCAGGCGGGTCACCTGGTCATAGAAGGAGATGAGGTTGGTGAGGCAGGACTTGCCTTTCATGAACCCATGCTGACTGGGCCTGATCCCCTGGTAGTCCATCTTATTCTGTGTGATTGCATTCAAGATTAACTGTTACATCACTTTTCCAGGCACCGAGGTCACGCTGATATGCCTGTAGTTCCCCAGCTCCTCCTTACAGCCCTTCTTATAAATGGGCATCACATTATTAAGAGTTCAGTCATCTGGGACCTCTCTGCTGATAGACTGCTAATAGATGAAGGAAAGTGGCTTGGCAATCACATCTGGCAGCTCCTTCAGCACCCTCAGGTGGATCCCGTCTGGCCCCATGGACTTGTGACAGTCCAGGTGGAGCAGCAGGTCTCTAACTGTTTCCACATGAACTGTGGGGTGGTCTCTTCTGCTCCCCACTCCAGACTTCCAGGCTGGGAGGCTGAGTACTCCCAAAGATAAGCAGTCTGGCTAGTAAAGACAGATATAAAGAAGGCATTAAGATCCTCAGCCTTTTCCTTATCCACAGTAGTCATGTTCCCCCTATGTCCAGTATAGGATGGAGATTCTCCTTGGATGTCCTCTTACCATTATTATATTTGCAAAAACACTTTTTGTTATCCTTGACCATAGTGGCTAGGTTGAGCCTGTGCTGGGCTTTAGCCTTTCTGATTTTCTCTCTGCATATTCTACCAATGTCCTTGTACTCTCCCTGAGTTACCTGCCTCTTCTTTCCAGAATATGTCTGGGAAGTTAATGTTCCCCATGAGAACAAGCACTGGTGATTGCGCAACTTCATCAGTTGCTTGTAGAATGCCTCATCCATTTCTTCATCTTGGTTTGGCAGTCTATAACAGACCCCTAACAGGATGTCCGCTTTGTTGACCACCCCCTAATCCTTAGCCAAAGGGACTCTACCTTATCATTCCCAACCCTGATCTCAATAACATTGAAACACTGTAATATAGAGAGCCATGCCACTGCCACACTCCTGGTCACTTGCACTCCCCGGGGGGGCTGACTTTGTATGAGAGAGGAGGGGTGCTCTTGGCTACCTCAAGGGGCCTGGATGTAGGGAGCCCCCTGCACACTGCGGCCCCCTGCTCCGTTGCAGAACATGTCTGCCCTGGAGCCAATCACCTTGGTGATCACCTCGGCAATCACATCATCTTCATGCCTAAGTTGAGCAGTGCAACTCTGCGACTTATTTCTAACTTTCTGAGCTTTTCACTGTCTACCTTCCAGTGTCTTGTCCCATTCTTATCTCCGCATAATCTTCTCACCCTCTGCATTTTCTGCCTTCTCTTCACTGTCTCTAATAGGGCAAATAGCGAATGCATAGCTGTTTTTTCTGCTGCCAGATTTTATTCCTGATGCCTGGCTGGTAGCAGGAGTAACTATAGCGTAAGTGGGGTTCAGCTCCCACAACTGATGGAACAATCTAAGGTCTGAGAGAATTCAGAGGTATTAGGTGCCAAAGGAGAGATCTAGAGGTCTCATTAGAGACAAATCTTTACTAAGGTGCAAAACTCAGTATTTCAAAGGCTTGAAGGTTTCCTAAACACTGGCTATTCTTTTAGGGAAAAATTAAAGTCACACTCTTGAAACAAAGACCTTTCTTGTCAATTTTGTGTCCCTAAAATGTGTTAGTGTGGCTGCTCCAGCATGTGTGTGTATGACGTAGCAAAGAACTTGTTTTTCTTAACCTTGTACAGAGAAACAGGTAGAGAAGAGAACGAAGAAAAAGTAACTTGTTTCCCTCCCTTCTTTGTCTTCTTCCCTCCTCCACTTCTTTCTCATTCTTTCATAGGATTTTTACCTTTCATTCTGTCTTCCAGGTGTTCCCTCTGCTCCCCGTGACCTTAGCTATGAAATTGTTGGCTCCAACGTTCTCCTGACCTGGCGCCTTCCCAAGGACCTGGGTGGCCGCAAGGATGTTTTCTTCAATGTCATTTGCAAAGTATGCCCAACAGGTTCTCCAGGACCCTGCGTGCGCTGTGGAGACAGTGTACAATTTGAACCACGCCAGATGGGCCTGACAGAAAGTCGTGTGCAGGTCTCCAACCTGCTGGCCCGTGTGCAGTACACCTTTGAGATCCAGGCTGTCAACTTGGTGACTGAGTTGAGTTCAGAAGCACCCCATTATGCCACCATCAATGTTAGCACCAGCCAGTCAGGTGAGGAACCTTTTCTATCTGAGAACCAAAATTTCCATGTCTGTCTCTCATTTGATTCGCTTTTATGTTTTACATCCTGAATCTTTCTGTGTTGTGCCTGCTTTTTATCTTAATGTGCCAGTTCCATGATTTCACCTCTGCCCTTCTCTTTCCTGCTTTCTGTTGAATGGGCTTTCCTTTCTTTCCTCTTGGCAGAAAATAATGAGTTTATCAGCTGATATACCTGTAAATGGAGAGGAGCTGTCAAGGCAGAATCTGCCCTGGAGAATATAGCAAAGGGAGATGTAGCTCTGTGGCTCAGAGAAAGCATGTATCTTCATTGTGCAAGATGGGAGACACTATCAGGGCTTGATGCAGATTTTCTGAGCATTAGCTTGCCACAGCAGCTCTTAGAGAGCATTTCTTTTTTTTCTTTTTTTTTTTTTTTTTTTTTTTTCATCTTCTCTACACCTTCTCTGCATCCTACTCTTCTCCATTTCATCTTATAGAGCATTTCTAGCATTTTTCACCTCTTCACTTTTCTTTTTTGTCTATGTTCTGAGTTACTCTGTTTTTCCACCTTCTATTGTTCCCATACACCACCTTCCATTTCCCTCATTTCAGTTCTGGTTCATTAAAGGGTAAAGAAGTTTGGCAGGAACTAAACCACCTTGCATTTCAGCTTGTCCTCAGATATCAAAGTGACTGGGGGCATCTGGGCTTAGATTCTGAGTGATGCCCAATTTGGCACTCTAAGTCCAGTCACATTCCATATATTGAATTACCATGATCATGGCTGCACAAATAGTACGATAGACCTTCAGTCGAGTAGATTAATGACCAGTGAAGTTTATTGAAGCAACAGGAGCACAGGTCCTTTGGGTTCTAAGATTCTATAATAATGAGATTATAATGAGCAAAGTTCACCTAGAAGACATAATTTTGACAAAAAAAAAAAAAAAAAACAAAAAAAAAAAAACAGAAAACAGCTGGCTCTGGGCTGGCTATGCAATTTATCAGTTCCACAGTACCATGAAGTCCTTATCCCTGTGGTGATACCACAGAGCCTGGACACAGTGTCTCCACTCTACTCCACCCTCCGTGCGTTTTCTTTTAGAGACAGCAAACCAAGCTCCACTCTTGTTGCCAGTATCTAAGGCTGCAGGTTGTGTTGCCAAGGGGACTATCACAGAACACGTCCTTTGTATATCTACTATATCTCACCCTGGGAGTTTCCTCAATGCCATACCTTCCTTTAAGATGTGCACATACCTTTAGTCTCAATATGTCACTTCCAGCAATTATTCCAAAACTTCATACTCCAAAAAGTAGCGTTGTGTTTCATCAAATCTGTTCACCTTTTGCATTCCTGCTTATTAAAGTAAGGAGGTAGAAAATTGACAGATAGGCACTGTCTAAAGATGAAAATACAGATAAAGAATAAAGATAGGCACTGTATAACAAGAAAGAATATACATAATAATATTTACTCATCACCTAAATACTCATGACCCTGGGATAGCACATGTTAAAACCATATAGCTGAGTCATAAATGAATATGAAAACTACAGTTCTTACAGTTCTTAGGGAGATTTTAAGCTGAATTTTGACAAAGGATCCAAACAATGGATGACAAATGGATGACAAAGGATGACAAACAATCACCATAGCTATTTTATTTGAGCTGCTCTAGGTTCTTCTGCATGTTTTGTGTTTACTTGTACTTTGTTCTTGCTTTTTTAACCTTGCTGTTTTGATAAATGGTCTTGAAATATTTTTCTTCTGTCAATGGGGAACAAAGATTTTTTTTTGTTTTTATATGGGATAAATTTTTAAATATCTTACAGTTTTCACAAATGTGTTGTGATCCTTGTAGCTAGGACCTATGTCAGAAGGATAACTAAGAACTAAAGTACTAATAGTATGTGTGGGCAGTCAGAAGAAAGGGAGAGATAAAAGGGTTGTAGAGAAGGCCAGACTGATTGATAGAATACAGAAGATTTGTATATGGAAGGAAAAACAAACAAACAAACAAAAAAGAATAGCATCAAGTGAATTCTGTATTTCTGTAAATATCCTGTACACAGACTGACTTACAGAAGCAGCCAGAGAGAACTGCATGCATATGGTTCTGCTAAATGTGAACAGTGAGGGACTGGGCATGCATTCTTCTTTATAAGCACGTAAAAGCATGTATGGAGAGGAGTTGTATACAGCTTGGTTAAGAGGATATAATGAGGAGTTATGTGGTAAGGAGGAGAAAAAGGGGGAACAATTTGAACTGAGTGACAGAAAATGTCTGTAAACATTTAAAGTGTAAATGTTAAATAAAAACCTAATTAGATTCCACACTGAAGATGCAGAGACCCCTGCAAAAACCGTAAAGCTCAAAAGAAATGCTGCAGGGTTGGACATGAGATTGCTATCTTGGTTAAATCTCATCTTTTGATTTCTGTTTCTTCTTTGCTCTGGAAAGTAAGGGAGCATATACACACCCCAATAACTTCCTACTGCTAGCAAATGCCAGTGGTTTAACAAAGTCTGTTTCTTCCCTTCAAGCCATTCATTACCTGAAAGACAATTAGCATGTATATGATAGGATACCTGGTCCCCTTAGGAGTCTGTCTGCAAGTGGGTGGTCAATTTTTGTTTACAGTAAAAGATATGGCTTGGTAATTCATATGGTAATTTCAGACAGATGCTTTGGCTCCTGCCGCAGATAGGCAAGTGTTCTATTAACACCCTGAAAATTTCATTTTCTTCATGCTTCTCATGTATGCCTTCTTCATCTATTTCTGGGGTAATTCAATTGAGCAACTTATTTCTTCTCCTGCCTAGAGTCAGCCAATCTGCTCTCTTTTGGTTTTGTCTGACTTTTCAGACCACTCCTATTCCTCCGGGCATCTCTTAGTGTGTCTAGGCATGTTAGGTTTCTTGGATGTTTCTCTCCAAGATGAGTTTCTTGTGTATTGAAGCAGTCTTCAATGACAGGAGGCCAGAGTTCTGAAACAGCAGTGTGTAATGGAAGGCTTGCTTTTGTGTTTGCATTTTTTTTTCTTGCTCTTCCATGAAATCGCTAGGAGTGTGCTTGAGATGAGCCACCCTCAATTCACAGTGACAGCTCATACTAACAAGGCCCTGCTTTCTTTGTCATGTGGCCTTTTCTCAACCCTGCCCCCTCCCTTCAATCCCCTCAGCATCTTTTGTTTTTTTTTTGTTGTTTTTTTCAGCTTTAGGTTACTTTTGTTGTTATTATTGTTTTAACAATTATTATTGTACAAGCCAAGATGAACATTTCAGGTTCTTAATGTTCTTTAAGAGACAAGGAGGGGACAGGAGGGCATGGAGGGTGAAAGAAAGCAAATTGGAGAAAGATGGCCATATCATAAATTTGGTTTCTATTAAATTAAAGGTGGCAAAAGAAAGACCTTTCAGTGCTGTCAGCTTCTGAATGTTGTACTTATTCACACAGCAGTCAGAGTTCTCTGTGTTCCTTCCTTTTCTGATTAAAAAAATACACTTCCCCACACTCTGCCCCTTTGTTAGAGATACCTTAGGCAATACTATGCCCTGGAATAGTTATTTTCTCTCCTCCTCTCCCCCCCACTTCCCCCTCCCCCCCCTCCCCTCCCATCCGTTCCCTTTCCTTCCCCTCCCCTCCCCCCCTCCCCTCCCCTCCCCTCCCCTCCCCTCCCCTCCCCTCCCCTCCCCTCCCCTCCCCTCCCCTCCCCTCCCCTCCCCTCCCCTCCCCTCCCCTCCCCTCCCCTCCCCTCCCCTCCCCTCCCCTCCCTTCCCCTTCTCCCCTCCCCTCCCCTCCCCTCCCCTCCCCTCCCCTCCCCTCCCCTCCCCTCCCCTCCCCTCCCCTCCCCTCCCCTCCCCTCCCCTCCCCTCCCCTCCCCTCCCCTCCCCTCCCCTCCCCTCCCCTCCATCTATTTCTTTATTTCTTTATTTTCTTTATTACTTATTTTCTTGTCTTTTTTCCCTGCTACCTATTTGCTCTTCATTTTTGTCTCCAAAGCACTGATGATCTAACACTCTCCTTATCCCTAACAGTCTGCTAACCCTGATTCAAAGTTTGATAGAATCCTCTAGTTAACACAATCACATTTTTGGTGATGGCCTGATTATGATGTTCCTACCCTTCAGTGACTATGTATTTCAAGATAGAATAACAAGGGCTGGTATAGAAAAACTTTCCTTAATATAAGGTTTCATTTTTTAAATAAGACAACCTTTTATAGCAAAAATTACCTGAATTAGGATAGTAATAATATGACATATTCACCGAGGCAAGTTACCAGAAGGAAAAAACTATCCCACAGGTGAGACAAGAGAAAAAGGAATTACTTTCAGCTCATGTTTGAAGTGCTGAGGGTGAATAGCTACAGAAGTGTCAGGATATGTGGAAAGATGTTAGGAAGCCGTTCCAGATAGCACAAACTGCATGAAGAAAGGCTACTATGAAATTGCCTCTTTGCAGAGGAGAACTTGACAAAGAGAAACCACAGAACTTTAAAAAAAAAAAACAACACCTTATTATTCAAAAATCAAAAAAATAAAAATAAATCACATCTTCAAGTATGTTCATAATGGTAAAAATAAAACACATCTTCAAGTACTTCAACTGCTTCATCTCATGCCTTAGAACAGAAGTTTTTCATTTAAAGGACTGCGAAAAAAAATTTCTCTGTGCACAGTTGTAACTGCCTGTCCATTTTTTTCTTATACCTTCAACTGAGGCATGTAATAATGTCTGTTGCCAGAGCTATACCGTTCTGAACTTATTCATTCAGGCAGTTGTTGCATTTCTAGCAAGAAGATAAGGGAAAAAGACAGCAGAGACTCAAATGTTGTCCCTGCAGACTTTTAAAAGCAAGTAGAATTTTCAATGGAATCTGGACATTATAAGAGCTAACAGATACATGAGTATAAAGGTGATGTGATGAGGCTGCCTTGTACCTGTGAAAAGATAGGTAGCAGCCTTCTGCAAGAGCTGGATTCAGAGCAGTGGGACCTGGCAAAAATGTGTAGAACTGCATAAGTAAAAGCAGTCTGAAGGTTTGTGTAAGAAGTTGCATGGGGAAAAGGACAGTTAGGGGTAATGCAAGGAAATTTCAAAGGACCCGACAGAAGATTTTATGGTTGAGAGGAGGAAAGACTTAAACTCTGAGTATGTTTTTGAATTTACAAGGGCAAATGGATGAGTTGATCAGGAAAATTTGCTTGAAGTTGTCTGCTTTTCCAAAGACATACGGAAGAGTGCAGTGGACACAAAATAAATAAATAAGTAAATAAAAATACTATTGTGTTTTGCCAGGCTAAAACAAACAGGTAAAGCAAACAATATATGAGCTCTGTGTTCATCATCCTCTGAATGAATTACACTAATTCCCAAAGTAACATGTTGTTTATCTATGATCCTAATTGCCAACCTTGAGCACTCAAGTTCCCTAAGAATTCAACTCTATTGTCTTCCTTTTGTATAGGAAAAATACTCTTGAAATATTTTTTTTACATTTCTCAACTTCGTTGTCTTCAGCAGATTTGGCCAGGTGTGATTGGGATTTAATTATCTTCAGCAAAAGCAGTGAATGAATATGCTTGTTTTCACATTGCAGGTTTCAGCAACTCTTTCAATGAAGATGGAAGCTTTCTGAGAAGGTAGAAATAGGAGGTCTATATGTCACATGGCACCTTGTGATATAAAGGAAAATTCTCTGCATATTAGGCATGAGTGGAACCCATTTATAAGAAATAGTAATAATACAGGTACAGGTGGTGAAAATAACTAAACAATTTGCCTTTCTAAAGCACTCTTCATGCACAGAAATTTTAGTACAAGGTTATGACAGAAGACAACGCGAGATACTTTTTCAGTATTTTCAGATATTTTAAAGAAAGGGTCAGAACTCAACTGAAGTCTGTGGAGAAGACATAGGGCATTTTCAAAAGAAGAAGATGTTAAAGACATGAATAAAGTGATTTCTATTCTGTATTCAGACATCTTCCTTGAAGATTATAAATAAGATGGGGTGTGCAACAAAGCTTGGGTTTAATGCCATTTGCTGAGAATGTGAGGATAATAGGATACCTGAAGAAGTAAAGGAGGAGAAACGACAATATGAGAAAGGTAGATTTGGGGCTTGCATTACAGAAGAAAGCATAGCTGAGGGCAAGTTTAATTATTTTTTTAATGATTTCTATAAAATCTGTAGACCTCTGACCTTTTGTTTGGATTTATTTTTTCAGTAGCTAAGATTTGTGATCTGACTCAGTGTTATAGTAGCTCATAGGCAATAAAGATATCCTGATTCCTGTTTTCCAAAAGCCATGTCTGTCAGGCCTACAGGCAAGTAGCATTTGTGTATCATGTGTACTGATAGATAAGGAATCTCTTCATAAAATCTTTTACCATTGTATCTTCGGTATACCTTGATAAAACAAGCAAATGCATCATAAGCACTATTTATTGGTGAATTGCATGTATGAAGCTAAAAAATAAGTGATGGTGATGACCTAGTTTCCTTTGATATTTGCAAATCTCCTATTTGCTGCTCATCAAAAACTCAGTTCTGCCATGGGCTTATTTTCTTTCTTGGTGCTTGCAAGCCCAGCTATATGGCGTCTCTGGGAGATAGAAGAGAAAATGCTGTGGGAGCTTACCACATCCTTTAAAGAAAACTTAGGTTGTATGACACCTCACTATGCTCAAGAACATTAGTTGGCAACAGGTTATATCAATCCAAACTGAGATCTCTTCCAGTCCACTTCCTAAATCAAGGGAAGACAGGTTTGTTGTTGTTTTGTTGTTGTTTTTCAAAAAAGGACTTTGGAGATCTGAATCAACAGGCTCTTCTTGAGTAACACTTGAGAAGCAGAAGAGGTATCCTTCTTTCCTTCACATTCCTTCCTTACCTTGTCTGCTGATGTAGAAAAATTCTTAGGCTTGCAGGCACATGTTGCTTGTCAAGGACAAAAGCATTATAAGGAAACAGCAGAAACTTGCCAAATTTTAGTAACTCAGAGAATGTAGCATTTTCATGGTGCTCTAAATATTTTAAATCTACCATTGTGTGTTACCAGGAAGAATATTGTCCTGACATGTAGGAGAGTTACAGTTGACAGCCCATGAAAAATAGAATCCGGGAGCTGTATTTACCCAATGGTTAGACTACATTATATCTTCCATTAGGTGTTATATGTGGTACTTGTGCAAGAATTTATCCATACACTTGCTATTTCATAAATAGTAATGCTAAAATACAAAAACAAACAAACAAACAAAAACAAAAACAAACAAACAAAAAAAACAGTCATTTTCAGACTTCCTTAAAAATCTGATCTCAAAAAAATGTTTGCTTTCAGTGAATAGTTGGTTCAATCAGGCCCTATGATTTCAGCTGCCAGTGGATTGTGTCATTAGGCATTAATCTTGCATGTCTCCATTTATAAACACTATGTGAAAATAGCAAAATTAGTAAAAGTGATAAATCAACAAAGAACTGGATGCATATATATATGAAACAAGCTCTGAAACCAGTGTTTCATTAACAAAACTGTTGATAGTTTGCATGCAAAGAAAAATATTCTTTTGGCACTTCGGTGGAAGCAAGTACAAGGTAGAATCATTACTACATTACTACTACCTAGACTTTAAGCATTCCCAGCTGCAAGGACACTTGATCATATTTACAATCCTCCTCACCAGTCTTCCATTCTGATCCCATCCTGCCCCCCTAATGTTCCACTTTTAACCAATTCCTCCCAACACCTTCCTCTAATGTAATGAGTTTCAAATTAGTGATAAGTAATGGCAGTTCTGCAAATCTGAAAGTCTTGAGCTGACTTTTAGAACAACCTATCAGAATATTTCTAAAGTTAGTAGACACAAGCTCATATTTGCTTTCTCATTTAGATTCATGCTTCCAAAGCCTTCTTTTATGTTTGATGACCAGATCCTTGCTTTGTACATAAAGGTGTGTTGAATTTATGTGGCAAGGTTTTGGTAGCAGGGGGCTGCAGGGGTGGACTCTGTGAGAAGAGTCCAGAAGCTACCCCATGTTAGATAAGGCAGCACCGAACAGTTCTTCAAGAACTGCTCCATTATGGGTCCATAACATGGGGTCCATCTGTTGGGAGCAAACTGCTCCAACATGAGACCCCACGGGCAGCATCTCCCCCCAGACTCCCTGCTCCTGCATGGGCTCCTCTCCACATGCTGCAGCTCCGGCCTAGGGCCTGCTCCTGCGGGGGCTCTCCATGGGCTGCAGCCTCCTCCAGGCCACATCCACCTGCTCCACCGGGGGCTCCTCCATCCATGGGGGGGCTGCAGCGTGGAGATCTGCTCCATGTGGGACCCATGGGCTGCAGGGGGACAGCCAGCTCCACCAGGGGCCTTTCCACAGGACACAGGGGAACTTCAGCTGCAGCACCTGCAGCACCTCCTGCCCTCCTGCTGCACTGACCTTGGTGTCTGCAGGACTGTTTCACACTCCTTACTCTCTCAGCTGCTGTTCCCCAGCAGTTTTTTTCCCTTTCTTAAATCTGCTCTCACAGAGGCACAAACATCACTTCTTGGCTTAGCTCTGGCCAGCAGCAGGTTCCTCTGGAGTCAGCTGAAACTAGCTGTTATCTAGCTTGGGGCAGCTCCTGGATTCTTCTCACAGAGGCCACCCCTTCAGCCCCCCACTACCAAAACCTTGCCACACAAACCCAGTACAGATCAGTTTGGGAAGAACAGCATCTCGTGGGAGGGACCCCATGCTGGAGCAGGGGAAGAGAGTAACTGTGAAGGAGCGGCAGTTACAAAGCGTCATAGACTGACCACAGGCCCTGTTCTCTGCTCTGTTCCCCTTCGCCACTTGTGGGGTGGAGGTAGAAGAAGGTGCGTGGGGGGAAAGTGTTTTTAGTTTGTTTTTAGTTTCTCAGTGCTCTAGCTTGTTCGTAATAGTTAATAAATTACATTAATCTCCCTGTGCTGAGTCTGTTTTGGCCTTGACAATAATTGTTGAGTGATCTCCCTATCTTTATCTCAACCCCTGAGCTCCTTCTATCATATTTTCTTCACCTTTCCCTTTGACGAGGGGAAGTAAGTGAGCAGTAGTGGTGAAGCTCAGTTGCCATGCTGAGTAAAACCACCATAAAAGGAAAGTTGAATTTTCCCTACAATAATTAGTATCTGACACAGACTCTATGCACTAAATATCCTAGTAGAATCAAGAAGGTTGACAGCTCCATCTGTGTAGTATATCAAGCTGGCCTTTTCACTAAAACAGAAATTTACCATGCTTTTTAAGAACAGACAGTAAAACCGCGTGTGAAGCTTCTATACATACACACTTAACAGTGACTCTGGCCCTGGAGCTGTTGGTTCCAGCCCATAGTGTTGATTAGAAGCCCATTCAGACTGGACTTCTGTGGCTTAATGACTTGCAGGGATACCAAGAGTCTCAAATACAACAGTAATTTTGCCATCTAGGTAACAGTCCTGCAGGGAATTGGCATGAGATTCAGGAACTAGTGTGAACTAGCCTTTAGATCAGGCTGTGAAAATTAGATGCTTTCATTCTTTATGATCTGCAACTGAACTGGAACCACTGAATGGAGGAATACTTCAAAGTCTGTTCCTTAACTCATCAGTCACCTCATCCTTTGACATCTTCTAGTTTGTAACAGTGATGTGGAAGTGAAAGACCTCTGTTGCTCAGGCAGGCATATTTCTTCCTCTCCCACCCACCCCCCAGGAAAGAATTACAGTCTTGGGGAGAAGCTTAAAAGAAGTGGTGTGCTCTGCTTTTGCTCTTGCCTCTATCATATTGTTTATTCAAGCATGATCCTTGAGCAAGGCAGTGGCATTGAATGGTCAATCAGGGATTCATCTTGCATGTAAAATTTTCAAATTTTGAAGCCCAAAATAATGTTCCAGCTACATTGTATACCATCAAAACTCCTGATCATGATCAGTTAGATGTGAGTTTCTTCATTTTTTCCATGAGCTGTCTTTGACTGTATCTCTCAGTAGAGTAAAATTGTAGATGGGTTTCTTCTCGTTATGTTACAAAATATTTCATAATGCAAATTGAGGGAAATTAAAGGAGAGTTTGACCTAAGTTTTTGAATTCATTATAATAAATATTCAACTACAGGTCTTTGTTAACGTTTTCTCTTTGCAATCTCTCCTCTCTTTCATTCCAGTCCCCTCTGCAGTCCCTATGATGCATCAAGTGAGTCGTACTACCAGTAGCATCACACTGTCTTGGCCTCAGCCAGACCAGCCCAATGGCATTATCCTGGATTATCAGCTACGCTATTTTGACAAGGTGAGAAGAGAGTGATGCAGTGCAGATTGTTATATAGCTGTTATGCAAAAGAAAAAGGGGAAGTCTTTCTGGTAGATGAACTCTTGGATCAGACTGGATAAGGCAGATAAAATGCTCCAGTTATGAGGGAAGAACAAACTATAGCAAGCACAGAAGTCCACAATACATAGTTATATTGTTATAACATCTGTCCATATGCATTTCCCAGCTTGGGACCATCTGGGGATGATGTTAAAAAGGGAGAAGACACATGTAGCTAAGCTAAAAAGCTGTAGTTGAAACAACTGTGTAAGTTTAGTACCACCTGATACAGGAAATAGTGGAAGGACATCAAGTTTCCAGATGTCTATATTAAAATTCGACTCACTGCAACATCCTGTGTTTTATTTGTGGAGGGAAATTCTGTGTCCCAATTTATGCCTGGATGAACATCTCTAAGAAATTTTGGGTGGAGGAATGCACTCTTTCATTTACTAAGTGGCAGATCCAAGTTACATGTTTATGTGCTGAAATTACAGGATGACAAATATATAGTTGTTCTCTATTCACATCTTTCATGACTCCTAATTGATTTAAGGGAAAGAGGTCCATAGAACCATTAAGACAAGCTCCCATTCCCTATATCTGATTTCTCATATAAATATATGTGAATATATGATTATAAATATATGAACCTAGGTATAAGGGAATGAGAAGTAGCAGTAAGAAGCAGTGAATAGTGTGTGAGGAAGTCAGGTCTAGAATATCAAGTGGGGTTGAGATACTTTGTAATGGATTCAAATATCATTGGACCCACATGGAAACTAGCATTCCTTGATAAGAAAAGCCAGCTTAATGGGCAAAAGTCTCACATTCCTTTTTGGTCACTGACATTCACAGGCGGAAGATGAGGATAATTCATTCACCTTGACTAGTGAAACTAACATGGCCACCATATTAAATCTGAGCCCAGGCAAGATCTATGCCTTCCAAGTACGAGCTAGAACAGCAGTGGGCTATGGTCCATACAGTGGAAAGATGTATTTTCAAACTCTAATGGCAGGTAAGTGTACTCAGATCTGCACATGCCTGTCTTTCACTAGTGTATGTCACTGATTGTATTAGCATATTCTCTGGGAGGACTGCTACCAGACATTACTACTCAACTTGTGTGTCTGTATATAGGAATTTGCATATATGGATTTGTTCTATCAAAGAAAGTTCATGGTGTCAGAGCATATTGTTTACATTCCCTTAGCCAATGCTACTTCCATATTCCCCTGCCCTACTCCTTGTTCTCATATACCTCCATGCTTCTGATCAGCAGGAAGCAGAGTGTGTCAGTAGAACTCTCTTTACAAGGGTATTAGAGTGCATAGCACTATATACTGCTCTAGTTTGGTCTCCAGCTGTCACAGCACAACTTACAGATGAATGCTCTGAAAGTCTTAAGGCAAGTAGTACACAGAACATATACACAGAACCTTACCATCTATCTAATAGTATCACCATCTATTCATGCAGAGACCTACATACTGCCTTGTGATGCCCTTTGGTCTGTATCAAATACACTCGTTTGTACTCAAAAAGCTAAAGCAATAGGGGACAATAAGATCAAAGCCCAGGCTTAGAACTGGCTTACACTTAAATTGCTAGTCACATGTCAGTGGACAAGGAAAAGTGTTTTGAGATGGAGTACTAGCTTTTCAGAAATAGGAAGGAAAGCACTGGAGAAGCACAATTGCAGGGGCAGAGCAATAATCAAGACAAACATTTGCTAAATTACTAGGACTAGCCTGGAAGCAAAAGGTCTGATAGGGTTGGAATTATGGGTGACTCCTAGGTGAGCAGATGGGAAACTCTAATTGTTCCTGTCTTCTGCATTTGTGTGTGTATGTGTGTGTCTTCCTTGCTAGGGGAGCGCTCGGAGATGGTGCAGGACCGACTGCCACTTATCGTGGGCTCAGCACTTGGTGGTCTAGCCTTCTTGGTAATTGCTGCCATTGCCATCCTTGCCATCATCTTCAAGAGGTGAATTCCTTGATTTTCTCATGTGCCAGTGCCTGCACCCTAGACAGTGGAACTTTCTTGCCGTGGCTTCATAATCCATTCCCATGGGAAACAGCCCAATCTACATTTATTCAGATGTCCTTGAGATGACGTTTTCTAATTAAGGAAAAATCCTGCCCCATTGCACCCCTGTCAGAAGCCTCTCCTTTGGTAAACCGCTCATGTACTTAGCTAAGATTTGTCTAGGTAGCACTAAGAACACAATGGAAGCTTTATAAAGCTGGTGATCAAAAGGTGTTTAAATGCATCACTGTCAAGAAGTGACTGCAAATTACATTGTAATCAAGCAAGTGAAGAATGAAATGATGTGATGAAGCATTGGTGGAGTAAATATTTAGATACATTAATTAAGAAGGTGCTGAGGAACTGCAAACTATTCTTTAACCAAGGACTGAGAGTCTGTAGTTCATTTGCTGAAGAATAAAAGCTGTACATTTTACATGGTTCCATGGAACACAGACTCATGAAATATGTGTTAAAGAAATCAAACACCACTTTCCATTTTGGAAAGAAAAGAAAAAAAAAAAAAGACAAGTCAATATAAAAATAGTCTGTCACAGTGGGAGAGCAGGGCAGAAGTTTTAAAAACAAAGAGAAGTAAAGGTGGCTAGCAGAGATACCTAGACGAACAAAAGTAAACAATGGCTGAGGAGGTGGAGGGGAAAGAAAAGAAACAGTCATCACCTACTTCATGAATTTATTGAAGTTTGAACTTAATCTCCCAGACTGTCCATAATGGATTTCTGTGTCTTGTCTACTCTGCCTCTGCGCAAGTGCAACATTTTAGATTTGTCTGTTGAACTAAAGAAAGGTATAAATACTTTAGAAAGTGACATCTAGTTTTAGTAATTTCTTTTTTTGTTCTCTTCTTTTTTTTCCTTTCTTTTTTTTTTTTTTTGATATTAATTTGTTTTCTCCATTTGTGTGTATTTACTGTTAATATTTTTCGTTCTGGAAAGGAGAAAATTACCAAATATTGTTATATTTGCACTGTTGCCTCCTTTTGTAGCTTTGAGCTGTTAAAATACAATTTCTTACAGCTGGGAATGTGATATTATGTGCACAACTCAATAAAGCATATATTTTCTAAAAAAAAGATGCAAATTAGTATTAGCAAATCTGTGTTGGGGGACAACATTAATAGGTTTCTGTAAATGTATATACATAAATAAGAAATGTCATAAAAATAGTTTAATTTATACACAAAGGATTTTGTAATAGTGATTCAGAAAAAGTAGATATATCAAATTTCTACTTAAAATTTGTCTTTGACAAGAAAAGGAAGTTTGATGATGTAGGAAATGAAGTCCATATGAAATGTCAGAAAAGACAGAATATATGTGGAAACAAATACAATAAATCAGTTTTGGTGCATATTGTCCAGCCAATACACAATGTGAAACACCTATTTTAGCTAATTGTTTTATTTTGTTTTTATGATACCAAACCATTAACATGTCAGGTGACCTATAAAAACCTGAATGTAGACCTGACAGAGTAGCACAGTTACAACTTGTAGGTATGGGTCCCCAGTAAAGCCAATTTCTTTCAACAGCAGAAAGAACAGACTTTGAAGATAGAAATATCTGTGGTTTGGGAATTGTAGCAGAATTTTAAGAAATAAGCTCCACATTTGTGAATAATATACAGCTTCCTTATAGAATGATAGAATTAGATCTCTTAGTAAAGACAGATAACATTATATTTCGTGAAATTCTGACTTCAGTTGCTAACTGAATCAGATTGAAGGTCTTGTGCTGAAATTATAAAGTATATGAATGGGCAAGAATTATTGTATACAGCAGGAATACTATAGGAAAACAGGGTTTGATTTACAATGAATTATGTATATCAATGGCATAATTATATCAATGGTATAATTAACATGATTTTAAAAATATTGTAAACTAGCATGAATTGTGCATCTTCAGGGAGAAAAAAAGCTGCTTATAAATATTGTTGTGAACAAAGGAAGTGACTGAAAAATAGACAATGTTAAGAGCAGAAGAAGAATAAGGTGAAAGTTGGAAAACATCTAGATCATGTGGGAAAGAATGACTTGAATAACACATATTTAAAGGAATAACAAAATTTGAGAAGTGCCAGTGCTGAGAATCGCGTATGATTACTGTAATTTAGATGCTTATTTGCAATAAATATTACAGCAATAAAGACTGTACCTATTCTGATCTGCTTGTGTATAGATCACAGAACAGATTTCTGTCCATCTGTTTTTGCGTGGTTGGTTTTGGGTACCATAATAAAAGAATAGTCAAAGTAAATGCTGTTAGGCGAGAAGGAAGATAAATGAAGAAGTAATCTTGTGGGATGGAATTTATATGCTTTATGCAGTTGTCATTTGAATACATGGTTCTTAGAATATTTCTGAAGAACTTAAAGGACATCACAGGAAATAGTTTCTATTAGTATTGAAAAGAATAATTTGTAGTAATTAAATGAAATTAAAATACGAATTTAACCTGAATACCAAGAAGACTTCCAAGACAGTAACATTAAACTGCAATTTTCTTTTTCAGGATACTGCTGAATTCCACATCATTTGTCATGTCTAAAGTGTTACACGATAGTGTAAAAACTACCAGACAGAAAACAAGCTAGCACTGGTTATGAAGAGATGGGCGGGATCATAACACTTATATTATATTGCTGAATTCAAAGATTCTCTGAGTCTTGCACTGAGAAACTTCCCCTAACATCCTAAGAGAGACTTGCATGTGTTTTGACATTCCTTTCTTTTATGTCCTGCAGTAAAAGACGGGAGACTCCATATACAGACCGCCTGCAGCAGTATATCAGTACACGAGGTAAGTGTTCTTGAGCAACAGATGCCAAAGGCCTATCTCTTCAGGAGTCACTAACACCCATTTCTCTCAGGGTCTTATTCTGGTGATGTTTTGGGCTGTCTCCTCTACTGCAGGACTTGGAGTAAAATACTACATTGATCCTTCAACCTATGAGGATCCCAATGAAGCTATTCGAGAGTTTGCCAAGGAAATTGATGTGTCCTTCATCAAGATTGAGGAGGTCATTGGATCAGGTAGTGTGAGCATCTCCAGATTTTGAAGCACCTTCTTGCCTTCCTTGATACGTGACACATTACTGTCCTGAAGTGTACCCAACCATGACATGTCAAGTGTTTCAGGATAGCTAACATTAATTTTTGCAAAATTCATCTTAACCTGCTTAAACTCAGATGCTGGCTCCAAATCAAATTTAAAAACACCCTTCAAAGACTCATTTGAATTCCTCATTTTGAACCTTGAACCTGAACCTGACCAGACTGAATTCAGAGCCTTTATTGAGAACTTTACCTTGACCCAAATTGTCCTGGTAACTATATTTCCAAGCGGTGCTTGGAGCCTTCCATATTAGAATGTTTTAGTGCAATTGACTAAACATTTTGCTCTGTTTCCTTACTTGAGGTGTGTTTCTTCCCCCCGACAGGAGAATTTGGAGAGGTGTGCTTTGGGCGCCTAAAACACCCAGGGAAACGTGAATGCACAGTAGCTATTAAAACATTGAAGTCAGGTTATACAGATGAGCAGCGGCGAGAGTTCCTGAGTGAGGCCAGCATCATGGGGCAATTTGAGCATCCCAACGTCATCCGTCTGGAGGGTGTGGTCACCAAGAGCCGACCAGTCATGATTGTTACAGAGTTCATGGATAATGGATCACTGGATTCCTTCCTCAGGGTACAACAACCAGAGTCCCCCACAACTGTTACCTCTTCACCTTGCGGTGTGCCATTCTTGATTCTGATAGTTTTGACTGCCCTTCCTCTTCCCCTATCACTACAAGTTCTCAATTGCCCTCTGCAGGTCCAATAGAAATAAAAGCAAATTACCAGGCTAAGTGGTTTTGTACCAAAATGATGAAAATATTCCAAATACTCACGCATCATATAAGATCTCTGCATTATTTTTGACCTTTCAAACTCATTGATATTAAACTGTTTATCTTTGTACATGGCCTTCTAGTTCGTATGTACATACTCCAAAATTTGTCTACTATTCAGGCTTAATTCCACGGAATGTTTTCAGGTGACTTCAAGTAACTAAACTTGTCATTATTCTTGGACTCAGAGTCTCCAGTGTGTTTTTTTTTGTTTGTTTTTGTTTTAATAATGAAACAAAAATACAACATTTCTGTAGTATAGATGCTTCACTTCTTTTTTTATTGATTCAGATGGTAATTCAACCCAACTACTTTGGCAGGTACATTTTGAAGAGCACATGAACTCATTGTATAAAAAATAGAACTCATTGTAAAGATCTCAAAAAAGTAAGAACAGGTTTGCCTGCTCCCCTTTATTTAGCCATCTTAGTAGTTAATAAGAGACTAGACATAAGATGCTAAAGGATAATATGTCTACAATATGAGATCTGTCTTCAGAAGTAGATCACCAATGCCTGACTTTGAGATTCATTGCCTTAAGGCCATTTTCCTTCCTTGTTTGCTGTTCTTGAACCTTTAGAGTTTATCTGAAGATGTATGTTCTCTAACTTCATAAATCCACCTTATTAATGTGCTCTTTATTAGTCTTCCCTGTTGGTTTCATTTCCTGTGGTCATGAAAGCCTGTGTCTACCTCTTCACTTTCAGCAAAAGGAGGGACAGTTCAGTGTGTTACAGCTGGTGGGAATGCTACGAGGGATTGCATCTGGCATGCGCTACCTTTCAGACATGAACTATGTGCATCGTGACCTGGCAGCACGTAACATCTTGGTCAACAGTAACCTCGTGTGCAAGGTTTCAGACTTTGGTTTGTCCCGCTTTTTGGAGGATGATGCTTCAAATCCTACCTATACTGGAGCTCTGGTGAGTTCCTACTGTGGAGTGAGTTACTGCAGTGCTGTCGTCTATAAATTTGTTCTGTGTTCCTCCTTGATTTGGTGCACCCTATTTAGTCCATCTTGAGACCAGAGAGACCAGTAGGATGGAGCCTTCTACTTTGTGGGCTGTCTATTCCAAACCATCAGAGAACTGTAACTGAGTATCTGATCCACTCTGCCATGTGAAATAGAATCATAGAATGGCTTGGGTTGGAAGGAACTTCAAAGACAATCTAAATCCAAACCCTCTGCTATAGACAGGGATGCTACCCAGTAGATGTGGTTGGCCAAGGCCCCATCCAACCTGGCCTTGAACACCTCCAGGGATGGGGCATCCACTTCTCTTGGCAACCTGTTCCAGTGCTTCACTACCCTTACAGTGAAGAATTTATTCCTAAGGTCTAGTCTAAATCTGTCCTCTTTTATTTAGGATCATTTCCCCTTGTCCTATCATTATCTAATTGAGCAAAAACTCACTCTCCATCTTTTTATAAGACCCCTTTAAGTATTCACAGGTTGCAATGATGTCTCCCTGGAGTCTTCTCTTCTCCAGGCTGAACATCCACAGCTCTCTCAGCCTTTCTTCACTGGAGAGGTGCTCCAATCCTCTGATCATCTTTGTAGCCCTCCTCTGGACTCGCTCTAACAGGTTCATGTCTTTCTTGTGCTGGGGGCCCCAGGCCTGGACACAGCACTCCAGGTGGGGCTTCACAAGGGCAGAGTAAAGGGAGACAATCACCTCCCTAAACTTGCTGGTCACACCTCTTTTGATGCAGCCCAGAATGCAGTTGGACTTCTGGGCTGCAAGCATGGAATATCAGTGCATTTCTTTATGGAATGATGGTGAATAGGACAAACTACATAAACTGGTTATCTTTTCCCTTTTATTGGCTTCTTACAGGAAATTAAAAGGACTGAAGGAGAGACTGAAACCTGTGCTACCACCTTTAGAGGAAAAAGGGGGGTGGTTTTTGTTGTATAGAAAAGATAACCAGTGTAAATATGTATGGGCTTACTACAAACCACCAAATTAACTTATTGCCTATGAAATTAAGGTGCCTGTTATACATACTACAAAAGTGGGGGGCAGATGGGGGAGAGTAACAGGTGGGTTGAAACTACCATTTAATATGCAGGGGATTAAGAAGAATTCAGTCAGTGAAAGGAGAGACATGTTTTAGATCTGTGTGTTTTGAAGAACTAACACTTCAGTCATTTCATTTGTCAGGTTATACCTGCAAGTCGGTAAGGTTGAGATAGAAAGAAAAAAGACTTAATGAAAACCTACTCAGTTTGTCTGTTGTTGGAGTTGCAGGTTTTGATTGTTTACATTATGAGTTATGGTTGTAGTGGACTCCCTCTTGAGGGGAAATGATGCACCCATCTGCAGACAGGATAGTCTTTTCAGAGAATTTTGCTGCCTTTCCAGCACTCAGGGAGGTCACTAGAGTACTGAAGAACTTAGTACAGCCTTCAGAGTATTACCCACTCCTGCTCTTTTGCTTATGTACCATCATATTGGTGGTGCATCAAGAAGTTTCAGGTCAATCAAAAGGGAAAGATTACTAAAAGGATTCAGGTGCTCAGGTAGTGTTTTTCTCTATCCTCCTAGTAAAGTGAAAGACACTGTAAGGAACAAGCAAGCTCAGGATATCAACATCTGTCTCCAACACTAGTGCCTTTGCTACAGTTCCGTTTTTTTTGTAACCATGGCAGATTCTCCAAGACACAATGTCTGCTGGGACCTGACAGGATCCATCTATCTAGATGGGAAAATGTTTATTTGCCTGTAAGCTAGCAGTACTGATTGAGGGGGCTTTAAATTGGATTGATGGGGGAAAGCTATACTGCCAGGAATGCTGTAGGCAAGTCATGGGAGCATTTATGCCTGTCCAGAGAGCACTGAGGGTTTGGGAGCCCATCTGAAATGCCTGTACACCAATGCATGTAGAACAAAGAGAACTCTTTGAAAGAGAAATGGGAAACAAACAGGAGGAACTTGAAACTTCAGTCTGTTCCCAGATCTCTGATGTCATTGGTAATAGTGACACTTGGTGGAAGGAGTCCCCTTACTGGAGTACTGAGACAGAGGGCTATAATCTGTTTAGGAGAGATAGGCAGGGCAGATGAGATAGAGGAGTTGCAGTGTGTGTAAGGGAGAGGTCTGATAGTACAGCCCTTTCAGTTAGGAATGATGTGGTCGAAAGCCTCTGGGTAAGGGGCATGGACAATAAAGCAGTTGTTATCATAGGTTTCTGTTGTAGTTCACCCAGTCAGGATGATAGTACTGATGAGTAATTTTATAGGCAATTAAAGAAATCTCTGGAACAGTAGGTCTTGTCTTTATGGACCTTGTCCAAATTTTTGATGAAATGAGGAAAATGGTCAGTAAAGTTGTTAACTTTGGTTTTAAGTGAGCAAATTTCAAACTGCTCAGGGAGTTATTTAGCAGGGTCTCCTAGGAATCTGCTTTTGAGGGCTTAGAGGTCCACATGAGATGGGTACTTCTTAAGATCCACCTTATAAAAGCACAGGAGCTGGCAATCCCACTGAGTTGTAAGTCAAGTAAGCAGGGCAGAAGACCTGCTTGACTGAACAAGGAACTTCTCTTGGAATTCAAGTAGAAAAAGAAAGTGTATGATCTCTCAAAGCAAGGTCAGGCCATATGGGAAGATTACAGAGCAGCAATTTACATTTGTGGGAAGAAAACATAAAAGAGAAAAACTCAACCAGAGTTGAAACTAGACAGATATTTCAGATAATAAAAAAGTCCTTTTTCAAGTATGTTAATAGCAAGAGGATGTCTAATGAAAATATTGGACTATTACTGGATGAAGTTAGTAACTTAACAAGCAAGGATCACAAAACAAGTGATGCACAAAGCGATCACTCACAACCCACTGACTGATGTCTAGCCAGACCTCGTGGAGCAGCGGTCTTCCCCCCACAGCCAAGTCCCCCCCTTTTTACTTTCCAGCATGATGTGCTGTGGTACAGAATAGCCTTTTGGCCAGATTGAGTCAGCTGTCCTGGTTCTGTCCCCTCCCAGCTTCTTGTGCACCTCCAGCCTCCTCGCTGGCAGGGCAGCATGAGAAACTGAAAAGTCCTTGACTGAGTGTAAGCACTGCTCAGCAACAACTAAACATCAGTGTGTGATCAACGTTATTCTCATTGTAAATCCAAAATATAGCACCATACCAACTACTAGGAAGAAAATTAACTCTATCCCAGCTGAAAACAGGACAACCATGACTGGGGAAGCAGCAACTTTCCATTTGTTAACACCAAAATTATAAGGAACCAGCTGTATCAGTCGAATGTTTCTAAGTCTATTGGGCCTGCTGGGATTCATCCTGGAGTACTTACACCTGCTTAGCAGATTTTATAGCAGGACCCTTCTCAATTATCTACCAAAAATGCTGGGAAGCTGGGGAGATCCTTGCTGCCTGGAAACTAGCCAACATTATCCCAATTTACAGGAAGGGCATGAAAGAAAACCCTGAAAATTACAGTACTGTTAGTTTAATTTCAGTGCCTGGGAAAATTATGGAGAAAATTATCCTCCACTCCAATGAAAGACACTTAAAGAATAGGGCAATCATCAAGCCCAGCCAACACGGGTTCATGAAAGAAAAGTCCTTTCTTACTAATTTGATCTCCTTCTGTGATAAGATCACCTGCTCAGCAGATGAAGGGAAGGCAGCAGTTGTAGTTTTTCTGGATTTTAGTAAGGCTTTTGATACTGCCTTTCACAGTACCCTTCTGGACAAATTGTTCAATTGTGAGATGAACTAGTACATGGTATGTTGGGTGAAGAACTGGCTTAACAGTAGGGCTCAAATGTCTGCAGTGAAAGGAATTATATCTGGCTGGCAGCCAGTCACTAGAACTGTTCCCCAAGGCTCAATCTTGAGTCCAGTTATGTTCAGTATTTTTATCAGTGTTCTCAATGCCGGAGCTGAATGCATCCTTAAAGTTTAAAACTGCTGGCAGTGTTAAACCTGGAAGCGCTGCAGACTCTCTTGAGTGACAAGAAGCTTTGCAGAGGGATCTAGATAGACTGGAACATTGGACCATCACAATACTATGAGAAGATGCTATAAAAATGCTATAAGATGGGAGATTCTTGTAAAATTGACAAGAACAAATGCCAGATTCTGCACTTGGGACTGAGTAATGCCAGACATAAGCACAGACTGGGAGATGAGTGGCTGGAGAGAAGCCCTGAAGAAGGGGATGTGGGGGTGCTGGTTGACAGTTGGCTCACTATGAACCAGCAGTATACCCTGGCAGCCAAGAGGGCAAACTGTATTCTGGGTTGCATTACATACAACGTAGCCAGACAGTCAAAAGATGTGATATCCTCTAATTATTATGTGAGGGCCACAAAGATGGTCAAGGGGCTGAAGCACCTCTCCTACAAAGAAAGGCTGAGAGAGCTGGGGCTGTTCAGCCTACAGAAAAGAGAAGGCTTTGGGGTGACCTCATTGCAACCTTTTAGTACTTGAAGGGGGCTTATTAAAGAGATGGAGAGCAACTATTTGCTCAATCGGATATTGACAGGACAAGGGGTAAAAGCTTTAAACTAAAAGAAGGGAGATTTAGATTAGAGGTTAGGAGGAAATTCTTCACTCAGAGGGTGATGAGGCACTGGAACAAGTTGCCAAGAGAAGTTGTGGACGCCCCATCCCTGGAGGTGTCAAGGCCAGGCTGAATGAGGCCTTGGCCAACCAGATCTAGTGAGTGGCATCCCTGCCTATGGCAGGGGGGTTGGAACTAGATGGTTCTTGAGGTCCCTTCCAACCCAAGCCATTCTATGATTCTGTGGTATGATTATCTCACCACATACTGCATTGGTCCGGCCTCACTTGGAATATTGTATGCAGTTCTGGGTTCCACAATTTTAAAAGAATGTTAAGATACTTGAATGGATCCAGAGGATGGCAACAAAACTGATCAAAGCTCTGGAAGGCATGTCCTATGAAGAGTGGCTGAGGACATTTGGTTTGTCTAGTTTGGAGAAAAGAAGGCTAAGAGGTGACCTCATTGCTTTTTACAACTTCCTGAGGAGGGGTGGAAGGGAAGTGCTCATCGTTGCTTCTAGTGACAAAACGTGTAGCAATGGCTCAAAGCTCTGTCAGGAGAGGTTCGGACTAGACATTAGTAAAAACTTCTTTACCTATAGAGTCGTTAGACACTGGAACAGAATTCCTAAGAAGGTGTTTGATGCACCATGACTGTCAGTGTTCAAGAGGCATTTGGATAATGCTCTTAGTGATACACTGTAACTTTGGAGTAGCCCTGAAATAGTCTGATACTTGGACTTGATCTTTGTAGGTTCCTTCCAGCTGAACTGTTCAATTCCTTTCTGTTCTATTTTATTTTACATGGTTTTAGATTTCCAAATCATTGAGACTTTCAGGAGGATTTGACTATCTGCCACTTCTCTAACGCTGCTAAGAAGAGCTATAAGAGTCAAATTCCATTACGCTAAGGATTTGTAGTTGTCAGGGGGCATGGTTCTGTTGTTTTGGTTAGTTGGTTGGTTGTGTGTTTTTTTGTTGTTGTTGTTTTATTTATTTATTTTTTGTTTTTCATCTTCATGTGTAGGTAGAACAAGGTAGAAACCTTTGGCATAGTTTAAATTTAAACTATCAATTTCTACAAGGCAACATTACTGAATTGGCACATCGTTTCAGAGTTGTGTCATGCTACTGGCCTCTGACCAGGCCAGTGATGTCATTTTCCCTGGTAGTTCTTATCTCACTAACATTCTGGTTACTCCCTGTCTGCTTTCTAGGGCTGCAAAATTCCCATCCGTTGGACTGCCCCTGAAGCTGTCCAGTATCGCAAGTTCACCTCCTCCAGTGATGTCTGGAGCTATGGCATTGTCATGTGGGAAGTGATGTCCTATGGTGAGAGACCTTACTGGGACATGTCCAATCAGGATGTAAGTTTGGGAAATGGTGGGAATGTGCATCTACCTTTCTGCTCTGTTTCAATTTGAGTAAAAAAAAAGTCATACACTGCCAAGTGACTGAAGCTTGTTTGTCTTTTATTTTCCCAACTGTGATAAAACTTAGTTCTTCTTTTCCTGCAGGTAATTAATGCTATTGACCAGGACTATCGCCTGCCACCACCTCCGGACTGCCCAACTGTTTTGCACCTGCTGATGCTTGACTGCTGGCAGAAGGAGCGGGTCCAGAGACCCAAATTTGAACAAATAGTTAGTGCTCTAGATAAAATGATCCGCAAGCCATCTGCTCTCAAAGCCACTGGAACCGGGAGCAGCAGGTGAGATGATGATTTAGTGTAAAATAATACATGTCTCTGCATAGGCATCATACGGAAAGGAAGGTAGTGAATCAGACATTTTTCCAATCCTTTCTTCTGAGGCTGAGATCAATTAAGAAAGGAAAACTTGCAGGGGATGGTTGGAAGAACTGTATATCTTGATACACTTAGTGAGTGATGAGGATGAATTAGGCGTTGTAAGTGCTGAATGTGAAGAGAGAGAAAGATCTTGATATGGTGAGGGAGCTTTGGGGATGGAGAGGATGAATGATTTCACAAAACTCTGTGATTACAAGAGGTGATGA
The DNA here is from genome assembly GCF_964211825.1 of Aythya ferina. Classification (NCBI taxonomy): domain Eukaryota; kingdom Metazoa; phylum Chordata; class Aves; order Anseriformes; family Anatidae; genus Aythya; species Aythya ferina. Next base: position 125,530,743 of record NC_140296.1, on the reverse strand, counting down.
AGGATGAGAAGACCTTAGATTGTGGAGAAAAGAAATTCTCTAGCTAAAACTAATGAAAATTGCAGCTTGCATCCCACATTTTCCCATCTGCATTTTGCAGCCTGATGGAGGCAGGAGGTCAGCAAAGGAGAAGTCTTGGGGTAGAGGTGTAAATGGAGCCACAATTATATAGCTGTTGGACTGATGATGGAATTAATCCTGGTGGCCTGGAGGACTTCTGCCATGGTTATAAAACTTGGCCCACTGCAACACACTACATCCAAGGGCAAGGAGAAGTGTGTGGTAATGCCCAGTTTACTAGAAGCAGCACAGAAAGCGAGTTATGAGTTGCTTTGGGGCAGATTCAGATGCCAAGAAAAGTAGAAAATGCTAGTGATTTATCTGGCTTTCTACTGCTCTGTTCCACCTGGTTTGTATTGGAGCCCAAATGACACCCTGTCTCCTACGTTACCTGCAGAGCCAAAGAGCACGTTCTGGAGAGGGGTAGCTAGTCACAGAGATAAAGGTACAGGGTCTCATCTTTGTGCCTTGGAAACCTCCTCACTGCAGCTCTTAACCCAGATGACAGGTCTAGACCCAGGAAGTGTGGAAAGATCTGGTGCAAGAAGTGTTCATGCCAGAGAGAGTATAAAATGGGAAGGAAAGATCAATTGCTTAAGTTGGATGGATTGTTTTTAGACAGAATAGGGAAGACAGATAATCTAGAAACATTCCGCCATCAAGGTGGGACTTTAGGAATCAGGTCATGAAGAACAAATATAATAATTTTGCTCCACTGTATGGTATCCCTCTCATAACTCTGACCTTACAAGTGTTGTCAACTGATGTTGGTAACTGGGGTTTTTAGAATCTGCCTCTTTTGCAGACCATCTCAGCCTCTCCTGAGCAACTCCCCTCCAGATTTCCTTTCACTCAGCAATGCCCATGAGTGGTTGGATGCCATCAAGATGGGTCGTTACAAGGAAAATTTTGACCAGGCTGGTCTGATTACATTCGATGTCATATCACGCATGACTCTGGAGTAAGTATAGAGGCAGAAAGAAGGAGATACTATGCGGAAAGTGAGAGGTATGGAATAAGGGCTATCTGAAAATATATATGTGTAATAAAGGGAGAGAGACTACAGAGAAAAGTAGCTAGTCTTTCTTGCATTTTATTAGGGCCTCTGGATGCCCTCCATACCACTGTATATGTGCAATCTGTTTCTATTAGCATTAGAACTTGTCCCATGTAGACTACAAAACATATTGTCACTGTTATAGAGAGACTGTAACATCAGAATGTTCATGAGAGCTGACATAGGCAATAAGCACTTACAGGGGATTTGTAGAAGTAGCCATGCCCCTGCTAGGTTGAAGTGTTATGCAGAAGACAGGATCCATGAGAAAGCTTCTTTTTGTATCATAACCTTCAGAGTTATGCCCACACCCCTTCTACCCACACACATTTTCCAAGCAGAAGCAGAAGTCTTGTTAAGTGCTTCTCAGACAATGGCGAAATCCACATATATTGATATGTAGTTACAGGGAAAGGGACTGGGAATGTACAGAGTAACAAGCCTGTTTTAACACTTTTTGCACCCTCTATTCTCTTGCAGAGATATCCAGCATATTGGAATCACCCTGGTTGGTCACCAGAAAAAGATACTTAACAGCATTCAGCTCATGCGAGTCCATTTGAATCAGCTTGAACGAGTTGAAGTATGATGTTTAAACCATCCTTACTCCATGGGTCTCAAATTCTGGAAGGGTTCTAAGAGAATTCAGAGGAATTTTCACAGTAAGAAAAAGAGATGGCAAGATGCTCCTTGAAGACTTAATGCACCCAGAGAGTGGACAATACGTGTCCCATTTCATCAACAAAAACAGAATCTTGCCATGATTTGAAAGCAGAGCTAAATAACTGGTGGCATTTAAATGTGGCTGACATCATATGTTAGGAGTAGATTGGGGGAGGGAACGTTATAATAACGTAGTGGGGAGCTGGAATAATAGTTTGGACAGATCACAAGCACCTGTTAGCTCTTCTCTGCTAACTAAAGGTATCAGATAACTTTACAAAGCCATTAGCAGGCTTTATCTGTGGCTGGGAGTCCAGCAAGGCTGCAAAGACATAGTAAGAGGTTACAAACAGTACTGTTTTTCCAAAAGAATGTCATCTTGATGTGAGAGAGGGCATCACTTGTGATGCCAGATTTATGGGAAAATCAATTCCACTTAGTGCACAACATGTAGTAAGCAATGAGACCTGGTAATTTTTACAGAGGTTGAGAGTGAAGGGCTCAAAATTCTATGCCATTTCATGTGCAGTTCTTGGGTCTATTCCATGATCCAGGAGGGAAATTTACTAATCCACAGTGAGCCCTCGATGCTATGCAGCTTTATTTATGGCACTGCAATGGAATCAGACAGTAAGGATTCCTATAATCCATACTGCTGGATCTGCAAGTGGAGAGGGAAACAAGTAGGTTCTGATTCTCGCCAAACCATTCCTGAGAGAAAAGGTGTAAGTTGCAATATTCTGATATCCTGAGCACTGGAATTTGAGCTTCAGTGCTTTTTGACCTCCTTACAAACATTGACGAGAATGAGAGAAAGAAATCAAAAGTCCTTTGTTGTTGAAAAATGCTTGCTCCCTTCCTCATCCTCACCAGCTACAAAAGTTGGCACAGATATTGGTTGAAATTTTTTTTCTGAAGAAAATGTGGACCTGCAGTAGTCAACTCCAAATAGACAATTGGATCAAGGGATATGAAACTCTTTCACAAGTTCTTTTCAGGAGTCAGCATGGAATGGTACTAGTCCCAGCAGTAAGTTCAGTCCCTAAAACAGGAATTTGAATTTTCTCAGGATCAACCATGCTGTCTGACTGGTAGTGCATGAGAATGATCAGAAGAGATGGGTTCTCTCCATTCAGGTAGACTAGTACCTGCTTAAGGAAAGCAGGTACTAAGGAAAGCCTTCAGGCAGGGGCAAAGTGTCAGGGTTTAGGACTCTGTCCTGTGTCTGTCCCTATACAGGAGTATGAAAGCTGAGCTTGAGAGTAAAACTCGTAAACTAAACACTTGTCCACTTCACCAATGCATAGGAAAGGAAATGGAAATGGCATTGTTAAGCAAGACCCCAATGAAGACATTGCATAAAAAGATGCCTTCTTTGTGTCTAGAGAGGGAATTGCCCTAGCTATTCTGATCTGTGCGTGTCTGTTGGTTCACTGTGAACTAGTCATCAACTTAGTATATTTTTCTAGCTGTCAAGGTTAGAGTAGCACAACTTCTGCAGGACTAACTCCTGTATGGTTTTAAGAATTCCCCCAGACACACAAGTTATTGCCCAGATTTCTCCATATGATATCTATAATACGGAGTGCATAAGAAAACTGAGTAACTGGTATCAATGCCTAGACCTTCATGAGGGCATTAGGCTTTTGTGAGGACTCAGAGAGTTACACATAAAGGAGGTGATAATATGTTGCAAAGCCCAATAGCATTTCTGCTTGACCACCACCTTTTTCCAATCTGGAAACAGAAAGCAACTTCACTTCAGTGCAAGCTGTTTCATAGTTATTCCTGATGAGGTTCCTTGCATTTGCCTTTGTGTTCTCCATTGCTTGACAGTCTTACAGTAGATACAATCAGCACCAGTATGTCAGTTAATGTATTGTCCTGTCAAAGAGGGTATCAGGCAAGCTATTTCCCACCTGTTCTGCTGTGGTAAAGGAATTCTCAGCCAGGAGCTATGTATCTGTGTGTTCCTATCTCACTAAGCCATGGCTTTTTTATGTCGTAAGTGGGCTCTGCTCACCTCTTGATATTGAGGAAAGGCTCCATGACAGTGTGACTTCCACAGTGTTTGGCACCCAAGTATCCTCAGTGTATGTGCATTATGATATGGCATGCACACTCCATTTTTGTTTTGTTTATTTGATTTTTGAAATTCAAGGGTGTAGTGCTTATTTTGACAGCACTATACTTGGGCTAGCTGAGGGAGCACAGGCTGCTTAATACTACTGAAGGAGAGCGAAAAGAGGCTGTCCCTTAGCACAAATGTTCAGCAGATGAGACGATCTAGAAAGAAAGAAGATGCTGTAGCTTCCTTGGTCCCAGAAAATTCACATGTTGTTAAGCTCAGTGAAACCTCTGGATATGGTGGGAAGTGTGGAACAACACCAGGGAATTTACCTATTTATTTGCCTTTAATAAGCAAACAAAGGTGGGGCCATCCCTCCTGCTGAATCTTCTTTGTTCAGGTATTTCAGCCAATTAATCTAAGTTGGGGCTAGTATAAATGAATGCATCCAGCTTCCAGCCAGCCAGCCTTTGGCATGCTTTCTCAGCAGTCACTACACAGCTTTTATGCATACAGGTGCAACTGAGACGGTGCAACAAAACCGGTTCTTTCTCTTCACTGAAACCAGCTGATACTGAAGCCAATGAGCTGTTCAAATCTATGTCATGCTTGCAACTATACATGACTATCAAGCAGCCTAAGGATTTTAGATTGCATGCAAATTTGAATCTCTGGATGTTAAAATGAAGCACAGGTAAACAAACCTCATGTCCTACTAAAGAACTACAGTCTAATCCTTCAATCCTTCACTTTTCAACTCTGTATGGAAGAAATAATGACACTCCTGTGTCATTTTCACTCAGAATTTACTTTTTTTTTTTTTTTTTTTTTTTTTTTTTTTTTTTTTTTGACGACATTCAGCATCTTCATGCTCTTTGTATGGAGCTGTTTCACTTCCGGGCTTTTCCTTCCTGCTGCAGGGTGCTGTGAAATCACTGTGTGTCCACCTTTACAGCCTGTTGTTTTGTAGTCTGTTCAGAGAGGAATTGCTCCCCCTGCTGTTCTGCTTCCTGAAACACGGAAGAAGGCTTAGCAGCCCTTAAACAGTCTTGTCCCCTACCTCCCTTTTCTGGGTGATGAAAACAGAAAACTCTTCCTGAAATATCCGCAGTTGAAACATTCAGATTCGTGATGACATATCAAGATTTCTTTCTAGTTTCTGCCGTGACCTTTGTTCCTTGAACAATGTGGTCTTTTGGTCAACTGCTGTAAGAGCAGGTCCCAAATACGAGTACAATGGAGTGGCATCTTGACATTTATGTCTCAAGTAATTAATTGAGTTTGGACTGTTATTTATGTCTCATACACAACTAAGTGTGCTTACCTAACAAGGATAAAGCTGTTTGCTTCCAAAAACTTGGATTTTTTCTAGTTTGCAGTGGCACTAGAAATTATTGCTGGCTAAAACTAGATTTTTAGTTATAACCAAGCAACTCTTTCTCACTGTGTTTTGGAAACTTAAAGAAACCTATTACTGGCCATACATTTGGGGCTCTGTAAGTGAACAGAAGATTAAAAAATAAGAAAAGCAGTTTTATTCAGAGAAATCAGATATTTTGACAGATATGAATGAAAAGGCACTACCTAAAATAAGCTATTTTAAAATAGATCTGCTAGTGCCTGTTAAAAAAAAAAAAAAAAAAAAAAAAAAAAAAGACAATATTTGTAATATATCCTGATGTCTCTACTATAAGCTAAGTTGTAAAACTGTTACTGCTATAACCTGCCGTCCCTGCAGATTCATAACAAGAAAGAACAATAATAATGATGATTATGATAAACAAATGTGTTTTTTTCCCAGTGAAGAAAGCTACAGTAGAAATAACAGCAGTCGAACAGCTGAGAACCATTTTTTTTTTTACTTATTAAATATTTTTGCAAACTGAAATATCTGTCAATCAAATCTGTCAGTTAGCAAAATAAATGCCAGTGTAGGGACATAGGATCATGTGAACAGCTGTTTAACTGCATGCACTCAGAACTTAGTTGGAATGGAATATTTATTGTTAGATTGATAGACAGATTGATTTTTTCAAATTTAGGATGCTTTTTAGATCTCTCTGGAAAATAGTACTAGTTTGTTAAGATAAGGCTGAGGATATTAGGTTGAGTAGCTTCCTACAAATATTTATCTAAAAATCAATGAAAAGTTTATGACACAGTTCTTATCCGGACACAGGCAGTGCAGCACAATTTGCAAGCTGAACTGAAAGTTCAGTTTTCAGTACCACAGACTTAGGTGTGGTCCCTTTTCTTATGCTTGAGAGATGATGCCTTCCCTTCAGAAAGTATGCAGGTATGCTTTTGCTATGCCTTTTGTATGATAGTAATAATATCCACCCTTAATCTTTGTTTGATAAGGTCTAACAATGTGAGATTTCCATACCACCTGGTTATCATCTTGACACTTACGTGGGACACATTATTTAAAGGAATATAATTCAGGAGTGGGCGTGAATGGAAAAGAACTGGATGATATTCAAGATTAAGCATGAAGAGGCACTTTCTAACAAGGAAGGTTTATGGAGCTGTGACTATACAAAGACATTTACTTAGGACCCCTTTAAGTTGTGTTCCTTGCATCATCATGACCTGTAGATAAAAATAAGCTACTCAGGGCATGGGAGTGGGAACACGATTTTTAATGTTCTGATTCAGTCTTTTTCCTGGTTCTTGTTCAGCCTAAGATTTCAGAACTCCACACCAGATCCCAATAATCCAATCCTGCATTATGTTGTTTCTTTCACTGGGTCTCACTTTTTAGAACAGGGTAGTCCTTCCTGATAGGTGTACACACATGAATTTACTGTGATTAGCTGTCTAATCTAACAGAATTTATCTGAGGTATACATCTGTTCTCTAGACAATAGCTCTGACCACAGATTCCAGAGTGAGGACAGAAGCATCATGGAGGCTTCCTCTCCAGCATTACAGCAGTGGCAACAAACTATTAAATAAATAAATAAATAAATAAATGAGTAAATGTTTACTGGCATTGAGGGATGCAGAAGCAGAAGAAATAGGTGAGTATTTCCATAGCTGCTATAAGACCAATGTAGGAAAAATAAAATCCACCTGTTCTAATTACCTTAGAAGTCAAAAAACATCTAAATGTACTTCTCATACCATTGCTCATAAATACTCAGTTCTTCCCTCTGCCAGAAAATCCACAACTCTTATCAACCAAATGTGCCTCACGTGTCAATCGGACCCCAATTCTACTCCTGCCAGGACTAGAAGCAGTCTGTCTTTTCCAACACACTCTTCAAATTTCAAAATTATGTAACTGAAAAGTATTCTCACCTGTGCTTTCTAAAGTTCATCCTGCTTATGACCATACTCCATTGGATGCCACCCATCATGGCAACGAGCAAGCTGAGTATAAGGAGAGTGACAATAACAGCAAAGGCTAAATAACTGATGCCACAAATGAAGGGTAGGTCCATTTCATAGCTGGCAGGTCCGTCAATGTTGCTGAGGAAAAGCTCAAAGGTACTGAAAAATGCCATGGGATAGTTGTAGAAGTGGCCCTCATCACGATCCTGGGTCTTGCAGATGATGTAAAAAGCTAACAGAGAAGAAAGAAGAGGAAGAACTGGGGGAAGAAAGTGGGGACGGAGGGGGAAGAGAAGTATTATCAAGGCCTCACCAGCATAATCTGGCCGTCTTTGTAAACTACAGCATCAGATATTAGCCCAAACAGTAAGACCAGTCAGTCTTGTCTCCTATGTATGTGTCCTGTTTTCAGCTAGGACAGCTTTCTTCCTAGTAGTTGGTATGGTGCTATGTTTTGGATTTACAATGAGAATAATGTTGATCACACACTGATGTTGAGTTGTTGCTGAGCAGTGCTTACACTCAGTCAAGGACTTCTCGGTTTCTCATGCTGCCCTGCCAGCGAGGAGGCTGGGGTGCACAAGAAGCTGGGAGGGGACAGAACCAGGACAGCTAACCCAATCTGGCCAAAGGACTATTCTGTACCATATGACATCATGCTGAAAAATAAAAAGGGAGGGACTTGGCAATGGGAGGAAGACCACTGCTCCTCAATGTCTGGCTGGACATCAGTCAGCAGGTGGTGAGCAATTACATTGTGCATCACTTGTTTTGTAAATTCTTTATTATTATTATTATACCTTCCTTTGCTATTAAACTGTCTTTCAACCCCTGAGTTTTACCTTTTTTTTTTATTTATTTCTCTCCCCCATCTGACTGTGGAGGAGTGAGTGAATGGCTGTGAGGTGCTTAGCTTCCTGCTGGGTTAAACCTAAACAGTCCTTCTGGCACCTAACTTGTGGCAAGAAGGGTTATGATAATGACAGATCTGATCAGAGTGTATTAAAACAAAAATGTCATCAGTGTTATATAAATTAAATAGTTGCTGGTCACAATATAGGTTTGTAGGTGTTTTTTTTTTGTTTTTTTTTTTTTTTTTTTGAGTTGTGCTTGTTCTCAGAGCTGTGTTATGTAATCCCTTACTTTCTCTCTATGCTCCCTGTCATGCTGTTGATCATCTCTGGGGTCTGGTTTAAGGTTATAATTTTGCTGTACTGTGTAACACCAGCTTATGATATGATAAAATTACAAGTCTTTAGACTAATCTGATTACAATAGCTCTTGAGAATATTGAATATCCTTGGGGTGTTCAAGCCAGCATGGTCCTATTGTTATGTCTCCTGAATATGTTTCAGATTTTGTTTAAGGTTAAAATACTATTTAAGAATGCCACCCAGAGATCTGCCCTGAGGCAGGATAGTTAGGAGTGGCAGGGAGTGTGGGAAGCTGTGGGCAGGCTCCTAGAACAGTGGACACTTCCAGTGCTTTGAAACATCACCCCTGAACAATGCAGAATCCTGAAAAACTAGTAAAATATTTGTAAAAAACTATGCTGTCACCCTGGTAGTTCCAGAAAGACACAAATCACTGCAACATGCTTGGGCCTGGCCCATGCCCTACTAAGCCCTGTTCAACAGTATTCAGCATCCTCAAGGGGAAGAGAAGTTCTCTAAATCTTATGACATAACAACAGGCAAAGCACCTACCCCAACCTTCGTGACAGGTACTGCAGCTGAACCAGAGAACCAACTTGTGCTGATATTACTGACCCCTATATTCAGGAAGAAACAATAGATGCGAGTCAACTTATTTAGAAAGGGAAGAAACTTCTACTAATGGAAAGGAGGAAGGAGTTGACAAGGCAGGCTATTCTGAAGCAGGGCCATCACAAGAACGAAAGAGGCAGAACTAATAAATGAGGTAGTAACCACCTGATCCCTATCCCCATGAGCTGTAAAGATATGTGAAAAGATTTAATCTGTCATTCAGACAAGCACTTTGTCACCTGGCTGCTCTGATGCTGGGATAATGGGGCCAGTAGTCTGGAACTGGAGTTCAAAGAAGCCAAGTGTCTGGGAACCCTTTCTAGGGAAATGGGCACAAGCCCTGAGTCACTGGAAGTGACTCCTGTCAGGTGTGAAGGAAAGATACCCCTTCAAGGAAGATGTTATATGTTTCAGGCAACTAAAGTTCCATAAAGAGAGGTATCCAGTACTTGAGAGAATTAGCCATGCTGAAGGTGATTTATGGTGACCTGGACAACAACCTGTTATCCAAAGATTCAGATGAAGTCAAGTGCAGGTGACCCATGTGGCAGAAGTTTGTACAGAGCACACCATTGCTGTATGCCAATTCATTAGCAGTTGGATGGCCAACTCCAGCAATATGAAGAAAGTCTCTCTCTCCCTGCAGGCCTGCGTCTAACTGAGGAGAAATTTTCCCAAAAGGTTCAGCAACTCACAGAGAATGTTTTCCTTCCCAACTGTATGAACCACTATATCAGCTATTAGGAGCAAACATTCCTCTGCTCAAGAGAGTACTGGATGCACCGGTACATTGACTGCACCAGGGGTGGAAACACAGTCCTATCATTTGCAATTGACTGTTACAGACTGCAATGGAACAGAATGAAGTTCCTGAACAATTGTAATACTTTGACAATATGTGTGGGGCAACACAGCAAAAGAAGCTTTTGAGAAAGGGAAGGAAATTGTCAAAATCCTTCTGAAAAATATCTTGCCATAAAACAAAGTAACAAAGGACCTGCACAGGAGATCCTGTTTTTAGGAATAAAATGGCTGGCAAAAGCTGGTCACAATCAAGATTTTTTTTCTTTTGGAGTTATTTGCTTGTTCTCAGAGCTGTGTTATGTAATATCTTACTTTCTTTTTTCTTTATCACATCCACTGGGATCTAATGACATGGCATTGAATGGGTATATCACATCCCTTATCACAAACCAGCCTCTTGGAAAATCAAATAATATGACTACACTGAGAGCAACAAGTGCTAGGACATTTAAACATTGGGATACACATTTAGCAAAAGTCACCTGGTTAGTCAACGCTAGGGGATCCGCCAATTGAGCTGCCCCTGCTCATTCAAAACCCTTACAGACTGTACAAGGGTATGAAGTCCCTGGACTGCACACAAAAAATGTGATGGGGAAGACAGTTTGGGTTGTTTCTTCTGCAGGCAAAAGCAAACTCATCCTTGGGACTGCTTTTGCTCAAGGACCTGGGTGCACTTGGTAGGTTAATGCAGAAGGATGGGGAATTCTGATTTACCTTGAGGTACACTTCAGGGGGATTTGATTTTGGGCGAGAATAGCCAATGACTTGATTTTTATGATGTTAATTGCTGTATAATGCTGCATATCATCACTACTATCATGGCTATATGACATATCAACAATATTAAAGTAAGAATCACCTAGATTAATGAAGAATGAACTTAGATGGAACTAGGCAAAGTGTAACAGTGATAGAACCAGACAAGTGCAGCAGTGATGGAACCAGACTTGAATTCAGCAGCAACAATCCAACACCACACACTATCTCTCCTGCCCTGAAGGACTTTTATGGCAGATGGAACCCAAAGTCATGGACTAAATGAACTCATTGGACATTTTAGAGCACTGGACCATAGACAAAGGGAATGATGTCTGTGTATATACATCAAAAGACAGGAAAGGTGGTGGTGATTAATTTGGATGTACTGGAAAGTGTGGGACCTGAGCATGATGTGGATGGCATAGAAAAGAGAGTGAATATTCTGGTTTTGGCTGGGATAGAGTTAATTTTCTTCTGAGTAGTTGGTATGGTGCTATATTTTGGATTTACAGTGAGAATAATGTTGATAACACAATGATGTTTTAGTTGACCCAATCTGGCCAAAGGGATATTCAGTACCACATGACATCATGTTGAACAATAAAAATGGAGGAGTGGGCCAGGGGACTGCCACTGCCTGGGGACAAGCTGGTATCAGTCAGCAAGTGGTGAGCAATTGTATTGTGCATCACTAGCTTTGTATATTCTTTATTATTGTTGTTGTTGTTGTTGTTATTTTTCCCTTCCTTTTCTGTCCTGTCTCAACCCATGAGTTTTATTTACTTTTTTTTTTCTTTTTTTTTTTTTCCTGATTCTCTCCCCCATCCCACTGTGGGGGAGTGAGTGAATGGCTGTGTGGTGCTTAGCTGCCTCCCATGTCAAATGACAGCAGTATGCCTATGATTAAGTTTATTTACTTGTAACTACCTCAGTAAGCCCTTCTTAGGATCTTTGGTGCTCCTGAGTTCAAAATTCTATTATGTTTGTTTTTGATGGGCCAATCTTCTGTTGTTACTTCCTGATCTATCCAAACAGGTTGGAACAAAATAAATTTAATGGCTACATCATCCAGAGGTTTTATTGAAAGACAACCACAATGCCTGGCTTTGCTGTATTTGTTCATACATTTTATGAAATTCTAGGGAACACATCAATAACACAGTAAATCCATATTGTCTCTGAAGAAGAATGAGAAGAATTTAGATTCTCTCTTACTATGGGGTACAGTACTTTTTCAGAAGTTGAATCAAATTCCAGCAGTCCTCTGCTCTTCCTCTGAATTCATACCCTGAATTTAGGTCCACTAGATAATCTTTCCTTTTATGGAACCAAGTCAAAATAACTATGTGGGCAGCTATATTAGGTCACTTATAAATTCTTGGACTGGGTGAGCAGGAAAGGACAGAAAAATGAGAAGGAAAGAAAAGGAAAAATGTGGAGGATAGAAAGGTGATAAAAAAAAAAATAAAAGAGAAAGAACAAATTATTTGTGCACAGTCATACGCATGTATGCTGTACAGTCTCATCTATGTGTTCGAACTTGACTTACACATATATTGGAGAATGAAATACTGCCTTTCCAGACATATATTCCACATAATTCTGTTGATGAATATTTAAAATATGCTACCTCTTGAAAAATTACTTTAGCCTTTAATATCTTCTAGCTTGTTTGTAGCACCTTGTTAGCTGACATATGCAAGGATCATGCCTGCCATGAGCTAGCAGAACTGAATGAGATCTCCAAGTATCATCTGCAGGTTAGACAAAGTACTAGCAATAGGACAAGGCATTTCACAAAGAATCATGAGCACCTTGTGCAGAACAAGTAACACTGTCAGATCTCCTAGTCAGATCTCCTTCACTCCTCAGGACATTACATTTTACCCTTTTACCCACTGTTGAGTTTAATTTATACTTGACTGAAGGATTATTTGCTAGAAAGGCATCTAATCCTGATTAATTCAGGAATAATAATTCTACCAGATACCTTGACTTGATTTTCCCATGGCTACACAGTTTTATTATTACGGTAATCTTTAACTGCAATTTGCCTTGCACTGTTTGTGTGCTACCAAATTAGAATAAAGAACTACTTGTAATATGGTATTTCTGTGTTTCTTGCTATTATCAGGTCCCATCTTCCTTTTCTATACTCTAAAAAATTGAAATACTTAGATGGCTCCTTGTCACACAGATCATTTGGCCCACATACTATCATTAAGGTTCAATTCTTTGACGTATTTTTTGGATATTGTTTTTAATTGAATATCAAGACCAGACACCATTGGTCTCACTAATACCATACATGGAAAGAAAATTAGCCTCTTACACTGATTCTATTCCCTTTTTATCCATCCACAGACCACAGTAAGGCTTTTACAATCGATTTCCTTGGCCACTAGGAAACCTTGTGAGGTCAATGCTTTTCAGAAAATCCATTATAGGTAGAAAGAATATGCACTATTTTTTTTTTCCAGCTGTCAAGGAGTGGCATTAGATTATTTTACAATGCTTGTCTGTCTTTAATCAGTATTATCAATCTATTCTTCAAAATAACAGACCATAGTCAATAAGTCATGTTTGAACCACATAGGTTCAAAGCTCTCCATTTTATGAGAGCTTTGGTATCCACATCTCAAACCATATACAAGAACCACCTGAATTAAATAAAATTTAGCAGTGTCAGCCACATCTTCATAAGGCACAACTTTTTGTAATTGTTCTGGACCTCCTTGTTAGAAGAATCTGGCAACAAGCTATTCCTAAGCATTAAGCATTACACTGTCCCAGGTGCAGAACCCCTCCAGAGAGACAACGGCATCTCCCAGTTTAGTATCATCAGTGAATTTTCTAAGGATGCATTCAACTCCTGCATCCAAGTTGTTGATAAATGTACTTTAGAACTAACACTAGAATTGATCCCTGAAGAACACCATGGGTGACTGGCCACCAGCCAGATGCAGCCACATTCACTACAATCCTCTGAGCTCTTCTGTTCAGCCAGTTGACTACGAGCCTAACATAAAACCTGTTCATCTCATAGTTGGACCATTTGTCCAGAAGGATGCTGTGAGGGATGCTATCAAAGGCGTTACTAAAATTCAGAAAGATTACACCCATTGCCTTCCCTTCACCCACTAAGCAGGTGATAATCATAGAAGGAGATAAAATTACTAAGGCAGGACTTTCCCTTCAAGAACCCATGTTGACTGTCTGATAACATCTTTGTTCTTTAAATGCCTTTCAATGGCACCCAGGCTAATTTGTATAGCTTTTCCATGTGCTGAAGTTCAATTAGCACATCTGTGATTCCCTGGGTCTTCTCTCATGCCCTTCTCGTAGATCACTTTAACATTGGCTAGCTTCCAGTGAGCAGGGGCCTCCTTAGATTCCCACAGCCTTTGTTGAGGGGTGTCTAGCTCTAACATCCACTAATTCCTTTAGTATTCTGGGGTGAATCCTCTCAGGACCCATGGACCTAAGAACTTCCAGCACATAAAACCAGTCCTTTCCAGTTTTGGTGGTCACAAATGGAAAGTCACTGATCCCCTAACCATAGTCTTCCAACTCTGACAATTGGGCAGCCCAAGATCTGTCATCAAGACTAAAAATTGAGGCAGAAGAAAAAGTCATTAAAAGCCTCTGCCATTTCCTCATCCTTATTTTTCAGGTGACCATCTTCACCAAATGTCAGTCCAATGTTTTCCCTGACCTTGTTTTTTTTTTTTTTTTTTTTCTTTTTCTTTTTTTTTTTTTTTTCTTTAAAACCTTGTTTTCCTTGAACTCCTATTGCAGCTGACATACTTGAGAAAGCCTTTTTGTTTGTCTGATGCTACATTGACCAATGTCAGATCAATGTGAGCTTTGTCTTTTCTTGCTTTCTCCCTGCAGATGCAAACTACAGCTCTGTGAAGCCTGACCTTGCATCCAGAGAGAAAATATTTTCTTTTTTGTGCCCTAGTTCCCGGAGGAATTCCCTGTTCAGCCAAGCTGGCCTGCCCCATGTACTTGACTTATAGCACAATAGGATTGCTTGCTCCGCAGCTTTTAAAAGGTGGTTCTTGGAAAGTAACTAGCTCTCATGGACCCCTAAAACTCCCTAAACAGGAGATTCCTAAGGGACACAATTAACCATCTTCCTGAGTAGCTTAAAGTTTGCTCCCTTAAAATCCAGGGTGGCAACTCTGCTGACATTTTTATTATATCAAATTTTTTGAACTCAACTACTTCATTATTGCTGTGGCCTAGACAGCCACATACTATCACCTCTTCCACAAGGCCTTCTTATTCTCCAATAACATATCTAGGAGGGTACCTTTCCTAGCTGGCTCACTAAGAACTTGTGATAAGAAATTATCTTCAACACACTTTAGGAGTTTTCCAGACTTTCTTGTTGTGACAATACATGTATGTTAAGTCTATGTTATGTTTTGGAAATTGAAGTCTCCCATAGGGATGAGAGCAACCGATGATGAGACTCCCCCTAACTGGCTATAGAATAGCTAAATCCTGTCATCATTATGGGTGGGTGGTGTGGAATAATTGTCTAAAGTGACAGGTTGACCATGAGCCAGCACTGTGCCCTTGTGGCCAAGAAGGCTAATGGGATCCTGGCATGTATTAAAAGGAGCCTGGCCATCAGGTCAAGGGAGGTGATCCTCCCCCTCTACTCTGCCTTGGTCAGGCCTCACCTGGAGTACTGTGTCCAGTTCTGGGCTCCCCAGTACAAAGAAGACAGGGATCTCCTGGAAAGAGTCCAGCGGAGGGCCACAAAGATGATACGGGGCCTGGAGCATCTTCCCTATGAAGAAAGGCTGAGAGACCTGGGTCTGTTCAGCCTGGAGAAGAGAAGACTGAGAGGGGATCTCCTCAATGTATATAAATATCTGAGGGGTGGGGGACAGAAGGATGTAGCCAACCTCTTCTCAGCGGTTTGTGGGGATAGGACAAGGGGCAATGGCTGCAAGTTAGAGCACAGGAAGTTCTGCACTGACATGCAAAAGAACTTCTTCACGGTGAGGGTGATGGAGCATTGGAACAGGCTGCCCAGGGAGGTTGTGGAGTCTCCTTCTCTGTAGATATTCAAGTCCTGTCTGGACGCCTACTTGGCCAGCCTGCTCTGAGGAACCTGCTTTGGCAGGGGGGGTTGGACCCGATGACCTTTCGAGGTCCCTTCCATTCCCTATAGTTCTGTGATTCTTTCACATTTTCACATACCTCGTTTACCATGTCCAGAGCCTCCCATCTGTTCCTTAATGGAAGCTAGGCGGCAGACAGGGACTCCTCTTATAGCTCCATGTAGTAACTTGCTTCCACTCCTCTGTGTCACCCAGGTTGCTGCCATTATCTTTACACAGATCAGATACTGGACCTGCCTTAGTACTGGCCATGATAGGTTGACATGTGCATCCAAGAGAAGGCTCCATTGACCTATTACCTTCTCAGACTCCTGGATGTTCTGCTTTCTGAAGCTTGGCCATAAAGCAGAGCATCTCATTCACTTTGGCACACCTTCCAAAAGTGTGCTTGCTATCACCCTACATCTCAGGGAATATCCTCAGGCACATGCTACAGCCTGAAAGATGGGTGGTCACATTAAGTGTGTATTTTTCTGTGTGTTTGTGTTAATATTACTAGGTGCAAGAGGAGCAGAAGGCAGCATGGCTTTCTGCCAGGTGGTCATGATGTTTGCACCTACTGTTACTTAGAGAATATTGTTTAATATGTTGATGTTGTCTGAGGAGGCAGTCAGGGCTACGGCTCTTTCCTGATATTGAGCAGAGCAGGTGAGCAGAGCAGTTCACCTACTGACAGAGGTAGGTTCACCTACCTTCCGCACAAACTGCTGCATAGACTGCCCTGGCCCTGTTTTGTACATTCTGGCCTCTGGCCCTCCCTAGCGGTGGGTTGTATGTGGCTTCCTGAGATTTAAAGTGGTTACGGGATAGCCATCGCCACCAAGCTCTCTCCCAGCTCTCTAGCAAGATAGTTGCCTGCTAGCATCTCCACACACACAGAGCACACAGCTTGACTGGACCGAGAAACACCCTCAGGCACTCCCCTGGGACCTCGACAGCCTTACCCTTTTCTCAGCACCTGACAACTGCTGCTGTTGCTGCCACACCCTCTGCCTTCATAAAGATGAAGCCTTCCAGTCTTTGTTGTACCACATTCTTCCCATCAAACGCAAACAAATGACTGAAGTACCACAGGCAGAGAAAGACTAATGGAAAATGGAACAAATTTTCTCACTGACCTATTCACTCCATTACTGACACTGCATCTTTCTAAAGACAAAGACCCAGCACATTCACTAAATAAACACTGCCATGATGACAGCAGAGGAATACAGTAGAATAAGGGGAAACGTAGGAGGCAAAGATGACTCTGGGACCAGAGCATCCTTGGGCATTCATCCCAAATTTCTCAGTAAAAGAAGGAGTTAGAAATCAAGTAATATGTTTCTCTATTCCTTGTCGTATTGATTAATTCCAAGACTGAATAGTCATCTTTCCTTGAGTCTGTCTCAGTGAGGTCATACAAAGTGAATGTTAAAGACCTAAAGTCCACTAGACATGTTTTATTTTCTGCATGAGGTGCTGGAATGTAGTTATTGAGATGGGAACAGCTGAGACAATAGAAGTATTTACTCAAACTAGTCTTCTTCGTCTCCCCAGATTTCCAAGCTGCCATGCTCTCCTGCTTCTGTTTCTTCTCCATATTATACACAGGTAGGCAAAGGGAAAGTGGATTCATCAGAATCTGATGTTATCAGGTTCTCAAACTAAGGATGTTAATTTAGGTCCCACACCATAATATTTTTTTTCATAGGAAAAGATGACATTGTGCGGGCAAAACAGTCAAAGGTCTTGTAGGATTCAAGAACAAAGATATGGAGAAAAGTGTTACCTGTAGAGGTCAGACAGAAAATGAGATCTTCTGTGAAACAATTAGATAAACTTTATCTCCTAGATAGGAGAGGCTCTCAGGTAGTCCCCACTCAGCTTCAGTAAGAGAAAGCAAGTTATTAACACCCTGAAGCCCCCCAGTGCACTGCAGACACATTCATGTACTGTTTTAAAAACTTAAGATATCAGCTGTCCAGGTAAAGCTGTTCAGTAAAAAAAAAAAAAAAAAAAAAAAAAAAAAAAAAAAAAAGTATAATTTGCTTCTGATCTGAAGTGGGTGCGAAAGGTTATCTGCGCAAGAGCCTCTTAGATCCCAGATTTTGGAGTAGTCAATCTGCAATAAAGCATTTCTCTGACTAGGTAGCTCTAGGATCACAACCTCTCCAGCACAGATAATTTTCTCCCTCAGGATTTCAGTTGGTATTGTTTATATCTTTGCAATTACATTCTTTGACATCACTTTTCACATGCACATCCCTACAGTGTTTTGTCTTGTCATAGGTGACAGACTTTGTTGAAATGAAATTAGTTGTTCACAAAGTTCATCAGCAGAACTTAGACTTCTGGAAACTGGAGAGATCAGCTTTCCAGTACTGTCTTATAGTTATCATCATAAATTATGCCATGTACCATATTCTCATGGAGGAACCATATAACGTGTAGAATTCAGGCTCATCTCTCTTCACTACTTTTTGTTTGACTGTTGGAAACTTATATTTTACCATTCTCAAAGAAAAGTGACTGCAGTCAGAGACAGTCTGGGAAAATGCGATACACTGACAGTACATGATTTAAGTAAAACTGAGAGAGGTTATAGAACTGTTTTTCTCATAGGAGTCTTGTGCTCTGGTATAAGCTCCATTTTCAATGAGTAAATATACAATTTCCTCACTCCCAGTACAGGCAGCAAAAGATAAAATATCTTACCTTGAAGAGCAGTTAAAAAAATGCAGGAAATAACATGAAACTAAACAAAAGTAATTAGAAAGTCAGAAAATCTCTGTCAAAAACATGGCTCCATCTACATACTACCACTTCATTTGAAATTCCCATAGTAACAACATCCCCAAAGGATTTTCTGAAGGTAAAAGCAGGAAAGTAATCTTGAGATTTTGCCTGAGAAACTGAGAATATAATTTTGATAAGAATCAGGTCAGATTACAGAGTAAATAATAAAAGCAGAACAAATGGAAGATGTTCTTCAGAAGAGAAGGTGGACTTTCTAGGTTGGGAAAGAAAACATAAGAATCAAACATTTTGAAACACTGTGGAGAAAATACACAAAGAATCTTAGAACAAAGCAGTAGATTTGGACCCATAACTCTAAACGACTGAAAATGAAGCAAAAGCTTGTTCAGCCTGGAGAAGAGGAGGCTCAGGGGCGACCTTATCGCTCTCTACAGGTACCTTAAAGGAGGCTGTAGTGAGGTGGGGGTTGGTCTGTTCTCCCACGTGCCTGGTGACAGGACGAGGCGGAATGGGCTTAAGTTGAGCCAGGGGAGCTTTAGGTTGGATCTTAGGAAGAACTTCTTCACTGAAAGGGTTGTGAGGCACTGGAACAGGCTGCCCAGGGAAGTGGTGGAGTCACCATCCCTGGAAGTCTTCAAAAGACGCTTAGATGTAGAGCTTAGGGATATGGTTTAGTGGAGGGCTGTTAGTGTTAGGTTGGAGGTTGGACTCGATGACCTTGAGGTCTCTTCCAACCTAGAAAATTCTGTGATTCTGTGATACATCCCACTTAAGTCCTATTTTATAGTGTGAGTATGATGTAAAGAAGTGTATCAGCCTCATACTGGCTCTGTTCCCAAAGGTGATTTTTCCTGATAAAACTAGTTCCCTTGAAATGTCTTTGCTTCAATGAAGTATCGCTATAGTGATGAAATCAGGAAAAAGATTAGACCAACCTCACTAGCAGATTTTGTCTGAAAAAAATATTTAACTCTCTGAGAAGCTGCTTTTATTAAGCAAACACATAGAGACATTAATGACCTCTTTTTAAAGCTTCCATGCTTTCTCAATCTGTAATTAAATGATGGCCCAGCAGCAGTTTTAGAGGCAAACAAATAGTGAAACATCAATAGGATGGAAAGACCTATGGTACTAATTTCTAATTTTGCGCATACATCCAGTGGCTTGAGAATTCTTGAAATCTGCTCCCTTTACCACTATTGCCTTCAGTAGGAGTACATTTTTACATTATCAGGAAAGAAATTGAAGTGTATGCCTAATAAATACATATATATATAATATATATGCATATACGTATAATCACAAAACACACATTATATATAAACCAAAAGTATATACACACAGCAGAGATCTCTGACTGAAAAATAAATGAAGAGCCAGTATAAAAAGTAGTAATAAATTTCTCTCATAAACATATTTGCTTATACTAATAGATAGTAACATGGACAACTTCCAAATACAGTGGACAGGTCATTGTCTAGTATTACATCAACTAACGACATTTACTGCACTATTATGGTCCTTATCAAATGACAACCCAGTCCAGTTATGTCTTAAAGTAAAAACCCAAATTCATGGAGAGAAAAAATATGTCAAGCAGTTGATAGAACTTGGAGATGAAAAAATACAGTTCTGGTTTTGCATTCTTTTCCACCTGTCCTGCAGAGGTTTTCCGCTCTTCAGGGGTAATTCAGCTAATAGTACAATGAAAAGATGATTCTCTCCTGCAACTACACTGATATCACATCTTCTCTATTTTGCCAGATATTGGCAGAAGTGGTTTTTCATCATTTCAGACAGCATTTTGTGTCAAAAGAGAACCTCAACGACTGTCAGCCAAATGTATAATTCCTCTTTTCTACACACACATACACACAGACACACACACCCACACCGGAACTTCTTTTGCTCTAGTTTTAAGTGACTAGTGCTTTGAATTTCCTTTCCTTTGAATTTCTGAAATACTTCATAACACAAATTAATGATTATCAGAAATATTTCCTGATGCTCAGCCCATGCTTTTGCTTATTAAATTTTGTCCTTTCATTTTAATTTTTTTTTAATTATTTTATTTTTTATATTTTCTGGGATCTTTTTGAGAAATTGGTTTCCCAGGCTGCTGTATGCTTCTTTGAAGAATTTGATGAGATGAGATGAAATGAGATGAGATGAGATGAGATGAGATGATGAGATGAGATGAGATGAGATGAGATGAACACTGAGAGAGAAAAAGAGACAGAAATGCATTCACATGAGAAAGAAATAAAAAAGGCAGATTACTAAATTGTAAGTCTCTGTGCACTTTGAGGGAGTGATCTTCAGTTTCAAAATAGCACATAAGAAATTTTGTAAATTTCATACATATACATTTGGACAGGTATAGTTTGAATTAATATAATTGACACAAAGCCATCACAGAATCATAGAATCATAGAGTCACTGAATCATTGAATCATAGAATAGCTTGGGTTGGAAGGGACCTCAGAGATCCTAGGGACACCACTCACTAGATCAGGTTGCTCAGGACCTCATATAACCTTATAACCTGACTTTGAACACCTCCAGGGACGGGGAATCCACAGCCTTTCTGGGCAACCTGTTCCAGTGCCTCACCACCCTCTGAGTGAAGAACTTCCTGTAAATCTCTAATATAATTCTCCCCTCTTTTAGTTTAAAACCATTCCCCCTCATCCTGTAATTATTCGACTGAGCAAAGAGTTGCCCCCCGTCTTATTTATAAGCCCCCTTTAAGTACTGAAAGGTTGCAATGAGGTCCCCCTGGAGCCTTCTCTTCTGTAGGCTGAACAGCCCCATCTACATTATCTTAAGGGGCAAACAGTGAAGCTATGGCTGATATCAAATATTTCCATGCAATCTATGTGGGTACACATAACAATAGTTATATATGAGATTAGAATATTATTTTACAAAAGGGATATATTTATACAATATGTGCTTTTGTTCTTCAGAGTGTTTTTATGCTGGCTTTGGTTTGGCATTGTTTTCCACACACATCAGAATTTCATGTATGCAAGTATGAAAGTTGCTTTTTGTTATGACAGTTGAAGTTGCTGAAGTGTTTTGGAGTTGATAACTACAAAAGTTGCAGCTTTTGTAGTTGGATAACTAAATAGTTGGGTAGATCTGATGCTCTTGGGCACATGAGAAAACATCATATGAAGTTTCAGCTTATTTGTATTAGTGCTGTAATTGGTGACAGTGAAATAATTACTGGTTCTTGTCAGTACCATTATATTGCAGAAAATTAAAATTATTACCTAGGATTATACTTATTATAAGTACCATTTCAGGCTGTCTGCAGGCTCAGACAGACATTTCCTATAGCTAACAATTCATTCCAGAGAGGAAATTTTAGTAAATGGACTTCCATTTTTGTTTGTTTATTTGTTTCTTTGTTTTTAATAATAATGAAATCTCTGGAGCAGAGTACGTTGACAAGAATTGTTTCCACCAGCAGTTCTGAAGTTAGGGTTTATGGATGACACATAGACATACTACTGGGTAGAGCTATTGATGGAAAGTGGAAGAAAAGAAGGACAGATACAAAGACACTCAGCTAGCATGTCAGATAAAGTCATCACATGAGTTTAACCATCATGTAAATACTAAAGTAGATTAGATTTTAAGTGTTGCATCTGAAAATGTGTTCAGTAGCTAGGGGATTTGTGACATCAGCTCCCTTTTCCACTATTGCCTTTACCAGTGGTGGTTTTGTTCACCACAGCAATATGAAAAGCAGTCTTCCCTGCCACACACAATTTCCCTGATGTCCATCATATCACACCAACGGTGCCAGAAGCAGTTCAACAATTAAACACCCACAGCACAGCCACAGATATTTTATTAGTGAAAAACTGAGAGAGATGCTCGGGAAAACACAGGATTTTCAGATTTCCATCGGAATCAACAATGAATAGACATGTAACTAAGAACACGAAATGTATATATATTTTTTTAGATTCTCCTGAAATTTTAAACTCAGACTATCATACAATTCACATGCTGGCAGTGACTTTGTAGAAAGCATTCCAGATTTTTTCCTGTGGAAAGATCCATCTTAGTTTCTCATCCTTGCAGACTTTTATTTATTTTGATATAAAGACAGTTTCTACAACTGTGAAATGAATTGTCACTTAAAATGAGCAACATTCAGTCTCAGCACCTCTTGTTAAAGTGTTTCAGATCCTTGATCATTCCAGTTATATTCCTACTCACATTTTTACATTTCTGTAACAGCCTCTATGTGAGTATCTCAAACACTTTGCAACTGTTAATTCACCAAATCAGCCCTTGTTTGTGGCTCTGAAATAATTTGTAATATATTACAGATGGAGAAACTGAAACTGAGGCACAGGGAAATGAACTTTTCAGGGACAGGGAAATTACTATATCTGGGTTTTCCACATGAATCACTGGATTATAATACTTTTTTTTTTTTTTTTTTTCACCAGTGTTTCTCTGCAATAGAAGGATGCAATTCTCAAACAATGTACAGAACTGCCATGAAAGCATTCTAGAAATGTGACCTCTCCAAAGAAAAATCCAGGGTTAAATGTAATTTTTGGCCTGAATTTAGGCAAAACAGTGAAATCAATCCTGCTGCTCCTGACGGCTTCCTGAATGTACAGGAGTTTCAGATATGTTTTGTCATTCACTGTGTTTGGTCAGGGAGGAGACTCCTGCCCCAGACTGATACACCATGTCTCTGTTTAGCAATAGAGACACGTGTATACCATGTCTCTGTTTTGCAACATCTGTGAGAAAGAGTTTCAGATTGAAAAAGCATCATCTATATCCATATTGCTTTCTGCAGCACTGATACATTTCTTAGAAGTTGAAAGTGAGCTTGCTCAATTATCAATCTATACAAATCAAACGGCACTCTGAGACAGAGAGCAAGAGTTGGTAATGGGATATATTACAAGAACTGTAAGAGACTGAGAAGCCAAAAAGGGTGATGTCTCAAACACTCGGCAGAAATGGTTGTTGCCACATTTTAAGTTGGCTCAGAAAGGAGGATCTTGCAAAGGAAGGATAGCACTTTTGTGGGACCAACCTCATAGTAATCGTCTGAGACATCTTTGCATCTGTGGGTCTGGTCATGGGGGAAGGGAAGACCTTAGCGTGCGCGTGCACGCACACACACACACACACAGACACACACACACACACCCTTTCCAGAAGGTTCTGGAACACAGGCTACACATGTGAAGTAATTAGCATAGTGGAGGCAGGGACTGGTTTATAAATAGTACAGTTCAGAGGGGGCTGTGTGTGCAACCATCACTGTTGAAGACACCAAAGGGAATGGACAAGAGATATTGTTGGAATACTGTAGATATTGGTGGTGATCCAGATCTTTCCACCTCTGGAGATCTGCTCCACTGTGGGACCCATGGGCTGCAGAGGGACAGCCTGCTCCACCAGGGGCCTCTCCATGGGCCTCAGGGGAACTGCTGCTCCGGTGCCTGGAGCACCTTCTCCTTTTTCACTGACTCTGGTGTCTGCAGGGTTGTTTCTCACTCCTTGCTCTCCCAAATGCTGTTATGCAACAGGTTTTGTTTGTTTGTTTGTTTGTTTGTTTTTTCCTTTTCTTATATATGCTCTCACAGAAGTGCAACAAACATTGATTATTGGCTTGGCTCTGGCCAGTGGTGGGTCTCTTTCGAGCCAGCTGAAACAGGCCCTTATCTAACATGGGGCAACTTCTGGACTCTTTTCACAGAGGACACCTCTGCAGCCCCCCCAGCTACCAAAACCTTGCCATGTAAACCCAATACAGCACTCCACCCTGACAAGTTTATCCTCTGGTACAGCTACAGCCCAGTGCCCATAATCCAAACATGCAGACTAGATGTTTTCTTCACAAAAGTAGTTCAACCAAGGGTAGCACATGAAGGCACTATCTCTTCTTATCAAAGATACCTCTCTGATGATTATCACAGGCTTTACAAGCAAGAAGTTTCTGAATAGCTTGCACAATATCATCATTCAAGGCCTGGAGCAGGGGAAATTCACAGATATTAGAACAATAAAAAATGCCTAATCATAGTCTTGAAACAAATAAAGTGGTCATAGGAAAAAAATTGGTTTGAGTTTTTTGTTAAGGTAACAGCCACTTTTGAGAGCTGTCAAGACACATAAATGAAAGTGGTACATTTTAATGATCAGTTATTTTGCATAACTAGAAGATCAACAATTCCATTTTTAAAGTGGAGAGGTGATGAAAATGCCACAAAGGAAATACAGTTCTGACTCAGGTGGTAATTTACGATTCTATGGCAATTGCATGTTTATTGTACTTGACTAGAACTTGTAAAAGGTTTCAGATTACCTTAGACTTCAGCATTTTCCTGCAGGTGACATCTGGGATCCATGCAGGAATTGCACATATTGCCTACATTATTTCTGGACTTTTCATTCCCATTTCAGATTCACAGATTCCTATCAAAATATAAAATTCAGTAATTTAACACTGTCTTTCTGACAGATGGAAATACACTAGCAGAACACAATGTTGTATCTTTGACTCCCAGCCCTCTGTTCTAACAAGGAAACTTGGGTAGAAAAATAATCCAAATTAAATATTAAAACCTTTCATCTTGTTCCATCTCCACATGGGAGTTTCAGCTGAATACAATACATAATGTTTCCTCCAGAAAGTTAGAAAATAAAGACATCATTGTTAACAGAAATAAATAATTTTAAGCATGAAATAAAGGTTGGCTGCATGCCCATTATAATTATCTCTGATGCCAAGAGCCACTGGGGTTCTGTCTGTACATACCCAGCCAGATTAATCTGCCAAAAAAAAAAAAAAAAAAAAAAAAAAAAAAAAAGAATCCTCGTCAGATTCTTGATTTAAAGTAAAAGACGGTGATACCCTAAGGAAATGTACTAACGACATGCAGCATCTTGCTTTTTGTAAGGAGAGAATGAAAATCTTTCCACGTGCTTTTAGTGCAGTGGCTCTACTAAAGCAAATGGCAAACTGGCAAACATGCTAGAAGGGCAAGATTGGAGTAAGAGAGAATAATTTCCCAATAGGTATTACGCCAGAGCTGTACAGGGTTGAAGAACTAGATTAGACTACTGTCTGCTGACCAGCATCTGCAAAATGGAATGCAGAAACCAAAGATGAAAGAAGAGGAAGTGTACAGAAGAGGACTAGGCTATTCTTGATTCAATACTTGTTTAACATTCACTGATACTCCATAACATTTTAGATACCACTGTTAGCTACTCAAGCTTTACCAGCAATGTAATACCTGATTCAGACTGTGCACATGAAACACCTTAAGGCTGTTGGCTGAAATCCATGGAAGGAAGATGGCTCAGCGAACACGTTAGGTTGCTATACATCTAAAAGTAGAGTGAGAAATAACAGAGAGCTGACCAAGAGCCAACTGTCTTTGCTGCTTAGGTTGCTTTTAGGCTCTCTCCAGACATAACTCTAAGAAGTCTCTGAACACATTATAAAGTATTTGCAAAACTAATGCAGTCCCAGACCAATTCATCTCCTAAATGGGAATTCTCACTCTTCAAAAATAGGTCACATTATCAAATATAATTCGCTTTGAAAATGCAAAGAGGACAATGAAAAGAAAAAAAAAAATACTAAAAAAAGCTTTCTTCTCTAGCTAATATTCTCTCTATCAAGGCAACAGATCTTCTACTTTGACCTATTTAAATATTTTTTACCCACACAGGACTGTTAAGCTTTTGTGTCCCCCAGTAGTCAGAGAATAAAGGGGGAAACCTTATTGGAAACCGTATTGAAACCTCCTTTCACTGTGGATTTTTCCATGGGCTGCAGCATGGAGATCTGCTCCAGTGTGGTACACCATGGGCAGCAGAGGGACAGGCTGCTCCACCATGGGCATCTCCATGAGCTGCAGGAAAACTTCTGCTACAGAACCTGGAGTAACTCCTCCCAATTTTTCACTGATTTTGGTGTCTGCAGGATTGCTTTCTCTACATTTTCTCACTCCCAGATGATATGGTGCAGCATTTTTTTCCATTTCTGAAATATGCTGTCACAGAGGTGCAATGAGCATCACCCTGACTCTGCTATGGCCAGCAGCAGGTACCTTCTTGAGCTGGCTGGAACTGTCTCTTAGCTAACATAGGACAACTTCTGGTGTCTTCTCACAGAGAATTTGATTAACACTTGTGTTTTTCTTTCTCTGCATTTGAAAATTACCTCAACAAATGCAGTGGTTTTTAGGGCTGTTAGACCAATTAGCCCTTCTGGAAAGTTAGATCACCATGTCAAACATAAGGAAAATTGTGGAATTGGACTATTTGGTATATAAGTAATAACCAAGCCATTTGCTTCCATAATATATGTATTAGTCAGAGGTAGAAGCAGCAAGAAATCCTCTCATCAGCAGAACAAATTTTCTTTTCAGTTGCATGTCAGAAGATTGTTCAAGTAATTTTTCTCTCTCACTGAAGAGTGAAGATTCTCACCGATGGTTCTGCAGCTTCTAGAATAATGGTGGGAATAGAAACCTTGAGGAAGCGTAGCTAATAAACCCTGTGTTTTCACTTTTTCCAATCATTCACTTCTATTTTTGAGAGGATAGATGAAATCATTTGGAGCAAACTTTAGCATGCTAACAATAAGCTTACTTCCTTAGTAAAATAAAGTAATTTCTTAATTCCTGGACTCTTTACAGATGAGGTCAGTACAGTTATTCTGATGGAGTCCTGTTAGACACATGCGACAGATTTGTATGGCTATCCAGCCCCACATGAACTTATCCAAACAGGAAAATTTGCTTTAGGAATTTTTCCAAATAGTATGTAATATACTTTATAGCAGTTTCATTAACATTTTAATTAAAACACATTACATTTACTGCATTTCACAAAATTGTAATAATAGACTTTAAAATTTCATTTTAGACATTTTGGTGTTATGAAAACTTGCTGAGAATAAAGAATAGCATTTTAAACACAGGTACAAACAATTGTAAGACAAAAATAGAGTCACAAGGTCACAGTGGTAGAATGTCAGGCCCCCAGAGTTGCACAGACTAACCTTGCTTTTGTCTGACTTGTTCAGAGGAGATCTACTCCCCTTGGTAGATGTCGCATCTTTCTACACAGCACTTCAGTGGTAGTCTCAGAAGTAGTGCTGCTTCAATCACCCATCTCTCACCCAAACAGCTGCTTCCTGACATCCAGGAAGGATTGGCCTGTCATCACTCTAAGCTGACAGTTTAGGTAAGAACAGTTCTGACAGGTGTGTTAGGTGGCCTGCAAAAGCTAAACATATAATTTTGTCCAGGATACAGAGCTGAGAAGGATGGATTTTGCCAGAAGAAGTGCAGCAGGATATGTATATGAACCAGCATATTATTGCAGTGCTTTAATCTGGTTTCTTTAAACACTTAGTAATATTATCCCTGAGAAAACAAGTTCAACATTGAAATGGTAGCAAATCTGACACCAGATGGAATAGATATCAGATGCAGGTAGATGGACGTGCACTTCTCAGGACTGCAAAAACCTAACCTGAGAGCTTCACAGGAGTATACTTAATTTGCACAAAACCTGTATTCCCAGAAAGGAATCCCACTGGTCTGGGGAGACTGCATGGATAAATTTGATGCCATGCTACAGAAGCAGAAATAACATCCAGGGAAATATATGTGGTCTGATTTAATGGCTTCTTGGCCTGAATGTGAAACACCTTACAGAATTAAAAGATATAAGCAAAAATTAAGATGAATAAGAATAAATCTGATACTAATAAATCTACCTTATTTTACTAACTCTCCAAAAAGAAATCCTACATGCCAGTTTACATTTAGCTCAAGATTTAGGTTTTGAGAATTTGTTAGTGGTGGTGGTGGTGTGTGTGTTTTTGTTTGTTTGCTTGTTTATTTGTTGTTTGTTTGTTTTAGGAAGTAAATGTCATGAATTTGGTATTTGGTCTGAGACAGGAACATTAATCTGTTGTATTTTATTTTTTAACACTAAAATCTACAAAGAATTTGCTGAGCTAAGAAAAGCCTAACCAAATGAGGTAGAACTAAAGATCTACCTCATTTAACTACCTCAGATGCTTCTCTGGACTTGAAACTGTCAATCTGTATTGTTACTAAAAGATTCCTGAACAGTTTCGTGTTAAGGATATAACATAAAACCGTTATGTATTCTACTGCAATGAAACTAAATGATCACAAGGTAGCAGCAGAGATCTAAGTGGAAAACAGAAAGGGCATTGAGGAAATTCCTATCTGCTTTAAGTCATTTTTTTTCAGTTATGAAGACTTGCTCCATATATGACTCTAAATAAGCTTGTTAAGAACTGCCAGTCTGCATACAGTTGGCCTGGAAAATGGATCTAAAAGCTAAGTTTTTATGACAGAAAATCGGGAGAGATCTCAGATATATTCAGAATATAGTCCAAATATATCAGGCTGACACTTAGGGTAGGCTGGTTTTTATTTGTAAATAAACTTGATGTGATATCCAGTCTAATTTGTACAGTGGCACTTAGGTGCTTATGTTAACAGTGCCTTGGATATCCTGAAACCTTTATACATGTGCTCTTTTATTGGTTTAATGCTGCTTCTAGAAATGTACCTTGCATTTGCCAGGGAGAACATCATATTATCCATACCTATTTGCACTGACTTGATAAAACTAGCACATAATCACACGTTAAATTGTAGAAATGCATATTTATGTTTAGAGAAGATATATGCGTGACATCAACTAAATATAAATCATTTGAATTAGGTTTCAGTTTTTAAACACACTGCTACAATAATCAACCTAATCCCATCAAAAGTCTTATTTTCAGTTCAGTTATTGGCGTCTATATTTAAAACAGGTCTTTTTCTTGAGTAAATAGATATTCTGTTTTGGAAATGTACACATACTTTGGTAAGAAAAGGAGCCTTTCAAGAGTAAGTGCAGAGCAGATTATCCATTAGTGTTTATTTTAGTCAAATTCCCTGCATGACCAAGCTGTTACTTCATCCTTTCAGTTCCTAAGGAACAAAGTACCAAGCAAGATAGTATTTACTTGATTTTTACCATCCTCTTCTTCACCTCTACAGGAACTATAATTGCTAGCACACTATATTCAATGTTCTATTGAAAATAATGAATCTGGGGCAATTCTTTAGGGACATTTCAGTAAACTTGAAAAGCACAGCCTGTGTTTCAAAATAATAGTCAGAGGTGAATAGATTATTTTCCAAGGTATTAACTATGAGTACTCTTTTACCTTCTTCAGAATCATACAACACAGAGTATCAGCAGAGCCTCTCATCAGAACCCTTACCTCAGTTTTCTCAAAGTCCAACTGTACTGTTGTGTATTATTTGGCAGGATACAGACTGATAGCATGGCATGTCTCATGTATTTGCTATGAAGACCTACTGTCACTTTCTTTTTCATGTGACATTAGAAAAGAATGAAAAACATAAAAATAGACTATATATATGTACATCTGGAAGTGATCTGCCCTCCTATAATTACATGCACAAAATATTCGTATTATTTGGAGAGAAAAAGGCTAACAAACATATGGATAACAATAGTGAAATCTGTGCTGAAGGAAAAAATGTGAAATGAATAAACCTCAATTTTGAAGAAATTAGGGAAATAAAAGAGATTCTGAAATTAGTTACTCTTCTACACTTCCAAATAGGCTGAAAGGTCATTTACTTTCCTAATGTACTATCAGTGTGGATGTACTTACAACAATCCAATTTCTGTATTTTTACCTCAGCTGCTTCCATTCTTCATTATCCCCATTATAGCTGTCATCATACACAAATGAGCAAAAAAAGTTAAACATTTTTGAAAACAAGTTATACTCATGCCATCTCAGCGTAAGTCCTGCTATCTGTGAGACTGCAGTGAAAGCTATCATTTTTCTATTTCTAGCTCAACTCTAGGTATGAAATTACATATTTCATTTTCATGTTGCTGATTACATCAGAGTATCTCAAGGCTTTTCCAAATCAAAGCTCTGTTTTTTCTTCTATTTGTTATGTAATAATAATCAAAAAAAAAAAAAAAAAAAAAAAAAAAAAAAAGGGTTGAGAGTCAAAAAATATGCTGCAGGTTTCCCAAAGCCAATAAAAGTGAAAAATAAAAATAAAAATGCCTACCTCTGTGGTATCCTGTTATTCAGCGCCCTGATGTAACCACTAAGACCTGCTTTCTCTCTTTTCCAGAGAGAATATTTGCCTCTTTAGCTTCAAACACTCCAGACACAGTCTAAGTTTAAAAACCACTAAAATATTTATGATTTCAGATCTATTTCATGAAAGCTATTTTGAGGAATAATACCAAATGGTACTAATAACACTTAATGATGGATATCAAAATTGGCAGTCTGGAAAGCATCCAATAAAACATGTTCTTTCTTTGCTAGACTAGAGTTCTTTTCCAAAATACAGTATGGATAGGCTTGAAACATATATACTGCTCTGTTGTAGGTATAGGTAACTCAGGAGATAAGGATTTTCTCTCCCCTGGAAGATCATCTCACCTCTTATATGTTTTGGTTTTAAAATTTTTAGGGGGTGAGTGCTTTGAGAAATGTGCTAAAGAGTGTTCTGTTAGAAGGAATGTGGATTTCATGCCATCATAAAGTGCTGGTGTCTATAACTTTAAATGTTGCCTTTTGCCCCAAAAGATGGAGCTTTGGGTTCAGTACTTGCATGTACTGAACTTCTAATGCATAAATGCAACAAAGATGTGGAAATATTTGAGATTATAATCAGGCTAATTTCAGTAAAGAAAACATATGAACATACAAAAAATCTGTGGAGCAAATTACTATCATATAAAACAGTCTCACCCTTAAGATATTTGGTTTGTTATCCTGGAGAGTTCATTCATTTTTAAGAGTAAACCTTAGTTTAGGTAAGATTGGCACCTAATACTTTTAAAATCAGGACTCAACCTTATGTTAATTTTGGCCACAAGGTAATCTAGAGCAAATTTGGTGGAATGTCACAGAAAGAACCTGGAGCAGCTTTGCAAATTAAGAGAATATCATTGCAGTTAACTGTGGTATCCTTTCGTAGAAACTTTTGACTATGATGGTACTGAGGTACATCAAATACTTGAAATCTATCAGAACTAAAATGCTCTACATGTCTTAATTTCATATGTGAGTTTACTCCACTTAAGCTAATGAAATGTATTATTTGTTGGTGATGGTTTTGTTATTTCTGGCAAATATTTTATTTAAAGGAAAATGAAATTTGGAACTAATTTTACAACTATCTTATAACTGAAAGGTATGAATCACTTACCCTTTCAGACTGAGACAAAAACAAACAGAACTATAATTTGCAAAAATTAAAAGAAAAAGAAAACAGTACTCAATTATGTCTTTCAATTCATTCACCTACTCTGGCAACACTGAATTTAAATCCATATAATACATAACATAAAGCAGGATTTAAATCACAGTCATAGGAAAAGGCTGTGCCAGACTCCTAGGTATTCCATCTTTAACTGTTCTCAGAATATCCATGTGGAAAAATCTTCCTGTTTTTTTTTTTTGTTTGTTTGTTTGCTTGTTTGTTTTTGTTTTTGTTTGTTTGTTTGTTTTGTTTTTGTTTTTTTTTGTTTTTGTTTGTTTGTTTTTGTTTTGTTTTGTTTTGGGGGGGGGTATTAATTATATGGAAATGGTAAAAAGATGAAGAACCATTGCATCTGTAAAAATCCAAGAGTTCAGTAATGAAAGGAGTGTTCTGAAAGGAAAGACACACCTCTACTTTAAATCAAGGATAATGAATATTAGAATTACAATATTAGATGTTTTCCATATCACTGCGGCAGACTATCTACGTGGTGCTCATAAAGCTCTCCCTCAACTTTTGCTAGGAAATTAGACCTGCTAAAGACACCACTTATACACAGCAGAGGACAAAACAGATTTCCCCCCTCCCCCCACTATTTATTTCAATTCACTGTACTTACTATATATTTCTATTTACCTTATACAATTTAATGAGAAAATCAAATTGGAATTTAAACACAAAAACTCAACAATTTATGTAGTTCTCTGAGGCAATGGAAGGGAGATTAGTATTGGTCAAAAGGTCATACATTCTTGGGCCCACTTGGACAGGCTGGCTGAGGTCATTGGGGTTGGACAGCGTCACTGACAGTAGGAATTAGCTCATAAAAATGCAATGGCTCTGGGCTGTTTGTGTTACATAATAAACCTTTAGATAAACCAGTTAGAAAAAGTCATTCTTTTACAGTAATGACTACGTTGCTAATACTCTGCTAGCAGTGCTGCATTCCTCAGCATGTTATCTATGTAATCATCTAAAAGAATGTCCCAGACAGTTCTACATGAAATTCCAGTTCCTGCTAGGTAGTTGGGCACTTTTAACTATCTGACCAAACAAAGTTGATTTAACATGAAACATGAACACACCACTGATAGCCCGTGGCCTTACCTATAACAGGAATGCACATATTGTCAAAAAATGCTATGTATTTTCCAAAAATATATGCATAATCTAATGATATGTAATCATTTAAAAATGCATAATCAAGTGGTATATCAGCTTATAAAGAAATTAAGATGTTTAGAAGATCAACTCATTCCAATTTTTAATTTAACTAAGATTTATAATATGTTATTCCCTATGCTATAGTCAGTTTTTAATCAACACTGACCTACTGGAAGACATGAATTACTAGAGGAAAGTTCTTATTTCAACTTATTCAAGTTCATGAATCACGTTTAAAAATCAGGGTTACATGACACTTGTGCAACATAAACTTCTTTACAATGAACAGTAATTTCCTTTTTTATTGTGTTAAACTAGGATAACACCATATTGTGACACAATTACAGCTGACTAATCCATTGTTCTGTTAGATAACATTGACAATGATATGTATGATGGAGAAAGATGCCAGAGGCTTTTTGAAGGCCAGTATCAGGATCAGATACAGCGATGAAATATATGAGGCAGTTAAGTGCACATGTTGAGGGGGGCATCATGTAAACTAGTGTAACAGTATTGAGGATGGGAGAATGTGCACCAAATTTAATTGTCCCTTTCCTGGTACTGTTTCACATTAAGAATGCCATTAAACAAGTCTCCTGCATCTCTGACTGTATACAGGTAAACAATAGGTTTATGATATTGACTATGAATTCAATCTACCTATCTACATTCTCTACTCTTTTTTCTTTTTTCTTTTTTTTTTTTTTTTTTTGGGGGGGGGGTGAGGGGGGATCATGCTGCACTTTTTAATTCACTATATCCTGTTCCAGAAGTTAATTACACTATGTAAAATCACTTATTTTCAGTTGGCAACATCTCATATTTCTTCCATTATATGAAGGACTGGGTCATTATTCTCTATTCATTTCATTATTTTAGGAAATCTTCCCTCTATGTACACTGCACACACCTGCCTACCTATCCACCTATTCTGTGACTGTTCACTCCTCTCATTCAGCCTGCTGCTGCCTCTGGCCCTAAACTTCAGAATATTGCTGTGCTATTCCTACTTTTACATAGTCTAAAATTTTAAAGAGAAGTTAATAATAATTAAAATAGTCTAATATCTCATATTTTTCCTGCTTTAAAACACATTCCATTAATTTTTACTTTTTTTTTTTTTTTTTCTTTGAACCATTCTTCAAATAGGTGATGATTAACATTGTTAGGTAATAGAATAGGATGGGTTTGCAGTTACTTCTAGTTACTGTATAATTACTGTCCCTTTATACTTCAGTTCTCAGGTTGAGGTCCATTGACTTCATGATCATGAATTTCTTTAGGTGCAAGCCATCATGGTTAAGGCAAACCAAATTTCAGTGTGTGTACTCTAAGACTTAGTACCATAAATAACTGATCAAGCCAGTCCTATGACTTACCTATTTGGTAATTATCATCCACAGTGCAATACTCTGTTTCACTCACATACCTCACAAGAGTCCACCATGGCTACTATGCTTGCATTGTGAAAGCTTTCTTCCCTGACAAAAAGTTTTTTGTTTTTCGTTTTTCTCTCTCACTGTATTTTGACCTACAGAGCAACAGGTCATGCTGAATATGATCTGTTCTAAATATCATTTAAGTAGCATTGATGCTGTGGCCCCTTAACATTTGTAACAATGTTTGTTGTCATTTATAGCTCCCTGCAAGGAAGTACTGAGGTATTTCTCAGTTAAAATTCAAAAAATGCTATCCATTCAGCAAGCATACCAGGGTTTGAAGTGGTAGTACCTTTGCCAGCCTATTGTGGAATCATAGAATCACAGAATATCTTGAGTTGCAAGGGACCCACAAGGATCATAGAGCCATAAAATTATAGAATAGCTTGGGTTGGAAGGGACCTTGAGAAGCATCTAGTTCCAACCCTCGTGACACTAGAGCAGGTTGCCCAAGGCCTCATTCAACCTGGGTTTGAATACCTCCAGGGTTGGGGCATCCAAGGGTCACTAAGTTCAAATCCTAGCTCCACACAGGTCCACCAAAAATTAGACCATATGTCTAAGTGCACTGTCCAAATGCTTCTTGATCTCCAACAGGTTTGTTGTTGTGACCAGTTCCCTGGGGGTGCCTGTTCCAATGCCTGACCACCCTCTTGGTAAAGAACCTTTTCCAGATACCCAGCCTGAACCACTCCTGTTGCAGCTTCAAGCCATTTCTTCGGGTCTTATCACTGTCACCAGAAAAAAAGAGATCAACACCTGTCCCTCCGCTCCCCCCCATTAGAAAGCTGTAGACCATGATGAGGCCTACCCTTCATTTTCTCCTCTCCAGTCTGAACAAACCAAATGACTGCAGTCACTCCTCATATGTCTTGCCCCCCAAGACCCTTCCCCATCTTCATAGCACTCCTTTGGACCATTTCTAATGTCCCTTGACCAGCTTGCAATACTGTGTTTGAAGCACCCCAGGAACCATTTTGGCTGCTAGATCATGCTGTTGACTCATGTTCAAATTGATGTTGACCAAAATTCCCAGATGCCTTCCTGTGGGGCTGCTTTCCAGCCTCTTGTCCCATAGTCTTAACATATATTTGGGTTGCCCTGTCCCAGGTGCAGAATCTGACACTTGCTTTTGTTAAACTTCATATTGTTTATGATTGCCCAGCCTTCTAATCTGTCAAGATCTTTCTGCAAGGCCTCTCTGCTGTCAAAAGAGTCAACAGCTTCTCACAATTTAGTATCATCT